>NC_133620.1:135238846-135951971 GCF_048593235.1 Sminthopsis crassicaudata
TCCATCTTCCAGAATCACATATATATACACACACCCCTTACTAGCTTCAGAAATCTACCTGCTAAGCTAAGAGCCAAGTGATTTTTGTTGGCACAGGGCCGACATTACCAAGTTGGGAGCTCACCAAATATGAGCACTCTATCCTCTTTCCAAAATGAAGTAATCGCGTTGGGGCGGCTAGAGTTCTGGTTGACTTGCACTTTCCATTAGAACAAATCTCCATTTTCCCAGGGATTTTTTAAAATTTCTCCACAGCTTTGGGTATTACTCACAAGTTCAAATGCAGCGCACAGACCCAAGTTAAAATGCTTACAACTCCAAGAGTTGCAGAAGGTCAGAGACAAACTAATTTAAAGTTAAGGGATAAAATGGAGCTTAGGCCTGTACTTCCTTACTAACTAGCACAGTGATATATCAGTATGTCATGAAGGATTACAGTTCAAGCTATGTCAAGCCAAATTTTCACCCTTGAATTATGCTACCACAGTGGGGAGATCTCAGCCCCGAGCTAGGCTAGAGGAAGAAATCGCTTTCTTAGACAGCCCTCTAGCTGGCTTGGAAGAAAATCCCTGCCCCTGTTCCTTTTCTCCGTCTTAGAAAAAATAAAATAAAACATAATACTACTGAGGCTAGGTTTCCCAGGGGCTAAAATGCCCTATTCTTTCTAAATCCTAGGAGGCTTCATCCCAGATTGTTCAGGGCAGTCTAGATTTCAATAAAAGAAAGTATATTTTTAATGCGGCTCTGAATAAAAAAATTTCTCCTCTTCTTCCTTTTTTCTCTTTCCAGACTTCTTACATATTACTACTCCACACCACAAACAGCATGGTCCATTCTTAGTAACTCCTTGCCAGGTCTTCATCTCTACCTTTAGCCACACTCTCCCACCCCAGCTCTTCCACCTGAAATCCCTGGTTTCCTTCAAGAACTAGTCCAAGATGCCTTTTCCAGAGCCTTTAACTGCTTCAAATAGAATCTATCCTGTTCCTATTTTGTACAGAAGAAGCAGTCTGGTATAAAAGCAAAATTCAAGATCTGCTTTAACAAATTCTGGCACAGGGACTAGGAAAGTCACTAAATCTCTCAATGCTCCACAGGCTCCTATTTTCTAAAGACTAAAAATTTTCAAGCTTGTTCAAACTAGTTCAGACAAAGTCAGTTTCCTCTCAGAGACTTCCCTATATCAAAGAAATCTGGGGTTCAATCAAAAACACCAACTCTACAGACCAATATAGACACATACAGAATATACATCTAGACAACGCTGTCTCCCCTGAATAAATATGAAAAAACTCCTTTATTTGTAAAAAATAAGTTTTAGTATTACCCTTTTTCCCATGCCTAGCACAGGAACAGATAATAAAGGCTTCTTAAGTGCTTGATTGATATGACATCAATTAAATTAACTCTAAGGGTCTCTGTTTGCTGGACTAAATCAGAGGGGTCAAACTTGCTGCAAAACTTCAAGTGTTTGAAATGGTTAACAAAATAAATAAAAATACAACATAGATAATGTTAAACTGTGGTTTTCTAAAGTCAAAGTAGCCAGCAGAGATCCATTTCTATCTGAGTTTGACATGGATTAATTGAATTGACTGGATTAAATGGCCTCTTTTAAAATTCCTTCTCACTCAAAATTTATAAGCCTGGAGATTATAAAAAACTTGATTACTTACTAGTAATCATTTTAATATCCTATTTTTTTTTTAATTTGGCATCTTTGATGTACTAGTTATTATTACTATTGGGCTTTGAATATGTAATGTTCAGAACTTACCAAATGACCTGGATGCTAACCTTTAACCATACTTATAACTAATGATTTCTGCTAATTTGTACAGTGGAACCTATGTTCTTACTGACTTAATTAAAAGGAACAATTGTGCCTATCTCTGTACATGTACCTCTTTTGTTTTCTAGATTGATTAAACTTCCTAAATCCATCCAGGAATTAGCAGATTGGATGACATCAACTGATATAGTAGGATATCCATGACACAATCCTGAGTTAGGCAAATTTTAAGGTTTGGGTTTTTTTTTTTCAGTATTTTAACAATAAAATTAAAATTTTAATCTTAACCACCTACAGTTAAAGGCTTGTGCTTCAAAAATCCTGGCTTCTCCAATTCTCTCCTTCCCAAACACTCACCAAAAAAATATACAGACATCTCCATTAAACTTCAAATAAATGAGCCCTAAGACAGTCTACAAGTGGCAGAGTACCCATGAAAAGAGAGGTCCTGAGCCATGAAAAGTTTGCCCCACCAGCCCTCTCCCCCCAAGGGTACTTGGGGTAGTCTAGTAAAAACAAAGACTTATCACAAGAAAGAGGTAATCTTGCTTGGTAGAGTTTAACTAAAGGACTTTCTCCACATAGGGAAGATGCTGGTTAATCAATTAATAGAATGCAAACACTCTCTGGATAACCTTCCCTCCCTTTAACTAAATAACATCTAGAAAACCTACAAGCTTTATATCAATATCATTTATTTTTCTTTCTTTCCTCTCCTCCTCTTTTCTTTCTTATTCATTTCTTTTTTCATCATCCCTCCATCTGTGGTGGCCAGTCCCATCCCATCCCATTTTAATTAGTATGTAAGGAGATAACAGTCCCTATGGTACCACCACAAATGAGTTAACAAGAAAAAAATTTTTAAAGGTAGGAAGCAATAACTAGGACATAAAAACCACAAATCTGTAATCTCAAATTTTGCTCTAAATTTTACCTTGGGTAATGTATTCTAGTTCAGTAAGCCTGCAATTCCAAACAAATTTATCAGGATCACTGTTTATGGCTAATTTTGAAATACCTACATATCTCAATAGTCCATTTATTTATCTATCGCATATACATATACAATACAATGACATGACCTGGATAAGTCACTTAACCTTGACTGCCAGAAAAGACAAAAAACCTTTTCTTTAAGAGTTATTAAAAATGTAAAATTGGGAAGTAACAGAAATACAGTTTCAAATTATTTGCTAATCACAACTGACAACAACAAAAAAAATGATCTTTCCAGCTTTATGTTACATTAGAGAATTTTCATAATTATATTAATTAAAAAAACAATTCTCCACAGAACAATAATTTACAAATGACGGCTTAAAATGACATAGTACTGCAAATAAATGATGAAATGTACTCTCTGCATATGAGATCATCTCTTCCTTTAAAACATACCAGAGTGACCAATTCCAACAGCTATGCCATACTATATGAGAGATGGCCCAGAGCTATGTAAAGTGAGTGAACTAGAGTCAGAAAGCCTGAATTCTAATCATGACTTTTCCATTGATTTGGTGTGTAAAACTTGAACAAATCATTTAAGCTCTCTCCAGGGCTCAGTCTCCAACAATTATAAAAACGGGAGAGGAAAAAGTAAAATGATTTACATCAATGATGCCAATAAATAGAAATGAGGGCCACTAAACCATAAATAAGGATTCCTGTTAGCCCAATATTGACTTAGAAAACCACATATTAACATTATGGCCTACTGTATTTTTATTTATTTTGTTATGTATTTCCCAATTACATTTTAATCATTTTCAGGCCCACAGGAGTGTAGGCTGACAGTTTGACATTTCTGGCCTACATGATTTCCAAGATCTCCTTCAGGTCTAAAAATCTATGAAATGCCATGATTATAGTTATTTATTACATATTTAGCTCCTCTACTAAACCATTAACTACTGAAGGGCAGGGACATTGTGGTCATCTTTTTAATCCCCACAAGGCCTAGGTCAGTCATATAGTACACAGAAGATACATAATAAATATTTGGTAAATGAATGGTATAAGCTGAGAATAATATCAAAAGAATAAGCAAAGCATTAAGTTTCTGATTCTGGGTTTTTTGTTTTGTTGTGATGGTTTGTGTTTTTTTTTTCCTTAGTGTTCTATGTTTTTATAAATGATAAAATGATAAAATATAAGAAATGATAAAAAAAAGAAATGAAAAAATTTAAATGGAAAAAAAAAATGACCAATATAACTAGAGAATCTGTATTAAGGAAGATTATCATCAAAACCAGGAAGATCAGATTTCTACTTGGAAACAGAGGTGCAGATATATTCTACTGGTAAACCTCAAATACCTTCATCCTACGTGAAAAGAAAAATTGGGGGTCGTCAGGCACTCTGTGCTATGTAATTGTGAGCTATCATCAGTAATAGTAACATTAATAATACTAACAGCAGTAATAGTAATATAGTAATGCTAGTAGTAATATGTGAAAAGTTATAAATAGCATATATAAAGATTCAGTTATCTAGGCCAAGATGATAATTATCACTATTAAAAAAACTTATTGCTACTAGCACTTATATGTTTACATAATAAGCATATATGCAGACACACAGATGGATGTAGAGATGTACATAAGTGGTACATGTGGAAAGGTATCATATAGATACTTACATGTGGGAGTTTCTATTATTTCAATATTTCAAAAAAGACCTCACTTTATCATTGTAGTTTATTATCGTGTACCTGCCACAAATCCAGACCTCAACCAACCCCATCTCCCCCACTTTAAGCAAATTTTAACAAGCTATGATTTTAAAAACTCAATCGTAAATATTTGTGGCCAATATCCCGCCTCTGAACACAGTGCTCACAGTCCTTTCAGTTATTAGGGCCTGTCAGAGCCTATGCTCTCCTGGCACAGTTTTCAAGAACACAGAGTCACCTCCCCACTCTGAAGCATCAGAGTAGAACTTTATAGACTATTAAGCAAATTAAGACTTGAATGAAAAATGATGGGTATCAAGTGCTCTACCTGTCGTATTAAGGGAGCCCTTTTCTCCTTGGCCCTGAAAAAAAGGGAAAAATTTGAAACTCTTCTGAAATTAAACCAAACTGAAAAACCAAATGTTTTGGTTCATTTACCCTTTGACTACGTAAATTTAACTTATTTTTTTATTTCTTTGCAACTAATTTCTAAAACTTCTGAAAGCCTTTACTTTATTCTTCCTTTTCTTTTGGTCCAAAGGTAGGGGATACCTTGGTTGCAAATCCTACTTGCCAAAGTAGATGGGCAACTATTTGGCAATTCAAAATCTTAAAGAGTTCTTAGGGAGGGTAAAGTGCTTTGCCCAGGGTCACAAAGCCTGTCAGAGGCAGAACTTCAATTAAGGTCTTTTTAATTCTGAAACCAAACTTTTGGCCCCTACTCACCACAAGAGACAGTCTCTCAAAATGAATCTTTAAAAAAACCTGAAATACCCAAAGAAAATGTTTCCAAAACATTTACATTTTCACCACAATTAAGATGGGAAAAAAATATGTCCTCTAAAATTCTAAGATAATATAAGTAGAAAGACTTAGAAATTGTTGGCTGCCTTAACAGCCCTAAAGAAAACATTTATTTTGGCCAAAACAATTGAAATATTTGCCTCCTTTTGGAAACATCTGCTGCCAAAACAAACATTTGTTTTGGAAGCAAATGTTTTGGCTGTTAAGATGGTACTAAATAAAATGCTTGTGTTCTAAAACAGATATTATACACAGAAAACATTTGGCAATATAGACATGGCCAAAGGGTATAGAAGAAGATAAGCCTCTCAGCATTAGATTAAGAATAATTTATAATTCCTACCAAATTCTAATGTTCTTTTTTAAGAGACTATCTTAGACTTGATTTAGTTTTTATTTACTCTAAAGCCATAAGGACAGTTGAATCGCCTATGTATGCAAAACTATAATTTATACTTTCATTTGCCAGCATAGCATCTAAAGAGAGTACATACCGCTTTTGTCTAGCTGATTTTGGTAGAGTTGCACTCATAGAAACAATGCACCAAAATATAACATTAAAAAGTCACAAGCTCAAAGGCTTTGTAAACATATATACATTTTTACAATATCCTCTTACTCTTTTCCACAAACAAGCTCATAATTAGTCAACAGTCACATTCATCAGATTACTTATGTGAAAGAAAAGGCAATGCTAATCTTCAGTGAGAAGAGTTAAATGATGTATATTAACAGCTCTGAAATACCTGGATAATTGTAGGCAAGTCACCCATCACCTGCCTGGCATAAACAAATGTAACCTGAGCCATCTATTTGTTTCTTGGGACCAAGGTTTTTGCCAATAAATCTTTGGCAAAACAAAGATAGCAAGAATAACAAAATGTGGTTTATTCAGGACCATATATACACTTAAATTCCTAAAGAAAAAGGAAAATAATACAAAGGTTATCCCTAAAGTCTTGGAGGCAACATTGGAGAGCTTGGTGTTTCTTGTATAAAATTAAATCTGAAAAACCCAAAATGAGTAAGATTCTGATAACTTAAAAGATTACATATCCTCTATGTACTATTGTATTAGATGAAACCAACCACAGCATTTCTGTTAACGGTCCCCAGATTTGAATTCCAGGAGCCTGAAGGCAGAACGTTATCCACAGAAGCATATAAAATTCATTTCCCCTCTTAGTTCGATAAAACCCAAGTGTTCTAGTTTTTAGGGCACCATGCAAAGCTAATCTGTTTAGGCAGGTATTTGCCTGATGATGTGGGAGGATCAGCAAGGGAAAGACCACAAATCTAGTTCCAGTTAATAAATACCAAAATGGCATACAATTATCAGTACATGCTTCAAAGACCCAGTCATGGATACATTTTAAAAGTTTAAATGTATGTATATATACATATGCTTGTGTGTGTGTGTGATATACACACACGTGCATATAAATACACATAGGTGTATATGTGTGTATATACACACATACATACAAATATATATGTGTACATATACACACAAATCACCCTCCAAATCAAATTTACCCAAAACAGAAGCTTATGACAGTCAATTCCTTTTGACTGTCAAAAACAAAAAGCAAGCAATAATATTACCCACAGTTAATTTCAAACAAGCACTCCAAGTCTCCTCTAATGGAATAGTCATTTAAAATTCATGTCACAGGAATGGAATGCCAGCCAGGAATCATACCGTGACCCCTGAGCCAAAGACAACTTACCACTCAGCTGGTAAGTGGGCAACTCAATTTACAAACCTGAATTCCTGCATTTTAATCCTTTGCCGAAATATATAAGCAATACCAAATGAACTGGATTCAGATCATTAGAGGTTCACAAACCAAACACACGAAAGCTTTGGAGGCTGTCCAAAGCAAAATCATAGCTAGGTGGTGATGTCCATTCAATAAAAACTCAATGTCATAATTATCCTCTTACTTTTCCCCTGAAGAGTATTACTAATCATAACTATAACACAGCTCAGCCAATTATATTAGTGCCATGAGAAGATAGATAGGGCCAGCAGCCAATCACTGTGCCAGATTATTACCAGTTAACTGATAATTCACAATTATCCAGAAATTAGTAAATGAAGTGAAAAAAATGCAAAACTCACCTCAGTGGAAAATAAAGTAACTCTTCCAAAAATTTTTTTAAAGCTTACTTGATTAACAATAACTTCGGACTTCAATTTTTTTTTCTTTTTAAATTTCTAAGAAAGATGATTTGTTTTTATAACTATATAAAAGCATTAGAATAAGCATTTGCAAACTGTTTCTAACCATTTAGCATATTAACCCAGTATAAAAGTTAAGTTTTTACACTATGGCATTTAATCTCTTACTAACAACACTGCTCTCCTTTCATTATCAGAAAGACTATTTAAATGCAACACAACATACCTCCAGTTGGCAGTAAGAAATTTAATCTAAAATCATAGCAGAAATTTGCTAATGGTCTTTCTGGCCCTTTCAAAACAGAGCTACTTAATCTTCCTAATATATAATAGCCAAAAATTATTAAAGAAACTGAGATTATGACATATACTTTCATATAACTCTGTACTCTTCCCTTAGGTGAACCTTCCACAGTCATTGAAGAAAGAAAAATAAATCAAGAAAATGTTTTCTTTACCCCTTTATGCACCCCCTATGTTCCTTACTTTTAAACAATTACAACTAATTATCAGCAAAACTTTTACAGGAATTCACTTTGTCCAGATTGACAGCATAAGGGAAGTTTTAATAAACTACCCTAAATACCTAAACAAGAAAACATTCTCAGATGCATTGGGCAAAAACTCTGTGAAGGACTTATGGGAAAAAGCAAACAATGATCTTAGGTTCTAATCATTTCTCACCTGGTTAACTGCTAATAACCATCCAATCGAGCTCCTTGGTTCAAAAGTCTCCCCAACACTAATTCATCTTCTCAGCTATCAAAGTGATTTTTTTAAAGCCTGGGTCCTCCCAACTTACACACTCCCTCCCTCTTCCACTCCATGTCTAGTAATTCCATGTTATCTCCGGGACAAAATAGAAAGCTCTGGAATTCTTTTACAACATGGCCTTCCAATCTTGTTATATTCTACTCCTCCCCCTTCGAGCACTGTAAGGCAGAGACGGGGTCCAAGAGGGTTGATGCAGCCTCAAAGTTTCACAGATCAGGAAATGAATCCAAAAAATTCTCTTCCAATGTCACAAGAAGTAAAAAGCAGAGCCAGTATTAGGAGACAGGTCCAACTGTCTCCTAATAACAGTGCTTCTCAAAGGAAAAGAGCAATATTAATAATTACACACACATGCTTTTAAAATGTTATTCTTTTCCTCAAACAATTGGGGAGAGAAACGTTATTATTCCTACTTTGCAAATTAAGAAAACTGAGGCAAGCTGAGGTTAATTGATTTGTCCAAGACAACACAGCTAGAAAGTATCTGAGGTTGGGTTTGAATTCGAGTCTTCCTGAATGATTCCAAACCCCACTTTATCCACTGTGCCAACCTGGCTGCCAAAGAAAAGTCAAAATCTGAATGAATGGTGGAAAGATCCCCCTTTTC
This sequence comes from Sminthopsis crassicaudata, assembly GCF_048593235.1. NCBI lineage: Eukaryota > Metazoa > Chordata > Mammalia > Dasyuromorphia > Dasyuridae > Sminthopsis > Sminthopsis crassicaudata. The sequence goes on from NC_133620.1 coordinate 135,247,677, forward strand.
ATTTGTAAGACTATCAATTTGATTTTCCTCTTTCTTTTTTTTGATCAAATTTACCAAAGGTTTATCTATTTTATTGGCTTTTTCATAAAACCAACTCTTGGTTTTATTTATTAATTCAATAGTTTTTTTACTTTCAATTTTATTGATTTCTCCTTTTAATTTTTGTATTTCGAGTTTAATTTTTGGTTGGGGGTAAAATCTGAATGAATGGAAGAGGTACAATGATGAAATGACTAATCCTCTACAATAGTGGGGTTAAATTCAAACAGAGATACTGACTCAAGAAACCACATATTAACATTATCTATATTGTACTGTATTTATTTTGTTAAACATTTCTCAATTATATTTTTATGGTCCAGGCAGCTGGTATCTGATAACATTGCACTAAAGCAGCAAGGAACCAACTACATGTCCCTAGATAGAAAGCTCTCCTAATCCAATTTAAGTGCCTCTTATTTCTTCCCCCCCTTCCTTTTTCTCCCTCCCATCCCCCTATATGTGTCTGTCTCTGAATCTGTCTCTCTATCATTTTTCATTTTTTTCGTCTTTTCAATTTTTCATGAAAGAATTCAAAATCAAGTAACCTTTGTTACTAATTTTCTACATCTCAGTGAGTCACTTTGTTTAGTAAATGGAGTTTTTATATAAACTTATTCCTGTTTCTCATCTCTATCCAATCCCGTTTTATAGTATTTTAGAAAAGAAGGAAAAATGTATATGTTTGTTTGTATATCTATGTATAAATATACATTCCATTTCCTATATAAATGGAATATAATGTTTACATTATATTCCATTTATATAGGAAGCAAAAAAAAAAAAAAAGTCTGAGCCTTTTTTGAGAAAGGAACTTAATAACAGCAAAGTATATAGATATTCTCCATGTCCACATGTGACAGAGCAAGAAGTAAGTAGCTTATATTGCATCAGGGAGGATTTGAATAAGATATTGGGAAGAATTTCTTAAGGATATAGTGTTAAAGACTAGAATAGGCTACTAAGATTATTTATGGTATCTTCTTTGTCAGTATTTGTGGTAAGAGCAATATTGTAAACCCCCATCGTCCCATGCAAGTCAGGATAATTTTTCCTTTTTTTTTATTATAACTTTTTATTGACAGAACATATGCATGAGTAATTTTTTACACTATCCTTTGCACTCACTTCTGTTCCGACTTTTCCCTTCCCTCCCTCCACCCCCTCCCCTTGACGGCAGGCAGTTCTATACATGTTAAATATGTTATAGTATATCCTAGATACAATATATGTGTATAGAACTGTACAGTTCTCTTGTTGCACATAAGGAACTGGATTCAGAAGGTAGATGCTTTTTTTCTTTAAAAGTTATATAGACCATCCTTCAGTCTTGGCTGGCTTGGAGAAAGATTCAAATCACTTTCGATCTAAAAGTGGTCAAGAAGGAGGAGCCCCAGAGATGTTCTGATGAGATCATTAAAGATGGAAAACAAAAACAAGAAATTCTTCTTCAGTTTTAGCTAAGTAAATCTCTTTTTTATTAACTGCTAAATGGCCTAAAAGCACCTCATTTTGTTCAAATATCAAACACCAAACCTGGAGATTGGCCTGAGGCAGACCCAGACTAAAACATTTTGAAACACAGTATATCCATAAGAAATATCAAAACGAAGCTTTGCAAACATTAAAGCTTTATTAACTGCAATAACGTCGAACAAAATTCTTGGGGCCTAAGCCAACATACTGAATTTTAAGACCATTTATGACTCATCCTTCTTTCTTTTTCCCATCTCCTTCCTCAAATAGTTGCCAAATTCTAATGATTCTCCTTTCCACTCTCATCATTCACCACAGTCTTGATTCTGATTATATCTTGCCTAGTCTCTCCCATATTGACTAACAGGTTGTTTTCACTCCAGTCTCTGCTGTCTACTACATCCTTTACACTAACCTCCAGAGACTTCTTGCTGACTTGACTCAAAATAAAACATCAACTCCTTAACTTGTCATTCAAGGATCTCTGGCTCCATCCTACCTTCTTGTAGCACTTCATGGTACTCTTTAACATACTCTACACTCAAGTCATTATCCCCTAAACTCATATTATCCCATTAGAGACTTTTTTCTGCTAAAATAACAAAGGACAAGCAATACCCTATATCTAGAATGAATTCCCCGCTCTTCCTCTTCCTTTAGCCCCCTAACATATATACAGATAGAATTTGCCCATTATAGGGACCTTAGAAATAATCTAGTTCAATGCCTATTTTAGTGATAAAGAAATAGAAGCTCAGAGTTCTTAGGTATATTGTCCAAAGTTACATATGTAGTAACCAGCTGAGCAGAGACATGACTCCAGGCCTATTTATTTGGCCCTAGTCTTTCATCTGAGCTCCAGTACCTAACCACCACGTACCTCTTCAGTGTTTCTATCTTTATGTCCTACAGGCATTTTGTATGTTCACAACTTATGTTCTGATCATGTTTGATACAGAATTTATCTTTCAAAGATGGCAGATTAGGGGCAGCCAACTCTCCCAACATTCCCCCTCAAATAACTTTAAAATAATACCTTAAATCAAATTTTAGAACAGCAGAACCAACAAAACATTTTTCTAACCTAAGAGATCTAACTTCAGAAATCGGCAGAGTGGAAGCCTACCTAAAGTCCACACATATGACCATTTCAACATCAGAAGTTCTCAGCCTAGAGAGGGTGTGGGGGGTCAGATAACTGGTCAGAAAGAGACTATAGGGGACCTTTGCTGGCTCTGGATATAGCTGGTAACGACTGGTAACACTCCCAGCTTTATATAATTCTGGGTTGCAGTTTGAGGGGTGAGAGGATAACTAGTGGACAGTCAGAAGGGAGCAGGAGCCCTGGCCACAGTTCTGAGGCAGAATGTATTAATGTTTGAGGCTGTAGCGGACCAGGAGTCATTCCTTGGTAAAGACCAGAGCACAGACCAGCAATTATCTCCAAGGATAACACTGTTTTGGAAGTACCAAAAACTCGGATACTCAAAAACCAGCACTGAAAAGAGCAGCACAAAAAAATCCCTGAAATGTAGGACTATGCTTCCCTACCTCCAGGTGAGCAGAAGCCAGCTTTAACCCACAGTTCAAAGTCAAGAAGCAGAGTAGGAAAAATGACCAAACAACAGAAAGAGAATTTGACAATGAAAAGTTATTGTTGTTTGCCCTTCATTCTTCAAAATTGGGCAAAAGAATTAGGCAAGTAGAAGCAAATGGCTCCATGATATATCAAAAAACAATGAAACAAATTCAAAAGAATGGGAGAAGGGGGAAGAAATGGAAGAAAATCTGAAATATTTCAATTGAAAATGAAAAATTGGAAATAAAAAAACTGAGCAGGAAAACAGATTAAGGAAAGACAATCTAAGAATTACAGGGCTACATGAAAGCTATGATTAAAGTAAGAACTTATAACTTTCCCATCACACCTTCCCCTTCAGAACTTCCTTATTATTGGAAGAAATCTCCATTTCTCCAATTACTTAGGTTCACAACCATGTTGTTCTATTCAAGTTACTTTGCACCTCACCCTACATGTCCTGTAATTTCTTTTGAATTCATCTTCTTTCCACTTACACAACCAGCATCCTTATGCAAACTTCATTTCTTATATGGACCACTGCAATAAATAGCCTAATTAGTTATAACCTCAGATCTTCTCATCTATCATCCACTCAGCTGCCAATGATTTTATGAACAATATAACGCAATATAACGATCTATTTTATTTTCCTGCTTAATCAACTCCACTGGATCCATTCTTGGTGCCTTTGCATTAGCTGTTGCCCATTCTTGAGCATGTTTATTTTTTTTTCCTCCCTTCCAATTTATGTCCCACAGAGTATCTAGCTTCCTTTAACACTTAACTGAAGCAACATCTCCTCCAGGAAATTCTTCCTGGTCTCCAAAGCTGTTGGTTCCATTTTTCTCACTCCTCGGGATTTGCTGGCTATATTCTTATTTGTTTCTTCCAAAGTCAGTGCTCTTTCCATTATATCATCCTGTCTTGTTATTACAATTAAGAATATGCTCTCATTCTTCTTTCAAATTATAAGTTTCTTGAGGAAAGTGACATAATTTTTCATCTTTGTATCTCCAACACCTAACAACATCCTGTATCTAGCAAATTTTTGCTGAGATAAATAGGTTCAACTTCCCTGTTCTTTTAATAATTAATCCCACTTAGGGCCAAATTTGATTATATTCCCAGTTCCATGCTACCAGTTCTGTATAGAACAGTTTCAATTTTACATAATGATTTGGATATGGCTGTGATAAAGCATTTAAGGAAACTTCTATGAGTCTGATAAACAAAAACATCACATCAAAGTGAATGCAAGACCTGGAAGGACTCTTTTTCAATCCTGCTTCTGGGAACCACTTAATTTCCCTCAATCTCAGTTTCCTTGTCTAATATACACAGAATTGCTGTGAGACTTTAGGGGGGAAATATTAATACTAAACAAACAAAAAGGAGCTTTAAATCTCACTTTTAAACAAGATTAAGGAAATTTACTTTTTTAAAAGATCCTTAGATATGAAGAAACTGATCCAGCCCTAAGAAACTACTACTTAAAAGTTCACAGAAATCTTTTTTTTTTTCTTTTTAATTCAGGCAAAACTATACAAGAAGTTAAGCAGAAAACTCAACTTGGTGATGATATCTTCTTTATATTTCAATTATGACCATGACTGGTCTCCTGCCCATCAACAAGGCATTCAGCAAATGTTCTTTAATCTCACTGACAAATAGGTTAAAGAAATAAATAATAAAAACCTATCATAGTTATTTCAAGAAAATGTATAAGGAATTCATTTACATCCAAAGATTTTTACTAGAGGAAATTAGAGTAGTTTCAAAGCCTTATAATCACTTACCTTCATATGATTCCCCAAATTCTCCCAACTCCTAGAAAATGAGAAAGAAAGTAACAGGAACCACCACCAAAAGTAAGTAAAAATCACCACAAACCTGTTGTTGTGGATATTGCATTCCTCCCATGGCACCTGGGGTCCTTCCCTGGATTCCAATTGGATAACGCTGTGGGCCTGGAGGACCATATGATCCCCCAGGATATGGACTGCTTTGCTGAGGCTGGGAATGAGGATTATTGCCCATTCCATACAACTGAGGTCTCTTCATTACCATTGGATCCATTGGACTACCCTGTTATTTAAAAAAAAAAAAAAAAAAAAGATTTAAAAAAAAATATTCTGCATCCAGATGAGAGAAAAATCTATTCAAGCAGATATAAGCATCAGAGATGTTCAACACAATGAACCTCTATTTTGAAAACATTAAGAACAATTACTTGACAAATTAAAATGCAGAAGAATGTTAACTAACAGCAACGTTACACACAAATTTTCTATTTTTTTTCTCATTAATTAAAAAGGTTTTTTAAATTGGAAGGGCCCTGAGTCAGAGATAAAGAAAGATTTTGCACCCTAAGCAGAGAAAAAATTTACATCTGAATTTCTATTATGTATTCAGGAAGTGAGCAAGATAATTAATTTCACCCAACTCCTTTTAGCTTAATAGTATTTAAAAAATGAAGTACACTTCAATGTTTGGTGATTAGCAATACTTTCTGCCTTCAAAGTAGTCTCATAATAATAACAATTTTATTTCTGTCTCAGCCTGCAAGTCCCAGTCAAACATTTGTGACAGAGTGAGTTGAAGAGAGTGAGAAAGTAGGCTTTTAGAGGAGAAAAAAAATGACACGGAAAGAAAATGTCAAGGCTTTCCATAATACACATATGCACAAATAAGCCACTAAGCTATAATGTAAACCACGATTCCTTTCTTATAAAGTGAGCTTCCTGTCAGATTTAACAAAAACTCTAAACTAGATTTTTGTTTTGATTCTTTTAGGGCAGCCCACTTGTCTCAAGTCCAGGACAACTTCTGGGACAGAAAATCAAAATGATGAGTCCAAATATAGGACTTACTCACCTACCCACACAAAGTGAATAGAGGCAACTGTGTACAGCATCCCTAACCCATAAAAATCTGATGACTATTCCTCAGTACCAATGGATATGCATGGTAGAAAGGGAAAAGGAGACACAACAAATCACTGGGAAATAAGCAATGAGAAAGAAAAGGTGTCTGTGAGAGTTAATTACTAGCAGGGAAGGGGAATTAGGCAAAGACACATCATGATTTTCTGCATCAAGAGGAAGGAGACTAATCTTCCGAGTAGTTCCGTGGGTGACTCAGAGAGTTCCAAAATATGCCTGGAAATCCAGGAGTGAGTCAAGGGGAAATATTCTCTCAGACTACATGGAAAAATGGATCACATAGGGAATTTGGGAAGCCTAGAAATAAGCTAGTAGCCTAACAGAGACCCAAATTGTATAAACCAGATTAACAGGATATATTTCCAATACAAAATCATTAACTCTCCTTGATGCTCAGCTATCCTATTTTACCATTCAATCTGGATTAGCCCAGGGCACTGGAAAGGTCCATTTATTTCATTTTAAACAGTATACTACCAAAACAGGCTTAATTAAAACGGAAATTTAAAAATGGGGAAATGCTTGGAATGTCTGTATTTTAGTTTTGCTGATAACAGTGTAGCAATTTCCTCTATCAGTCTCTAGACTTGCTTTTTTTCTAATCTAAGACATCATTGCCATAAACCTCCATAACCTTATTTAATGCAAAGTTAATTTGAACTAATATTGAATTTCTCAAACTCAAGAAAAAAAGCACACTTTATGAAATACCTACACTATGTGCCTTTGTAAAGACATCAAAGTACCTTAAAAACTAATAGCCCAAAATTCAAAATAGTTAAGGCAAACATACAAAACATTTCATTTCAACCTCTTTCTCTAGCCCTCTATTAATTGCTGCTTCATAATCTACAAATTTGGTCCAGAATGAATTTTTTTTTCCAATATTAAAATGTCCAAAATTAGAATCTCAAACCCTGCTCTGGCATCATATGCTTTCCAAGGAAGAGAAATTAAATCCCTGGCTATTCTAGGATAGGTTTAAAAAAAAAAAAAAAAAAAAAAGTCACCAAGAACTCATGAGATCAGTGATTTCCCTTACTCCCAATTCAACTTAGAACTCATCTTGTATTTTTTAACCAGACATTCCTCCTCCAAGAGTGCTTTACTTCAAAGCATCACACTAGTCATTTTTAACAAGCCTTTTAAGCAAAAGGTTTATGCTATATTTTTTAAAGAGATCATTAGCATTTCTGATGGTCCTTGAATCTTTCTTTACGCAAATATTTCCAAAACATCTGTTTTTCTAATCTTGATAGCATGCTTATGACAGCTGTGATTTGAGTTCCAATTTGGTGGAAATAGGCAAGTGGTTTTGAATACCACAAAACATGCTGAGAGAGAGGAGGGATGGCTGGGGTAGAAGCCATTTCAAAGAGAACTAAACAGCAAAATGAAGTTAGGCTGATTCACGTTACTGTATACATTTCAAAGTACTTTTAAGAAGTTTCGTTATTGGCTTATCACATATCATAGAATCTAAGAATTAAGAAGAATGGCAAGAAATTCGCTAATCCTAACTCAACCCACAATCCTTTTGATAGTATCCCCAATAAGTGGTCATCCAACTCTACTTTAGAAATATCTAATAAAAGAAAATGTTATCATTTTGTAAAATACCCATCCACTTCTGAACAGCTCCAACTGTCAGGATAGGAAGTTTTTCCTTAAAATATACCCCAGGAAATTCCATTCCTTATTGCTGCCCACCATAGGTCTAAAATAGAATTAAGTCTAAACTCTCTTCCAAATAAAAGCCATTAAAATACTTTGAGGCCGTTATCACATTTTCACCTTGTCTTCACTTCTGTAGGCTTAATATCCCCAGGGCCTTCAAAAGATCCTAATTCGATATTCTGTCTAGTCCTCTCACTATGTGATCATGCCCTTTTGGATACTCTTTAGAAAAGACTTCTTTCTGTCTGTCCTTTCTAAAACTCTATAAGTTTTTTAAGTCTTTAAGGTGAGTCTTTAGAGTAAGTTTTTCTTTACCAAAGCATATGCTTTTTTTAAATGATAAAAAATTAAGTACACTGGGACTTATATTCCATCTTTTGATCAGCTGTGACAGTAAAAATGTCTTCACTTAATGTACCTTATATTAGAGGAAGTGATATAATGGATAAAAAAAAAAAACAAACAGAATCAGGAAGACTCACCCAGAAATGCACATGGTGCATCAGGTGTGTTCTGGACTACAGCAGAGTTTAGTGGAATGATCTTTTCTTGCTATGTGAACATCGTTCTTTTCATTAAGTGATTAGGATAGCATTATCTTTGTTGGTTTCCATAATTAGTTATAGAAAACACCAAAGTTACATATTATGCATATACACGAAAAGCCACAGAAATCTATTCCTTCTAGTCAGTTTTTGAGCTCCTAAGACTACTACTAACCACCAAAATTTCAATGGGACAGGAACCCAGTGATGCAAGGATAAAGGAATATTTTGTGTCTCAGATTAAACTACATTATTTTCTCACAAAAACAGCTTTATTTATCTGTTATATCCAACTCACAAAAGCACCTCTCCAATGCTTTCTGAGAAATACTAAATTTTAATTCTCACAACTATTAAAAACACTAGTTGAATACTGGAATTAAAAGGGATCAGAATTTAAGAATAACTCAAAGGACCATGTACATTTTTACATTAATTGATATTAAACTATTACTTATAGTGTTAAAAAATAAAATAAAATAAAAAGATGGGCTTTGATTTCAGAGAAAAGTTGAGGATTATTAAACCAATTCTGCAATTCCCATAGGCAATTACACTACTGTATTCCTCTTGTTTTACTCTAAGCCCAACATGGTCATTTGCAATATCTGTCCAAAAGCTCTATCCACCTAAATTCACCACAATCTACAATCTGGACAATAAACATTCTTATTCACTTGGCTTTTCCCCCCAGGGACAGTTAGGCCAAATTCTGAGTGGCTTAGAAGGCTCTACAATTTTCCAAGGTTTGATACAAAGAATGACATCATTCAAAATCCAGACCACCAAGTAGTACTCAACCATCTACAGAGAATCCTTCTATAGATTGAGCTTTGCACTAAATGCCCTCAAAAAGAGTGGTGGTGAGCATCTTTAGTTAATACCTAGCTACCTGTTTTATGTTTCTTCTGATATTCATGATCAATGGGCCAACTAAGGCTACCTCTGTAGTATACATATGATTCAAGGAATTTTGAATAATTTTGATGTATGCATGAGTCTGTAGGGTGATTTTTTTCTTTATCAAAACAAATGCTTTTTTATGATAAATAAATTATATATATATATATATATACTACATACACACACAGAGTGGGATTTATACTCTATCTTTTGATCAGCTGTGACAGTAAAAATATCCTCACTTAATATACCCTAAATTAGAGGAAGTGATATAATGGATTAAAAAAATTGAGCGGAATCAGGAAGACTCAAGTCCCAGTGCAAGTGACCAAGTACAAGTCATATTTTTTTTTCCTAAGACGCAGCATACATACTTGCATAGATGGAAGAAATTTCTATACTAATAAAACCAGAAAGCCAAAAGCACTCTTTCCTCCCTGCTCCATTCCCAAAAGCTAAAGGAAGCCCTAAGGAATACAAATATAGAGATCTCAAAAGTAATAACAGTAAGAGCAAAAAGTGCACAATATTGCAATGGATCTGTGACCACAAAGAAGTCTGTTCCCTCCATTGGTACAGATTTCCACCTAACCATGCTTATGTATAAGCTTTAATAAGCTTAAAACTACAATAAGAGTTTGTGAATGCCATGTTTATTTCTTGTCCATGACTTTCCATATACATCCTTCAGAAAAGTATCCACTGGAAAATATGAGACATCTTCCTCAAGGTCTGTTACTATTTTTTGAGAGTTCTTAAGGGAACACCTGGACTGTTCTTTCCAGCACCCTATTTTTCCAATTTTTTATCTTCAATGATAAGTAACTCTTACATTCTTGAACATAGATCAATTCCAGGAAATATGCTGGAGATTACTTGAGCATTCCATGTGTCCGTCTGTTTGCTTATTGAGTCAACCATAACTTTAACACCTCAGAGATTTCAAAATTTGCAACCATATAACATCACTGAGAGAATATTTACATCGAAAAAATAGGTCAGATGAATTAGAGGAGGAAAAAAATCATTTTCATCTAAGGATAAAAGTGAAGGTTTCATGCAGGAGAAGATAGCTAAGTTTGGCATTAAAATAAAGGAGGGATTTCAATAGAAAGAGTAGGGGAAATTAAATAATATAGTAGAATTCATTCTAGCCATAAGAAATGTAACCCATACTACACATGTAACATTTAACATTAACTTAAGAAATTTCTTGTATTGTTACTCAAATTTTCTTCTGTTTATATACATAAAAGTTTTTATAGCCAAGGAAACATTTCCAGCTCTGTACTCCCCCCTCACAGCAACTAGGATAGTGTCATGTATTACATCATGCATGGGCATCCAATAAATACTTTTAGAATTGAATAGTTCCAAAAGTTAACACTAGAAACCTCAGAAATTTAATAATATCTCAATGAACCAATCTGTGTCAACTGATACAATGCAGTTTTTTAAAATCTATATAAAGATAGTAGGATTAAATGTTTTTATTCCAAGTAGAATTGTATTATTAATTCCTTACAATAGTTTTAGGCAAACTTCTGAAAGAGAAAACAAAAATGTTCACAACTCCAGCAATGACTACTCAGCTCACACCATTAGATTCATTAATATTCTGTTCATTATGAATAAATTCAATTAAAGTCAAGAATGAAGAAGAATCACAAAAGAATATTTACTTCCCCTTATTAGTGTTTTTTCTTAGAATAAAATCACTGACCAATTTATAATTATTAGGAATATAGGAAAGAGTACATTCAAAACATCAAGTTTATTTGATTTATACTAATAATACAGCAGCATCTATTCAATACAGTATTAATCAATATTTGTCCTCTTAAATGTAGGATCAAGTGTTTTATTTTGCTGAACCAACGAAAATTTGACTAATTTGAAAATTAGTCAAATGGGGATTTGAAAATTAGATGGGGCAAATTGAACCTAAACTTGTTTCAGAGTCTCTCTAGCAAACATGCAACATTTTACATCTTTTAAAAAATGAAGACTCATGAGGAAAACACAAAATTAAGGACAGGAGAGAAAATTTGAGGTGGGGGAGGAAGGAGAGAATGTAGGAATGGAACAGTGGATATTGGGGTTCCAAAATGTTGGATGACTAATTTTAAATGAATACAACATTTAAAATAAATTCTAGGTTTTTTTAATTTCCAGAAAATTACAATCAGACTATTTTTAAACTTAAAACAACCTGCAGGACACAGAATAACAGCAATGACTATGCTATGAGAGCAAATTACTGGTACAACTCTCAAATAAAAAAGCAGGGCTCATTTCGGCTCTTGTCCAACTTAGACCCTCACTTGTCCTTCCTACATGCTTCAGATTCCTTCATCTTTTGCAACATGTGGAAGAGCTTTTGTTTTTGTTGGGAAATAGTCACACTAAATCAAATAAATAAATAAATAAGGCAACACACAGCATCACAAAACTTAAAGGGGCCTTAAAGGAGTTTGTTTAGTCTAGGGTTTTTATTTTACAGATATAGAAACTAAAGACCAGAAAAATAGTTAAATTACTTGCTCAATACCACAAAGCTAGCTAATGTCAAAGTTCCAACCTCATTCTTGGTTCAGTGTTCACTGCTCCAGAAAAGGGGAAGTTTGGGTCAACCTAAAGAAACTCTGTTTGCAGAAGTGACAGTTATAAGAATTAAGTATCAGAAAAAATAGAAAATGTTGGCAATTAGAAAAATGAGCCTCTTTAAGTACCAACCCAAGAGAAAGCAAATATTTCACAGATGCTTCAGAAATAATAGCAGTGATTTGAATTCTGCTTTAAGGTCTCTGAAAACCCAAAAATAAAAGGGTACAAGCATGACTATCAGTATTGTACATAGAGAAAGTTTAACTTTAACGAGATTAAATTATTTGCCTCAGATCAGTTAATTTATGCATGCTATTTTATTTTTGTATTATTGCTAATTTATACTTATAGACACTGTGCTTAGACACAAATGCAAAAAATGAAATAATGTCTAATCTCACAGAACTTAACATGAGACAAGTATCCATTTAAGTAAGGATGTGCAGAATATAGAGAACATTGTCCCGGGCCCCATGTGTTAAGAGTTATTTTTAGTGATGTGAATAAAGAATATGTTCATATAATTGGGTTACTAAAGGGGTAGATGGGACAAAAGGCAGTGAACAAGTTGCAAATAAGAAAATGACTTAAAAGTAATTTTAGTGAATAGAAGATGGGATAAGAAGAGGGGGAAATAGGGTAAAGATTAATGAGGACAAATGCAATAAAATATACCTTGGAAAAAAATAAACTTTCGAGATGGAAAACTAGTTATGGGCTAACAAGAGGATCTGAGGGTTGCAATGAGTCAGCAATGTAGTATTAAAGTTTCAGAAAACATATGGTACTCATTTTCACGAACAGAAGTCAACTATAAGGTGCTATGGAAGACAGATGAGATAGTTCTCAGAGGACTTCTAGACTTCATCTGGTACAACATGTTCTACCAAGATGTTGAGCTTTGGTCAGAAAGACAGAGTCTAAATATCACTCAAGTTCCTTTCTAGCTCTAAAATACTAGAATTCTAGACAGTTCATAAGACAAAAAACTGTTTCCAAGTTTGAAGATATTTCTTCTTGACTCTTATGAAAATCAATGCTTCTGACTACTGGCTTCATCTTGGAGAGAAGACTAAAGCCAAAATACACACATGTTTAACATATATTGGATTACTTGCTGCCTAGGGAAGGGGATGGGGGAGAGGGGGGGGGAAGGAAGGGAGAAAAAATTTGGAACACAAGGTTTTGCAAGGGTGAGTGTTGAAAATTATTTATGCATATGTTTTGAAAATAAAAAGCCTTAATAATTTTTTTCTTTCTTTTAAATTAAAAAAAAAAAAAATTCTGGCATTGATGAAATTCTCCTGGCAAACTCTTGCTATTACTATCTTCAACTTCATTTGATAACCTGTCAGTAAATGTGCTTCAGGTCCAAGAAAGGAAAGAAGAGGGAAGAGAGGAAAGAAGAGAAGGAGGAAAAGGAGAAGGAAGAGAAATAACAACACATTTTTATATTTTATGTATGTATATATATATATATATATATATATATATATATTTATATGTAAATCATTTTCAAATTCTCACAGTACTTTTCTCCCCACCAAACCAAGGCTTTTTTATCTGCTATATTGCCTTTTGTAGTTATTATTATTATGCATTCCCTTGAAATAATTATCAGTAAACCTCTGTCCAGAGATAATCCTCCCAAAACTTTACATTCATGAACTCTGCACAAACACCTGGATATCCTGTCAATATCTCGATCTAGTTTAAACCTTCATCCCTTTTCACCTGCTTACTTTAATAGTCTCCGAGTTGGTTTCTCTACACTTCATCTTTCTCTTCTCCAATCTATCATCCACAAAGCTATCAAAATTACCTTTCTAAACTAAAAGTCTCCCAATACCATTCTTTTTCTCAAAAACCTTCAGTATTAACTCCCTATTGCTTGTAAGATTAAAAGACAAGTAACCAAAATCACAAGTGGCTTTCAAGGCCCTCCACAAACTGGTTTCAATTTTCATTTCATTTTACATTACTTCCCTTCATGGTTCAAGTCAAGTTGGACTAGTAGCTGTTGCTGATATAAACCATTCCATTTCCTAGTTAGGTGTTCACAAAACCAATACAACAATTCCTTTCCCAAGCACACCCTTGTTCCCTTATCTCCTCTATTCAGAACATTTGTCATCCTGAAAGCCTCAATCCAGGTGCAGCCTCCTAAGTGAAACTCTCCCATGATTCCCCCAGGTGTTGTTCATACTTTATTAAAGCAATGAGTTAAAGGGTCCCCAAAAGCTAAGGAGTCCAACCCAGACCTGGTGTTAGTAAACTCCATCTCTCTCTTCTCAAGCTACCTTGTTTTTATTTATCAGCTCTTGACCAAGGATATATAAACTATATACATGTGTATATGTTTATGCACATGTCTGTATGTATATGTATACACACATATACAAATATATAAAATTGTATTTCAAGATAATCATTTCCCTTTGTAATCCCATGTATTTAATTTTATGTATTTAAAAATATTCTGATAAGAAGTCCACGAGTTTCACCAGGATGTCAAAGGGGATCAAAAGGGGATCATCACACCAAAAAGAATATGAAAAATCTTGAATTATGGCCATTTTATCCATATGTACAGGTTTACAGAGCATTCTGCCTATGTCCCATACTCATATCTTTTTATATCTTTGGGATAGAGTTAAAACCTAGCAGGTTATTCCACAGTGGACTGATTTGATGCCAGACAGAGACACTCATCATAAGGCTACTGTCCACTAATAAATTTCTTGGCCAAAGCAACCCATGAAACAAACAAACAAATAAAAATAAGGCCTTATACTTGATGGTCCTTTTTCCATTTCTACAGTGATGGGAGTAGAGGAAAATATGAACAGTTTTTAGTAAACGTTAACCACCATTGGTACTCAAAATGGTACATCCTTGGCCAATCACAAAAAGATCAACAGATGACAGAGTCAAGTAAAAAGAACCACAAATTCAAAACCTGAAGGGAACATGCAGTCTAAACTGTTCTCTTTATATACGTCTGTAAAAATGACGTTCAAAGATTATTGAAGTGACCTGCTCAAAATCACACAAGGACTACCAGCAGCCAAAGTGGGATTTGAAATCAAGCCCTCTGACTACAAAGTCACTTCTCTTTGCACTCGCCACCTTGTCTCTCAACAATGACATTCTTGTTCTAAGTGAAACTAGAAGTTACAAGGAAATTGTGGCTAAATAGAAAAATGGCTCATAGGACCTCCTCAGAGAAACAAGACAAATAAAGAAGCTGACTGAGTTGGTTTTATCTTTCCACAAGCAATGAAAAACATTTCATGGGATACTTGGTCACCTCAATTTACAGTGCTTAAGATGAGTGAATATTTGTATTTTTAAAAATAACTAAAAACAAACTGAATATAATCTAAAATAAACACCAATATTTGTTGCTGAAGATGAAAAAACAGAGAAATGCTATTAAGAATTTAGGAGTAGACAGTGGCCCAGTGGACAGAGTACCAGGCCTGAAATCTTCCTGATTTCAAATCTGGTCTCAGACACTAACTATGAAACCCTATCATTTAACCCTTTTTGTCTCAATTTCCTCATCCATAAAATGAGCTAGAGAAGGAAATGGCAAATATTCCACTATCTTTGCCAAATGGGATAAAGCTTTGGACAAATCAGAAAATTAACTAAACAATTAAGAATTAATAAGACTTTCCAATCTAAAGTAAAAAGTATATACTTAAATTCTCAGTGGCTTGTCTACAAATTTCTAAATTATACCTCAAAGAAGACACTCCAGCTCCCAAGTTTGGTCATTTTCACTGAGTGTCCCCCATACATGGAATCTTTTACTTCCTCATCTCCACCTCCTGGCTTCCTTCAAGTCTCAGCTAAAAGACCCCCTTCTACAAGAAGCCTTTCCTATTCCTCTTAATGGCAGTGTCACCTTCCTCCAAATGATCACTTCCAATTTTTTTTGTATATAGATTGTTTTTACATGTTGTCTTCCTCATTGTGAGTTCCTTGAGAACAAGGAATGCCTTTTGGGGAGAAAGAGGAAAAGGCAAAGTATCCCCAGCACTTAGCACAGTGCCTACTATAGAGAAGACACAACAAGTTTACTGACTAAAAGTATACAAAGAAAAAGAAGGCAAAAAATGTTGAAAAATATACTTCAAGGTAAAGAAAGGAAATAAGTCAGAGACTTGTAGGCTGCAAAGAAATCTCCCCTATATCTTCTGAATGTTTTCTATAGGGAGAGAGTGAAAGACACTGGCTATGGCTAGCATCAATAAAAGAAATCCCTTCCCCCCCCCAAAAAAAAATTTCTCTCTCTCTCTCTCTCTCACACACACACACACACACACACACACACACACACACATATATCAAACTGGCTGAATCGTAACAAACAACAGGCAACTATTTGACAATGCAGAAATTATTACCAAATCAGCTTTTCCTGTACTATCAGGAGTAAAGATTGATACCATATTGAAAGAAAAAGATCCCTTCTTGTCTCTGTACCTGATTTTCTCATCTATAAAATGAGGGAGTTACAGACTAGATGGCCACTAAGGTCCCTTCCAAGCTCCAAATCAATGATGCTATGGATCCTAAAAATAAAAATGACAAGAAAACTGGACTACAGTAAAAACACCTCCAAAATTATGTGGTTAACAAACTATTGATACCCCCAAAAATGGGAAATAGAAAAAACAGACAACACAATTTACCAGGTTTTGTGGAAGTTTAATCAATGTACAACAATCACTACAAGAAGGTTAAAAGAACCTGCACACTGCTTGTGCTAGCAAATACTTTATCACTTTCCCATGGAGAGATATGGCAGCCAAGGGCAGCATCAGTATAGAATATAAGCTCATTTGTAAAATCTTACAGAAAAAGAAGCTAGAAGATAACAATCACTCCCACTCACAAAATAGCAATGAAGGGGTAGATGGAAAAATGACTATAGAATGCTTGGCAGAAGATCTAATTTATTAAGATCTCAAGCACATTTAGGGATAAGAAGAGAAGAAAAAACAGGACAAGAAAAATCTGTCAAGATTTGTAACATTATTTTCCTATAGTTTAATCCCTTCTTCTGACATTTATCAGTTATGGGCCCATTGACAAGTCTCCCAAGCTAAGATTCAAGGAAGTACTACATCATACACTGACTAAAGTATTCAAATAAACTCGTGTTGTTGCATCCTCTCAATTACATTCACCAAGTGTTTTTATTTTGTTGGTTTTTTCATAAAACCAACTCCCAGTTTTATTTATCAGTTCAATAATTTTCTTAGTTTCAATTTTATTAATTTCTTCCTTGAGTTACAGAATTTCTAATTTGGCATTTAATTGGGGGAGGGGTTTAATCTGTTATTTTTCTAGTTGTTAGCTGCATGCCCAATTCATTAATCTCCTCTTTCTCTTACTCATTTAACTATTCAGAACTAAGAACTGCCTTAGCTGCATCCCACAAGTTTTGGTATGTTGTCTCATTATTGTCATTCCCTTAGATGAAATTATGGATTGCTTCTATGATTTTTTGTTTGACCCACTTATTTTTTAGAATTTTTTTTTATTTCCATATATAATAGATGGACTACTAGTTATAATCCACCCAATAACAATAAAAGGGTGAATTCTCACGGGTAAAACTAGCAAAATAGAACGTGGAGATAAGTTGTAATTTGTATCAGTCCACAAATCAAATAAGATCTAAGAAACTTTACAAGGACCCATAACAAGAGGAAGTTAGATTAGACTCCACAGAGATCATCTGACCCAACATTTGACAGATGAGGATACTGAAGTTCAGATAAGCATAGTCCATAAGGACTGGAGACCAAAATTACAGGTCTTTGTAAAGTACAGGTCTGACTATGGGACTCCTCCCACTCAACAAAATCCATCTGCTCCCTATCATCTCTAGGATGCAATAAAAAGTACTCTGCATTTGGCTTTCAAAGCTCTTCATTTTCTGACTCTTTCCTACTTTTCCAATCTTAAATCTTCCTTCCCCGTGTACTCTGTGATCCAACAATATTGCTTCCTTTTGGTTCCTCACTTCATCCCTCCCCTGGGGTTCCATTAAGCCTCAATTAAAAGTTTCACTTCTTGCAAGCAGCCCTTCCTATTAGTTCCTCCTTGATATCAGTGCCTTCCCTTTGAGATTTCCTCCAATTTCTATTGTATATTTCTTGGATTTGGCACAGTGTCTGGTACACTGGTACAGTGTGTTGTCTGCTTTTTCTATTTCCCATTTTGGGGGTATCAATAGTTTGTTAACCACATGATTCTGATTAGTCCAATTCTCTTTGGTCACTTCCTATTCTAATATTCTATACATCCTGGTCAACATTTTCCCCATTCATCCTTTTACTAGACCTAATAAGCTTCCAAAGAATGGAAACATACTGGAAATCCCTCTACAAGTCTCTTTTATAGGACACTAAGCAACAAAATGCCCAAAAGAATAGGGAAAACCCAAGAGGCAAGATTATTGAGCACAAAAATAAATTATCACGAATTAACTGACTAAAATTAGCAGCCCAAAGAAAAGAAAACCAAGTGAAATAACATTCTTCTCCCAACCAGGCTATCCTCCTCAATGAATTATATTCCCTTTCCGAATAAGTTATTCCAAAGAAATAGCACACAAAATGTGGAGCCCTCAGAAATGTTATAGAAATCTATTTCCTGCTCAATTAAAGTTATTCCTCCAAACACAGATACTTTCAATGAATATTGCAGGTCAATTCCATTATCTCTAATGTCCTTTAAGTTATATTATGGTAATAGCTAAAGTATCCGGTGCTCAGTATTAAGTAGGTTTAGTTAGTAAAATAACGAAAAAGTGAGTAACATGCCCTAATATGAAAATGGCTTTACTCTGGCAGCAACTAGGTCAGAAGCCTCTTTCTCCCTCCATACCTATATGTGTGTGTACATACAAACACACATATACATATACACACCTTACCTGCAGATTTTTTTTCTCCCTATCCTAATAATGGTTCTACATAGTTACAAGAACAAAAAAAAAAAAAAAAAAAAAAAAAAAAAAAAAAAAGTATGCTGGTCATATATCCTTAGCATTTACAGCAAATTATTAATCAAGTCCCACCTGAAACAATTTGTTAAATTGATTTTAATCACTGGGCCTCTCATGTGAAGCTTTGTATAATCAGCATTTCATTTACAAAATTAATTGCCTGATTGATTCTCGGGAGGCAGTGGCTGTCATGGCATTGCTGTCATAACTTTTGAGTAGGGGTGTCACAACATGAAATTCTGACACTATGAAAAGCACTGCTATTTTAAAAATGGGGGTAGAGAAGGCAAGAAATGGAGGAAGAAGGCTACTGGGCTGGGGTGAGGAAAACTGAAGAATTTGTTTTAAAAAATACTTCCTCGGCCTCCCAGTGCTAGTTAGACTGGTCCCAACACTTTTTTTGCTGAATTTATTTACTAAAAAACTAGGGGCATAAAAGGTTCTTACTGACCCAACATAATAACCAGAATGAAACTGACAAAGCCCAGACACATCTACCACCAGACCGAAAATTTAATATATGCTTCAAAATACAGATCAGATAATACACAGCAATAGATCAGAGTGACAGAGGAATTTGTCTACTTCCATCCGTTTCAATTTCTTATCCTCTTCCCTTAAACTTTTTTTCTCTAATAAAAATTAAGAGTCATGATCTGAAATCTCCAACTTTACTTGGTCTTATTCATTTTTAACAAGTCCAGACAAAAACACAAGTATGCTTTTTGATTTGCATATTATTAGTTTCATTGTCTAAAGATAAAAGAGTACTGTAATCAACTAAGGCAGAATTTTTTTTTAAAAGGTGTTTTGTCAAATTGAAATTATGCAAGAAAAAGTAATAAATTGCTCATGCCCTTTGAGTCAAAGATTTTAGAACTGGGATTGTCCCAAGAATTTATTAAAAGCAAGAAAAGAAGAATAGGTACAAAAATATTCAGAGCAGCACTATTTGTAATAACATTAAGCTAGAAAGTATATGTCCAACCACTGAGAAATAGAAAAACAGGGATATGAAAGTAATGAAATACTGTTGTTTAGTCATTTTTCAGTTATGTCCAACTCTTTGTGATCCTGTTTAAGTTTTCTTGACAAAGATACTGCAGTGGTTTGCTATCTCTTTCTCCAGATTATTTTACAGATAAGGAAACCTAGGCAAATAAGGTTAAGTGACTTGCCCAGGGTCACACATCTAATTAAGTGTCTGCACCCCTATTTGAATTCAGGAAAAGAAAGTCCTTTTGAATTCTGGTCCATCATTCTATCCACCGAGTCACTTAGCTGACAAATTAAAAAAAAAAAAGTTTTTTCAGTGGATCACAACATAGTACTTTCACTTTTTTTGTTATTGTTGTTTACATGCTTGCTTTTTTTCCTCTCATTTTTTTCTCTTGTACAGCATGATAAATGTGGAAATATATTTGGAAAAAGTATACATATTGAACATATTGGATTATTTGCTCTCTAGGGAGGGAGTAAGGAAAGGAGGGAGAAAAATATGGAACACAAAGTTTTGCAAGGATGAATGCTGAAAACTGTCTTTGCATGTATTTGGAAAATTAAAAACTTATTTTAAAAATTCAGAGAAACATAGGAACACTTGTGTAAAGTGATTTGGAGCAGGGGAAAAAAGGAAAATAAAAACATGCACAAGGACAACAATATGAGTTAATGCAAAAATAAATACCAAACTATGATCAAATATTAGTGCCTTACAATGTGTTATCAAAACAAAACAAAATCTGTTTTCTGGTAAATACCTGAGGAGAAAAGAAGAGCTTAGAAATATCTCCTACGTCAAAACAAAATATATCAGTAATTTTTAAAAAGATGATAGGTAGTTTCCAGGACAAGAAAGATAAATAGCCCCAACATACATGCTGTGAGTCCATCGGAAAAATATGTTCAGTTCTGGGTGTTATATTTTAAGGACACTGATAATTTATAACATATTCTGAACTATATCATGAGATCATACCACAGCAGAATCAGCTGAAAAAGTAGGGATGGTTAGCCTGGAAAAGAGAAGATTTAAGAAGGAGCATGACAGATCCTAAAGTCTTAGAAGTGCTGTCATGTGGAAAAGGCATTATTTGGGTAGAAGTTAAAACTAATTCTCTTCAAGTCTGATGCAGGGAAAAATTTCTACCATCATCATTAGCATTTATATAGCACTTAAAGGTTCAAAGAACACTCCATCATCTCATTTGATCCTAGCTGGGTATGTGCTAATTAGTATCCCCATTTTACAGATGAGGAAACAGACTTAATGTGACTGAATCAGACTTGCATAGCTAAGTGTCTGAGGTAGAATTCGCACTCTGGTCTTGGACTTCCAAGTTTAAAATTCTTACTCCCTTATCTAGCTATCTCATAATAAAAATATTGAAAAGTAGGATTAAGCAGCAGTTACTTAAGGAAGTCATGGTACTCTCCCTGAAACTTTTCAACCAACAAACAGCTGGATGAACTCTTGTCTGGACCATCAGATACAGTCCTAGGACCAGTTAGGAAGACCTGAATAAGTTATTTAAACTGTTTGCCTCAGTTTTTCCTCATTTGTAAAATGGGGATAATAATACCATCTACCTGGCAGGATTGTTGTGAAGCTCAAATAGGGTAATAATTTTAAAGTATTTGTGCCTGGAACAGAGTAAGCACTATATAAAAGTTAGCTCTTATTATTGAGTAGGTTGTAGGGGGAACTTTTGTTCAAGTGCAGTTTGGACTGGCGAGCCTCCAACTCCTTCCAACACAGAGATCCTAGGATTCTGGATCTTTTTGAGAGGTCAGTGCTAGTATGGCCATGTTTATAGATAAGGAAAATGAAGCAAGCAGTTCAGTGATTTGCTCAGAGACACATAGCTAAATTGGGACATCCATAATGCACTACTCTGGTATTTATTTCTGTATTCATATCACAACTCTCTCATTATAATGTGAAACTTCTTAAATCAAAAGATTATCATCTCTAAATCTCACATCTCCTCAAAGAAAAATCCAAATGGATGATGAATGCTTACGGATTATCCACAAAGCTCATCCACTTGCTTACTCTTTGAAAATCACAATAAATGATCAATAAATGGGTCCAGAATTGAACAGGGGGTCAGAATGGATAGGACTTCCTTTGGGGAAGTCATCATTGCATGAATGATCTCCAAGCTTCTCCTTCAGACAAAGGGTCACACTTTCCACCTCAATATTACAAGGCCCCCAAAGGATTAAAGTTGCAAATCAGCCGAAGGGGCAAAGGAAAGTCACATGATAGAAATCAGTTAGGCTGAAACTCCTAGCCAATGTGGGGTACCTCACATGCTCCACTTGACATCTATGCAAAGATAGGAGGTCCCAAGGAAAGTTCTCAGCCCTCTGACAGGTCCCCTTGGGGAAAATCTGTGAGAGACTGTTGAGCAGAACTGCATAGTATGAAAGGCACACTTGGGTTGTACTTGGTACCATTGGTAAGGGAATCAATGACTCATAGAAATAAGCAGCCATGTACTGGACTTCGACTGGGGAAGACATAAATTCAAATACCACCTCAGACAATTTTTAGCTGTATGACTCTGGTCAAGTCACCTACTTCCCCAAGAGTATGTTTGGTTTGGTTTTTTTCTGAGGCAATTGGAGTTAAGTGACTTGCCCAGAGTCAAACTGCTAGGAAGTGTTGTGTCTCCAGATTTGAACTCAAAGGGCCAGTGCTCTATCCACTTCGCCATCTAGCTGCCCCTCTAAGAGTGTTAAGAAAGATAAAATAGAATTTGTTTGCACTTTGTAAACCACGGAACTATATAAATGCTACCTAGCTATTTAATACCATGCTTGACACAGAAGCAGTATTATTTAATATTTAAATAATGTTTTGTCTCCCACATAAAAGAATATAGGTATAAAAATAAGATATAAAAAAATGATGATTTTTAAATGACCATGTCTTTAAAAAAAAATCACTACCAAAGTATCCATATTTTAAAGGAGTTACATTAGCATTTAATATGTGAAAAGGGAATTTTTTAAAAAATTATCCTAAATTTGCTTTCTAAAATAAAGTCCTAAAAACCTCAGAAAGAGGTTTTTTTTTTTCCCCCTTATGTTTTCAAAGAAACATTCAAACAGCAGGCTCGGCAACTAGCATCCAACACATTTAACTTCACAAAAGCAGGGATCCGTCTTACAAAAAGTAGCTCTTTTGAAAGAGCAGTATTAGAACAATTAGCATTAGTATGGAAGGTGACTACATTAAAGCAGGCCCCATTCAATGCAATCCAGTTCCAAAGAGAGCCTCCTTTAAATGGGTCACTCTGAATTTAAAAGAGGCATCCTCGGGAGATCAACTTCCATTACCAACCTTTCAAGAAAGAGAATTCAGAAGCCTCCAAGCCCGGAGTTCCTCGGAAAGAAAGTTCACCTTACAAACTTGCCCTATTATATCTACAATGACCGAGAGGTGTTTGTAACTATCAGCTTTGCCAAGGGAACCAGTGGTCTTATTTCAGCTCTTTTTCTGCGCAAATGTGTTGAATCCCTCGCTGGCAGTGCAAGATAAAAAACTAAGGATTAAGTGAGCATGAAGACAGATTCCTTCGGAGGAGATGCAGGCGCAAAGGTAGTACCTTTCTAAGTGGAGCTTATCCTTAACCTCTCTCAGCCTCACTTTGCTCACTGACAAAATGAGGTTAATGAGCCCTGACTTCTACTTACCTCATAGGGAATTCTCCAAGAATTGATGAGATTTCCATAAAGCGCTTGGAGTTCCTCAGAGAAAGGCACTATATATAAACAATACTTTCCTGTTATTATGGTTCTATCTCAGCTACCCCTTGCAGCTAGCAATTGGTCTGCGGCTATAGATCAGTGTTCTGAGTGTATATTAATTTAGCACCTTTTTTCAATATAAAATAGCATTTTTTTTTTTGAGGCAATCAGAGTTAAGTGATTTGCTCAGGGTCACACAGCTGCAGTTTGATTCCAAGTGGATATCAACTTAGAACTTTAAAAAACAGTGCTTTGGGGAAAGAGAGTCACAAAGTCACAAAACTGGTTAAGTGCGTCAGACAGGATTTGAATTCAGGCCCTCCTGGCTCTAGGGCTGGTCTATCCGCTTTATCTAGCTGCTCTAAAATAGCTCTTTAAGGGGGGGGAAGGGTTAAATGTAATTTTAAAAAATGAATGCAAGACCTCAAAAACAAAACTACTTCTTAATATATCCATTTATTTACTTGATATTTCCTAAGACAGAATTAGTAAAATATTTGGGGATAGAGAAGAATTACTTTGCAACTTAAGATTGGCTTGAAAGAATTTTTGCTGAGGCCCCGTGGTCATGTTCATGTACAACCCTGGCAAAATACAGAATTATGGAAGCAAGAAAGCAATGATATCAAGAATGCTGGCTCTGAAATCAAGTTCTATGCTGGTTCTACTTTTCACTTGAGCCATACACTTCACTTCCATTTCTACAGCTATTCTATTCCCCAGCTATTAAGAGCCTCGCATCATTCTCTAGGTTCTGAGAAAAGAGGCCATGTATCAGGTAAGAATAACTGCCAAGGAGATTTCTTTACTGCTAAAGCTGAGATTCTAGAGAGCTCTACCATGAAGATCCTTCAACCTCACTCCTGCTCTGTAGCTTTACTGACACCTTAGAATCTCAGATTAATGACCACTTATACCTGGTTACAAGGCTCCCTATCCCATTTGTGGGGATGGGTAGATAAGTGTTGCTGGACTTGAGGCTGGGAAAATCTTGGTTGGAATGTAGGATCAGACACTAGCTATAAAGCCCTTTGTACCTCAGTTTCCTCATTTGGAAAAAAGGATAATAGCAATAATTTTCTCAGAGAGTAGTTGGGAAGATTGTGCTTTTTAAATATAACAAACATTTCAGACGGGCACAGAAAGGCTCACCTTGGGTAGCTTAAATCCATTAGCAAAGATAAAATATATAAACAAAAGTCAGGGTAGTTTAGCAGACAGAGAGCCAAGGTAGGAGTCAAGAAGACTGAGTTCAAATCTGGCCTCTGACACAACTTACTTAGCTGTGTGCCTCTGTTTCCTCATCTGTGATATGAGCTGGAGAAGAATAGAGCAAGCCATTCCAGTACCTTTCCAAGAAACCCCAAATGGGGTCATAAAGAGTCAGACATCACTGAACAACAACGAATAAATAAATCTAAATATTTATTATATACAATAAATAAATACAAATTGGGAGGAGAAAGGGAAATATCAGGAAAGGTCTCACTCAGAAGTTTCTGTTTCATCAGGGCTTTGAAGAAACAAGGGATTCTAATAAGTAGAGGTAAGAAGGGAGTATCTGATTTATACTGCTTTATATATGCAATTGTCATTATTAAGACTGTCTTTTCCAAAGTACTTAACCAACAACAATTGACCAGAAGACCACATAGCTTCCTGCAACTCAGCTGCAGCAGATTTGCAAACACTTATCTTCAATCCTTTTTTTTTTTTTGGAATGGAAAAGGGAAAAGGATGAATAAATCTTTTGAAAAGTGAGCCTGGTCATATTTTCAAAATGCTTTTGAGAACAGTAGTGCAGAACAGGCACTCACCGAAAGCTACAGCTACTCTAGTAATTCTTTATAATGCAACTGATTCCCTGGTATCACTTTACAATTCTGATTAGGTCTCACTAAAAACCTGTTTATTAAATTGCTTTCTTTAGGCATGCATAGCTGCTAATTTGTTTCCAACTAAATCATGTATCCTATGAAAAGATTACACAGCAACGGAGAAGGAATACTCTTGGGATTGTGTTTCATCTAGATTTTAAAATTAAAAGGACTAAAATTTGACAGTTGTAAATCTCCCTTTTAAAGAAGAAAGGCGGCTTTGTTTACACATACATTTCTGGATCAGTAAAATTTCAAGAGCCCATTACCAAGTCAGGAACATAAGAGATGCATCTGAGGTAAACAAACACAGAAAAATAAAAAAAATGTGGTTATCATGTGCTGACTGTATGAATCAGGGGGTCAGTCATGCCTTACTGCTGATGCTCAACAGCCCACAGAGCAAAAAGGGTTTTATTTAGCCTTTCAAATATGCTAGGTTTCTCAGGCTACAAAATAAGAAATACAAAGGAGACTCCAAACCTCAAAGCTTGTACATGGTTATTGCTTGATGGCGACCAGTGTTAATTTTTTAAAAATAACACCAAATTAGTCATTTTTAAAAAATGGAACAGTAAAGCTTTAAAAATAAATTTTTTTAAGCAAGTACATTTTGGAGCCCTGCAACTTTTGTATTCACATAGCTAAAACTAGTAATATCTGAACAAATTTCTCTAGAGCCCATGAAAGAATGGGATAAGATGCTTTTGAAAAAGTTATGTCTTTTATCATCTAAAGCTCTGTACTATCACCATTGGCATATTAATTTCCCACAGCATGTTTACAAATCCTTTTAAGGAGAGATGGATGACTTAATATCTATATATCTGAAATCCTCCCCCAAATACTTAAAAGTAGTTTTACCCTGGTCATTTATTAACTTTTGGCACCTTTAGTTTCCTCATTTGTAAAACAGGTATTTTAAGAACACCTACTCCTGGAATGATTGTTAGGATAACATGAGATAATGTATGTAAAGCACTTTTGCAAACTTTAAAGCCCTATGTAAATACTAGCTGTTATTAAATGTAATTAAAAGACTTTCCACCCCATTACCAAAAACATACATTTTTAAAAATATTGCTCAAAACTCACACTGAAGAAATCAATAGTTTACAGCAGTAGTGTCAAAGTCAAATAGAAATACATTCCTGTGGGCCCCATATTGACAAAGAAAACCACAAATTAACATTATCTGTTTTACTTTTATTTTGTTAAATATTTCCAATTTAATATGGTTTAGACCACACTCAGTAGTGTGGTTGGCCACAAGTTTGACACCTCTGGTTTACAGAGCTATGAAATAAACTCTTACTAATATGTAATACCACTCTGTGACCATCAAAACAATTTTTATTTTGGCCCTAAACATAGGCTAGGAGATGGTTAACTACAAAGGTATAGTGACACTTAAAAGTGTAATCATTACAAGCAAAAATCCTGCATGCACACCTGCGTGTGAGAGCAAGATGTCTGATTTCAAGAACTCTGCAAGGCTGTGAAGAAAAAAGAATTACAAGTATTGATTTTAGCAATTGGGCTGTTCCAACTCATGTCCAATTTAGAAAGATGTTATGCACCAGTCTAAAATCCCTAGGTACAAAGAACCGGTTCTTGTTCCTAGACAATTTTTTCTTCCTCCTAAAAGCACTTTAAAAAAAAAAAATGTGTACTTATATCCTCCCAGTTATTTTCATAATTTAATACCTGTAAGAGGGATGAAATCTTCGATGTGTTTAAAAATGCAGGGTTCCTATATTTTGTTTTACACCTCATTCAAAACTGTCCTACAAGTTAATTATCAGATCCTGTTGATAGAGAACCTCAGGGATATAAAACGGCCCAGCAAATAGTCAACTCAACCCTCAGTTGCCAGAATGCCTCCAAGCACCAAACAAATCTTCTTGCAGGCAAAAAGGATGACAAGATCAGAGCTGGAAAAGTCATTCATCCACTTTCTCATTATACTAGCGAGGAAACTGAGGACCACAGCTATTACAATACTTGTCCAAGGTCAGTCAGTACATAATCATTTATAAGCCTTTGCTTAATAAATGTACTGGGCCTTGTGCTTAGCAGGAAATACAAAGAAGAGCAATGAATGCACACTGAATTTGACTTCAAATCCAATAAAAATCTTTCTACACTCCCGGATGCCTCCTAACTTTGGAACCTTACTCATCCAGGTTTTCCTCTGCAATTCACAATAATGATAGAAAGATAATGTAATCCAAACTGAGAAATAAATAAATGGTCCTTGATTAGTGAGTGAACTGGCCCTTTCCATCCGAATCACTTAGTAATAATTTTGGCTAGTAGGAGTATTCGGGAAAAGAAAGTAAGTGAAAATTTTTGTTACCAGAATGCTAGGACTTGATGAGACTACCTTATAAAAGTATCTGGAAGTACTATCTAAAAAGCAGATGTGATTGATAGGAGGAGAATTAACAACTCCTCCCCCTTTTTATATTGGGCCTAAAAGTCACTTGTTGACTAAATACTACTGCTAGGCCACACCAAGAACTCTCCAAACCAGTTTCAATCACTCCTACCTCCTCCCAGCCTAATCCCTCAGAATGGGATGGAATTCCAGATAGTGCACCAAAGGCCTAAAATCTGTTTTACAACTGAAAGCAGGACCCAATGAACCCCCAAGGGTGAAATCTTCAAAAAGAGTAGTTCAGTTCACCAATCTTCCCTTTTCCCCTTCCCTTCCAGGCAAAACAGACCATTAAAAAGCTGATATCTTCCCCCCCTCAAAAAAAAACAAACTCCACACCTCCCCCGGCCAGCCAGGCACAGCTGACTTCCATAAATTGTAGCCCTTTTTATTTGGGGGTGGGGGTCGACCTTGCAAGACTACAGGCCCAGGGGCAGAGGACCGAAATTCCCCTCACCCCAACTGGCCTCCCACCCCTCCAAAACTACAGATGTGATTTTAAGTCTTTTAAATTCTAAAACCCTCAAGTATTCTCAGGGTTTGAATAAGGAAGTGGGACTAGGTGACCTCCTTTCCAGATATAGGATTCAGTCATTGAGATAACACTATTTACACATTCCTCTCTATATAAAGATCCCAAACAGCACATTTTTAAGCAAATGACTCCCCATTCCCCCATACACACACACAAATCCAATAATTAAAAGGGTGAGTTTTATCAATTTTCAAAGACCTCCCTTCACCGGTATTTCAGGGAAACAGGCTGTCCCTGTTTTAAGCTTTAATAACCTTCAAAGTAAAAAAGCTAAAGACTTTTTTAAAAAATCATTTGAAAGTTTAATTATTTCAATTTCATTTATACTTATTTAGCTTTGTGAGCTTTTTAATAATAAACTTTTAATTTTAACAAGACAAAGACACTCTGTCATTCTGAATTGCAAGTATGGCAGTTTCTGGATAACAACATTCTCAGATCAGTTGATCAGTAAGGAAGTCTTCTGGCTGAGCCACTTCAGTCACCTGATCTATCTCCATTTGACCTTTTCTTGTGGGATCACTTCAACACAGTCAAGTATGCATCAAAAACTCACTCTTTGAATGATCTTAAGGCTAAGATTACAAATGCAATCCTTTTAGTCTGGAGCAGCAGCTGATGATGAAAGCTAGTTTTCAAGTTTGAAAATCAAATAGAGGGATGTTTAAAGCACAAAGGCAGTGTTTATTATGAATTTGAATAATCTAGAAGTATTTTTAAATCTTAAGTAATTAATTTGTAAAGTTTTTATATGTCTACTGCACTTTTACTTGGAAAAGTATAATACAGTGGGTGCTTAATAAATGCTGGTTTACTAAAGCATTGTAGGCATTTAATAAATGCTACTTTCATTTCTTAAATTACCAGACTCTTGGGATACCCTGGACTATGCAGTGATATATATTCTGATTTTATAGTGAGGGGAAAAGGTGATGAAAAGGGTTTTAAAAACACTTACCAACATATTCAAATCTAGGAACCAAAGTAAAAAAAAACCAAAGACAAATTCCTAACTTATTTTCATATTATATTATTATATATTTCATATCATAAATATGAAATAATCCCTTTAGACACTATCCTTATCATGCAGCAAGACTGAGGGATAATAACAGGGTATAGTCACATCCTCCATTGGTTTCACCTACAAAACCAAGAGTCCTAGAAAGACTCCAAGTTAGAATGAAGAGCTTGTCCCAAGCCATGAATCCCCAGATTGATTTAAGCATAAGAAGCAATGCAGTCATCACGTACTAACTTTAAACAAAAACTTTAAAAGATTTAGGAGATCTGATCAATACTATAACTAACCACAAATTCCAGAGGAGGAGGTGTTGAAACATGCTACTATTTACCTCCAAATAGAGTTAACAGAGACAAGTTTGGGGGGGACCTGGCCAATGAGAGAAATTTGTATTACTTAGTTATTCATGTGTATAATGGGCTTTGTTTCTTTTACTTTCTCAAGGGGTGGGGAAGAATGGAAAAAGAATGAGGATCTAAAAATAAACATGAATTAATTTTTTTTTTTTAAACCAGATGAGCTCCCCAAATCAACTACTTAACAACAATCTATCCCAGTCAGGCAATAAATATTTAAGTTCCTATTGTGCTCCAGGCATTACACTAAGGGCAAATGATACAAAAATCACTAGCATTAAGGGGATTGTAAAAGATAGGATTTGAGTGAAGGCCAGAAGAAAGATAAGGAAGTCAAAAAGTAGAGATGAGGAGAGAGTATAACTCAGGGAAGTTCTTAGTAAAATACTAGAGAGGCTCACTAAGATTTAAGTATCTAACAAAAGATGCTACAAAAGTAAATAAGAGAGGAAAGATTTTAAATTAGGCTGACATTGAAAAACTTTATCCAATATGCCAGCAGCTTGTTGCTCACTTATTATATACAACAAAAGACAGTTCTGAATAACATGTTGCAAGTTTTGATGTAAAAGAAAATTGTATGTAGAGTATTTTTAAAGGAAGAAAAAAACATCAAATAGGAGAACCAAACTATTTCCACTAGCATTTTTTGAGGGACACATAAAAAACTATACTCAGCCAGGCAATATGATACAGTAGAAAAAATACTAGCCTTAGAACACCCACTTCCAAGTAATAACCCCACTAATTGTGAGCTACCAGACTTTGGCCAATGCACTTCAACTCTGAGCCCCAGTTTGCTCATCCATAAAATGGGATATTTCACAATAGTTGCTCAAGGTTATTAATGAAGATCAAATAAGACTCTTTAAGTTGCCACTTGCAACTAAAAGGCACTTTAAAATGTAAGCAAGCTATCATCACCCCTAAGGAAGTTAAGGTTTTTTTAAAGACCTACCACTACTACAGATTTTAAATTACTGTTTGACAGTATTTTTTCCCCACTGGAACTGTGCTTTCATTGGTAAAAGGCACTCCATATGAGGAAATTTTTGCCTACCAATTCCAAGTGGCAACTAGTTTGTAATTTTTTTATATTATTGAAAGAATTAGATCACTGAAAAAATAAATGACTTTCATAGGCAGACAATGATTTTAGAAGTTCTAGTAAAGCCGTATTCCAATACTTCATTGTTATGTGGAAGTAGAATTTTCCCTTGGAAATATTAAATCACACTTCTAGAAGAATTCTGAAACGACAGAATCCACAAAAGAGACAAAAGTAAAACCATTTTCCAGCCCATAATTTAGAAGGACTTCAGGAAAATTCTATTTCACTTAGATAAAACATCAACCAACCTCAGCAGCTAATAGTACCCAGGCAAGCCAGTAGAAAGCTATAGTCACAGCACAGATCAGCAACCAAGGCCATAACATTCTCTCTTAGCAGGCCAGTGGCACAACAGACCCACTGTAAGGTCTTCAGCCCCAAAACTCAGGGCACAGGTAGGACTACCCCACAAGGTAAACATGCTGCCAGACCCAGAGGATCCAGCCCAGAAAGCCATTGACCCAGCACCTGGCCCTAGTGCTTAAGAAGCTTGGGACCGTGCCCTCTGCACCCCAGAAGTAGAGCTCAAGTATTAAAAAAAAATGAGAGCCCTGACCACAGAATACTACTCTAGTGACAGGGCAAATCAAAATACAGACTGGAAAGAGGACATCAAAGTCCCCTCACAGCTGAAAAGTCCTCTGGAAGAGCTCAAAAAGGATTTTTTAAATCAAGTAAGAGAGGCCGGAGAAAAATTGGGGGGAAAATTAGTTATTAAGAAAGAGTCAACAGTTTGGAAAAGGAATCACTAACATCAACTGAAGAAAACAACTCCTTAAAAAGCAGAACTGGCCAAATGGAAAAGTAGGTACAAAAAGTAACTGAAGAAAATAATTCCTTAAAATTAGAATTGTGAAAGTAAGTAGAACCTAATGATTCTGACACATCCAGAGTTGGTCAAACAAAATCAAAAGAATGAAAAAAAGAAAAGAAAAAAAAAAGAAAAGAAAAGAAAAGAAAAGAAAAAGAAAGGAAAGGAAAAGAAAAGAAAAGAAAAGAAAAGAAAAGAAAAGAAAAGAAAAGAAAAGAAAAGAAAAGAAAAGAAAAGAAAAAAGGAAAGAAAGAAGGAAGGAAGGAAGGAAGGAAGGAAGGAAATGGGAAGGAAGGAAGGAAATGTAAAATACTTTATTGGGAGAAAAAAATGACCTGGAAAATAGCTTCAGAAAAGGTGAAATTTAAGAATTATTGAATTACCTGAACACAATCAAAGTCAGCATCTTTCAGCCAATTATCGAGGATAAAGAGCCTGATATGCTAGAACCAGAAAGTAAAATAGTCATTGAGAAAATCCACAAATCACTTCTTGAAAGAGATCCCCAAATTAAAACTCCAATGAACCATTGTAGCCAAATTTTAGAACTATTAGGTCAAGGAGAAAACAATGAATGCAGTCAGAAAGAAACAATAACTAGGAGGTACAGTCAGGATTACATAGGACTTAGCAACATCTACATTAAAGGATCAGAGGTCTTGGAATATGATATTGCAGAAGACAAAGCAGCTTAGATTACAGTCAAGAATCATCTATCCTGCAAAACTGAGCCTAATCCTTCAGGGGAAAAGATGAATATTTAATGTCACATCTCTCTATTTATATTTCCTCCCCTATAAATGAAGTAGTTGTACTCAATGACTTCTGAGGTCCTACTGAATTAAACAATTCTATGATAGAAAATCTAATAGAATCAATGATTTTATTTGACATTTATGTAAATATTTCTAAATTAAAATCATAACAAAATTAAAATCTTACCCAGACATTTATTAAATTAATACTATATTTACTACATATTTAATGAAATGGGGGACTTTCAAACTTTCCTGATTACAAGACAAGAACTGAACATATCAGATCTTCAAATGATTGACTCAACAGAAGCATAAAAAGGTAAACAGGAAAGAAAAAAACATGGTATTCAATAAAGTTAAACTGTTTATATCCCTAAATGGGAAGATGATACTTGTAACCCTTAAAAACTATCTCTATTCCACAGTTAGGAGTATACTTTAGATAGATTATGTGGTTATAAATTGACTTTTTTTTAAAAAAAATATGATAATAAAAAAGTTAATTCAGAAATGGGGAAAAAAAAAAGGATACTGCAAGAAGAAGAAAGGAAGAGACAGAATAAGGTAAATTATATCACAAAAAAATATGAAAAACCTATAACAATTGAGAGAAAGAAGGGAAGAGGTGAGCATTCTTCAACCTTATTCTCATCTAATTTGGCTCAAAAAGAAAATAACATACATCTCAGGTAAAGAAATCTATCCTACCCTATAAGGAAGTATTAAGGGAAAGGAAAAAATAAGAGGAATAGAGAAATAGAAGGAAGGGCAAATTGAGGGAGGTAGTGGTCAGAAGCAAACCACTGGTGAGAAGGGACAGGGTAAAGAAGGAGAGAAAGAAAAACATAAATAGGAAAAAAATAGGATGGAAGAAAAAACACAGTAATTATAACTGTGAGTATGAATGGAATGAACTCTTCCATTAAACGAAAGTGAATAGAAGAGTGGATTAAAACAGAATACTACAATATGTTGTTTACAAGAAACACATTTCAAGCAGAAACACAGTGTAAAGGTAAAAAGCTGGAGAATATTATGCTTCAGTTGAAGTAAAAAAAAAGAAAAGAAAAATGGGTAGCAATCCTGATCTCAGACAAAGCAAAAGCAAAAATGGATCTAATTAAGAGATTACATCTCAATACTAATCATACTGTATCAAAATTCTTAGAGGAGAAGTTAAGTCACTTACAGGAAGAAATAGACAATCAAACTAAAAGGGCACCTAAGGGCACCTCAACCTCCCCAATTCAGAGCTAAATAAAATCTAATACAAAATAAATAATAAAAAAATTTAAAAGGGAAGAAAATTGTAACAAAATTAAATATGATAGATCTCTGAAGAAAATCAAATGAGGGCAGAAAGAAATATACCATTTTGTCAGTCATATATGGCATCAACACAAAAACTTGCCAGTATTAGGACATTTAAAAACACATACACACACACAATCAAATGTAGAAGGGCAAAAATGTTAAATGCATTCTTTTTAAATCATAATGCAAAAAAAAATTATATGTAATAAATTTAATTCTAAAGAACAAGTGGTCAAACAACAAATTATAGAAATAATCAATAGCATCAATGAATGATAATAATGAGACAACATGCCAAAATTTATGGGATGCAGTCAAAGCAGTACTTAGAATTAAACACAATAGATAAATCTCTAGTTAATTTAATTTAAAAAACCTAATAAATTAAAAGAATCAAAAATGGAAAGGGTAAATTCACTATCAGTGAAAAATAAATTAAAGCAATAATTAGGATCCCAATAAGATCAATTATTTTGCCTAACTATGCCAATAAATCTGTCAATCTAAGTGAAATGGATAAATGTTTACAAAAATATAAGTTGCTCAGATTAACAGAAGAAACAAAATACTTAACCCTATTTTAAAAAAGAAATTGAACAAGCCATCAATGAACTCCCTGAGAAAAACCTCTAGAATCATGGATTTACAAGTGAATTTATCAAGCATTTAAATACTTAATTGCCATACTGTATAAACTATGTGGAAAACTAGGCAAATTAGGAGTATTTCCAAATTACTTTTATGACACAAATATGTTGCTGGTACCTAAACCAGGAAGAGCTGACACAAAGAAAGAAAATTATAGACCAATTTCTCTAATGAATGTTGAAGCAAAAATAAATAAAATATTAGCAAAGAGATTATAGCAATTTATCACCACAATAATATACTATGAGCAAGTAGAATTTATACAGTAGTTCAGGGCTAGTTCAATATTAAGAAAATTATTAACTAATTGATCAGAATTAACAAAAATCATATGATTACCTCAACAGATGCAGAAAAATCTTTTGACAAAATACAACACCCATTCCTAGTAAAAATACTAGAGAGTATAAGATTTATTAGACCTTGCCTTAAAATGATAAGTAGTATCTATCTAAAACCATAAGCAAAAGCAAATATTATCTGAAATGGGGATAAGCTAGAAGCCTTCCCAATAAGATCAATGATGAAAGAACGATGGCGGTTATCCCCACTGTTATTCAATAATGCACTAGAAATGTTAGCTTTAACAGTAAGAGAAAAAAAAAAGAAATTAAAGCAATTAGAATTGGCAATGAGGAAATAAAGACATCATTCTTTGCAAATAATATAATGATATACTTAGAGAATTAAAAACTACTTAAAATAATTAACAACTTTAGCAAAGTTGTAGTACATAAAATAGATCCTCATAGACTATCAGCATTTCTGTACATTACAACAAATATCTGCAGCAAGAGATAGAAAGAGAAACTCCATTTAAAATAATTGTAGACAATATAAACTATTTGGGAGTCTATTTGCTACAATAAAACCCAGGAGCTATATGAACACAATTACAAAATATTTTTCACACAAGCAAAGTCAGATCTAAACAACTAGAAAAAATGTCAATTGCTGATGGGTAGGTGGAACATAACAAGAATGAAAACTCTACCTAAATGAATTTACTTACTCAGTGCCATGCTTTTCAAATTACCAAAAAATTTATTTTGGAGTTAGAAAAAAATAATAAAATTCATCTGGACGAACAAAAAGTCAAGAATACCAAAGGAATTAATGAAAAACAAAAGCAAAGGAAGATAAACTAGTCATATTGGATCTAAAACTATATTATAAAGCAGCAACCACCAAAAGCTATTTGACACTAGTTAAGAAATAGGAGAGGTAGGTCAGTAAAATAGATTAGATTCAAAAGAAACAGTAGTAAATGACTATAGAAATCTACTATTTGATAAACTCAAAGCCTTTAGCTTCTAAGAATTGACTATTTGACAAAAATTGCTGCAAAAACTGGAAAGCAGTATGGCAGAAATTAAGTATAGACCAACATCTTACACCTTATACGAGATAAGATCAAAATGGGTACATGATTTAGGCATAAAGGTGATATCATAAGCAAATCAAGAGAGCAAAGAATAATTTACCACGTCATAGCTATGGAGAGAGGGAAGAATTTATGACCAAACAAAAGAGAAAGAACATTATAGAATGTGAAATGGATAATTTTGATCACATTAAATCTAAAAGTTTTTATACAAACAAAACTAATGCAACCAAGCTTAGAAGGAAAGGATGGGAAACAATTTTAATAGCCAGTGTTTCTGATAAAGGTCTCCTTTCTCAGGCCTGAATCAAATTTATAATAGATGCCATTTCCCAACTGATAAATGATCAAAAGATATGAACAGTTTTCAGATGAAGAAATTAAAACTATCCAGTCATATCATATCAATCATATTGGTTAATGTGACAAAAAAGGAAATGATAAATGCTGAAGATGATGTGGGGAAATTGGAACACTAATGTATTGTTGGTGGAGTTATGAACTGATCCAACCATTCTGGAGAACAATTTGGAACTATGCCCAAAAGGAAATTAAAATGTGCAAACTCTTTTAATCCAGTAATAACACTACTAGGTCTGTATCCCACATATATCATTAAAAAATGGAAAATAACATACACGTATAAAAACATTTATAGCCATTCTTTTGTGGTGGCAAAGAATTAAACACTGAGGAGATGCCCATCAATTGGGGAACAGCTGAACAAGTTGTGGTATATGAATGTAATGGAATTCTATTGTTCTGTAAGAAATGATGAGCAGGCTGATTTCAGAAAATCTTGTGAGGATTTACATAAATTGGTACTGTAGTGAGCAAAATCAAGAGAATATTACACACAGTAACAACAACACTGGGTAATGACTAATTATGATTGACTTAGCTTTTCTCAAAAAATGCAAGGATCCAAGATAATTCTAAAAGACTCCAAGATGGAAAATATTACCTACATCCAGAGAAAGAACTATGGAGTCTGAATGCAGAGCAAAGTAAACTATTTTCACTTTATTTTTGTTTCTCATAGCTTTTCCTTTTGTTCTGTTTCTTTTTTTCACAACATGATTAAAATGGAAATATGTTTATATGATTGCACATGTATAATATATATCAGAATTTTTTTGGGCAAGGAGATGAAGGGAAGGAAAAAGAAAAAATTTGCAACTCAACAGCTTTTAAATAATAAATGTCTTCACATGTAATTAGAAAAAAATAAAATACTATTTATCAAAATAAAATAAAATAATAAAAACAAGCAAGTTCACAACTAATCATTCATGATAGTTAAGAGAAAAGAGGAAACATTTGGCAAGCCAAATTAAGTGATGGCAAGAACGCTTGGAGCAAAGAGAATGTGTTAGTGAAGGCAAACTAATGCTTTTCTCTTTGCTTAATCACAAGCTGGTATTTTGTTTTTTCTTTAAAGAT
The DNA here is from genome assembly GCF_048593235.1 of Sminthopsis crassicaudata. Lineage (NCBI taxonomy): Eukaryota > Metazoa > Chordata > Mammalia > Dasyuromorphia > Dasyuridae > Sminthopsis > Sminthopsis crassicaudata. Next base: position 135,284,937 of record NC_133620.1, read on the forward strand.
GAATAACAATAAAAATAACAGCTAACATTTATAGAATGAATTTAAGGTTTGCAAAGTGCTACATGTGTCTCATATATAGAAAGCATTTCATGGCAAAAAAAAAAAAAAAAAAAAAAAAGGCTTTTGATGGCAATTCAGTCTAAAAGCTCACAGCCCAGAGCCTACAATGTAAATGTAAAGTCTTACAAAGACTTAATCACAAATTTAATCCATAGAACATTAAATTCAGTTCAATAAATATATATTCAGTTCCCACCAGAAAAAGACACAAGAGTAAACACTAAATTATTAAGATTAAAGGTGAGTTTAAGAATTCAAATTCAAGTGGAGGTAAAACAAGAAATAAGAAATGATTAATCAAATTTAAGAATTATTGAGCAAGGAACTTAATCGTGCCCATGTCTTTATATTTCTTTAAAACATGATCTGATTGTATGTAAAAAAAAAATGCTCATTAGTAATATTGATTAATGTTTATGGCTAGTTGTTTCAATTAAATGTTATATTTTTATTCTGGGAAAAAAGAAATAATTTAGTTGATTCTTCCTGTCATTTAACCTTGCCTACAGGAATGCAGACAGTATTCAGACCATTTGGTCAGAGATAATACAACAGTTTACCTATTGATAGCTTACCTTCATAGCAGGCATAATACCTAGGAAGATATAAATATATTCTTAAAGGTAGACCTAAAAAAAAAAAAAATCAATTCTATAAAAAACAAAGGGTAGGTCCCATTAAATGCATGCTGAGATTTAGAAGCCTGATTCTAAAGCAGTCTGGTCCTTTGGCAAGTACATTAGAGTCCTGAGAATTATATCATTTAATAAATATTCTTTGAAATTCAACATTATATATCCAACATATAAATACTTGCCCAAGGTGGCCTAGACATTGGGAAAATACTTTGTTTCTCCAGGCCTGGAAGAATGCTTATCTTCCCTGTGGATCAGCTCAGTGGTTAACCTCTTTGGAAACCTACCTATCAAATACTAACATGGTTAAATGATGTCTTCCTCCTCAAATTACTTTGCATTTCTCTCAGGAGTTATATGTAATTTCTCCACCCAATGAAATGCAAACTTCTTGAAGCCAGGTGTTACTGATTTTATCTTTTACATCTTCTGCATTTGACACAAAGCCTAGAAAGTGAGGGCAGGGTCTGCTTTTTGTTTTCTTAGTATTCCCAGGGTTTAGCACTGTACTTGGAATACAGTAAGCATTTAATAAATGCTTACACTGACTGGCTTAGTCCTATCTACAATAAAGAGATCACAGATCCATTGAAGTACATACAAAGCACTGTATTAGGCAGTAGGTATACATAGATGAAAACCAAAACTAAATAATGGGGGGAAAAGGTAACCTAGAGCACTTAGCTAAGTAAGACACTTAGAAAGTACTAGCAAAAAGCAAGTCAGAATAGGTTCCCTAGTAGTGTGGAGAGGTCCACCATTCTTCCAATGAGCAAGGTCAATAACCTCAAATTTATCCTTCCTTGACTACTCAATTTCTCCATCACTCCAGCCATCCATATCCAGCAAGTTGCCAAATCTTGTTGTTTCTCCTTTCTAACATCTCTCTCCTTAAAAAAGAAAAGAAATAAAAAAAGAAAAAAAAGGAAGGAAGGAAGGAAGGAGACAAGAAAGGAAGGAAGAAGGGAGGAAGGAAGGAAGGAAGGAAGGGAAAAACAAACCCAAATATTTCTTTCTCTCTTCCCTTCTTTCTACCAACAAACATTTTACATCAAACCCTTATCACTTCTTTTCTTCTTCAATCTTTGGCAATTCTTCTAAAGTGATTGCCTAAAGCACAGACCTGACCACATCACTCCCTTTTACCATGGCTTTTACCTGCAAATATAAAATCCAATTCTTCCTATTCCAATTTTCAAATATACCTTTCTATCTTGGTTATGTACATTGCCCCCCTTCTCACACTGACCCAGCTAGAGTAGCCTTCTTGCTTAGTCTGGGTTTTGGTTGACTGAAATGAGAAAGACTTGAAATTTCCCAAAAGAGATGACACATACAAGATAATTCCAGTCTCATTCATAAAAGCAAAGTAGAATAACTATGTTTCCTGAAGAACTATATTGGGCAACAGGTCTTTTGTGACAACCTTTCCACCTAAAGAGGCTTCTCGTTTTAGAAATTTTTTTCTTCATTTCCACTCATTCCAGAATATCATAAAGAAAATAATGGAATTTATCTCTCTTTCCTATCCTTGTGTTCTTATTTCATCTAATGGGGTCCAGAAAAAGAAAAAGACAGCAAAGAAGCATATTCTCTGGACTGTTCCTTTAGGACCTGAGAATCAGAAGATGAAATCCAAAAGTAAAAAAGAGATAAGGGGGAAAAAATGAATCTTTAATGGTAAACACAAGGATAGGAATATAATTTGAGGAGTAAAACAAGAAACATGTAAAGGGAAGAAAAAGCAAAGACTCCAGGTAAATGAGAGGGTCAAAAAAACAACAACAAAAAAAAATATACACAACAAAGTTATATGCCCAAATTATACTCACCCTAAGAAAAATTTTGCTGTGGGAAAGAAAATCAGTAGCTTATTGGGGAGGGAGTGGAAGCAGAAAAGAGTAGAACAGGTAGGCTCCCTTTTCATAAAGAGGTACATATGCATTTTAGTTCTTACCATACCTTTCTTCTTTAAATATAAAAGCCATGGGATTTACCACATTGCTACATAACCTCAGAAATTTGGACAGCTTTCTACAAACAAAGGAGAACACTCTTGAAATGTCTGCAGAAAAAAATTAATAATTACACAAATTTACAGCCCTATAATGCACCTATTCCATACTAGGGTCAATCCATTTAACCAAAGGAAAAGAAAAATACTTCTTACTTTAAGGGGACTGTGGAGTTCTCTCCCATTCCTCTGACCAAAAAAGCAATCCTCTACTTCATAGTCCCCCTCTCCTCTGATTAAAAAAGCAACCAGCCCCTTCATCTCACACCTCCTTATCTTACACAATCCTTCTTATCCTACAGAATTCTCACCCTAGTTTTCCCATATATCCTTCAGTTAAAGGATCTATACAACACTATACATGCAACTCCTGAAATGCACACCGTGTAATTAATTTATTAAACTTACTATAAAACACATCACTTACTAGTGGTAAAAGCACCTAGGAATATCAAGATAGCACACAACAGGAAAACAAAGAACTATTCACTACCCAAAAACTCCCTTCCCTTGACTAGTTTAAACTTTTCTCCCCTTGCCTTCAGTAAAACAACATTAATCTTAGTTATTTCTTGACCCATGTTTGAATAGTACAAAACCTCAATGGGGCAGAAACCCTGAGAAAGTAGAGAAAGTAGAAAAAGTGAAAAGAAAAAAAATCTGTTCAATAACCTTCCTTCTGGTCTACATCTACAATATAAAAATATCCTGTGGCAGAAGTATAAAAAGAAAAATCACACGTAAAAATGTGTACTTATTATAAATCTCTATAAGAAAAAGGTTCAGGAGTATAAGCTACTATTAAGTTACTGAGAAGGTGCCAACCTGCATAAGTAGAGGAGATATTTCTTCATCCAGCAGTTCCTTTTAATCAATGAAACAACAGATCCAATCTCTATTTTCCTATAATATAGTCTCTATATTATCTTCATGGCCTAGCCAGAAATGGTTTAGATCACCGATACCAACTTTAAACAGAAGTCCTAAAGATCCCTAATGATCCCTGCAGCAGCATATTAATTTAGAAAACTATATATTAACATTATCTATGTTCTATAATATATATTTTTAATTGTTACAGATTTCCCAATTGCATTTTAGTCTGGTTCAGCAGGTATTTGGAAAGCAAGAAGGTGAGTGTGATTGATACCTCTGGTTTAGATTAATTTATTTTAAAAGCAGAAGGTTCTTAATTTCTTTATGTCATACTCTTTGGCAATCTGGTAAAGGACATGGAATTCTTTTTCAGAATAATGTTTTAAATGCATAAAATTTGTTAAAAAAAAAAAAGTAGAAGGGAAACCAATTATATTAAAATATACTTGTCAAAGTATTATTATTGTTATTATTTTTTTTGCTGAGGCAATTGAGGTTAAGTGACTTGCCCAGGATCACTCAGCTAGGAAGTACTAAGTGTCTGAGACCAGATTTGAACTCAGGTCCTCCTGACTTCAGGGCTGGTGCTCTATCCATTGTACCACCTAGCTGCCCCAAATATTTCTTTCTTTTCTTTTCTTTTTTTGTCAAAATATTATTTAAAATGTTTTTAAACATTCCATGTGCAAAACCCCTAACAATGTGAGTTAAATATTTCATCCTTTTTCAACATCAAGCATTGTTTTATTTTTCCTTTATGTTATCTGTTTATATAAATTTTTTTTTGCAATATAATATTCTTTTTCCCCAATTGCATATCAAAACAAATTTTTAAACACTTTTTTAAAAAGTTCTGTGTTTCAAATTCTATCCTTCCTTTCTATTTCCTCCCTGAGACAGTAAGCAATCAGATATAGGTTATAAATGTGCAATCAATCATATTTATTTATTAACATCTCTTTTGCATATCTATAAAGTATTCCTGTATCAATTTTTTTTTAAAGAAAAGGGAAAAAAGGCAGCAGAGCAGAACCAGCCAGCATCTCAATGAAATGCAATATTCACATCCACATTCCCCTACTTTTGCAAAGAAGGGGCTGAGTTTGACAAAATACAGCAATGAACAAGAATATCAAACTGAAGATTCTACAATACTGTTTAAATCCAAAAAAAACCAAATGGACAGAAAGATCCAGATGGACCAGGTTATATACAAACATTTGCAAAAAACTACTTTTTATTTATTTAATGAAAGTAGTACAATTAATTCTTTTTAAACAGAAATGTTATTTTTGCTAACCCATGGTCTATAACACTTAATTATTCCTCCTAGCACCACTATATTCTAAATAACAACACTCTGAATAGTATTGTGGTTTTGCTGACATAGATTCAGATCCTTCAAGTCAAGGCAAGCTGTGAAAAACTAGGTAAGGAGGAGGAACAAAGGTGCCGCTTACACATTTATTTATCTGTTAGGCTCACACCTTGGGTAGAACATCACCAGCCAGTTTAAACATTCAGTACGGCAATAATTTGGTCTCCATCCTTTTGACAATTTGTTTCACGCCTCATTTGCTACCAAGAGTTAAAACGTTTTAGTCAACCTTGAAAAAGCAATTCAGATTTTTTTTTTTCTACACCAAAAAATGCTTAACCTATTTTAACTACTAGGCCACTGGTTAAAGTTCAAACTGTGACACAGATAAAAATCAGGCATTATCCCTCAAATGCTGAAAGAGAGGAAAAAACAGTCTCTGGCCTTAAATTTCATTTCAATCAACAACAATTTAAACCAATGTTTACAAAATTTAGTGAGACCCCAACAGAAAGTGAGTCTTCTCTTTGCTAAATAAGCTGCTTTACAAAAAGATAGAAAAGTAGATTCCCAATTCTTAGTTTTTTTCAGAATATATGCCAAATGCTCTGCAATGGCAACTGAGTCTGGTGGGATCAATTTTTATAACATTGTTTTTATTACCATTGGGAAAAATTGGTTATGTCTTAGATGACCACCTTGTATAAGTACCTAAGTATAATACCAAGTAATACCAAATTTCCTCATAATTACTCAAAAAGACATGCTTTATAAAATGCAAACCAAAATACAAATAACTTATGTTTTTTTTACAAGCCCATAGTTTGTAATATTAGTCAAGTTGTTTAAAAGAAAAAGGTGCAATTCAAAGCAACTCCAAAATGTGATTTTTATTTTAAAATGCCCTTTTGCTAGAAATGGATTTTACCAGGCCCATCACATGCAACATGATTTTGAAAGCAGACTAGATTTTGTACTGATAAAATTAAGCCAACTTTCAAGATTCCCTGCCCATTTCTCCATGAATACACATGACAACAAAGAGATTACCATAATTTTAAGAGGTTTTCAAAGGGAAAGAGTAATGGATCTTCACCTTTTCTGTGACATGGCCCCTTTGATCCCAATATAGACACCTCAGAACAGATTATTGTTGCCTGTATTCATAACTGGAAAAAAAATATTAATCTTCAGCTTACTTTGAGTGAAAATAAAGATTTAATGTTTGGTTGTTTTTTTTCCCCCATCCAAAGTCAGGGCCATGGACCACTGAAATCTATGCTGCGGACCATAGTTTAAAATCCCTGAAATAAAGAAACTTAAGCTTTTCTATGAAAAATATAAATAATAGCAGAAAATTACTTCTGGCATCTGGCTTTTCAGCACATAAAAAGACATTTGAGAGAAAACATTTTGGATATTCCTTTAAATAGTACATTATGGAGATGGGGCAGTTTCTTCCATCATTCCTGCTAAATAAAGGATATGCTATTAAAAATACACACACACATATATTATCAAGTTTAAACATCAATTTCCTATTACAGTTTTTAACATTTCTATACTTTATTTTTTACAAACATTTTCAAACCATACCAATGGCCTACTTCAAACAACATTCAATACAATAAAATGTTAGTACAATGAAAAACTCAAGACATCCTCACTAGAAAATCCTCATTCTTGGACCATTTTATAGTCCTTAAGATCAAAAGTAGATTGAGATGCAAAGCATAGCAGTCTCATTATAATCAAAGAACTGACACAATATAGTATAGGTTAACTTGTGTTACAACAGCTATGTCAAAGAGGAAGTGATTAGAATCTGTAAATCCCAATGTTTTATTTAGAGTTGCCGGGTTGGTCTGTGACCAATTGGAAACACCAAAGTTTAAACCGTGGGCTCTTAAAAGGGAGAGAGGAAGGAAACAAGGGCCTGCTATTCGTCAGTCACCACACTAAGTATTTTACAAATGTTTTCTCATTTGAGACACAGGCTACTAACACAATCTCCACTGGCATTAAACACATGGTGAAGAATACCTCAAAAGTCTAGGATTATGAAAATACAAAACAAAGTAAGATACCAGTCTCAGATTTTAAATTTAGCTGCTAGTGAGTGGAAATATGTTTAAAATACATGTATAACTTCTGTCAGATTGCTTGCTTTCTTGGAGAGGAAGGAATTAAGGGAGGGCAGAAGAAAATTTTGGAACACAAAGTTTCCCAAAAATGAATGTTGAAAACTATCTTAAATGTAATTGGAAAAATAAAATAAAATACTATTGAAAAAAAATTTTAATTGTTATTAAGCACCCAAAAATATATACTGTTCCATAGAAAACAAAGAAAAATGTACATTCTTAGGTCCTGGTTCTAGGTTCAAGGTCCTGGGGGAAATACCAAGATTAAACAAGAGATCCGTGAAGTTTTCAACCTTAAGTTGAACGGGAGAGGTGAGTATACTTGAGGAATGGACAATACTTAGAAACACTGCAGTAATATACATTACAGATTGGTAGACTATATATATATAGAACCAAGTGCTATGCAAAGTAGCTAATAAGAGAAATCAAAGAACACTGTCAAAGAGGTGGCTTTTAGCGGAATTTCAAAGGACAAGTGGGGCTTCAGCCAGTTTGGTGCAGTAAGTGGATGGAGTCATGAACACCAGAGGTCAAATTCGAACTCAGACACATACCAGCTGTGTGACTCTGCACAAGTCACTCTTTGTTTGCCTCAGTTTCCTCATCTGTAAAATGAGTTGGAGATGGAAATAGCTCCAGTATCTTTGCCCAAAAAAACCCCAAATGGGATCACAGAGAGCTGGACACAATTTCAGCAGGTAAAATACAGAAGAAAAGGCAGTCTGAGCTAGAAAATGGTTGAACAAAGATACAAAGGCTGAAAAGCAAAGGAGTAGAAGAGAAACAAGGGCAACAAAGTGAAGAGATATTCTAGTTATCTGGACTATAAAGCAAAGGGAAGAGAATTATACATGAAAGTATTTTAAAAGATTTTCTCAAGATATTCAAGTAGACTTCTATTACCACACTACCTACCTTGTTCACCTTTATGGGCCAGGTAACAACCCTAAATTAATTCACCTGAGTTACAAAGTGTCCTTAGAATACTACAAGGGAACTCAAGAGATCTCATTGATATGGAAATTCCCAATCAGCCAACAAGCATTTATTAAGCACCTACTACATCCCAGGCCTCCACCACCCACACAAAGGCGGGTCTTATTCTTACTTTGAAATTCCCAAATCAGATCAACATCTGTTTTCATTCCACCTCTCCCTTTGCAAAGCTCTTCTCTCCCTAAAGAGAGCTAAATACCTCAATCTATTAGTTCTTTCCCAGGGCTGCAGGCCCTGAGTGAGCTACACTAACCTCCCTACTTTAGCCTGACTCTTTAATGAACCCTGCTCAACTGTACACTGTCCCCCTAGACAGGAAGCTTTTCCTGATCCCTCTTAATTCTAGTGCCTTAATATATAAAGCCTATGTGTTACCAGCACTGACAACAGTGCCTGGCACATAATAATTAATAAATGTTTATTTACTGACAGTGTTCAGTGCTGGGGATTTTTAAAAAGGCAAAAAAACAAAAACCAGTCTCTGTTGTTTTCAAGGTGCACAGTCTACTGGGGGAGACAATATATAAGCAAGTATTTACAAAGAACCAAGGGACCCACAGGATAAATCAAAGATCATCAAAGGAGGAAAGGGCAGAGCATTAAGAGGGATAGGAAGGAGAGGCTTCTTAATAGAAAATGCGTTTGAAAAGCAAAGAAAGCCAGAAGGCAGCAATAAGAAAGGAAAGAATTCAAAGATCAGGGGAAAAGCTTAAGCTATATTAAAACTTTTTAGTCTTGCATATCCTTTACACTCTTAAAAATGATTGAGGATTCCCTCCCTCACAGAGCGGTTTTGTTTGTGAGTTATATCCATCAATATTCACATTAGAAATTAAAATAACTTAGTATTATTTTGAAAACAGTTTTGCTCATATACACCCCCAAAAAGAGTCCTGGGGACCCCACCTCCAAGGGTTAACAAATCAAACTTACCTTCTCCATTTTACAGATAAGGAAACCACAGGTCCAAAAAAGTCAAGTAATTTGACTAAAATTAGAGCAAGGATTTAAACCCAGGTCCTGTAATTCTATTTTCAGTTCTCTTTCCATTTTACCAAACCACCTCTGTTCTTAAAACAGCCTAATAGCAGAGGTTAGAGCTGCTTCTTGCATCTTCTCAGGAATAAGGATGTCTGAAGTATCCACGTGAAATTTCAGCTTGAAATGGTTTAGGTGCACCTGTGTAGAATCTTTCATATGCTTACAGCTCTCAGATTCTATTGTTATTAAAGCAAAGTTACATTATTTTGATAAAGTAAAAATTATAAAATATAGAAAGTGCAAGGCAGCGAAGTGTCACAGTAGATGGAATGAATCAGGAAGACTCATTTTCCTAAGCTTCAAATCTGGCTGCAGACAGATTATATGACCTTCTGCAAGCTGTTTGCCTCGGTTTTCTCATCTGTAAAATGAGCTAGAAGAAAATGGCCATTACCTTTTCCAAGAAAACTCCAACTGAGATCACAAAGTGTCTGGAGTGACAGAATAAAGAGCAGAACAATAACAGAAAGTCGATGAAGAAGGGAGTAGAGGAAAGGAAAAGAAGTAAACTCTTTAGTTCCAATATAAAAACCACCATTTCTTTCATGAATAGGGCAAGAGGCATTTGAAACAATCCTGAAGCCCTTGTGAAATTGTTACTGAATGCCCCCTTTTCAAAATTAGTTAAGTGGAGTTCTTAGGATCAGACAATCACAAACCTAGGGCCAGATAAGAGATTCAAAGGCATCTAACTTACCTCCCTGTTTTTACAAAAGAGATAGTACACTCAAGCTCAGAGGGGGCAAATTACTTGCCTATGATCACAGATGGCAAGTGGCAGAGCCATCCATGATCTGAGCTCAGGTCCAGTGGCTTCAAGTTAATTCAGTTCAAGTTCTTCATTCTCCATTATCTCTAAATTACATTCTTGCAAAAGCTGAATCTTTAAAAGTGATTTTTAAATTTTTTTTTTTTGCAAAAATGCAACATCTAGATGAGATAAAGAAGTAGAGATTTTGTGTGTGGGAAGAATAACATCCTCTAAGAGACATAAACCACAAATGTGGTAATTGAAGAGTTTCTCAAACACCTTTATAATCTCCAGTTAGTCTAGAGTTGCTAAGTCAAAGTTGCAAAATAAAAAAGACAAAATTGTCTGAAGAGAGAAGTTATATTCAGTGGTTATTTGGTTGCATTAACACTTTTTCAGTGTCACTAATTTGGCTCTAACATTTCCACATGGCGAAATAAACCCTGGATAAAACAATCATAATTCTCTTCTATTTGATTCAGGTCCAAAAGAAAATGACATGTTTTGGGGGATTTTGTTTAGTGTTCTTAAATTTTTACATTTGAGCATTTAACTATCTCATTCATTATGTCTCTAAGGTAACTATTTTGACACAATAGTATTAAATATAGCCAGTTTCATTAGGGGTTATATAATTCCATTCATCTTTCTCCCTCAATTACTTATATTCTTTCCAAAACTTAATATCAGCATTAATTATCTGACCTCTATTTCCCATATTCTTAATTCATATTTATAAATAGACATATTGCCACCACAACACACTCCCCCTGCCCCCCCCCCCAGCCACTCCACCATGGCATTCTTAAAATACTAATAAGAAAGATCATGAGATTACTCATACCACTGCTTCCACCACTATCCAGCTTCAAAGGAGACTATACTTAAGCCAAAATTGAGCATCAATCCTAATTTTTTAAACATCAAGAAAAGGAGTTTTAATCTGGAGTCAGTGAACTTTAAAAAATATATTCTGATAACTACATTCCAATATGATTGGTTTCCTCTGTACTCTTACATACTTTACGCATTTAAAACATTAATATGAGAAGGGGTTCCTAGGTTTCACTGAACTACCAAAGGAGCCTGCGATACCCAAAGAGTTAAGAACCCTTGATCTATAATAGGATAAGCTGCTCTGACAACTCAACTTTAGATTTAAGAACATTCACAGTAAGAAAATTCTTTTGTATCCAGCTTAATTCCCTTATAACATGGTTTGAGTCAATTTTGTCCTCTCTGGTTAAGAGCAGCCATGAGGAAATGCTGGGCATTATCCACTGTCAAGAAGTCTTTCATACGATGAAAAACTAATATTAATATAATTCACAACTCTCTTATCTCCATAGGGAAGCATCTCAGTTTACTTATAACTCTTAAATGTTCATTTCCAATTCTTCCATTATTTCTGTGATTCTCCTTCAATTTGCCTCCCACTCCCTCTTCAGTTATAGTATTCAGAATAGTGAACCATATATCAGTAAATACTGAGCATGATAAGGAAAATTATGCTCCCAAGTACATAAACTACTATCACATTTATTTTTTAAATTACTACATTGTTGCTTCATTATAACCTCTGAATTACCTTCTGTGACATTTACTTGGAGGACCCTAGATTTAAATTTGGGAAGAATCTTAGAAGTCATCTGGTTCAGCTTTCCCATTTTACAGAGAAGAAACAAATGGGAATCCATAATGGCAAAGTAAGTAGCAGAGCTGAAATTTAAACTCCTGATGCCAAATAAAGTGTTCTTTCCACTTACTCTTATTTGTCACAGAATGAAGAAATTTTAACCCCCTCTCCCCCCAAAAAGACTAATTTCTTTATTTTACAAATGAAGAAAATAAATGATTTGGTCAAGACTACAAAATAGCAGACAGAACTAGAATCTGTATCTCAGTTCTCTCATAGTTCACTGCTCTTTTCTATTCTGCCATGCTAAGTGTCCATCTTGGATCCAAGTTTGTTTTTCCCCCCAGGCATACTATTCTGCATGTGTGCTAACAAACCTTTAGCCTGTTTCTTACTATTTTGATTCATCAATATCTCTTGAATTTTTTTCTTCCTCTCTCAAGAGGTCTACTCTCTAGAACAAGACAAAACAAAAATAAAGTTCATTTAAAAAAAATAAATAATCTCAAAAGAAGTAATTTAAAAAAAATTTTTTTTTAATTTAGCAGTCTAGCAGTATCAGATTTCAAACTAGATTAAAAGTGGATATGATAAACTTGTTTTGGTTTTTAAAATAGTTAAGTTGATTAATGGAACAGATTAGATAAACAAAATCCGGAAATAAACACAGTACCATGTTTATTAAAACTAAAAATAATTTTAGGAGTTCAGTAACTGGAGAAACTACAAGAAATTACAAGATTAATGTACCTCAAGAAAATTGTGACTGATTCAAAAAAACATGAGAAGACTTGTGAGTACTGATGCAAAATGAACTTGATAACATTACAAGGAAATACTCTGAAAGACATCCTAACTCCAATGAAAAATAGTGAACAATAATCACTAAAAAAGACTGGTGATGGGGCAGCTAGTTGGTGCAGTGGATAGAGCACTGAAGTCAGGAGGAGGCTGAGTTCACTTTTGTCCTCAGACACTTAACACTTCCTGGCTGTGTGACCCTGGGCAAGTCATTTACTACTAACTGCCTCAGCAAAAAAAAAAAAAAAAAAAAAAAAACTGGTGATGAAACAGCTCCTTCTTCCTCCCCCATTCCAAAACCTTTGCCAGAGAGTTAATGCTCTAGGATGCAAAATGAGAATGTTGTTCTCAGATATTACCAACAAGTTCACTTATTTTTGTCCAAAACATACATGTATATATGCATATATAATATGTACATTATGTGTACCGTACATCGATATATATATTTGTTACAATTTAGGAAAGACTATTAGGTAGAGATAGACATAAAAAAGATCAATAATTTTCAGTGCACATAATTTAAAAGCACAGAAAAAAAAAACCAAAAGGGCACTTTGCAGTACCACCTTGTTAAATGTAACATACAGTCTTTTTAAAAAGATAAACTTGATAAACATTCACAATTTCTTATGCAGGCTCAATTCTTGTTCTTTTTTGCACATTAAAATGTTTGTATTTGTTGATGTTTATCAAGTCAAAGTAAAAAGAAAATTTCATTTTTGAAATAAAAAAAAAAAAATCACTGGTTTGTAGAGTAAAACAAAGCTCATTTGGGATGTTTATGTGACCTTGGGATAGTTAACTAACCTGGGTCTCAGTTTTCTAATTTGTAAATTTATCTGAGGCAGATGGACTAGATGACAGGGAATCCCTTCTAGCTACATATCTATGACCTTATGGATATGCTATCCTTCTCCACAACCAGTTCTTTAAAGCTTGATTTTAGTACCATGAACTTTATTAGAGACTTAGTCAATGGACAAGGGTTGTTTCTTTGTCCAGTGCTTTTAAACAGTATCTGGGGGCAGCTAGGTGGTGCAGTGGATAGAGCACCAGCCCTGAATTCAGGAGGACCCGAGTTCAAATCTGGTCTCTGACACTTAACACTTCCTAGCTGTGTGACCCTGGGCAAGTCACTTAACCTCAGCAGGGGGGGGGGGGGGAACAGTATCTGAAACAAATCTGGAACTTAATAAATGTTACTAACAACCCAAACCTGACATTTATGATAGTTCCAAATATACTATACTGTTGGTTATGATCTACTAATTAGCTATGTAAATCACCTAGGCCATCAATACAATCTTTTAAAAACATTAAGTACATAATACACAGGTATATTGCTGGCAGCTCTCAAAGTTCTAAAATGGTGAATTTTAGCTCTCATATACAGTCCTTGCCCTAGCAGAGAAAGCAATCTAGTAGACTTTGATTATATTCTTCAATTTAATCAATGAATTACTTAACCTAGAGTTGTAATACTGGAGTTAGGCAGACCTGTGTTTATCTCTTCCCTCAGACAAATATTAGCAGAGTGGTCACATTCAGACCAGTCAACCTAGTAGAAGTGTCTCCAGGCAATCCCCTAAGAATGTTAAGTCAAAGAAATTACAGACAAAGGAGAGTTTCAACACTACCTCTTCTCAGATATTACCTTCACTATGTCAATGAAACCAAAGGTCTGGACTTCCCTTCATGACTTAATCTTCCCCCCACCCCCAAAAAACCACTATATATTTGACTAACTCGGTAAACTTTTTTTTACGGGAGTGAGGGGGGTGGTGAAGAAAAAAGAAAAAGAGAAAGAGAAAGAAAAAGAAAAAGAAAAAGAAAAAGAAAAAGAAAAAGAAAAAGAAAAAGAGAAAGAGAAAGAGAAAGAGAAAGAAAAAGAGAAAGAAAAAGAAAAAAAGAGAAAGAGAAAGAAAAAGAAAAAGAAAAAAAGAGAAAGAGAAAGAGAAAGAAAAAAAAAAAAGAAAAAGAGAAAGAGAAAGAAAAAGAAAAAGAAAAAGAAAAAAAGAAATGAAAGGAAAATCTATTTCATCCAAAGGAAGGAATGAGGTTTCTATGCCTTCTATATCCCCCTGTCCTGGTATGACTGATATCATGAAGATTATAATCCACAAGAATGAATCCAACTCCTGAAGCATTCTTCTTTTAATAAAAAAAAATAAAATAAAACCAGTATTATAGGCAGTCAAAAAGCCTGTTTGATGAGTCCTGTTTTGAGTCCTATTATTATGTTTACAAGGAAAACCTTTTCACTAGCATATTGTTTATCTAATATCTATCTAATTTCATATATTATGTTATATTTATCTTAGAAATTTCATTTAATTTCTGTTAAAGTGTTTACCAACAAGGCAAAGGTAAGTATGTTTCATGTCAGTAACATATACACTTAACTGCTTTACAATTCATTTCAATGGTCACATGTACATTAAACAAATATGTTTTACCTTAAATTCCAAAGAGTCATAATCTATCCAATTATGGTTTACTGACCAATCTGGACTAGAATTTGTACAACTGCACAAATGACACAAGGATATCTCAGCATCAGAATTCATTTCAAATTTTACAATATAAAAGACAGGAAAATGCTAATTCTTCCAGAAACAAGTTACACATTATTTCTTATTTTCTCACACTTTCTACCTTTGAAATATTCAAGTTTCACTCCCTTGAATTCAAGTGTTTATAATATTAGCATACCAAAGATTCAATCAGGGAGTTGATGCTGTGACATGACTGAGGGAGGACTAGTCACCAGTCTCACTTTCTCCTCCAGTCCAGAGGTAAGATGTAAATCAGGACAACAGGAGACAGCCCTAGATGCAGCAGAAGACTAGGTTTTTTAAGCTAAAGTCTTCAACAGGTCTCACTGGCAATAGCCATTCAGAGATTAAGATTTGAGTAAGAAACGAGGCAAAATTTTCCCATCAAAATAAAGAAAATTGGGGCAGCTAGGTGGCAAAGTGGACAGAGCACCAGCCCTGAAGTCAGGAGGATCTGAGTTCAAATCTGGTCTCAGACACTTAACACTTCCTAGCTGTGTGACCCTGGGCAAGTCACTTAACCCCAGCCTCAGGAAAAAGAAAAAGAAAGAAAATCAATCTGGGAGGAGAAGTCCTGCAGGGTTTTGGCCAACACAGCTATTTACATTTACTCTGGGCCAATCAGGGTCCAAACAATAATAAAATGGGGCTTGTCCCGGGACCTACAGTGGATCAAAGAGAGCCAGAATAATTTGGGTTTGATCTTAGCCCATAAACTTCAAGATATTTAGCAAGGTTTCAGCGATCAAAATTACTTTAAAACCAAGAGAAGTCAGAATGACTTCTGTAGGTAGACAAAAACGGAATCGAAAGGATGAAATGTATTCATCCTAAGAGATCAAGCTGGACTCTCAAAGGGAAACCCTGAGTTTCAAAGCTCCAGAACTTGTCGATAGAGATGCTGTTTTCCTCCTAATCCTAATATTCAGATCATCTGCGCTGCTGGATTTTTTCATTCTCTACAAGGTGGGAAGCTTCCTGGTCTGCCCATCCACTGACTCCAAGTGTTATCTATAGTCATTCCATTTGAATCCAATTTCCTGGCATTACCTCTGCCCAGGTCAGGGATGAATGGCTGTCAAGTTCCCAGAGGAATAAAAAGAAAAACCCTTTCTTCCTGAGGCAGCAAGTTTCAATTCACAGAGCACATGGTTAATCTACATATGTGAAGGTCATGGCACTTCAGTCAAAGAGGTTAAGAATGGAACAGCTCACGTAAGGGGCTGTCTTAAACATCTTGGCACGATGCCCAACAAGTGAGATTGTTGAAAAGCAATAGATAGCTTCTGGCAGCAGCGAAGGGAAAAATATTTTGATCATGTGATGCCGTACCAGTTTGCTTTGCGTGTGAAACTTTTACAGACCCCTCTGCTGTCCCTTACCCCCCCTAAAAAAAAAAAAAAAAATACCACACGTGCAAATCAAATGCAGACTCGGGTTTGCTATTATAGTCACCAGCCCTTCTTCCCGTTACAAAAACCCACCTGACAAAATGCATCTCCCCCCCCCCAAGATGCTGATATCCACAGAGAACTCAACTTTAACAAACTGACAGCCAATTTAGCCAAATACCCCAACAGTTCATTATGTCTTCTGAAGCAGGTTTTCAGTATTGGAACACACACACACACACACACACACACACACACACACACACACACACACACAAACCCGAGACTCCACTTTTCAGGTTGTACAGTTGTTTCTAATAAAATGCATCTGTCAAGAAAAATTAGTTTTTCATTGCTAATACAGAATTCTGCTGAAATTACAGCAACTCTGGTGCCTAATGCACTTATTTCACATTTTTACAGGCCAGTCTCTCCAAATACAAAGTGGCTTTTCACTTCTTGGCTCCACCAATTAAGTTTAATTATAGAATCAAAGGTAAAATGCCCGTGGTTTTTTGTGTGCCTTTGCCTCCCTGTCAAGTGTCACAATGAAGAGAAGGCATGGACCAAGTCTCACCACACACAATGCATCGTGGCTGAAAGGAGAGAAACAGAGACCTCTGGAAGGCACATCGTAGCATGTTTTGGCCTGTTTCTAGCTTTAGTAAATTTTGCACTGTTTTATAAAAGCCAGGTAGGACAATAAAGTAAACTAGCATTAGTTCTGCCCCCCCTTCCAAAAAAAAAAAAAAAAAAAAGCATAATCTTAATAAACAATGAGAAAAGCCCTGGAAACAAATGACAGTTTGTTGGTAGGAAACAACATAAATCACTTTTTGAAACACCTTGAACCAATAATTTTTTTTCTTGTTAAAAAGTCTATCATCTACTAGAAGCTAAGATTCTTTCAAAAAAAAAAAAAAACAAACTAAATTTCCAGAATACAGGAAAATACAATCCCATCTATATTTCTGTTTTGAACATGAAAATTTATCAGAATAACAAAAGAAATTATATGTATTACTCATTATATTGTAAATAATTTGTAAAAAATTTACAAGTAGACATCTTTTTGTAAGATACAGAACACCCCAAATTTTAAATACTGTATGCAAGGTAAGTTTCCCGAGTTTTTATCTAACACCCAATACAACGCCCTGCATTGTTGGTATGACATTAACCTGAAAATTTAGTTATTTCTTCATTTGATTTTTTTTTTTTAAGGGAAAAAAGGGGAAAAGCCTGAAAAAACAAAAATGATCAGCTTCTCCCAAATACATGATAAGGTAAGGTCACAAAGATAACTCCACTTTGTACTAGGCTGACATGCATTTTTTTTATTTGTAAAATTTTACATATGAACTTATAAGCAACAAATTTATTCCTTGCAATGACACTGCTTTATTAGAAAAAGTGTCAGAATTAGATGGCAATGGCCTTTCTGATTTACAACGTCATTTAAAACTCTGAGGGAGGGGGGTTGACTTGAAGAAGTAACTTTCCTTAGATTTAGAAACAAGATCTAAACTTAACCCTGTTTTTCCAAAAATCAAACAATGACAGGTTGAGTTTCTACTTTGATAAACTAGCATAGATCAGGACTTTTTAAACTGTTTCCATTTGTGACCCTTTTTTGCCCAAGAAATTTTTGTATATCTTCAAAGGAACACAGATTTATAAACTTTATATTCAAATCAAACACTAAAAGATAATTTCCAACTCCCACATTCAGTTGAGAGACCCCACATGGGGCCGATGAATCATAGCTTCTTAAGAAGCTGGAGTATAGATCATACCTAAATCATATTAAATAACAGTATATTTATCATGCTTTCATAAATACCAAGGCAAAGAGTTATCAATTCAGTCACCTATTCCATTGGCTTTAAATCCTTTTGAACAATGAAACTTTCTATGTAAGCAAAATTTCTCTTACTAATAGTACAAGTCAATTTCCTTCAATTGACAATTGCCTAAAGGTAAGCCAACAACAAAAGTTTTGACTTTAGATAAATTGTTTCTGCATCAAAGGAAACCAATGTTAAAGTCTCCAGATTTATTTGATCCTCCACCTACAAATAGTCATGCTTCTGGTTAAACATTCTAACATAGAATATGACACTAGAGGTCTTCAATAAATCATCAGGAAAATACAAGTTTGTTCTGAATATCAATGGAAAATTTTTAGATATTTCTTAGCAACAAAAAGGTACCAAAAGGCAAGGCAAGTGAATGTGAAAAGATGGCATAAGGCAAGGTTTGAATGATGCATTACAAAAGAGTGTTCATCTTTTCATATGAATTACAGGAATACAGTAAATATTTTGTTTGCATCTTCCATCCCACTATGTAACATTCCAAGAATTATTGTAAAGGTATGAGATAATTAATGAAGAAAAATAAGGAACCTTCCTTATGCTTGCTTTATCCCTATACTTAATACAGTGTCCTCGTAAAATAAATGCTCGATAAATAGGTTAATGAAGAAATTAAATTTTAGTCCCAATGAATCTGCAAATGTCAGCTTAATAAACACTCTGCATTACACATATTTTATAATGTGTATATATACCTATTGTGTATAAAATATCTATTTCCAGTAGGATTATTCCATACATAGATACATACCATACAGAGAATTAGATCCTCTAAAGATTCATGTGCTCTCATCTCTTTCAATGCTTTTATTCTAGAAATTGAGAAACGAAGGCTCTCCAGAAGTTAAATAACTTAAATAAGCTCATATACAGCTTGTTAGTAGAAGACAGAGGAAGAACTCAGGTATTCTGATTATCACCCCAACACTCCATTAATTTGACTTTGCAATTTAGTTTTTTTGCAATGTTAGATTTTTTTTAAATCTAAGATTTTACATCTGTACTTATATGAATTTATAATTTTATTAATCTAGTTGTTCCTTCAAATGATACCTGCTTTGTTAAAAAGGTGCTTGTTCAGAATTCAGCGATAATGATCTCTCTGATTTACAGTGTCATTTAAAACTTAGCGGGTAATTTGAATTTCCTGGGGAAAAAAAAGTCAAAGTAGAAATTCTAAAACAGACTTTTAAAATGGGCATTACAAACCAAGGCAGTCACTGAATTAAGAAATATGATCCTTATAGTTTCACAAATTACATGCAGAATTCTAGAAGGATTTGGAAATATGCAAGATTCTTTCAAAATAAAAGGGCTTCACCACAAAAACAGAAAATATTGGAAGATTTTAACATTAATCACAAATATCTCCTTTTACAAATGCATAACTTCACCATAAGGACCCAAGTATGTAGATTTGCCAGGGTAACTCATTTGAGCTTTTACCAGAACTTATCCTACATCACAGACACCTGCCTAAACCTAGGACAATTGTTAACTTTTTTAATGCACACAGTACTATGTGAAAAATGAAAAGGAAATAAAAAAGATCACTCAATTAAAAATTCACAAGCAAGGAGTTTTGCTTCTAGTCTTTACATTTTCTTTTTTGCATCCTATGTCCTTCCACGGCAAAAGATTAGTAGATGCTTCTTGTTAGAGATGAAAAATAATAACAATTAGAAAATAATGCATCTATAATATACTTCTTTGGCCCACAAAATAAAACAGGATATATAGTATATATTAACTAGATTACTAATCACATGTGATTCATATGAGCAAACTCAATTATGATTATAGTTCTTTTTAAAAAATACCATGATCCAGGTAGAAGCAGAATAAAGCTTTGCTTAAATACCTATTTAGAAATTCTTCATATTGAATAACAGCAAAAATAACTGGCATATATAGAGTACTTTAAAAATATGAAAAGACATAAAAGTTTTTTACACATTACAGCATTTGAGCTTCATGAGATAGGTATTAGAGAAATTATTAGCCCATTTTACCGATGAATCTGCATGCCCATGGAACTAGCCTATGGTCACAAAGCTAGTGAGAAGCAGGATCTGAACCCAAGTGTTCCTGACTTCATACCCAGTACTGACTTTCTTCTTGAAGAAATCTTCCTGGCACCAGCAGTACCCAACACCAACTTGGGTATGTGAATGTAACTAAGCTAGCTAATCAATCACATTAGTATAGACATTAAGCCTATATGCCTGCCTCCCAGCTATGAAGGCAAAAAGAAATGTTTACTTTAAAAGAAATAATCTTTTAAAGTCCAGACACTTAGAAATAGTTGATTTTCTTCATATTTAACTGTGGCAAAGAGTTTTAAATTTGATGCACATATCTGACAGCATAAAGACAGGCCTGCATTTCTGCCCCACCAGCAGCTAAAATAGCATGCCAATGTTTTACACAAAGAATATATTCAACAGAGAAAACTGACTTGAATCTAAGTAAGAGTCCCTTTGAAGCTCCAATTTTTAAAGTTAGGAAACCAGTCATCTTTTAGGAGCCTTCTATATGCAAAGCATTCCTACAGTCTTTCAAAAACCAAAAACCATGAAAAGAGAACAGGGAAAGAGAGGGAAAAGCTAAAAAAAAACTTTGGGGGAAAAGGGAATAACATGAAAATACCGGAAAAAAAAGAAAGGGCATATAAACATGTACCCAGATATCTACGTCACACAAAAACATGAAAATTATTTTGTAAAAACAATGTTAGAACAATGTATATAAATGGCAGAAGGTGAGAGGAAATAAATAAAAAGGGGGAGAGAGTAAGAGTAAACAAATTAATGATTCCATTACTCGATATTTTTTCTACTAAATCCTAGGTTTCTGCAGCTTCCGCAAACAGACTCCAAAGACATGATCTCTTAAACTTTCAACAAAATACGGTGACAGCAATATGACCCTATGATTTATAGCACACCAATACAGAGCACCAATTAATTATGAAGAATTTGTGCTGCTCCCTAAGAGATCTGGGGCTTCTAAGTATGAAGACCATTCACAATTCTACTGTTCCCTCTGAAAGAAGTTAAGGGTTAGGGTTCATTACAGGGGAAGAAAAAAGATCCTTGATTATAAAAACAAATCATTTTGCCTATTATATATGTTAACAGCTCATATCATTAAAATGAAACATGAAGAGTGAGAAGTGAAAAAAAAAAAACTTTTTTTTTTTTTTTTTAAACATGCCATTACAGGGGCCTAAAAATGGCATTAGGCTTTAAGATTTTTCTTCTAGATCTTCATCAAATAAGGCTTCCTTTCCAGAGTCATCTAATAAGGAATGACTTCCTGTCTGGTTCTCAAGATCCTGCTTTTATCAAGGCCACAAATGAGATACTGAGAAGCATCTCTTACAAAAGACCGTCAGCAGAGGCAGAATTTTGGTTTAATTCATAATGATTGCCTGGCTGTGACATATCTATTCTAGATTCTGCAGCCATCCATCTAACTTTATTAATGGAGTTAAGAATCAGTATTTGTATATAGAATATGGCCAAATTTAGGGGAATCCAATTCTATAATAACACCATTGAAGGAAATGGCTATTTTCTTCAATCTGGCTTTTTTTTTTTTTTTTTTTTTTTTTGGTATTAAACATGGTAGCATTCTAAATATGCTTAAAAAACATTATTATAAAATAAAACATGTCTAAAGATGAATTACTAACTTAGGCAGGGGCTATGTCTACAGAAATAAATTTCTTAAAAATATCTGTTCCCATTCTCACTGTTAAAGATTAGAGTCTACCTTTTGAGACTCCTCCACTAGACCTACTATGATGCTTCCTGATGGACTGAGGGGCTTCTGGAGTTATGCTAACAGACCCCAAGCTCTGGCAGGACTTTCCAGATGTGAAAGCCTTTGAGTCCTGGCCAACTTGGCTAAAGCTCATCTCGAAGCTGGCCGAAAGGTGTAGACATTTAAAAGACTGGTTTGTAAAGGGTCTCTGACCCAGTTAAGTGAAGGGAAGTTACCTTGCCATCAACAAAAGCATTTGATTAAATGACTTATGTTTCTTTTAAGATTAGATCTCAAACACAACAAAGTTTCAAGCGATTTAGAAAAAGTGCTTATGTTTGTTTACAAGCATCATACAAGTTGTACAATTACTCTGCTTTCTAAAGATAGAAAATAACCAAAATTTGCTGGACATAAATATAGAGAAAAGATACCATGTGAATTTATACAGGTTTCATATACTTAATTCAGTCACAGAATAACAACATTGATACATAAAATTAAAATATTAGCTTAACCCCCTTCCGAAAAGTCATCTCTAAAGAGATCCCATTAAGATTTCACCATTAGGCAAATAAATAAATAAATAAAATAAATCTACTCCCTCAATCCCCAATTTTATTTTATAAATTTTAAATGATTTGTTAAATTACCAAGATATACCAGAAATTTAAAATTACAATTTATTCAAATACCCAAACCAACCCCACAAACACACACAAAATTACTTTTATGTAAATAGCCCCTATATTGGAAAAGCAGTATTATATAAAATGCTTATATCTACAGTGCAGAAATATGTTTTGGTTAGTTAGCAGTTCTGCCTACCACATACATCTTAACACTACAGGGAGCTACAGCCTGGGATTCTCAAGCCTTAAGCTCGCATCCCCAGCAAGAGTGGTAACACTGCTTTACATATCCACAGAGAATGTTCATTTAAAAAAAAAAAAAATCTCCTGATAAATGGCCCATTTGAATAGGCATTGAAATGTTGAGACTGCATACACATGTCCAAAAATATTCAAGACATTTACGTGTCCTAAAGTATAACTACAGATTTCTTTTTTTTTTAATGTCACAGGCAGCTTTATAACATCCATACTGAAAACTTAAGCATTAGCAAAATTACTCAGATGTTCAGTGTTATTAATATGCAGCCATATCCTCTATAAATTTGTTGTTTTAAGTAACATAAGACAGTTCTGTCAAACACCTGCTAGCAACCCCAAATTTACAAATCTATGCACACCCGAAATTGAAAATGAAGCACAGGTGGACTGTTGAATCCTTCTTCCCACAAATTTGGATCAAAGCACCATCCACCCCATTAACTGTTTAACTGTCAAAAAGTCTAATGCAGGAGTGATAAAAGCTTGTCCACTGGTGGGGAAAGGCAAATACCAAGTTAACATTAATGGACTGAAGTTCAGATCTCTAAAACTATTTTATAACTAAGTAGCAACACTTAGTAAAGTTATACAATTATTGATTAACCCATTCCTTTCCTAGTGGAAATAGGTGAAATAGTATAATAGATTGCATGTTTTTACCCCCTATTATACATGGTCCTCTACTATTTTCATGACTTGTAATGGTCACTATTTCTAAGGTCAAGAGCCAAGAAAATCACCTTTATTTGTCCCCAAACATTATTAAGTAATAAGAAAGTACACAATTAGAAGTGAAAGTACAACTCTGTTCTAAGATGCCTATTAAAAATAAAACTTGAGCTGGAACTAGCAAAACCTCCAGTTATTAAAAATCCTTAGCCTGTCATTTGGTCACATGTTTTGACATAACCATTTTCAAAGATTTCTTTACAAGCTTGAATATGTCAATTGCCCTAACTTATTAGTAAAGATAATAAACCCAAATATTAATGTACATTAGTGATAGCAGTCAGCATTCAACCTAGCTAAAGTTTGTTATTCTATCTACAGGTTTTTGACATTTTTCCATTTTGGCAACTTGGATTTGAGAAAAATTGGTACAGCATGAACTACTCTGATAAAAATTTAAAAAGGAGACTGAAATAAAAGTTAAGATTTACTAATGTTCACTAACATCTTAAGGGTACCAGTTCTCTGGAACTGAATGTCAGGTATGGCTAAGTATTCATGGTAAGTCAAAATCAAAAGAAAAAAATCTGCTAGTGACATTACTTGCTCAAAATTAAGTGACCCAGAAATAGTTGTTATCTAAGACACGAAGTACTGACTACTTTGAAGCTATAACCTATTATGTCAACTTAAATTTTGAGGTAGGGGCTAAGTTCTACAAACAGGCCTCTTTCCTTTTAATTACAGTATCAACTCTTTTTCTCTACACCAAGAAATAATAACTGTATGTTGACTGATTGAAAAATAAAGGCACAAAAAATTCTTTATAGAATTTACTATAACAAGATAGTCTAATGCTTAACTGGAGAACTGAGAGGATTAATAGTGGCAATTTTTTCACTTACACCTATATATGTAGTCAATTGTCAAATTCCCTCAGCTTAGAGTTTCACTCTCTGGGACCCACCAGGATGCTGTCCTTTATTTCTAAGGGAGGGTATTTGGAAGTGAGAGGAAATAAAGGTAAATGATGGGTGAGCAAAGCAGATTTTCATATTGATTCATGTTATATTTTATAAAATTAAAGTTACATTAACATTAACTGAATGCAGGACAAATATAGACAGAATGCAAATCTTAGCTATATGCATGAAGATAGAAGTACATTTATGGAAACTGATCAATCCAGTTTCTCACACAAAAATCCAAGAAATCAATACAATTAAACAGTAAAATGTCCAATTTTACTTTCTGGGTATCTCCCAGAAATCAACATCTACCAAGCACAAGAAGATATGCCACTCAACAAAATCCATTTTGCTAAAAACAAAAATGAAACTAAAGTACCATAAGAAGCCAAAAGAAATTTTCAACATATTACAACTTACTTAATATGTTGTAACAAATACATAGTATGACAAATGACTTGTTATAGCTATCATGTTAAATACTAACGAGAAATCCTTGTCAGAGTCCTTAGAAAACACCCTTAAAAGAAATCTGTAACCAGGAGACAAGTCATAATGCCATAACTATATTTTCAGTATGAATTAGTGCATAATAAACATATATAAACACATATATTTTTTAAATAGTCCCAAGAGATATGCTAATAATACAATGAAATTATTTTCATTTCAATAAAAATAAAATACTTGTAATTTCAGTCGAAAGTAACATGTACCTACATCTATTTCTATTACAGTACAATTGTTTCTAGTTTCTAAAAAGCTGTGAATTTTAAGCTATCTCTTTAAAAACAGATTTGCTTTGTCAGCTTGCTTTTATGAGATTATACCCACGAAACACATCCTTATAACCTTTTTACCAATAAAATTTCATTGAAATGGTGGGAAAAGTTATTATCCTTTAAATTTTCTTTTTTCTCACCAAGAATAAAGAAAATATAAGCTTACAAAGTAAAATCTACCAATAGAGACACACAGAGTATGAATATCAATCAGTGTTTAGTCTGTCAAAAGTTTTCACCATTATTTATTATGATCAGTCTATCATTTCCTCTATGACTATTTTTCTTTAAATATATCCCTTTTTTTACTGACCTGAACTGAGTAAAAATGAAAATTGTATGCCTTAGTATGTATTTACATTGGATTCTAACAACAACAACAAAAAATATATATATATATATGTATATATATATGTATATAAAAGATTAAGCTATCCAAAGAAATTAAAACGAAAGGAAATACACTATATGTGCAGTGTTGTTTTGTAAACAATTTCATTTTTTTAAAAGCTCAAGTTATCTGACATACCAAAATAATCAGATTAAAACCAACTCTGAGTGCTTTTTTGCTTTTTGGGGGGAGAAGAGAGGAGGTCTTTAAAACAGAAAAAGAATACTTTCAGTGGGGAAGATTCACACAGAAATAATAATAAATGTTTTTTAAACTCACTTAAAATGGTCATTCCTTTTCACTGTTAACATGTTTGTGTCTGTCTTCAGATGGACATTTACTAGCCAGCCCAAACTCTCCTGCACAAACACCCCAAATAAAAACTCTTCTGTTATTAGCAGATGTAAATAACAGCAATATGTAAAACAATAAATCATGAAGGCATCTGAAATTATATCTCCAGTTTTGCTACATCTTCAAAATTAAAATCTGATCAAATTAAATGCTCTGATATCTGCTGCGAAACAGCTTAATTTACTAAAAAGGGCAAAAAGTAAAAATATAAGCTAATTTAATACTAACAAATTCTCAAAAAGCATTTTTTAAAATTAAAATTCCACTTTTTAAAATTAAAGTACATAATAATAAAAATATACATAATACAAAGTCACCAATGCTGGGAGGGGTTTTCCCCCTTAATGTGAACATACTATTTTTGATGTTCATTTAATGCTTTCATTTATGAATATTAGCCCTTATAATTTAAACTTCTAACAGTATTCAACCTTGCATCTGCTAGTAATACCGCTCAGTTATTTGTTGTAAGAATTTTTGTGACTGTACTGCTCAGCACTTCTATTTACATCAGCAGTGCTAAATGCCCAATGGTGAGAGGGGAGCCAATCAGATGGCAGATTAGATGTCAACTCAGAGGCAGCTGTCTGGAGACTATTACAGCCAGTTTACCTCCACAATTCAAATTCCAAACCTTGCAAAGGAGATCAAGTCAGTCTTTAGGCTCAGTCTGCTAGCAAGATTCGGCAAGTGTGCAGGACGCTCCCTAATCAACCTAGATGATTTGACTGGTGGCAAAAAAAACAAAAAACCAAAAAAAATCCCACACCTCCCAAAAGGAAAACCCTATAAAGAGGTTCCAAAAAGATCCATTTCCTATTGATCTGATAGCTTATTACTGTATTAAGTGCATCAAATATGTTATGTGTATAAACAAGTACAACTCATTCGAAATGTAGTCCTTGAGGTCAGTGTGTCATTTAAAGTTACAGGTTTCAAGAATTGTATAAAATAAATTGTGGGTTTCACTATTCATATTATGTAACATAAAATATTTTAACTTATTTCACATCTACCTAGTTGAAAATTTTCAGTAAGTATTATCAAACATTCAAACTCAAAATGAAATCAAAAGCGACTCTAAGCTAACCGTGTAATGTGTTCACAACGATAATAAACACTTCGATTATCCAAAAACAAGGCTATTTTCCCCACAATTTCCAACTTTTCAACTTATGAGCACCACGAGTCTAAGGTGAGCAAACAAGTCAGAAAGAAAGAACTGTTCATCCTTCACTGGATCCAAGCATTTAATAGGCAAGATTAGTCGAGAGCCACTTTTAGAATTTACTGGCTTTTAAAAACTATTTGTTACAAAAGCGATTGCAGGCGAGCCCAATGTTTTCAACAGCCCTGTAGTTTTAGTTTCTTTCCACTTTTATAATACAAAGCTAAGGGTTGGAATAACATTGTTAATCAATTGTGTAAATAAAATAGCAGTTATTTCTTCAGTGAAACCAACCTTCTAATGCCCCGGACTACTCGGAGTCAGACATTGTGTGTTACCAAACATTTTCTAGCGAGGCAGCTAGGAGTTAAAATGGCTTTGGGAATCTACCCCCGCCTCCCTCCGGGGGGGGGAGGGGGGAAGAGAGGGGGAAAAAAGTAAATTAGAAAGAAACTAACTAAACCTTGCCCACAGATTTAGGTGCATTTCAAGCGCTAGAAGAAGGCCTGGATTTTTTTCTAGTAGTTACCTGGGATCTGTTAATGGTCTGTCCAGTGTTTCCAGGGCTCATAGCTGGATGATTTCTTTGTTGTGCCGCTGCCCAGCCGGGGTTTGCAGTTCCATACTGGGAGCCCAGCTCTTTGCCCATGCCCATGCCCGCTGCTGCCTGCTGGCTTCCTGGAGCTGCCCCCGCCGCTCCCTGCGCCTGGGACTGCTGCTGGCCTGGGGCATTGGGGTTGCCGCTGTAATCGGGATAGCTGCTGCCGTAGCTCCTCATCATAGGGCTCGGGGAAGTCAGCAGCTGATTGAGGGTTGGCGTGGCCCCCGAAGGGTGCTGGTTCTGCCCGGCGAAGCGCTGAAAACCTCCCGCGGCAGAACTGGCAGCAGCGGCAGCCTTGCCCAGGCTAGCAGCCCCGCCGCCGCCGCCGCCTCCGCCGCCTCCACCGCCACCGCCGCCGCCGCCTCCCGGGCCCATCATCATGTTGTTGCCCTGCTGCCGGGGGGAGCTCAGCACCCCGTAGCCCGAGGACGAGCCCCCATAGCCGCCGCCGCCGCCGCCGCCTCCCGCTGCTGCTGCCGCCGCTGCGGCCGCCGCCGCCACTGCTCCTGCTCCCGCTCCTGCTCCTCCTCCTCCTCCTCCTACTCCACTACCACCACCTCCTCCACCTCCTCCTCCTCCTCCTCCTCCTCCTCCTCCTCCTCCTCCTCCTCCTCCTCCTCCTCCTCCTCCTCCTCCTCCAACACCACTGCCGCCGCCGCCGCCGCCGCCGCCGCCGCCGCCTCCACCGCCTCCCGCGCCGGGCCGGCCGTAGCCGGGATAATGGTTGTACTGGCTGTTGGGGTAGCCATCGTGGGAGTTTTGCAAGGAGTCCATGCTGTTGGGGGGCCCGGCAGCGGCGGCGGCCGGGTGCATCATCCCCATCCCGGGGCTTTGTTGTCCGCCATGTTGATCAAAGCAAGGCCCGGCTCGGCTGCCTGTGCCGCCGCTCGCAGGGGGAGCGCTGCCATAGTAATTATTAAACTCCGAGACCCCCACCGCCGCGGAGGGGCCGCCGCCGCCGTTGCCACCGCTGCCGAGGCTCCCATTGCCGCCGCCACCGCCGCCGCTGCCGCTGCCGTTCCCGGTGCTTTGGGGCGGCTGCTGCTGCTGCTGCTGCTGCTGCTGTTGCTGCTGCTGCTGCTGCTGTTGCTGTTGCTGCTGCTGCTGTTGCTGCTGCTGCTGTTGCTGCTGCTGCTGTTGCTGCTGCTGCTGCTGCTTCTGCTGCTGCTGCTGCTGCTGCTGCGCGCCCAAAGCTCCCAGGCTGGGGTGCTCGTACCGGCCGCCCATCTGTTCCCCCATTTTACTTGGGAGCTCTTCCTCTTCGCCTGACTTGCTCAGCAGTTGCTGCGCCTGGGGCTCGGCCTGATTTCCCAAAACAGCGTCCTTGCCTCCTCCATGTTGCTGGGGCTCCATGTCAGGACTGGGCTGAGCAGAAACAGCAGCAGAAGCAGCAGCAGCAGCAGCAGCGCCGCTGCCCCCCGCTCCGTGGTTGCCGCCGCCGCCGCCGCCGCCGCCGAGGCTGTTGTTGTTGTTGGAAATTGGATGTTGTTGCTGCTGCTGCTGCTGCTGCTGGAATTGATTTAGCTGTTGCTGTAGTGCATGGTGGTGGTGGAGGAGATGGTGAGGATGGTGGTGGTGGTGGTGGTGGTGGTGGGCATGATGGTGGTGCTGCTGGTGGTGGGGAGCTGCAGCCGGGGGATCGCCGACGTTTTTCAGTTTGTGGTTGGGGAGCAGTCCCGTCTCCATGGCCGGGGCAGACGAGGAGGAGGAGGAGGAGGAGGACGAAGAGGAGGAGGATAAAACCGCGGCGTTCCCACCTTCCTTCAGAGCCGCCTCGGACGAGCTGCTGCCGCCGCCGCCGCCGCCGCTCTTCGTATTATTATTACTGGCAACCGCGGCGGCGGCGGCGGCGGCGGCGGCGGCAGAGCTCGCATTATTGGCCATGTTCAGTTCATTATGGTGGTGGAGGTGATGGGGAGCTACATTATTCAAGCCGCCGCCGCCGCCGCTAGTCCCATCGCCGCCGACCCCTAGCATGGATCCCGGTACCGCCGCTCCGGCTCCCCCCCGCCGGGAGATCCTGGGTCAAGTGAGCCGGCTACGGACGCAGAGCGGGGCGCCCCGATCACTGTGGTCCGCACCCGCCGGGGCTGATGCTACTTGCGCGGCCATGATCATTGCAACATCGCGAGTCAAATGTGACCTCCCCAGCCCCCCCCCACCCCACCCCCCAGAAAAACAAAAATAAAACAAAAGAAAGGGGAGGGGGAGAGAGAGAGGAGGGGGAGAAAACAATAAAAAACACTTTTTTAATAAACAGCCACTCTCGGTCTCTAGTCCACATACCCCCAAATAAAATAAAAACATCCCTCCCTCTACCCTCCCCCTTCCCCCTCCCCCCCGCCCAAAGTCCTGGATTGAGATTAGAAATGATAATAATATCTTACGGTCTATGTCTGTTCTTGCTGTGGGATTTCATGGTGAAAGTTTTTAGTTCAGGTTTAAATGAAACTTTTTTTTTCTTTTCCTCTCTAACCCGGATATGGGTAAATACACGTCTGACTGAGCCTATCTGGCCCAGCATGGCATGAGAGAGAGAGGAGAGAGCGAGCTCTAACAACTATTATCCACTTCTCTCTGATTACTCCTGTGCACTTGCAAAACGCGGACTGGACTTCTCCCTCCCCCGCCCCCTCCCTTCGGCACCACCATCACCACCACTCCCTCCAGAGCTGTAACTACCTTCTCCCGGCTCCTCCGGCTGCTCTAGCGGTGGCACTCGGCGGAGACTCAGCCGCGCAGGCACGGACGGGGGAGTCTTTTCTACAAAGCTCAGCAGCCGCTCCTAATGCAACAGCGCGGGGCAAAAGGGGCCTGCACTCTCCCTTTTGCATCTGTTTCCCTGCCAACTAGGCATTAATGTGTTTGTTTTCATGTTTAAAAGGAACGATACAAAGGTGGAAAACGGGTCTGACTGGCAGACAAAAGAAAGAGACGGATTGGGGAACAAAGTTGTCTGTCTGGCTCAAAGGTTACATTGAGCTGACTAAAAATAAAAATATTTGGGCAATCTGAGAGGGGGAAAGCATTAGCTATTTCAGAATTCATTATGTAATTTGCAGAATGTTAACCCATTATGCGTTGGTCTGCACTTAGTCAACTTCATTTCTACAACTTTATTCAGACTACAAAATGAGATGGATTAGTGAATTTTCTGGAGGTTTGCAATGGGATAGCATATATGCACAGTGTAGCTCTCTGTCCTCAGTTGATGGTGCTTTGTATACAGTAAGTGCTCTATAAATGTTTAATTACCACATCTACCCCAAAGATTTTATTAATATAATTGTTGTTTATGAGGCATCTTGTAAAAAAAAAGTTCATTACTTGTACCTCTGTGGGGACATATACACATAATCAGACTTGTTACATGTATGTTTTCATATACACATTTGCATGTGATCCTTTACATATATGCATATTTGTATGCATATGTAATGTTTTCCATGTATACATGCACAACTTTCCCCCACAAATGCAGACATGTATATGCATATGTGTGTGTTTTCTACATCCATAACTTTCCCTACATATGTGGGTTTGTGTGTGTACCTATGCATACATACTTGTACGTACACTCGTGTATTTCTATTTGTGTTCACATGTTATACATGTATTTTACATACATTTGCATATTGCTATTCACAAAAACAAACACCCAAATCTGAAATAGTTTTAGAAAGACATTTACTAAGTCATATCTGTATTTCTTCTAGGCATTTTTATCTCCACTCCTTAAAGGGAAATAATTAAGTTGTGTTGTATGAACCAAAGCACCTTGAGAAGAAAGTTTGACTGCCAGTCATAACAGCAACAGCTCACACATCCACAATCAGAACACCTCTGTAGCACCTTTCATCATATTTCCAAAGAAAATGTGTAAAATAATCATCTTAATATGAATTCCCTGCTCAATGATGTGAAACAAAAGTTATTTTTGTAGAAAAACAAAATCAAACAGAAAGAAGTTTCTATAAGATCATCTAAACACAAATGTTTCATGCCCTGTTCTCAGGGAAATGACCATAATTGTTTTATAGCTTAGGAATAATCTAAATATCCTGACATTGATGGGAAAAATAGGATCACTGTATTAGAGCACTAGTTGGAAGAGAATATTTAAAACTACAAGTTTCATTAGGTAATATAAAATTATAATACTCTAAAACTAGCAATAAATACCATATAACCACTATGAACTTTTTTTTGGATTTCTTTTCCTGCCTTAAAAAATATGAGCCTACTTTACCATTCCATAGAATTTACTTATCATAAATTCCCTAATTCTTCAACTGTGCATATAAGTATTCCAGTTTATTTCAACTACACTAGTTATTTTTGTTTGTTTGACCAAGTGTAAATATGTTACATGACTAATAGAAAACAATAGAGTGGAAAAAATTGGTGAGTAATTGTGGTGGGGGGAAATCAGGTGCATACCCAAGGGTCATTATAGACTGTAGAAACAACAAATTGCAATTCTATGCAAACCACTGGAAAGAGGGAGGTATATCATCTTGTAGAAGAGAGAATAACAGAATTGTAAGATGAATTCATGCCAAATCATTCATCAGCTTTTGCCAAGAGAATACTACATCTTTGTTACTGTGCCTTTTTGACATTTTTTCCCCTGGATTTTCTTCCTTTCTATATTCAAATACATACTAATTATACAAATTACACTATAAGTTGAATTTTTAAAAGTCTTTCAGATGCAAATATAAATATATGTCTGTGTATATGTTTATATGCCTACATATATATTCTAAAAATCCATTGTATATTTATGTTTTAGACATTAATGCTCACACTGGAATATGTACACATATTCGTTATTTTTAAATGTTAAAATATCTGATAAAATGTATCAAAAGAAATCCAAATTATATTACCCTTACTTTGTGGTTTGTTTTCATAACTAATCCTGAAGGAAAATGAGTCACAAAGTTACTATTTACTCTTTTCTAGGGGGGATAGGGGGTGAAAGAGCATTTCATGTAGACAAATCATGAAATTGGGGGAAAAATCAAGAAGTTTGTAGTTTTAGAGTTGTTTTGATTCCATTTGCTTCAGCAAGTCATCTAGAAGATTGGAACCAAGAGGCTATAAAATAGAGGCCCTCAGCACAATGAAATCAGTCTGCTATAAAAGGCAACACATGCCAGTTTTTCCTCCCCAATGGCAGATGCCACACCCAAAGCAGACAGAAGGCACTGCAGTCTGTGTAAGTGAAGCCCAACACAAAGCATTGAGGACTCAGTTTTGTCTTAGACCATGAAGGATTCGCCGATAACCTTTTCAGTATCCTTGCTGAAATGAGAAGGCCCATATTCTATTCAACTTGGGCTTTTCAAATGCACTTTTCCAGGAAAACGAAGTAAAAATCTGTTATCTTCTTTAAGAAACCTATTATCTTAAAACTAGAATCGCCACTGATCTGTTAGAAAATGACAAAATCATATTTTAAAGTCCACCAAAACACAATTGCAACTTTGTGCTGTAATTTATACTGCCTCATTTTCCTTAATTTGCTTATAGTCATAGTACATTCTTCACCCTAGTTTGTTTTCCACAAATTAAAGCACTGGTAAGCACTGCATCCATTTTTATACCAATTCCCTTATCTTTACCTCTTCTACCTAAATTTCTGCTCATAAGAAACATTTAAACAATTTATCATTAAACAACCTGAAAACAGTGTAAAAATATCACTATGCTTCAACTTCTGGTCCTTCAATGTGTTCAACCCAGCTTCAGGTCACAGAATTTCTCATTTAAATGAGGATATTGCCCATTGTTTTGTTATTATTCATATTTTATTACAAATTTATTTTTACTTCTGATACAGGAAAAAAAAAAAAAACTAATCTTCAAATACTGCTCCTTTTGAATCACTTTAAGGACATTGCCTAAAGCATCCTTTAATTTGCCTACATAAAGAACATTTGGGCCAGATGGTAGTTTTAGAATTTCAAAACTCTATTCTTTTAATGTTGTTAGTACCCCCTTAACTATTCTCTTTGGTTTCTGATTAGTCCCTCTTTGCTATGTTGCTTGGTTTTTCAATAATTATATATTCACTACCTCTCAGATTTTTGTATGTAATTGAGAGCTATTTGAAATAAGATACTGTTAAGGTATTATAAATGAGAATTATTTCTTAAAAAATAGCTTTGGATACTCTCTTTATAAAGTGATGAAAAATTTCAATAAATGACACTAGGAAGTGGGATTTTTTATTTGTTGCTTGGTTTGTTTTTTAGCACCAAACAATTGTCTTTTTCACTTATAAATGGAATACATATGAATGCAGTATGTTTCAGCTGCTTTATATCAGTCATGCAAGTTAGTAGTTAAATTTATATTTTGAAGGCATTAAGTAAACCTTAAAAATATCTAGGCAGAAACAAAAAGCAGTTTAATAAAGTCAAGAAACATGTGACTAAAGCCCATTAATATTGCTTTTCTTTACCATCTTTATTATGGTGCTAATAAGCATGGGTGGGGTTACAATATAAAGAAAGTGTATGGGCTAGTTAAACCTGAAGTTCAGAGGAACAGTAACCTGCTACACAGGGAAGTGTGCATGCCAGTGTAGGGTCCAAATCTCCGGTCTGGCAAACAACTCACATCTTAACTTCCACATTTAAACTTCCCAGTTTAAAGGCCTTAGTTGAGCCAATATATAACCCTCCATGGTCCTGAAAGATTAAGGGCTATGGGCAAATGAGTATACTGCCTTAAATACCTGATTCTCTAATTTACAGCTATATTTTGATTCTATCTCAAAATTTTCCCTGTCTTAGAATATACCTCTAAACAAAAATAGAATTAGGATTCAACCACTGGACACCAGCAGTATTTGAACTCAAATGGACTATTTAGTATTGATGACGTGACCAAATCCATAGCATCTGCATGTTGTTAGTAAATCTAGAATATAAATGAAATTTTACACCTAACTTAGTTCTCTATCTCTTGTTTATTAAACACAGGATTACCTTTATGAATTCTTTTGGATATAGTGGTACCTTAAAAAAAAAAACCTACTAAAAACATAGTATATCTATTAAAATACATGTAGAGAATGACATTCTACTGTAATACATTTTGCCTTTTTCCTAGGTCTAGTTATGTTCATAATGTTTCTTACAAACTAGATGACTAATGATTTCTTTTTATAATAACTTAAATGTATATAGCATTTTGTGATTAGAAAATGTTTTATAGTTCTAATTGCACTTGATCCTTACAACAGCCTTGTGAAGTAATCAGTACCTGATTTTCTAATGGATGGGCCATGGTTTTCCCACCCAGATTCAGTCTTTGGATTTCTACATAAAAAGGCATCAAACTCAAAGAGAACTGGAGCTACTAAATGTTACATAAAGATCCCTGAGGGCTGTATATTGACTTAGAAAATCACATGCTAACATTATCTATGTTATATTTTTTTATTTTATTAAATATTTCCCAGTTACATTTTAATCTGGTTTTGTAGTATTACAGTAATACAGTGTGCATCCTGCACATATTTTACACCTCTGTTCCAAATCATGGCCCTCCAGGAGTCTCTTCATCTTACAAAATCACTGGAATTCATATCTTGTCAGTATCCTCTGCACCTAAGACCTCTCCCTCCCTTTGACTAGGAGAAAGAAGACCTCTCTAGAATCTCCATTTCAGAACAGAGCCCATACCCAAAATCCAGAAATGTGGAAGGGATAATTTTATCTAATCTCCAAATGCCAGCCTCCAAACTATTATTACTTCTCAACAAAATTATGTTGTGTTTATTTTGTACATATTGTCTACTCTGTTAGAATATAAGTTTCTTAAGGATAGATTTGATTTTTGTCCTATTATCTAGCACAATGCCTTTCAGTAAAAATAGACATTCAATAAAAGATTGTTGATCCACTAATTGTTATGTCATATTGCTTCTCTATCATTCCTTTACATACCTTACTAAAGGCATAATGATGTACTTAATGCTTAAGTAAAAAGTACTTTGTAGATAATTCCTCTCCAACATCTATAAAAACAAATATCTGAATAATAAACTCACTTGTGGCAAAAGAGTATGAGCAGGTAAGTATATGAAACTGTATTCTGGAGGGCAAGATCATCTTACTTGTCAGGATGATTTCTCTGGATTCTACTTGAAGGTCAGCCTCCTTTCCTACCTGTAATTCATAATTTGACCATATTTTTTTTAAAAATAAGGTTGGACTTATCAACTACATTAATAAGCCAAACAACAATAATCATTTATACACATTAGAGTAATATATTCATGATTTTCATTTCACCCCACTTATGGTCAATTGTTCTGCCCCTAATTTATTGAGATATTCAGTAGCAACCTCTGGGCCCATTAATGACTGTCATCAGGCTGCTCTAATAAGAGCCAAGGTACAAAAGGGCTCGACTAGACTTAGTTCTAAACAAAATCACTCATTTTCATTAGAGAATGTATCCATTAATATGTTTTTCCTGTGATTATCAAGTTCTTGAAGCCATATACTTGGAGGACGTCACACAAATCATTTTGGTTTTGTCCCCTTAGTTTATAGACCAAAGCACAATGCATCGTTCACATTGCAGGATTTTTCTGTAAGGTGCTGATCTACTATATGATATACTCTGATCTGACAGCTTGGATTTCTTTTTTCCCCATTATGCAATGCTGTGGTTAAAAATGCCATGCTACACAAGAGGCATCTTGCTCTCCCCTTTAGAACTTCCCTATACAGCAACAGATATACCACTAGCCTTGGATTCAGGAAGTACGGTGCAATTTTCACCTTACAAGCTAGCTATGTGACCTTGGGCAAATTATTTAAGTGAACCTCAATTTTCTAGTCCAAAAAATGAAAATGATAAAATTACCTAACTCATAAGACTATTGCAAAGATAAATGTAATGATATAAAGTAATATATAAATAAAATACTATTATATGAAGTGCTCTGAAAATGTGAGCCACTAAAAACCTATACATAAAAACCCCTGCCAACCATCCACTTCCAAGTGATGAGATTGGTCAGAAATTGTCCTCTGGACTTATCTAGAACTCCAGATCTTCCCCCTTCTTCCCCCCCCCCCTAAAGCCTATTTATCTTCTCTGATCCCTTTTCTTTGACTTACTGTACCCACCAGTCTAGATGCTCTGAGCTCTGGCTCCAGACTCTTCCTCTGCTGTATTTTTTCTACTTTTTGTCCTCTCTCTCAAGTGATCTCAAATGTGATAATATTTTTAAGGCACACAGTCAAATGCCTGGCACATGGTTGTTGTCTTTTATTCCCAAAGAGGACCAAGATGACATCACTATGTTGGGGTCAAGGTACATTGTCCAACTGTGGCTGATCTGACCAATACAAGCCAGTAATTCTCTATCACAGGTCAGGCACAAAGAGTTCATTCATATGGTACATAGAAGGCATTTAAGTTAGGGGATATTCCCTCTAACTACAATGCATATAGTTCTCTCCTGAGGGATTTCCCCCTCAGTACAATTCAATTCACAGGTATTTGTTGAATGGTTAATCATCAACTAATTAATCAGCAAGCATTTACTAAAGCTCTTATTATGAGCTATGCTGAAAAATATATGTTGTGGAGAAGTTGCCAGAATGGTACCTGCCTTCATAAATGGTACTATCAACTAGGGAAAACAATGGATAGATAGCCTAGAGTCAGAAAGACTGGAGGTTCATATCCAGCCTCAGACACTTACCAGCTGGGTTACCTTGGGCAAGTCACTTATTTGCCATTTGCCTCAATTTCCTCATTTGTAAAACCAGGGCATCTCCCTCCCAGCATTGTGAGAATCAAATGAGATAATAATTGTAATGTGCTTAGTACAGTGCCTGGGACCTAATAAGCATTATATAAATGTTAACTATCATGATTGTGATTATTATTATTATTAAAGTGCTTATTTTCTTCCAGAAGAGATCAAGATGGTGGTGATGGTGGAATGAGAGTAATAATGGCAGTATGATGATAGTAATTCATATTTATATAGTACTTTAAGATTTTCAAATCACTTTATATACATATTTCAGTTCATTCCCATAACCCTGTGAGATTGAGGGCCATTTTTATCATTCCCATTTTAAAGAGAGACTTTAAGACTTTCCCAGACACAGTCTTATGTCTTCTATATGCATTTGGTGCTTTATATACAGTAGGCATTTAATAAGTGTTTTTTAACTAATGGGATGTTGGATGCTCAGATACATATTCAATTAAAGCATTTATTTAAATTTTCTGAACAAATGTGATTTCCAGGTTTAAAGAAGGAATGAATATATCTTTAAGAAACTTCACTCACTCATGGGCTTACCACTTTAAAATGGGGAAACATTTCCTGTCTTAAAATCAGTGGTATCTTT
Source organism: Sminthopsis crassicaudata (assembly GCF_048593235.1). Taxonomy (NCBI): domain Eukaryota; kingdom Metazoa; phylum Chordata; class Mammalia; order Dasyuromorphia; family Dasyuridae; genus Sminthopsis; species Sminthopsis crassicaudata. Next base: position 135,323,032 of record NC_133620.1, read on the forward strand.
TCTTAAATAACTCAGAAAACACTTGTTATGACAACGTAAGTATTGAATGGCATTTAGAGAATTGCTAAAGGCAGCTAAAAATTCCTCAAGGCAGATTTCCATCCCACTTCTATAGACAGGATTCCCTTGCTAATGAAAAGGAGTTTCACATGAAAAAAAAAAAAAAAAAAAAAAAAAAAAAGGTATATAATTGTAGGAGGAAAGAAGAAGGTTGCCTTTTTATATTGTTTCAGCCTTTACCCATAATAAATAATAAACACACGACCTTGCCCATACTAGCCCACTTATTGTAAATAGATGTTGGAGGTTGGTTTGCCACTGACCTCATTGTAACAATGCAGAAAATCTACCCTTATACAAAAGCACAGCAAAACTGTTGTGATTTTGAAGCCAAACTAGGAATTCATGTGGAGGCCCTTGGATTATTTAAAGTGAAAGGTTTTTTTAAGTCTCATTTACTTTTCACCATATGCTGTTTATTTTTTGCATTCTGTATCGCCTGGAAAATGAAAATAGACTAGACTACTGTGTTCACTTTGGGGCACATCATTACCAAAGAGCTTTACACAAACTGGAGGGAGTTCAGAGAGGAGCAGCAACAGTGAGAGAGAAAAGATTTTAAGAGACTTGTGTATAGCTCAGCTAAGCAAAAATGGAAAAAGCAAAACTACTTTCAGCTACTTGAAGGTAGCTGAACAAAGTGGCTATGTTCATAGGAAAAACAGTACTAAATGGCTTGATTTTAGGACTTCTAGGAAATCCAATTATCCCTATGTGATTCTCCTTCCCCCAAAAACCCTCTTATCTGATAGTCCCAATATTTGTCATTAGAGCTTTATTCCTTTATCTTAAGACTTTGATCCCTATACACCACTTGAGTGACAATACTATAATAACACCTCAGTGAATGATAATAATTAAAATAGTGTATATTTATATCTTGGGGTAAACAGGTGCTGATAATGGAAAGGGGGAAAGGGGATCTGATGGGAGGGGGTATCAGCAAGGGCATAATGGGAAGCACAATAAAGGGAAACTAAGCTATATTGTTATCTAGATCTCAATTTTCCCTTGATCTGGACATAAATATTTACATAAAGGAGAAAAAATGTTCATCATAAAGGAAAAGAGTTGAAATCTGAAAAAGGAATATAAAGCCAAATATCTAAAATGTTCCTGGCCATCCTAACATTACAATCTACTAAAGTGTGGAACAGTTTCCCAAAGGATAAGATTATTGGAACTTGAGTTAAAGCCAGGCTTGATAGACAATCCTGAGGATCTCTCTCCGGCCCTGGCAGGGAGATGAAGTCAATAGCCCAATGTGATTGTGTTTTTTTCTTGCTCTATTTAGTTTCTGTGAATCTGTGATTAGTCAGTTCCCATTTGAAAGAGTCAATTTTACTTTCTGGGATGATGATGAAGTACTAATACACTGCTTTCTGTATTTAGTTATCTTCAGTACAAGGGGATGTTTACATGGCAGCATGAGGAAAGAGAGAAGCACAGTAGGAGACTGGGAGTCAGCTAGCCCCTAATCCTCTGGCTCTTGCTGAAATCCAGGCTTTTTGTGACTGCATTGTCAGGGATATGGTGAAGTCTCAAGAACTGAGATCTTCCTGCACCTGATGCCTGTCCAGAACCACAGTGATTGTATTTACGGAAAGAAAGGCATTGGAATTAAGAAAGAAAAGAAGAAGAGATGGGTGTGAGAGAATCCTACACTTACTTATACAGGTATCGGGGGCGGGGGGAGGCGCTATTTTATTTCATAAAATTTTTACTTCACTACTTTATTACACATAATATATATTTCATATAGTTTTACTCTATTTTATAATCACTATTATTAGAAAGAACAATGTTGCATATTTTTATTTTCTAGATTTTATCATTTAACTAGACTTTTCTCCAATTAGGAAATTATCTAGAATTCAGCCCTTAATTACAACATATGTCTAGATGCAAAATATACCTATATATGTGTGTCAGTCTAGCACCAATAATTTATTTAGAGCTAACTTTAAACCATACACTATGCTAGGGATTAGGGATACAAAGACAAGGATGAAATTATCACTAATCTCAAGACATTTAAGCCTGAGATGAAACACCATAAATATGAATGGTGTAATCAAGTTGGAGGTGAGAAAGGAATGTATCTCAGGCCTGTAGGACAGTCAATGCTAAGGCACAGAATATGGAAGATGGAGTGTTATGTGAAGAAAAGGTGGACATTCTGTCTGGGCCTTAGGATAATGTGTTAAAAGAGTGGAAATATAGTCTCATGTTGTGAAGAGATGTAAATTCTGAACAGAGGAGTTTTAATTTGATCCTAGAATTAATAAGAAATCATTAGAGTTTATTGAATAGGTGAATGACATGGTCTAACCGTGTTTTGTGGAGAGCCAAAACTTCATACTAAGACTTCATAGTTTTTTAATTGTTTTTTTCCCCATTATAAGCCCATTATTTTATTCCTATTTGTACTTAACATACTTGATATGTTTTTTAAAATAGTGATAATTACTGATAAGTCCTTTGATAACTTTATTTTGTGTAAAAAATATGTTAAAATATCCCATAGTTCATAGGGCTCAGGCATATTTGTTCTTTCATTAATACATGAAATTTTATTGCTTGAACATTTTAGCATTTGTTGATTTAAAGTGTTGACTTGGTAGTAAAAGTGCAGCCTGAAGGGTATCCTCAGACAAATACTTTTACTCATGTAACAGTCATACAAGTCATACAGCAGAAATCACAAAAGATTGCAACAGATAGAATTACAAAGATAATTTTGTTCAATCATCAGCTTGCAAAATGTTAGAGAGAGATATAGGAATAGGGTTTTAGAGATGAAAGGGATCTTCAACACTACCCTTCCTAACAAGTTTATGTTATATTTAAGGAAACTAAGGCCTAGAAAGATCAACATACTGCCCAAGATCACTTAGATAGTAAATGGCAGAGCCAGGATATTTTTCTCATTATACCGAGGTAACTCTGGCCTTATATTTACTAAAGTGTTGGATAGTATCATAGAAAAAGTTTTGTATAAGTTCCAAATAAAAGAAGAATTTCTTATTGATGTTGAGATCCAACAATGTTCATCAATATATCTATATGCAAAATATACCTACATATGTGTGTCAATCTAGCAACAATCATTTATTGATTAGAATGCTTGTGAAATCCACAATAATGTGAAAGTTATCAGATCATTACACCTGAAAATGCTATAGATGAAAAAAATGCATATTGCCTATATGACATATCTAAATGGAAGCACATTTCATTAATCTATAAGTATGTTTTAGAAAAATACTTTATGTAGATAATGAGCTGGACCCAGGATAAAATAGAAGAGATTGAACTAGATACTATTTAAGGAATGAAATTGTTGTTTTAATGATTCTAAAGCATGCACTGTTGAAAAAGGCCCTTTCTTTTAATATTAATATTCTCTTAGCAATACCAAATGGCTGAAAATCATGAAATATAATACTCACAAAAGGATTAAAATTACAAATAACCAAAAGGACAATGGAAAGACAACTGGTGGACATAAACAAGTTGCAATATATTGTTACTGATGATCTGTATATAAGAAGACATGTTTAACTATAAAAAGAGATGGGAGTCATGGATGACTGGAAAAGGAGTGATAGAGAAAAGATGTACAAATTGAGTGGTCCATTGATACCCCTAATAGATGAAATCCTCTAGAGAAGTTTTATGAAATAATGGTGGTAAAAATGCCTCAAGATGAGTAGGTATTATAAGATCTATATAAGAGGAGGGGGATATCTACAGATATCAGGAATATGTTCAAGTTCAGGGTAACAATAAAATTCTGCAATTACCTTCTCTTTCTTGGAATTCTTTCTTCTTTTGGTTTCCATAACTCTATAATATCATGATTTTCCTTTAACTTGTAAATGCTCATCTCTTTCATCAATTTATCTTCCTCTTGCTACCTCTTAACTTTGAAATTTTTCCAATTCTCAGTCATCTACAAATTAAGAAGATTTTTCTAAATAACTAATAAGGGAAATACAAATGAAAACAAATCGAAAGAGATAACAAAAAATGGATATAATCAATGGTGGAAGATTTGCAGGAAGATTTGCATATTGATATATAGTTGGTGGAGTTGTAAAGTCTTTTTATTGAAAACAAATTTGGAATTAAGTAAAAAAAGGAAGTGACTAAAATATCCATACCCTTGGACTCAGATCCTATTCCTGTACATATACTTCAGTCAATCAGTCAATAAACAATTTGTTAACTTTTTACTATGTGTGGGACACTGAGTTAGGTTCTAAGGATTCAAAGAGAGACAAAAACAATTCCTGCCCTCAAGAAAATCAAAAGCAGAAATATTCATAAAAGCAAATTTTTTTGTGGTAATAAAGAATCAATGCTCATTGACAGAGAAATAGCTAAACAAAGTGTGGTACATGAATGCAATGGAATACTATCAAGATATAAAAAATGACAAATGTGAGAAATTTAGGAAAACATGAGAAGACTTTTATAAACTCACAAATACTAATACCAAACCAGAAAACAATATATATATACATATATATACATATATATGTATATATATATGATAATTACAACATACATAAATATAAAGAAGAAAAAGAAAACCTAGACATTCTAATTAAAATGATCAAGCTTGACCCTAGAAAATTTAGATGAGAAAATGCATCTCCTTCCTTTTACCTAAAAGATGAGGAACTATGAGTATTAAATGTTGCATATGCTCTCAGATATAATCAATGTGGTTGCTGATTTTGCAGAACTTATTTTTAGTTTTTGCTACAAGGAAAGGTTTTCTGGATAGGGAAGGGTGGACTAGTATATTGGAAAAAGAAAGTTATGTAGAAGTAATGTCTTATAAATGTGTTTTTTTTTTCTCCTCCCCCCCCTTTTTTTTTATTTTTTGCTATCTTATGAGATAAAACTCATAATCTTCTACTACCCTCTAGCTAAACATTTTACAAATGAAATTATATTCTAAATCAGAATTGACCATAGCTTCCATATTTTTCTTTTGGGAAAGGAGATAAATGTTTGCTGGCTGGGGCTTGTTTCCTCCCTCCCCTTCTTATTATGACAATTTCTATCTCTGAAATTTCCTTAAGAATGATGATAGTCAGTTGTGATGTCCATTCTTATATCCATTTACTATTGGAATCAAGAATTTGTTTAAATAGGTCAGGATAGAGTTGCTTTTTTTTGTCATTTTATTATTTTTTCTAGTTCAATATAGATTTGAATCTTTGCTCTAACAAACCAATGGTTTGGGTTTTTTTTTTTTTTGTTGTTTTTGTTTTGTTTTGTTTTGTTTTGTTTTGTTTTTGTTTTGTGTTTTTTGTTTGTTTGGGTTTTTTTGCTGAGGCAATTGGGGTTAAGTGACTTGCCCATGATCACACAGCTAGGAAGTGTTAAGTGTCTAAGATCAGATTTGAACTCAGGTCCTCCAATCTACCACGCAGCTGCCCCTTTTTCTTTCTTTCTTTCTTTCTTTCTTTCTTTCTTTCTTTCTTTCTTTCTTTCTTTCTTTCTTTCTTTCTTTCTTTCTTTCTTTCTTTCTTTCTTTCTTTCTTTCTTTCTTTCTTTCTTTCCTTCCTTCCTTCCTTCCTTCCTTCCTTCCTTCCTTCCTTCCTTCCTTCTTTCCTTCTTTCTTTCTTTCTTTCTTTCTTTCTTTCTTTCTTTCTTTCTTTCTTTCTTTCTTTCTTTCTTTCTTTCTTTCTTTCTTTCTTTCTTTCTTTCTTTCTTTCTTTCTTTCTTTCTTTCTTTCTTTCTTTCTTTCTTTCTTTCTTTCTTTCTTTCTTTCTTTCTTTCTTTCTTTCTTTCTTTCTTTCTTTTCTTTCTTTCTTTCTTTTTTTTTTAACCAATGTTCTTATTACACATAGGCAGCTGATTTGGGGATGATTAATATGTCGCAAATCTCTTGCTTTTTACTGTTAAAATATAATCATTTTCATGTTTTGGTTCTAGTCAAATCTAGTCCCTCATAACTCATTTCTTGAAAATATTAATGACATATTAGTGTGAGGTTTAGTCTCTAACTCTTTGACCTCTCATTTCTTCCTCCTGGACCAATTTTCCAAAGCCTTTTTTAAAACCATCCTATCTTATGCCCACATTTGTCTTGAAATTACCAACTCTTAAATTATGTTGATTTAATTTGGAGCAGAGCTCCTTAAACTTTTTCACTCATAATCTCTTTTCACTGGAGAAATTTCTATGTGACCCCAGCATATAAGTATATGAGATAGGTATATAAATCAAACATTTGCTGATAATAAATCATAATTTTATTACTCCCACATTCAGCTATAAGACCCTATATGGGGTGCAACTCACAGTTTAAGAAATTTGGATTTAGAGGATCTCATTGAATTCTTCATAGAATTTCTTTACTGTATTTTCCTCAGCATAGATGATACAAAGGATACAGTTATTTTTGTATTGATCTTTTTGCTAATATTGTTCATGGTGAGATTGAATAAAACCAATATTGTCAATGAAGGATGATACTACCAACTATCTAGACAAAGGGTTGAGAGAAAAGGAATAAACATTTTATATAGCACCTATTATGTACCAAGCACTGTGCTAAACTTTTGACAAATATCATCATCATCATCATCACGATGACTTTACAAGATAGATGCTGTTATTGTTCCCATTTTACAGCTGAGTAAACTGAGGCTCATATAACTTGCCCAGAGTAGCACAGCTAGTAAATGCTTGAGGTTATATTTGAACTCATCTTTCTGACAAAGTCCTGCTCTTGTGGTCCTATGAAAAGGTCCAGAAAGAGGAAATTGATGAGGGGGTTTGGAAAATAAATCATCAATCTGGAATGTAGGCATGAGATAGTAGTGATTAGGTTGATTTTTTTTTTCAATGTACAAAGCATGAATGCATGGTGGCTAGTGAGCTGGCCTTGAGACTGGGAAACAAATTTATCTTTTACCTCTGACATATACTGGCTATGTGATTTGATCTTTGAAAAAAATCACTTAATTTCTAAGTGCTCTAGGCAATTTCCCCTAACACTACAAATTGAAGAGAAGGTATCAACCTATATTGGTAGAGGGGGATCCCCTTATCTGAGAGTTTTCTATACCAATGAAATCACTCCTTCAGTCCCTATCTCCACACAAGATAAAAATAAGGTCATGTAATGACTTTAAAAAATAATAATAATTAATTTAATTATTTTTACAAAAGTTTTATGCATAGGTAATTTTCCAGCATTGACAATTGCAAGACCTTTTGTTTCAACTTTTCTCCTCCTTCCCCCACCCCTTCCCCCAGATGGCAGGTTGACCAATTCATGTAATGACTTTTAAAAAAGTAAATGTAAAAGTGGATAGAGTGCTGGGCCTTGAGTTAGGAATTCAATTTCATTTACTAGTTTGTGAACTTGCTTAAGTCATTTAACTTCTGTCTGTTTCAGTTTCCTCAAGTATGAAATGAGGGTCATAATAATGCTTACCTCTCAGGATAGATGTAAAGATTAAATGAGATAATATTTGTAGTTAATGCCTGAAGCATAGTAGATACTTAATAAATGGTTATTCCTTCCTTTCACTTCTCCCTTTATCCATCTAAATAAGACTAAATACAAAAGTGTAGCATAACCATGCAAGAAGAGTGCTAAAATTCAGAAGGAGCTGCCTTTGTCCATAGTAGACATTGAATACAGAGCTCCACAGCACCAGAGAGATCATTGACTTCAGCTCTCCTATGTAACAGATGAAGAGATGAAGATCAAAAAAAAATAAAATAAGTGACATACTCATGATTATACAAGTAACAAATTGCAGAATTGAGATTTGAACTGAATCTCGAGACCAAATCCAAAATCAAGGGAAACAAAAAGGGATTGTTTTTGTTTGTCTTTAACTATACTAGTAAAAAAAAAAAAAAAAAAAAAAAAAAAAAAAAAAAAAAGGATAAAATAAATTTTAAAAGGAGGATCTAAAAGCCACAAGCCCACAGTTCACAGTGGGTGATATCATTATAACAGATGACTTAAAGAAGGCAATTCTTTAACTCATTTTGCTCTGGTTTTCTTTGTTAAGGGGAACATTTTTTTGGACTGAAAAAGTCAAGATGCAAGATAAAGAGGGAAATATGAACAGAGCACCTGCTTTTGATTAAAGTCACCAGGCCTAAATGAACTACATCCTTGGTTGCTGGGGGTGGGGGTCGTAGGGGTGGGGAATCTGATGGCTATAATTGCTAGATAACTGTTCAAGATCTTTGAAATACTGTGGAGGGTGGAAGAGATGCCACATTTTAAGAAGAACAGAGAAAATATCAAAACTAAGGCAATAAGTATGGACAGTGATTTGTCAAATATGCTATATAAGAATCTACTTGTAGAGTATTTTTTGGAAAAGGGTTTAGATTTCTTGAACTAGGAGCTGCAGAGATGCAGATTCAAGCTTGATTAAAAATTAGAGCAATTTGAAATTAGAATTGGGGAGTTGTAAAGTCCATCTCACTGGAGGTTCATAGTACATTGTATTTAGAATTGGAAGGAAAAAGAAGTAAATCAACCAATTCAACTTATTTTTATAGATGAGGAAAATCAATGCCAAATGAGATAAAATGACTCAGATATTAAGTGGGCAACTTAGGGTTTGTTAGAACCTTTGGTTCCATCCAGACTTCAGGCAGAAGCTAAATGACCCACTTTCAGGGATGTTCTACTAGGTATTCTTGTATAGGTTTGGGTTGAACTCTGAGATTCTATGTTCCTATGATTCTGTGGTTAACAGAATTGGCTCTCCTTAAAATAAAACTGATGAATGCTCTGACAAGAGTGACCTCCAATGACCCTAGGATCTTGAAGAGAGATCACATAATATACTTTTGCTTCTAATCCTCTGGGGTGCTGCAAAATCAGGATAGAAAGACTCTAGTAAGAAGGAATGCAATTTACACATGATCTGACTAGACTGGAAGTATCAGGAAGGACGATTATCAAAAGATCTCCCAGGCAGCTCTTTCCTTGCTCTCTCTCCATGGTGGGCAGAGTAAACAGCACAGTTCTGCCTGGCAAAAAATTAAAAAGAAAATCTGGCAGCAGCAAACTCTTCCCTTTGGCTCTCCCCTACTTCTCTGGTTTCTGTGTGGGAGGTACAACTGGGAGGCCCAGGACAGGTATCTTTTGGTAATATCATTCCACTCTACTTGTAAGAATATTTAGGTGTCCATGTCTTTAGGGTCCCCAATAAGAATATGTCCTCAATTTATGTAGTTTTTTTTTTAATTTGCATGTTACCTTTAAGCTAGAAATTTTTCCTGAAGGCATGTATATCAACAAAATTATGTTTCCTTGATGGAGTTTAGCCAGTTAAGAATCCTATTATTGACTTCTAGAAATTCCTGAAAGTCACAGTACTAGCATGGGGACAGGATGAAATTATATCCCCAGATCTCTTTCTAGAGCAATGACCTTTATGATTAATGTAAGTCTCCTTTCTGGTCTCTCTAACTCTAGTCTCCTATGTCAGTAAATCCTGCATTCTGTGGCCATTTTTCTTCAAAAAAAATTTTTTTCCTTGCGATTTCCCTACCCTTCTCAGTATTTATCAGGTACCCCTTGTTTCTACTAGCTCATGCTTAGATACTTTAGTCCAGTATTTGAGGTGATCATCCAGCTATCTACCCCTCCATCTCTGACCAGTTGCATCTTTCTTTACTGCCAAATGGCCCATTATCACTAGACAGAACTATTTCCTTGCCATTTTCCAAATATATCATTGTTCCTGTGCTTATGTTGGTCATGCTGCTAAGTCCATCATTTCCTCTGAAACTTGCCTCAACTCACTTTCTTCCTGGATCATTTTCATCATCTAACAATACAACTTAATCATCAACTTGTATTTCCTACATATTTTGCATTTAGGTTGGACTATATATTTTATCTGCAAGATTCTAACTAGAAATGTTTTCACTTGGAACAAATCATTTGAGACAGAGTGTTTGCATGTACCCCAGAGATTTTGGCCCTTTTTCTCTGCTGGATTTTGGGAGTTAAAGGAGCGTACCAGAAAGGAATGTCAATAGCAATGGGTCTCTGGAAGTAGTGGCTGATAGTGTTGATATCCATCTAATATCTGTGATCAGCAAAGGATTATGAGGTAAGGTATAGGAATAAAGATTGCTATGGGAAGGAAGTATATTATCTGTCAGATGGTAGAATCCTGGCTCAAAGTTCCATTTGCCCTATGTTAGTTACAGCTTTGATGAACTATTTCCTACTTGTTCCATGTGGAATAGTTTTGTCCATTGATAATACTAGATATGGAATCACCAAAATTTCTACTCTACTATTTCTTACTTGTGTGGCCATGGGAAATCACTTCTTAGTTGTAAAAATATAATAGATGATCTTTAGTATAACTTCTAGCATTAAATCCTAGGAAGAGTTCTACATGTTTTTCTTCCCAGTTAGCCTGTAATCTTTTTGAAGGTACCCTTTCTTAGGGTAGGTATCTAGGTGGTTCAGCAGAAAGTGCTGGATCTGGAGTCAGGAAGACTTATCTTGAGGTTAAATGTGGGCCCAGACAACTGTGTGACCTGTAGTATGTCATTTAACTCCGTTTGCCTCAGTTTCCTTATCTATAGAATGGGCTAGGGAAAGAAATGACAAACCATTCCAGTATTTCTACCAAAAAAAATTCCAAATGCTGTCATGAAAGGTCTGATACAACTGCATCTTTCTTAGGTCTTAGTATAGTTTTGTTTGAAATATATCTGTGTGTATATTTATATCTATATGTACACATATATAGGTATACACAAATGAAAAGAATGAGTCAATTTACTATTAGTGCATTATCACAATGGGATACAATGTGGATTTTTGTATAACATTAAATCTCAGGCATGCCTCACCAACCTCACACCATCCCAACTACCTTCACTTCCCCCTAAAAAAAAAAAGAAAAAAAATCAGTAAGCCTTTGTTTCAGACCTTTTCTCCTTGAAAATCATTTTAGCTCTTGCTAAGATTCCCAGCTAAAGAGTCAGTGGGTCTAGCCACTTAACTGTGTCTAAAAGGAAGGTTCCAACATTTTTCTTTGAAGGGCAAGCCACAAGTTACATTCATAATCTAGTGACTAGATTTTGAAGCATCATCCAAACCCTAGCAAACTTTCATTTTCAGACATAGTCCTGATGTTTTGAACTGATTTTACAGAAACTAAGTGAATCATGTAGCTAAATTAGGAAAACCATTAATCTGAATGGTAATGGTTTTTAAGTTTTAGGGAAGGCAAATGTCTACCAAAATGCTTGAAACCTGATATACAGTAGTTACTATGTACAATAAATTTTTTTTGAATTCTAGAACTTTAAAACTAGAAAGAATGATATTTTTCTCCTGTGAGTTCCTTGAAGGCAGGGGCCATATCTTTTGCTTTTCTTTGTATCCCCAGTCTCTGGCACATAGTAAGTGCTTACTAAATGGTTATTGATAGGCTGATTGATTATATCATACATCTTGTTTGTGTGTGTGTGTGTGTGTGTGTGTGTTGGTGTGTATCACATAAGCTTCTTGAGAATAGAAACTGTGTGAATATTTTTTTAATATTTGTAATCCAAGAACATAGGAGATAAAAACCTTGATAAATTTTTAATTGAATAAAACTCTTTCATTTAACACAAAACTCAAGAAACTGAAGCCAGAGAAGTAAAACAGTTTATTTGAAGTCACACAGCTAAGTAGAGGCAAAAACAGAATTAGATGTCGTCTCTTGATTTTGAATAGAATGGTTAAATAAATTCTACATTGTTCTGTCTCAAATTCAATTTTACATGAATTTCTTTTTATTAATGAACCCTTGTTTCAGAAAGTATTTGTAGGTAGGTAAAAGTATGAGGCAATTGGGGTTACTTGTACAGGGTCACACAACTAAGAAGTGCTAGGTGAGTGAGGCTGGTTTTGAATTCAGGTCCTCCTGACTCCAGGACTGGAGCTCTATCTACTGAATCATCTAGCTGCCCCTTAGGTCTAAATGTTTTTAAATTAAATCACTTTTTGAAGTATAAGATGATGGATTTTGTTATTAAATAGCAATATTTAATTTTGGTTTATTTTTGACCTATATAGTAGCAAAGCTAATACAGCAAATATTTCTGGTGTGATACTAATAAGCATGTTCTTTTGAAATGTTTTAATTTCACTGACATGGAGGTACATGGTTTAATACACACACACAAGAAGTCCTAACTGAAACTTGTAGTTTGTTGACACGGAGATTAGTATGATAAAAATTCAGAGAGTATTACAATAATAATAAAGTATATATTGAAATACTTATATGTCATATACATGTATGTATACATACATATATAGCTATAAACATATGTGTATATATACATATGCATGCAGAGAGTGAGAGAGAGTTTTAAGGTTTACAAAACTTTGTGAGGACACTGGAGCTTCAAAACAACCCTATAAGGTAGATACTATTATTACCTCTCTCATTTAACATTTGAAAAAAACTGAAGTAAAAGAGGTTAAATAACTTGCTCAATGTCATTTAGCTAGTGAATGTCTGATATGGGCTTTGAACTCTTCCTCCTCTGACTCCTCCTTCCCTTCCTCCACTTCTTCCTCCTTCTCTTTTTTCTTCCTCCTTCTCTTTTTTCTTCCTCCTCTACCTTTTTTTTTTCTTCTTTAATGAAAATGTTTTTGAAATCTTTTGCAACCAACATGGAGGCTTAACCAGAAAATCTTTGGAAAACTATAGGTGTCTTGGGAATGCTCTCTGAAATCTATACTTAAACCTGTGGTGTTTATTTGCAAATTTGATGTTTAAAAAAAAAAGTACATACAAACCTAAATTGGCCTAATAGTAGGAGAAGCACAAAAATTCACTGAGAATGGAAAAAAAAGAAATTCTTTAAAAGCAAAATAGACCAAATTGAGGAGGCACAAAAAAATCACTAAAGAAAAGAACTCCTTAAAAAGTAGAATTGTCTAAATGAAAAAAAGAGCTACAAAAGAAAGAAAATAATTTCTTAAAAATTTCTTAAGAATTGAACAAATGGAGCTAATATCTCCATGAGACTTCAAGGAACAATAAAACAGTAAAAAATAAAATAAAATAGAAGAAAATGTGAACTGTGTCAATGGAAAAACAACTGATGTGGAAAACAGACTGATGATCAATAATTTAAGAATTATTGAACTACATGAAAACCATAGTAATAATAAAAAAAAAGAGCTTACACATTTTATTTAAGGAGATTGTTTTATAAAAAGCTGACCTTAAGTCCAGAAGGTAAAATAGACATTGAAAAAAATTCACCAATCACCTTCGGGAAGAGATCACCAAATGAAACTCTCAGGAATATTATAGTTAAATTTCAGAGCTCCCAAATCAAGGGGAAAATATTTTTTAAAAATTTCCCCCAATTTTATTTTATTTGAAGTAATCAAATAAGCAAAAAGAAAAACAGAAAAGCAATACAAAACAAAATGAAACATAAGAGAACATTATCATGTGTCCAGAAGAATCAGAGAAGATTCAACAGATACCAGAAGGTAACAACAAATACCAATTTAAGAAAGTATCCATATTAGTAGAAGAAATTATATTCATGAGTGTCCATCTTTTCTTTGCTTCCTTGTAAATTGTTCTTTTGTTCACTTTACTTTATTCTTTCCTCTTTCCCACCCCCAAGCAGTCTAGAGTTAAGAAAGGATATATTTATATATAGATGTGTAGATATTACATACACACATACAGACACACACATCTCTCTTTTATCCCTCCCCTCCTTCCCCACTCCCAAGCAAGCTATAGTTAAATATATATATATATATGTATGTATATATCTATATCTATATCTATATATATCTACCTAAATTTATCTTTTGATATATTTATCATATTGATATCATATATCAATATATTGATATTGGCTCCTTTATGTTAAATTTTCTGTTAAGTTCTGATTTGGTTTATAGAAAGTCCTAAAAATCTGCAAGTTCAGTGAATGTCCATTTTTCCTCATTCAAAATTATAATTTTCCTGTATATGATATTTTTGGCCACAGGCCTAGTTCTTTAGCTTATTTGTAGGTATGATTCCAAACTTGCGGTCTTTTATAGTAATTGTTGATAAGTCTTGTACAATTCTAATTGTAGCTCCAGAATACTTGAATTGTTTTTTTCTTGTTTCTTGCAAAATTTTCTCTTTTTTTTTTGTTTTTTGTTTTTTTGAAATTTGATGATAATATTCCTATGTGTTTTCCCCAAAGGACCTTGTTGAAGTGGTCATTGGTAAATTTTTTCTATTTTTATATTTCTCTCATGTTCTATCATTCTAGGACAATCTTCTAGGATTATTTCCTGAATTATTATGTCAAGGTTCTCTTTTTGGTCACAACTTTATGGCAGTCCAATTATTTTTGTATTTTCTCTTCTTGATATGTCCTTCGGATTTGTTGTTTTTCTTATGAAATGTTTCACATTTTGTTCTATTTTTCTCATTCTTTATAATCTGTTATTATTTTTTGGTCTCTCATAGTTTCACTGAGTGCCTGATTCTAATTTTCAAAGAATTATTTTCATCTTCCAGACTCTGTATTTCCTTTTCTAATTGGTTATCTTTTTTCCCCATAATATTCTTGTTTTTCTTGCATAGTTTTATTTTTCTTTAGTTTTTCCTCACTGTCTCTCATTTGATTTTTGAACTCTTTTTTGAGTTCTATAAATTCTCTGGGCAGGGAGGTATTTCACGTTATTTTTTGATGTAGAAGTTTTGTTTTTGTTTTTGTTTTTTCTAAAGTGTTCTCTTCTGAAGATGAATCCCAGTCTTCCCTGTTCCCAAATGTTTCAATGGTAGGTTTCTTCTTGGCTGATTCTTTTTTTTTTTTTTTTTTTTTTTTTTTAAATAAGAGATATTAATTTACATTAACACCTCTAATTGTGCTATGGGGTGAAGTTGCCTCAAGCTACCTTTCAGCCCTCCATTCTGGCCAGAACCCTAACTAAGAGCTCCACCTTTGTGCAAGTGCCCATAGCCAGCAGTGCCCCTTCCCCTAGCTTCTGGTGATTCCTTCTTGCCCAGGGCCATGTCTCAGCAGCACAACTGGGCCTGGCACTCCCAATTAGTCAAGATTCACTCTATCTTTCCAGACTCAAATCCCTACTTGACAGTGTTTGTCTGGGAGGTGAAAGTCTCTGTGGTTCTTGCAGAGATTCCCACTTGAAGTTTCCACAAAGCTAACCTGGAGATGTTTGTAATTCAGACAGGTTAATCCTGGCCCAGGGTCTTTCAATCTTGTGCTTGTATCTGCCCCAAGTTTTCTTGATTTTTCATTAGTCTATGTTCATCCTGAGGGGCAAATTTGTTCTATTTGTGGGGGTAACTGGGAAAGTTTGGAATTTACCAACCTACTCCACCATCTCTCCAGAATCCTTTCCAAGGAGAAAATATTTCAAGCCTCTAAAAAAGAAACAATTCAATTATCACGGCACCACAGTCAGAAGTACAAAAGATTTAACAGTTTCCACCTTAAAGGACAGGAGAACTTACAGAAAGCAAAGAAGCTAGAATTACAACCAAGAGTAACCTGCATCATCTTTCCATAAGAATTATGAAAGATGAAGGGCTGGACCAGTCTATTATGCTTCAGAAGAAGGCCAGAGTGGCATTCATGATCTCAGACAAACCAAAGGAGAAAAAAGAGATAATCAGGGAAATTACAGTTTGCTAAAAGGTACCACAGACAAGGAAGTAATATCAAAAAAATTTACAGCAAATTTCTCTGATATCCTGAGTAAAAGATTGAGTCAAATTTATAAAAATAAGAACCACTCCACAATTAATAAATGGTCAAAGAATACAAACAGAACAGGCAGAACAGAACAAATTTTCAGAATTTTCAGAACAAATTAAAGGTGTCTAAAGTCATAAAAATGTTCTAAATCACTATGGATTAAAGAGAGGCAAATTAAAACAACTGTGAGGTACCATTGCACACCTTTCAAAAATGACAAATGCTGGAGGGAATGAGGGAAAATTGATACACTAATGAACTGGTAGATTGGTGCTCTAGTACAAAGCTTAAACTTTTTCTACCAGTGATCCCTGTTCACCAGAGAAATTTTTGTGACCCTGTATACAAAGGTATTTAAAATAGGTATATAAATCAAACATTTACTGATAATAAATCATCATTTTGTGACTTCCACATTCAGTTACCTGATCCCACAGTTTAAGAAATTTTGCTCTAGTAAACTCTAATCCCAGAGCTGATAAGGGATAGAGGAATATCTAAAGAGAATGGAGGTCCTGGGCAAAATTGGGAATTTCAGAAAATAGAATTACAATAATAGTTGATATTTTTATGGTATTTCAGTTTGTAAAGTGGTATAAATGCATAGTTTTAGATGATCCTCACAAACCCTCTTTAAGTTGGGTTAAAGGTCTTATATCTGCATTTTACTGATGAAGAAATCAAGGATGGAGTTTGAATGAACAAAGTGATTTTTAAAAACTTGTAAAGATTTACATGAACTGATGCTTAATGAAGTGAACAGAACCAGAAGAATGTTATACACAGTAACAAGAAAATTATGTGATGATAAGTTGGGATGAACCTGGCTCTTCTCAGCAATGTGGTGATTCAAGACAATTCCAAAAAACGTGGGATGGAAAATACCATCTTTCTGTCCGGAGAGATAATTATGAAGACTGAATGTGTGTTGATAACAGTATTTTCACCTTTTTTATTTGTTTGTTGACTTTGTCCTTATTGTGTTTTTTCCCCATTTGGACTGATTTTTCTTGCACAACACGACAAATATAGAAATATATTTGTTTTTTTTTTTCCCTAAGGTAATTGGGGTTAAGTGATTTGCCCAGGGTCAGAGTTAGGACCATCAGGAAATATGTTTTAAAAGTATTAAACATGTTTAATCTATACCAGATTGCTTGATGTGTTGAGGAGGGGGGAGAAAAATTTGGAAAACAAAATCTTAAAAAAATTAATATTGAAAAGTATCTTTACATATATTGTCTTAAAATTAATATTGAAAACTGTCTTTACATATATTTGGAAAAATAAAATACTACGAGAAAAATGATGGGGATATAAGTATAACAATGTAATAGGGAATCAACTGTTGATAGATCTTGAAGTCCATCATAAAGTAAATGAAATTTGATATAATTGGTCAACTGTAGCAGGGTTCTAAAAATGGGAAGTTCTCTTCCTTCTTGTTCTTCCTCATCACTCACTCATAAGTCTCATGACTAGTATTATTAATAGCTAGCCTTTATATAGAGCTTCAATACAACTTATACAGTGCTTTATAACTTAGCCCATTTTATCCTCACTATTCTGAGAAGTCAGTGTTGTTATTATTCCATTTTATAGGGCAGGAAACTGAAACAGGCAGAGGTTAACTAACTTGACCAGAATCACACAGCTAATGAGTATTTGAGCCTGAATTTGAATTCAGAACTTTCTAACTTCAGGTTCTATCTATATTACTTACCTCACTCCAACTCTAATGTCCTTTCTATTATGCTGTATTTCTTCACATAAAGCAAGTGATGTTTTAATGAGGCCATTCTTATTCATTTGTTAAAGTAAATGTGTTAATGACCATTCAGAGAACATTGTTAATATTTACTGTGTGTATATTGAAAGTAATAAAACTGAGAATGAGCTGTACATATGTTATTTCATTTGATGGTCACACTAGCCTTATAAAGTAGGTAAGGCAGGTATTACTGCCATTTTGGAAATGAGGATATTAAAATTCAGGGAAATGAAAAAGACTGGCATACAGTTAATAGAATAGTTGAGAAACTCCAATCTAGATTCTTCTGATTCCAATGTTCTTTTCACTACATAATAACTGTTTTTCATCTCATGATCAAAGAACAAACTATTGCTACATATAGGAGTTGGGGCTATAACTTCAAGGCTCTGACCTCGGCATTCATTTACTCTTCTCGCTATTTTCTCACCGGTTCCCTCACATTCAGTAATTATCTCTACACAAATAATTTCAAATTTTCCATACCCAATTTTCATCTCTTTTCAAGATCCAGTCCCAGATCTCCAACAGCTTCCTTGACATCTTCATCTGAATGTCCCAAAGCCCAAAATTAGAAATTGTTTTCTTTCCCCCAAAAGCCAATCCTCTTCTATACTTCTTGATTTGTTACTCAACAAGCATTCTTTAAAGGCTTAATATGGGTCAGACAAAGATATTAAATATCAATTAAATGTTTATTATAGGCTAGGCAATATGCTAAGCCTGGTGGAAACAAAGAAAAGGAAAAAACAAACAAACCATGGTCACTGCCCTAAAAGAAGCTCACAATTTAGTGAGGGAGACAGCATGCAAGATATTGTACAGAAATGATATAGAGAATATAATCAGCCAGTCAATGAACATTTATTAAATGCCTGTTATCTGTTAGGCACAGTGCTAAGTTTGGGAGTTACAAAGATAGGTAAAATATAGTCCCTGCCTTCAAGGAGCTCACAGTCTAATGGGAAGACAGAATGTGAACAAGTATGTATAAACAAGATATATACAGAATAAACTTGAAATAATCATCACAGAGAAGGTACTGATAGTGAGGGAGATCCAAAAAAGTTATCCTATAGAAAGTAGAATTTAAGTTGAGTATTAAAGGGGACCATTAGGTAGGGATGTGGAGGGACAGAATTCTTTGAATGGAGGGCAACTGGTGAGAGAGTACAAAGTGAAAGATGGAGTACCTTATTCCCTATAATGAGAAGGCTAGTATTGCTGGATCACAGTATACATAAAGGGGACTAGAGTGTAAAAAGATTAGAGAGAAAACAGGTTATAAAGGCTGGTAAAAGTCAAACAGAGGATTTCATATTTGATTTTGGAGGTAATAGAGGCTACTGGAGTTTATTGAGGAGGGGAACAATGTGGTGAGTCGTGCTCTTTAGGAAAGTCACTTTAATAATTGAATAGAAGATGAATTGGAATGGAAAGAGAAATGAAACAAGAAAACCAATCAAAAGGTTATTAAACCAGTCATGAGATAGGTGATAAGGGCCGGCGCACCTGCTCAGTTGGTTAAGTGAATAGAAGAAGATGTTCATGAGATATTGTGAAGGTAGGAACATTAAAACTTTTTTTAATTATTAAAGCTTTTTATTTTCAAAGCACATGCACAGATAATTTTTCAGCATTAATCCTTGCATAGCCTTCTGTTCCAAAATTTCTCCTCTTTCCCCACCCCCCTTCCCTAGATGGCAAGTAATCCAATATATATTATATATGTTAAAATATATGTTAGTTCCAGAATATGTAAACATATTTGTACAATTATCTTGTTGCACAAGATCAGATCAAAAAAAGAAAGAAAATAAGAAAACATGCAAGCAAACAACAACAAAAAGAGTGAAAATGCTATGTTGTGATCCACACAGTTCCCACAGTCCTCTCTCTGAGTGTAGATGCTCTCTTTATCACAAGATCATTGGAACTGGCCTCAATCATCTCATTATTGGAAAGAGCCACGTCCATCAGAACTGATCATCGTATAGTATTGTTGTTGCTGTGTATAATGATCTCCTGGTTCTGCTCATTTCACTCAGCATCAGTTTATATCAGTCTCTCCAGGCCTTTCTGAAATCATCCTGTTGGTCATTTCTTACAGAACAATAACATTCATATACCACAATTTATTCAGCTATTCTCCAACTGATGGGAAACTACTCAGTTTCGAGTTTCTGTCCACTACAAAGAGGGCTGCCACAAACATTCTTGCACATACAGGTCTCTTTCCCTTCTTTAAGATCTCTTTGGGATATAATCCCAGTAGTAGCGCTGCTGGGTCAAAGGGTATGCACAGTTTGATAACTTTTGGACCATAGTTCCAAATTGCTCTCCAGAATGGCTGGATCTGTTCACAACTCCATCAACAATGTATCAGTGTCCCTGTTTCCCCACATCCCCTCCAACATTCTGCATTATCTTTCCCTGTCATTCTAGCCAATCTGACAGGTGTGTAGTGGTATCTCAGAGTTGTCTTAATTTGTATTTCTCTGATCAATAGTTGTGAAGGGCTGAAACTCGAGTCAATGCACTGAGGTGGGACAAATTGCACCTGAGGCTAATTACCAATTGGACAATACTCTATTAGAATATGCTTGGAAAAACAGCCCTTCCCATTATCCTGTGTTGGCCCAATCATTTGGTGTATACAGAGAATTGTGGGAGGGACTAGGAGGTGCAGGGAGACTAGCCAGACTCACTCTGGGCTGGAGACGAGGAGGTGAGGTTACAGAGATCCTACATGTCCATTCCTCTTGACTTCTACTGCTGAAGACCAAGAATAAAGACTTTTGCTTATCCTAACTCCGGCTGATTCTAAGGTATCCAAGGTGCTAATGCGGTTGTTACATTTGGCACCCAATACGCGCACCAAGGGCCCTAATTTCACTGAAGAAGCCCTTGGGGACCAGGAAATAGGGTCAGTATTTTAATAGACAAACAGCGAACTTACTTTGTTAAGGGCTAAACTAGTAACCTTTTCTAGCTAAAATGGGGCAGATATTAGGAAAAGATTCTCCCCCAGCCTCATTACCACCCCACCCCCCACTCCCACCCTGAGGGGTGCTATAGAAACCATGCTTAAGATGATAAGGAACAAGGCTTAATTATAACTTGGGAGCAGATTGCTAGACTCTTGGGTACATTAGAACTCACCTCCCCTTGGTTCTTAAAGGAAGAAGATATAGAGGCAGATAATTGGAAGCTAGTAGGAGATCAACTATGTGAATACTACAATGATAAAGGTCCTCATTCAATTTCCAAGAAAACATTCTATACATACAATATAATACAATTGGCCTTAAAGAATCCTGCAAGTTATAGAAAAAGGAAAAGTTTTAGGAACAGCCAGATGAAGAAGTATGAGGAAAAAGAGGAAGACAATGGCCAGATTAATGACATTATCACCCGAGGGCATGGAGAATTAAGTGAGGGTGAAGGGTGTGGTGGTTCTCACTCTGACCTGGCAGCTTCAACCCTACCTAAAGAGGAACTGGCTCTTGACACGCCCCCATCAACTTTACCTTCTGGGATAGAGGGAGGAGGAGGAGTGGGAGGGGCAGTGATATCACCAGCACCTCCCCCCCAGCAATCACTCCCTCTTATGACTAAATTGCAAAAAGCACCACTTAAAGCCACAGAAGAAGGCCAGGATTTAGCTGATTTGAAAATCAGTATGTATCCCCTGATTCAACAGTTTAACTCTTCAGGTCAAGAAAGTAGAAGATATGTTCCTTTTGACATAGAAATCCTCAAAGACCTGAAAAAGGCTTGCACTCTTTTATGGGGCTACATCAGCTTATGTTAAGATGTCATTACAGAATTTGACTTATGAAGTCTTAACCCCTAGTGACTAGAAATCTATAGCAAGGACATGCTTAGAACCTGGACAAAACTTGTTGTGGCTTTCTGAATGTAGTGAGCTCTGTAGGATACAAGCCCAACAAAATAGGCAAAGTGGAGTTAATCCTCCAATCACCTGTGACTAACTAACAGGTACAGAAATTTCAGTACAGATTAATTACCCCATAGAGGCATATGAGGTATCAAAGCATGGGCTTTTCTCCCTGGTGAAAAAGACAAGGGCGAGACCTTCACAAAAATTGTACAAGGATCAAATGAACTCTTTGCTGATTTTGTGGGATGTTTGCAGACAGCTGTAATCCAACTAATGGTGAAAATGCAGTTAACAGACATTTTGATCAGGCAACTTGCTAAAGAAAATGCTAATGAGATTTGTAGAAGGATTATACTAGGACTACACAAGGATGCTCCTTTAGAGGAGATCATGAGATGCTGTGCCACAGTGGGCACAAATATCTTTTGTAGCCAGGGTATGATGCAGACTTCCCACAATCCCAATATGGGAAGACAGGGTCCCTTTTGGCAAGAGACTTCCAGAGAGACTTGTCAGTACTTTCAATGTAGTAAAGTAGGGTATCTGAAAGCTCAATGTTGGCATAGAGGCAGAGTGAGAAAACAGGGTGGGAGAAAAAGACCCAATACCCCATGTCTAAAATGCAACAGAGGCTTCCACTGGGCATCAGAATGTAGACTGATTCAGGGAAATGGGATGAGGGCCCAGCCCCAGGGCCCCAGGCAAAAAACACTTGGGGCATGATGGCAGCTGATGCCACACCCAGAGAGTGCCTAGAAGTCCAATACCCAAACATGACCAATCAGCCAGGAAGCCATCTGATGGGAGAAAGGGATTACAATTGGGGAGAATAGAGTTGTATGCAGGTGGGACAGCTGAGATACCCCCTGGGGAGGTAAAATCTGTTTCTCTCCAGCCTATGGATCCCTTGCCTCCAGGCACAGTAGACTTTACCATTTCACCTCCTGAGAGTATTTATAAAACAGTGTCCATCCATACACTGATATGTGAAACTGGGGAATGTGTAGATAATATCCCAGTCACTGATACAGAATTATAATCAGCCAGGAGAAGTAATAGCATCAGGTTTATTGATACAGACTCCTAATAAGCAATTGATTCTGACTCCAAGCAACAAAATCCAGGAAGCCTTACTCCTTACTTAGTGCTTGTGGCTAGAATTTTATTAAAGGCCATTAACCAAGCACTACAATTATCTTGGATAAGACCTGACAAGATATACACCATTTATACTAATGCACAAATTAATGTATGCTGTGAAACCATCCCAGAGTGGCAAATTTTATTAGCCATGGCTCCAAATTTTACACACGGGTCTCCATTAAAGATAATCAGACTATTACATAATTGATGATGGATTCTTGAAGAAAAGGTTTCTAAAGTTCCTCTTAAAGGACCAACTATCTTTACAGATGCATCCAAACATAATATTTGCACTGTATACTCTTGAGATTTAACTATAAAGAGTTCAGTCCATTCAGCAGAATGAATTCTATGCAATCATTCTAGCTCTTTCTTATTATCCAGGAGATATAAATATAATATTTGATTTAGCCTATTCAGTAGTCATGGTACAAAGAATTGCCACAGCCTAAATAAAATTGGTAGCCTCTGTTAATATCAGCTCTTTAAGGAACTTCAAGAGCAAGTGAGAAAGCATTCAGATAAGATTTATATCTTGCATGTCCACTCTTATAGTGGACTTCTAGGTCCTATTTTTTGATGGTAATTCAAAGGCAGATAGCCTTCTAACCATGTTGGCCAATACTCTTTTATTTCAAGAAGCCCAAGAATCTCATTTTAAATATCATCAGACTGCTTGAGCTTTATGTTTACAATTTGGAATAACAAGAGAGGAAGCTAGGAACATAGTAAAAGCCTGTACATCTTGCATTCCTTTCCACACTCCTAGACTCCCTCCAGGGAAGAACCCTTGTGGTTTGAGATGTAATAAAATTTGGCAAATGGATTTGACCCATTATAAATCTTTTGGTCACCTGTCTTTTATCCATG
The DNA here is from genome assembly GCF_048593235.1 of Sminthopsis crassicaudata. Classification (NCBI taxonomy): domain Eukaryota; kingdom Metazoa; phylum Chordata; class Mammalia; order Dasyuromorphia; family Dasyuridae; genus Sminthopsis; species Sminthopsis crassicaudata. The sequence continues at coordinate 135,346,560 of NC_133620.1, forward strand.
TTGTGGTAGATACTTTTTCAGGATTCACTTTTGCAATACCAGCAGCAAAAGAGACAGCCCAAGTGGTCACTGAATTCCTTATACAAGCATTTGCAATTATGGGTGTGCCATAAGAAAAACACTCAATGGATCTGCATATACTTCTAAACATTTTGCACACGTTTGTGCACAGGATAAGATTTTACACACCACTGGCATAATCCTCAAGGATCCTCACCTTTTAATCCTCAAGGACAGGCAATAGTTGAGAGGTAAAACAGAGACATTAAGACATTCCTCCAAAAACAAAAGAAAGGGGGAGCCACAGGTAACCCTAGAGAACTTCTAAATTTAGTTCTCTATACCATTAATTTTCTAATTTTTGACAAAGATGCACTGGCTCCAGCAGACAGGTTTTATAATTCACCAGAAGGGCAGTGTCCAGTGTGAGCAGCTCCACTGTCCTTAGATAATTGCCAGTGATGTGGAGAGACCCAGAAAGTGGTGAATGGAAGGGGCCATTTAGGTTAACTCCTTGGGGGAGAGGGTTTGCTTGTATCTCTACAAGGAATCAGATGGGTGCCAACAAGCCGTATTTGCCTTGTCTATCGGAGAAAGATGGAGCAGACCCTTGAAACGAAGGAGAAGACTCAAGAAACATCAAGTGGTTCCATTGCTGACTGTGCCCACCACTGAAAGAGCATGGCAGTTATGGCTTTTGACTCATGGACATCAAGAATTGTTGGACTTCAAAACCCTCAGGAATCATTGGATTCTCTGAGAAATGATAAGACTATTGTAGGACTTCTAAACCCTCAGGAATCATTGGATTCTCTGAGACATGATAAGACTATTGTAGGACTTCTAAACCCTCAGGAATCATTGGATTCTCTGAGACATGATAAGACTGTTGTAGGACTTCTAAACCCTCAGGAATCATTGTATTCTTTCATTTTTAGTGTTTCACTTCCCTTCCTGAGAAGTTGTAGGACTTGAAAACCCTCAGAAATCATTAGATTCTCTGAGACATGATAAGACTGTTGTAGAACTTGAAAACCCTCAGGAATCATTGGATTTTCTGAGAAATGATAAAATTGTTGCAGGACTTCAAAATCTGCAGGAATCATTGGATTCCCTAACACATAAAAAGACTGTTGCAGGACTTCAAAAACTTGCGAGGATCATTGGATTCCCTGACACGTGAAGCAATGGACAATAGATTGGTTTTGGATTATCTCTTGGCTGCTGTGGAAGGTATATTGTGACAATTGTTTACATACCCTTCTTCTAGGACTTCTGGAAATTTTTTACAAGACCATGTCGATTTATATTGTTTGTTATACAAAAATTGTTATGTACAATTGTTATGTACAATTCATGTTTGTTACACCACATTGAGCCTTCACTGGCTATGGGGAGATTCATCACTAATAGCCTGTGCATTATTGCTATGTGCTTGTGTAATACCTCCCAAGCTAATGCATTTGTGCATATCAGTTTCTAATAAGACCCTTCAGCCCAAAAACCCACTAGCAATCCCTACTTCCCTTTGGTGCTTTTTATCTCCCTTCTTGAAATGTTAGGGAGGGCATGATTATCTCCTTTTTAGTGCTTTCATTTCCCTTCCTGAGATGTCAGGGAGGGCATGATCCACCTGCTTTTTGGGGTTTTTAACTCCCTGAGAAGTCAGGGGTGGCGTGACTACCTGTGTTCTAAAACAAAAGAAAGCAGGAGATGTGAGGGGCTGAAACTCTTGAGTCAATGCATTGAGGTCGGACAATTGAATACTTGAGGCTAATTACTGATTGGACAATACTCTATAAGAATATGCTTGGAAATAGCCCTTCCCACTATCCTGTGCTGGCCCAATCGTTTGGTGTATACAGAGAATTGTGGGAGGAACTAGGAGGTGCAGTGAGACTAGCCAGATTGGCTCTGGGCAGGAGATGAGGAGGTGAGGTGGTAGAAATTCTATGTTCATCCCTTTGACTTCTACTGCTAAAAGCCAAGAATAAAGACTTTTGCTTATCCTGACTCCAGCTGATTCCAGGCTATCTAGGATGCTAATAGTCATCACAAATAGTGGCAAGCAGGAAGGAGACTCAACAGAATTAAAATAGGAACACAGGCAGACTAGATGCAGGGCACATCTGTAAACATATTATACATTGAAAATTACAACATTTGTAAAGGTGAGACAGTTTACAGGTGAAATGAAACTATTCTGGAACTGGCCAACCACAAGTTTCTGAACCTGGACTGATACAATAAGTCATTTTTTAAAAAAAAAAAAATATATATATATATATATATTATGTATAAAAAGCTTGTTTACATAAAATAGAGTTGGCAATCCATGCTTATACTTTTAAAATCTAAGCAAGTTTTCATATGACTAGAAATGGCTTTAATTTCTTCATTTGAAAATTGTCTTTTCCTTTGTCATATTGTCATATCCTTTGACCATTCAACAATTGGAGAATGGCTTTAATTCTTATAAATTTAAGTCAATTCTCTATATAGTTTAGGAATGAGGCTTTTATCAGAACCCTTAAATGTAAAAATGTAGGGGGCAGCTAGGTGGCACAGTGGATAGAGCACCAGCCCTGAATTTAGGAGGACCCGTGTTCAAATCTGGTCTCAGACACTTAACACTTCCTAGCTGTGTGACCCTGGGCAAGTCACTTAACCCTAGCCCCAGGAAAAAAGAAAAAAAATGTAAAAATGTTGTCCCAATTTATTGCTTCCCTTCTAAGATTAACTGCATTTGTTTTGTTTGTACAAAAACATTTTAACTTAATATAATCAATATAATTAAAACTATCTATTTGGGAAACACTAAACTTTGCAAGAGATTAGAATTGTGGGGTGAGTGCAAGAGAGGAGTCAAGGATGACACCAAGGTTGTCACACTGAATAATTAATATCTTTAAGTATAGAAATACATATAATAATAACAAATGTAATAATATATATACTAGGCATATGTAATATAAACACAATAATATGTAACTAGATAATATATATATTGTTATATATTCATATATACTATTTATATATATATTGAGTAATAATATGTATACACTGGGTAATTGTACCTTTATTATACATATACCTTTATTATACATATACATATAATAATAATAAATGTTATAATATATAAATAAAAATAAATAATAGGTATATATAACACATAACTATAATAATATGCAATTGGTTAATATATATTATATGCTTTTATTGTAATAAAGGTACCAATTATCTAGTGTACATACACACATACATATATGCATGCAATATATATATATATATATGTACACACACTATATATATTAATATATCATGTCATGTGGCACTTTTGACAATGATTGATAGCGAAGCTCAGAAAAAAAAAGGTTGTTTTTTTGGGGGGGAAGGATTATTGTGGTAGTGATAGTAGCAAAGATGAGTTTACTTTGGACATTTTTAGTTTGAGAGGCGCTCAAGACATCTAGCTCAAGATTTCTCAGAGGCAGTTGGGGACTGTAATTCACAACGAAACATAAGGCTGGGAACATAGATCTGGAAGTCGTGTGCAAATTCTCAGATATCTGATGAAATCGCCAAGAGAGAGAGGCCAAGAACAAACCCTTGGAGAATACCCACAGTTAGGGGTCATGGCTTGGATGAAAACCCATCCCAGGAGCCTCAGAGTGATCAGGCAGGTAGCAAAACAAAACAAAATAAAACAAAACAAACAAATAAAAAACAAAATAAAAAACCATGAGTGAGCAGTCAACAAGAATTTATTAAGTACTTACTATATGCCAGGCATTATATTAGGCACTTGGGGATACAAAACCAAGCAGAGAGAGAGAAGAGAGAAGATGCAGAGGAGAGGAGAGGAGAGGAGAGGAGAGGAGAGGAGAGGAGAGGAGAGGAGAGGAGAGGAGAGGAAAGGAGAGGAGAGGAGAGGAGAGGAGAGGAGAGGAGAGGAGAGGAGAGGAGAGGAGAGGAGAGGAAAGGAGAGGAGAGGAGAGGAGAGGAGAGGAGAGGAGAGGAGAGGAGAGGAGAGGAGAGGAGAGAGACAGAGACAGAGAAGGAGGGAGGGAAGGAGGGAAGGAGAGAGGGAGGGAGACAGAGAGACAGAGGCAGAGACAGAGACTCATTTAGAAAAGGGAGCCGCAAAGTCTTGAAAATCTAGAATGCTAAACGAAGCAATGCCATGCTTGGAAGAAGCAGGAAAACTGACAAGCCATTAAAGATTGGTGAAAGAGTAGCAATTTAGAAGGGCAATAGATGGACCAGGATGGGATGAAATCAAGGGCATGTTTAAGTTTTTCATGGCAAGTAGAGGGGTCATCTCTTCATGTGAGATATGGATAAAGGAAAAAACAGTAGAGTCAGACATCTGAGTGTGCAAATGCCCCCAATGTTTCTAGTATAATACTATTCTTTTTTTTTTAATTTAAATCTGTTTATTTATTTTTAATACACATTGCTTTATGAATCATGTTGGACAGAAAAATCAGAACAAAAGGGAAAAACCATGGGAGAAATGAAAAAAACAAAACAAAACAGAAAAAAGAAGTGAACATAGTATGTGTTGCTTTACATTGAATCTCCATAGTTCTCTTTCTGTATGCAGATGGCATTTTCTATGCCAAATCTATTAGGATTGTGTTTGATCACTGAATCACTGATTAGAACCAAATCTTTCATAGTTGATCATCCCACATTCCTGCTGTTATTGTGTACAATGTATAATTGCTTCTGTTTGTTTCACTGAACATCAGTTCATGTAAATATTTCCAGGCCTTTCTAAAATCAGGTTGTTCATCTTTTTTTTCCCCCCTGAGGAAATTGGGGTTAAGTGACTTGCCCAAGTCTCACAGCTAGGAAGTATTAAGTGTCTGAGACCAGATTTGAACTCGGGTCCTCCTGACTTTAGGGCTGGTGCTCTATCCACTGCATCACCTAGCTGCCCCTTTATTATTATTATTATTATTTTGTACAATAATATTCCATTACCTTCAGCCATTCCCCAACTGATAAGCATATCTACTCATCTTCTAATTCTTTGTAACTACAAAAAGAGCTGCTACAAACATTTTTGCACTAGTGAGTCCTTTTCCCTCCTTTATGATTTCTTTGGGATACAGACATAGTAATGTTGCTGCTGGGTCAAAGGGCATGCAAAGTTTAAAGTCCTTTGGGCATAGTTCCAAATTGCTCTCCAGAATTATTGGATCATTTCACAACTCTACCAACAATGCCTTAGTGCCCCAGTTTTCCCAGATTCCCTCTAACATTTATTATTATCTTTTCCTGTCATCTTAGCCAATCTGAAAGGTATGAGGTTGTACCTCAGAGTTATTTTAATTTGTATTTCCTTTAATCAATAATGATTTAGAGCATTTTTTTCATATGACTATAAATGGTTTTAATTTTGTCATCTGAAAATTTTTTATTCATATTCTTTGACCATTTATCAATTGGGGAATAACTTGTATTCTTATAAATTTGAAACAGTTCTTTACATATTTTAGAGAGGAGATCTTCATCAGAAACAGTGGCTGTAAAGATTTTCCCCCAGTTTTGTGCTTCCCTTTTAATCTTATTTCTTTTGGCTTTGTGCAAAACCTTTTTAGTTTAATGTAATCGAAATTGTCCATTTTACTTTTTATAATGTTCTGTAATTCTTCTTGGATCATAAAGTCCTCCCTTCTCCAAAAACCTGATAGGTAAATTATCCTTTGCTCTCCTAATTTATTTATAGCGTCATCCTCAATGTCTAAATCATGTACCCATTTTAACCTTATTTTGATATAAATATATCACCATTCTGCCAGTCTTCCAGATTTAAAACCTTGGAGTCACCCTTGATTCTTTATTCTCTTTAATCTTCACATCCAATCAGTGGTCAGGTTTTGAAGAGTCTATCTTCATAATTCATCTTGCGTTGGTCCCTTCTTCTTAGCCACACTACAACAACTTCAGTCTGCCTTCTCTTCATTTTTTTTGCCTGGACCATTGAAATAGTTCCTAATTTCATATGCCTGCTTACTTTTCTTTCAAAATTATCCCCTACAAGTTGCCAAATTGATATTTCTAAAGTGCAGTTTTGACTATGTTATACTGAAACTCAAGATGCTTCAGTGGCTCCCCATTGCCTCAAGGATAAAATACAAATTTCTCTATTGGCATTGAAAGCCTATCACAATCTGGCTTCAGTATATCTTTCTAGAGTACATGTTTCTTTCCCTTAAGTGTGTCATGTTCCATCCAAACTGTTTGACTTGTTTTTCCTCTTGTACAAAATTCCATCCCTCTTCTCAATGTCTCTACATAGGCTGTCCCCCATGCCTGAAATGTTAACCCTTCTCACTTCAGTGCCCTAGTCCCCCTAGCTCCCTATAAGGCTCAACTTCTGTCTTCTTCAAAAAGCCTTTTACGTTTTATTAGCATCTTCCAAATCACCATATTTATTTTGTTTGTGTATATGTGTACATACCTACACACACAATTGCACACACACCATACATTATGTGTGCTCAGTAGTGAATATGCTGTATTCGTTTTGTACAATGTAAACTTATTGAGATCAGGGCCTATTTCATTTTTATATTTGTATCTAATATCTCTGTACCTAACATTCGTGGAATTATTGTTGTAATGTTTTACTTATCAGCTTATCAAATCAAATTCATTCATTTATTCTTCAAATTAGTTAATCCTTCACTTCAGAAATTATTTTTTTAACAGAAATCTTAGAGTTGAATTAGCATACTACAGTGTAAAGAGTCCTGGATATTACACCAGAAGATATGAGTCCAAAGTCTGCTTCTGGTACTTATTACTTATGTGACTTGAGTAGTTTTCTTATATGTGAAAGGAGGATGTTGCACCAAATGTCTTTATACATTTCCTTTAAGTTCTAAATCTGAGATTTTATGAAACACTTTTAGAATACCTACTATGTGATTAAGCACTATTGCACTTGTATATATCTTCAACATTCAAAAGTCTTTTTTTCCCAAGGTATTGGAGAAGAGAGCATATTGAAATCACTCACAAAGAAGTAAACATTCCCCAGGTGCTCCTTTATTTTGTACAACAGAAGTTTATTTGGTCAAGTGGATTCATGATTGATGCTATTCAATGATTCATGCCATACAACTCCCTTAGTTTACCCTCTGCAGCAGAAGTCTCTCTCTGAACCACTTGGGATACGTAAGTGCCTCATTTCTTGAGAAATTGCAGTGGGATTAGGGATGGAAGAAATCATGAAGCAATTAACAAGAGAGTAACTTAATCCATCCACTTCCTGCTCAATTCATGAACACTACCATCAATCTATGAACCTTCTTAACAAAAATAAACATCGGATCACAAATGACTTTATCAGTACATTTGATCAGATAGGAAAATGGGGGAAATAAAACAGATATTAGTAGAGAATCTTTTTCACTCTGTTCTTTTTTCAGTACACAATAGCAGAAAATCTAATTTAAAGAAACATTTCTCAGTATATACCAATTACTTTACATCCCTCTGAGGCCACTTTGCTATCATATGAATCCTTTTTATCAAGTGATAGCCAATGTCTACACAACAGCAAACAAATGTTTTCAGAAGGAATAAACCAGCCCTAATAGGCATAAGTCCTAGTGGGAATTCGATCTCCACTTTGAGATAATTCATCACAATGTTTGCTTAAAAAAAAAAAAAAAAAAAAAAAAAAAAAAACATTTGAGGCTCAAAAAAATCCATCTTCATTGTGGTACAGTAAAGAGAGCCCTGGCTTTGAATGAGAAGATCTGGGCTTGAATGTTTGTACTATGCCATCAGTGCATACTCTGGGCAAGTAATTTAACCTTTCTTGACCTCAGTTTCCTCATTTGTAAAATGTCAAGTTTGGACCTTTTAGGTCATCTGCCTTCCAGCTACAAATTTATGATCCCTTCAATCCATTCAATAGTTTTGACCCTTAAGTGGAAGAAAATATAGAAGAAAAAGAGTTGGTTCAGAACAAGTATTAGAAAACAGAAAGTAAGAAATTCCTTTGTTTGTAAGGACCACTTTAAGTTCCCTGACTTGATTTTGAAAGAAAACAATTCTCTATGCTATTTCTTACCCCTTCTCTAATGTTGACGATTTTCCCAACTATGGGTTAAATTAAAGTTAGTGTAAAGGGACGATTTATGGATATAGACATAGAGTTGGAAGGGATCTTAGTGGTTATCTGGTCCAACTCCCTCATTTATAGCTGAGGAAGCCAAGAGAAGTTAAATGACTTCTCCAAGATCACACTAGTAATAAATGGCAGAGCCTGGATTCCAAAAGCCAGAACTCTCTTTACAGTACCACGAGTCTCCAAGGTAAGATAATTCCTAATTCTACAGCCTACAGTTTATACAACATTTTATCATTCTCAAAAGACTTGGTATAGAGAGGGAAAGTGTTTTAAAAATGGGAAGAAAATTCAGTACAAGAAGACTTTGTGCCTAGTGTGGATTTGATTTAGAGCATATTGCTTTAAATCACAGTTCATGAAACTTGATTTAATCAATTTTCTTTTAAAAAAGCATTATTATTTGATATAACCTCAATATTGATATTTGATTTAATGTTCATGTAATCTCATTGAATCTCAGAGATATATGTATATTTCAAACCAAAAGAAGAATAGGAAAATAAGAGAGAAAAGCTTGAAATAATAATGATGGTCTCTTTTTATATCTCTTGAAGGCTTTAGGAAAAAATGTCAAGAATGTGAAGGATAGAATTATAGTCTGATAACATTCATGAGACTTTAAGCTAACTCAGAATTTTCCATTGAAAACTTCTTAAATATTGTGGTTAGAAATTTTCTTTTTTTGGTTCTACTGCATAATTCTTTTTTTTTTTTAAACTTATCTCTAAATTTCTCTTCCACATTTACTGTTCTCCATCAATTCTCATTTTTTTTCCTAGAAATTGTATTTTTCAAGAACATTAAAAAAAATTTGATTGAGTTACTCATTAAAGAGTGAATGAAATCTCAAGAATAGGGTTCATTGGTAGTAGATATAGAATAGATACTTAAGTACTTCTTGACTTACCTTACTTTACCTTTCAACATAATGCTAGCAAACATATTTCTAGTTCTGAGAACTGAAACTAAGCTTTAGTGTTTCATTCAGTAAGTGTAGATTGATTTAATTTTTCTGAGTTGGAAACCCCATACGATTTGTGATCTTGTTAAAACAACCACCACCATATAGCTGTTTTTGTTTAAAAACTGTTCTTATGTGTTTACAATGATCAAAGGGGTTTGTTGTTGTGGGTTTTTTGTTTTGTTTTGTTTTGTTTTTTTGGAGGAAAGGGAGTTCAGAGCTGCAAGATTTCATTAATTTAGTAGAGTTAATGGTAAGGAAAAGCCTTCTACCAAAGTAGGTAGGTAACTATTCACAATGTAATTAATTTTAGGGAATTGTATGGAGCACTGATAACTTAAGTGACTTGTCTAGAGTTGCATCCAGTAAATATTAGAGGCAGGGTTTGAACTCAGCTCTTGTGTACTCTTAAACTGGCTCTCTGTCAATGTTGTTAATAATAATGATAAGGGTGAGGATGAGGATGATGATAATATTTGACCCTTAAGAAGCAAGTTATTCCTCACAGATTATAAAAATTGTAAAGTTTAGTCGTGTTGTTCAATCATGATGCTTTTTGTAGTTTTCTTGGCAAAGGTACTAGAGTGGTTTTCCATTTCCTTCTCCAGCTCATTTTATAGTTGATAGAAACAGGATTAAGTGACTGCCTGGGGTCACACAGTTAGTAAGTGTCTGAGGCTGAATTTGAACTTAGGTCTTTCTGATTCCAAACCCAGCACTCTATCCCACTGAGTTGATACAGTCCAAAGAATAAAAATGTTAACTGAGTAGGTTGGGACCCTGGCAGCCAAAGTATTTTTTTTTTTTCCTGATTAGAAAAAAGTCATCATAAAGGCTTTTTAAAAATATTAAGGGGATACACTTTTTTTTTTTTCTTCTTTACATTGACTGTTGAAAGAAAAAAGACTTCAGGTGCCTGGGGTTAGCAGGAGGCTGGAATAAAGTACAATAATTAAGGTAAACAGTTAATTGAAGGTTTTTAACACCTGAAGGAGAGGAGGAGGTAAGAAGGAAAAAGGAAGGAGAGGAGAAATCTAGCTTGAGCCGTAAGCTTCCACACTGAATCATACTGTTTTTTTTTTTTTTTCTGAAGCCCTAAAAACATAAAGCTCTTAGAGAACATTAGATACTAGAAGCTTTCTGATTCTAGAAAGAAATCAAGGTTCAGTTACTCACTGAAATAGATTTGTGATCTCATTGGTGTGGACATTTTCTCTGACAATTCATATTACCACTCATCTATACCTACCTATCCCAAGTGAATCTTGTCTATGTGCTTCCATCTGTTCACAACAAGAAGTCCATTAGATATGCTGGGGAGTTTTCCAGTTTTCTTTTGACATCTTGAAAAAATAATCACACCCAGGCTGCCTATTGATTTTTTTTATGATCCTCTATTAAATGAAATAAATAAAATCCTTTATTACAATTCTTCTTTGTAGTTCCTTGTTATGTGCTATGACCTATTCATATTGACTATACACCTCTCCATGGATGTACTAGATGTACCGTCAGTTTCAATTCAATTCAGGTAAGCAGGATAAAACAAGTGAAGTTTAGTATGTGAAGTGAAACCTGTCGATATACCTAGGTGTTTGCATTTGTTGTTAAGTCACCTGGTATTTAATCATACTTTTATAGAAAAAAAAATAATTGTATGGATTATATGCTAAATGCTGAGTTTCAGGAACCATGCTTGATGGAAGATCACATTGATACATTGTTATTATTTCATGATTTTTGAAATGAAAACCAAAGAATCACAATTCACATAGTAGAAGATTCCAGACATTATTGTTCTATAAGATAATCAGCAGGATGATTTCAGAAAGACCTGGAGAGACTTATATGAACTGATGCTGAGTGAAATGAGCAGAACCAAGAGATCATTGTACAAAGTAACAACAAGATTATACGATGATCAATTCTGATAGAGGTGGCTCTTTCCAACAATGAGATGATTCAGGCCAGTTCCAATGATCTTGTGATGGAGAGAGCCATCTTTACCCAGAGAGAAGACTGTGGGAACTGAGTGTGGATCACAACATAGAATTTTCACTCTTTTTGTTGTTGTTTGCTTGCATTTTATTTTCTTTCTCATTTTTTCTTTTTGATTAGATTTTTTCTTAGGCAGCAACATAATTGTATAAATATGTATGCATATATTGGATTTAACATATTTTTTATTATGTTGGATTACTTGCTATCTAGGGGGGGTGGGGACAAGGGGGAGAAAAATTGGAATACAAGGCTATGCAAGGGTGAATGTTGAAAAATTATCCACACATATCTTTTGAAAATTGCAAAGCTTTAATTAAAAAAAAAATGTCAGAACAGTAGAAAATGCCCCAAAAGAATTTAATCTCTAGATCCATTCTAGGTGTAAAGAAATGTCTTTGAATTCTAAGGGAACCACTGATTGATCCTATTAACCAATTAGAGCCTGGGAAGATGGATCACATCCTATGCTCTTCACAATAGCCAATCATCTGGCTTGTCTCTAACACAACCAGTTAAACTGATTCTCCAAGGATATTTCACTTTACCCCTCCTCTACCTATGTAAGTTCAAATCTCTCCCTACCCCTTTCTGAGCCCTTAGAGTAGTAATAACCAGGCTATTTGGGCACCTGCAGCAGCAGGTATCAGTAGAAAATTCCCCTCCAATCTTCTCCCCATCTTCCTTCTCTGCATGCTCACTTTCTATTCTCAGATCGCCTATTGATTACAGCAGGCAGATACTCCTTGGAAGGTAGTCTGTGAGCTCTAGAGCAGTGGCTAGTGTGTAAGAATCTTGTCTCCTTCTTACAGTTTTGGTCAGACTGAGTGAATCCACAAGATAAACAGCCATGTAAGGGTTGATGTCTTCATGGTGGATTTCATTTCATTATTTTCCCCTCAAAACTAATAAACCTCCTTATTATTGTCAATCTATCCCTCAAATATGCTTGACTTCCCTATTATTATCAAAGATACTACCATCCATGTAGCCACCTAACTTTATGACCTTGGTATCATGTTTGGGTCCTCACTTACTCTCCCCATGTATCCAATTGTTTACCAAGTCTCATGGTGTCTATTTAAACAACATCTCTTGAATCCTGTGCCTTCTGTCTATTCATCTAGCCCCCCACTCTAATTCAGACTCTTGTTTCTTTTCTTTTCTATTTTATTCTATTTTTAAATTAAGGTTTTTTATTTTCAAAATATATACATCGATAATTTTCAGCATTCATCCTTGCAAAACCTGCTATTCTAAATTTTTTCCTTCCTTCCCCCTACCCCCCCTTAGATGAGAAGTAATCCAATATATGTTAAACATGTGTAATTCTTCTATCCATGTTTCCACAAATATCATGCTACATAAGAAAAATCAGATCAAAAAGGGAAAAAATGAGAAAGAAAACAAAATGCAAGCAAACAATAACAAGGAGAGTAAAAATACTATGTTGTGATCCTCCCTCAGTTCCCACAGTTTGGCCTGAATCAGCTCATTGTTGAAGAGAGCCCTGTCCATCAGAATTGTCTTGTTGTTGCCATGTACAATGATCTCCTGCTTCTGCTCATTTCACTTAGCATCAGCTCATGTAAGTCTCTCCAGGTCTCTCTGAACTCATCCCAATGATCTTTTCTTATAGAACAATAATATGACGTTCACATATCAAATTTATTCAGCCATTCTCCAATTGATGGGCATTCACTCAGTTTCTAGTTTCTTGCCACTATAGAAAGGGCTGATACAAATATTTTTGCACTATGTGGGCCACTTTCCCCCTTTTATGATCATCTCTTTAGGATACAGGCCCAATAGAAACACTGATCAAAGAGTTTGCTCAGTTTGATAGCCCTTTGAGCATAGTTCCAAATTGTACTTCAGAATCGTTGAATCAATTCACAACTCCACCAATAAGGTATTAGTGTCCCAGTTTTCCCACATCCCTTCCAACACTTGTCATTGTCTTTTCCTGTCATCTTAATCAATCTGAAAGATAAGTAGTGGTACCTCAGAGTTGTCTTACTTTGCATTTCTCTGATCAATAGTGATTTAGAGCACTTTTTTTTCATATGACTAGAAATGGTTTTAATTTCTTCATCTAAAAATTGTCTATTCATATTTTTGACCATTTATCAATTGGAGAATGGCTTGAATTCTTACAAATTTGAGTCAATTCTCTATATATTTTATAATTGAGGCCTTTATCAGAAACCTTGAATATAAACATTCTCCCTAGTTTATTGCTTATCTGCATTTATTTTGTTTGCACAAAAACTGTTTAACTTAATATAATCAAAATTATCCATTTTGTGTCAATAATACATTCCAGTTCTTCTTTAACCCAAATTGATTTTCTTTCCACATATCTAAGACATAAACTATCCTTTCTTCTTCTAATTTGCTTGTAATATCACTATATGTCTAAATCATGACCCATTTAGACTTTATGTTATATATGGTGTTAGATGTGGGACAATGCCTATTTTCTGCCATACTAATTTCCAATTTTTCAAACCCTTATTTCTTGTCTATACTACAAGCTCCTATTTAGTCTTACCAGCTCAGGTCCCTTTCCTGTACAATTAATTCTTTACATAATCACACAAAAAAAGTGATTTTCATAAAGGGTAAGTGTGGTCATGTTACTCACCTCTATAACTCCCATGATTCTCTTTTGACTCTAGGTTCAGATAATATTTTAGCATCTCATCCTTTTAAAATCACTATTTCATGTTTTATAATGCATGTAATTATTAATATGATGCTCACATATAATTTTAAAATAAATATACAAGTGCTAGAACTCAAACTTCATTTTTTTAACTGACAAAGATTCATGATCCCCTCTGCCATCCTTATCCCCTCAAAGTGAAGAAGGTTGCTCTAAATTACTGGCCTTGAATTTGCAACAGATAGTTGTTAAACACCTATTTCATAGTACAAGGCACTATGCTGGATGTTTCAGATACTAAGACAAAAGGAAAAAAAAGAAACTTGGTCTTCATAGAATTTACTTCTGGAACAATTCAGTGACAGAAATCGCTACTGATCTATTAATGTAATTTTTTAAAAGGTAAGTGACTATATTCCTTATGCCCTGATTTTATCTCTGATGGTTTAAAAATAGCCAATCGACTTTATTTTAAAATAATTTTATTTATAAATGCAACTTAAATTAAAAAAAATTGTAAATGTAATTCATTGCTTTTATAGACTTTGCCTCCATTTGCAATTATACTAATGTTCTATAGTTTCATAGATGCAGAAATAAATAGGAATGAAGCCTCTAATAATGATTGGATGATTGAATGAATCTATTTTTACCAGATATGCAACTTTTGACCAAGCCATCCCATCCTCAGTGCTCTCAACTCATTTCTGGTTGTTTGACTATACCAACTTTAAGGAAACAAAGTGCAATCATATAAAATGAAAGTCATTCAACAAAAAATCCCTGTTTAAATCATTAAAAATGAGTATCAATCATTTGCATATGGGTAAAAGATTTGCATAGTAGAAAGTCCTGGAATTCACAAATTTACTCTTTGTTTCAGTCACTCAGTGGGGAGAAATCAGTTAATGGTTTTACTACCACAACAATGATAACATTAGTAATAACTAGTATTTTACAATACTTGAAGATTTTTAAAATACTTTTTTAAGTATTAGCCACTTATTTGATCCTCATAGTAACCTTTATTATGCTATTATAATTCTCATTTTATTGAATAATACCAGAGATTAAATAACTTGACTAAAGTTACATAGCTACTAAATATCTGAGATTGGCTATGAACTCAGATCTTCCTGATTTGAAGAAAGAAAGACAATTTATTGAGATAAACTTAAAATTTTGAAACGGCAATATAGCCATATGTTTGGGCGTCTGAAACTTTGCTCTAATATTAAAAAATGAAGTAACAAGATGATTTTGAGGTATATATATATATATAGATAGAGATCGATAGATATGTGTATATATTTATAGTCTTTCATTTTTGAACTCAAAATGTCCTTCCCCATGCAATCTATTTACAAATCTATAAAATAAGTGCCATAATAATGCTATTATATAGAACTCTCTCTCATTTGATGCAATTATATAATTCAGTAGATTATAGGACTTGGAATCAGAAAGACCAAAATTCAAATTCAGCCTCAGATACTAAATAGCTGTGTGACCTTGGGCAAGTCACTTAACCCTGTTTGCCCCGTAAAATGAGCTGAAGAAGGAAACCGCAAACTACTCCAGTATCTGTGTCAAGAAAACCCCAAATAAGGTTACAAAGGGTCAGACAGAACTGAACAACAACAATTTATTTGGAGAAGAGGATATTATATGAAAATATTTACTTCAGATATAAATTCAACTCTGTGGAATAGAACTGGTAGAAATATTTGTGGAGTAGTAAATTGGAACTATTTTTGAAGTAGGTATGTAAGGAGAAATTAGAATAGGACTTAGCTTCATCTTTTTTACCAGTGGTACTTTCTGAAGAAAGTATCATCAAGAATCATATTCCTAAGTTTTATAGATGTCATTGCACTATACTCATTCACATCTGAAGGTATTAGAAATATAAGTACCAAAGTTTTAGACCTTTTATTATAGAATGGTGATATAAGGCAAAGAGAATTATGTCCAACTCTTCCTGACCCCATTTGAGGTTTTCTTGCCATGAATACAGGAGTGATTTGATATTTCCTTCTCCAGCTCATTTTAAAGGTAAGGAAACTGAGGCAAAAAGGGATTAAATGCCTTGCCTAGAGCCATACAACTAGTAAGTATCTGAGACAAGATTTGAACTCAGCTTCTCCTCCTTGGAGGCCCAGCATTGTGTCACTTGACTGATCCCTCCATCCTTATGTATAAAATGAAATTGTAATGTCATTAGTATTTTCATTTTTGTTAAATGTACCCATTCAGCAGAGCTGTTCTTTGCTTAGCTGAATATGTTTTTAATTACATCTCACTTTTCCAAGCTTCTTTTGACACTGCTTAAAGGCTAATTAGTACAGATAGTAATTTTTAATCACAACATCTTTGGGTTAGAAGTGTGTCCCAGATCATTTGGTTCAAACTAAACAAAACACAAATTCCTTCCATAACATTCACAAAAAGTGTTCATCCAGACGTTGTTTGATGTCTTTCAACTTTAACTTCTCAATAGGGAACATACTTGAACAAGCTCATTCCTTATGTGAAAAGACAATTATTTTTTCTTATATTGAGTGTACTTTTTTCAAGAAGGAAGTAGTTTTCACTTGTGCCAAAGTCCTTCACAATTATTTAATAGTCTATCTATCATCTGAAGTAGTTAGGGGGCAACTAGGTGGTACAGTGAATAGAGTGCCAGCTCTGTAGTTTTGGAGGACGCAAATATGATTTCAGATATTTAACTAGGTGGATGATCCTAAGCAAGTTATGTAACCCTGTTTGACTCAGTTTCCTCATCTATAAAATGAGCTGAAAAAAGAAACTGCAAACCACTCCAGTATCTCTGTCAAGAAAACCCCAAATAAGATCACAAAGGGGAAGACATTTCCTTCTTGGAGAAGGAAATGGCAAACTACTATAGTATCTTTGCCAAGAAAACCCCAAAAGGGATCATGAAGAGTTAAATAGGACTGAAATGCCTGGACAATATCATCCAAAGCATAGAGAGAATATTTTCCCCTTTTCTTTGTCCATAGATCTTGTTTCCATCATTTATCGAGTCTATGACCATGAGTAATTCACTTTACCTTTCTTAGCCTCAATTTCCTCATCTAAAAAATGGAGATGGTAATATCTCTGATACCTATTATAGGTGATAATGAGGATCAAAGGAAATAAAGTATACAAAATACTATGTCATAAAACTTTATTTTTAAGTCAGTTGTCATAGCCAACCATTACAGGCAACTAATGCCTATTTACCTGACCTTTTGTAGTGATGAGAGGGTCTAGGAGATGGCTAGTCTCATGTTTACTCAACAATAAGCGGTCCCCTGGGATAAAGGGGCAAAGGTGTCAAAAGCCAATTTACTCTTTACTGCTGATAGGAAAAATGATTGAAATGTCATTGAGAAATATTTAACAAAGTAAATAAAAATACAATAGAACATAGATAATATTACACTGTGGTTGTAGTTAGTATGGCCACAGTAATCTTTGTGTATAATTCAATGGCCCATTTCTATTTGAGTTTTGGGGGAATATCAAGTTCTTTGCTTCTCATACAGCACAGATACTAAACCTATCTCTCATTTATATCCTTCTTTGTCCATAGGATTTGTCTTTCTAGTCAATGGGTATGATTTCTTCAGTTGAGCCAATTCAATTCTTGGCTTATCTTCCCACCCACCAGGAAAACTTCTTTCCTTTCCTACTATATTTTAATGGAATTTAATCATTTGAATGTGACAACATGGGATGTATCTTATAAGCATGGCTTAACTATATAGTCTTTATTTGTAGACATAGATCATCCTTTAATCAATATCTTGGGATGGCCCCAAAGTAGGAGTTCCTGAACACTGTTTTTGACTCAGCAAGTCGTCAGCTGCTCTCAGGAAGAATAAAGAACATCCCTTCTTGTTGTTCCACTCATGGTCTACAGTAGGATAAATGGTCAGTCAGCTGAGGGAACTAGTAATCAAGGGCAACTCTTGGCTCCTCCAAGACATAAATATTCATAAACTGACTTCTCTGGTTGGTTTTACTTGAGGCAGGCTGCTCCAATCTGGCCACAGCTTTTAACCTCTGGCTTCCCTGTTGGTCTGCATAAGCCTGTTTAGCCCAGAGGCAATGATTTGCTATCATAGTATCTTTACTGAAACCAAGAGTGCTAGTCTAGAGGCAGATTCTCTCCATGATGATTCATTTTGTCTCTCATTGACACTCTCTCTTCTTCCAAAGTTCACATGCTGCCCAATCCTGTAGCATCTTTGCCCCAGCTCTTTGCACATGAGTCAAAGCGTTATCAGCTAGGCCCAACATGAAATATGGTTTATGATATGACACACAGAAAGAACTCCATAGACCTCTACATATAAATATATATTTGTGTATGCATATGTGTGTATATATATATGTATATATATACACATATATAATATGTGTATTAATATATACATATATATAGAAATTATACATAGTCTAGTTTTATATCTATGCTCTATACAAAGCTGTATTTTAGGTATTTTTTCACACACATACTTATTTGGATGACAACCCTAGATCTATGCTTTGGAAATAAGCTGATCTAATACTTAAAATCTCTTTTTAGTATTTTACCCTAATTTAATTTTTTTTGGAGAGTGGGTCTAGACTAGTGATTTGATCAGTGTAAGCAAGCTCTCTCAAGGATTTCTGATTAACACTGAAATATTAAGGGATTCGCCCATGGTCATAAAATCAATATAATCAGAAGTCGAATTCAAAAACAAGTTTTCCTAACTGTAAGACCTGTTTTCTTATTATTCACAATATCATATTGTATTACCTTTCAAATCCTCAAACCACTAGATAGCACAATCAAATCAATCCCATTTTGATCACCTAAAATTTGCAGCATTCAGAATATGGTCAAGTCCCTTTCAAGACCATTTTCTCTATTTATGAGCTCTCCCTGACTTGAATTAACCCTTAATTATTTAAACTAATTCAATGTTCTTCTTTCCTATTCAGCTAGCTCAGGTTTAATTGTGATTAATGCATTCAAGAGCCCACAGCATCAGGCTTCATGCTGAGAGACTTCGGAAGATCTTACCAGGATGTAGTCACCAATAAATAGCATGCCTGAGATTTAATAGATGATATGCACATGTTATGAGATCTTTGCTAACTTCTCTTAGCCATTCTGGCTTGCAGCAGAACGAGGAAGAAAATGTATATCAGTTTTCTGGAGATACATACATAAGAAGGCTTTTTTTTTTTTTTTTTCCTGGGGATCACAGTAGATCTATGGTAAATCTGAGAAAGACCTTAGAGGCCTCTCATTTTAGAGATAAGGGAACTGAGGTTCAAAGGTTGCGTTGCCCAAGGTTACACAGGTAGCAAGAATCAAAGACACATTTGAAGCACTGTCTTGATTCCTGAACAGGGTATCACACTTTTTCCCTTACAGAAAAATTCATTTCAATCTGATTGAACAAGCATTTATTAAGCACCCACAGTATGAAAAGGTACTGTGCTAAGTACTGGGGATATAAAAACATACTTTAAAAAAAAAAAGCAAGGAAAAAAAAACTAGATCCTGTCTTCAAGGAGTTTACATTCTACTTGGTGATACAACATGTAAACGGAGTAAGTAAATTCAAAATTATTTGAGAAAGGGACACTAAAGGAACAAACAAGACAGCATTTGTTTAGAAAATAGAACCTCAGATGAACCTTGAAGGAAGCTAAAGGTTCTAAGAGGAGGAGGGAAGAAGGCAGTGCTAGGAATGTGGGACAGTCTGTGCAAAGGGTCCCATGTGAGAGATGGAATGCTGAGTTAGTGAAATAGCAGGTCAGCTGGTTTGGCCGGAATGGAAAGGAGTGTGACATGAGCTTAGTGAGGTAGGTTGGAACCAGATTGGGAAGGACTGAAGAAGCTGAGTAGAGGAGATCAAGACTGAGTTATTTGCTAACTCATCATTAAAAGAAAGACAGGGAAGCAGACTTCATGGTGCAACGATTTGGATTACCTCCTCATTACTCTTCAACATGCTGCCTACCATATATAGTCTTCCAGTCTCTGATATACCGTATTCTCTTTCTTTGTCTTAGCTATATACCTCAATCTTTCAAAGCAACTGTGACAAAAATTCTCTGTGCTATTTCATAGTATGTTTATATTTCTTCTTCTTCTTTTTCTTCTTCTTCTTCTTCCTGTTCCTCCTCCTTCTTCCTTCTTTTTTCTTTCTCCTCCTCCTTATTAAATTCCTGTCTCTGATGTCTTGATTTCCTTTCCCTGGTCCTGAATTGCCTATAATTCCAGAGGGATCTTTCATTGACCTGACCCACTTCCAAGGCTATTTAAGCAAGGTGCGGGGTTTTAGCACTGTGTTTGGCAAGCTTTCTCTCTTTTTAAATTACCTAGAGTATATTTATCAGCTGCAGCTAGATGGTACAATGGATAGAGAAGAGTCCAAAGGACCTGAGTTCAAATTTGCCTTCAGATAATAACTGTGATCTTAGGAAAGTCACTTAACCCTCATTACTTCAAGAAAAAAAAAGAAAAGAAGAGAATATATCTATAAAATAGAATAGAGCAAAATAATGCAGTGGATAAAGAACTTCCCTCTGAGGGAGAAAGAGCTGGTTGGATTTACTACTGGGCAAGGTACTTTAAGTTCTAATTCCTCTAATAATTCTCTAAAGCTCAGAGTTGTACAGCAATTAGATTGAGGGAGGAGACCATATACTGTTTACTTGTTGCATTCACATTCTCTCCTCTAACCAGAATATAATCTTCTTGAGGGTAGGGGCTATTTTCTTTTTCTTTTTTTTTTAAGTTATCTTTGTATCTCTCCTCCCTACCCAGACTTTTAAAACATAATAGGAACTAAATGCTTGTTGGACTGGATATTAATACTAAACTGAATTCCCCAGAACTTTATGCTTCAATACCACTATTGTGTGGGTATTCCAGCTGCCTCAACCTGTTCTTTAAGCATTTCTTCAACTCACCCTCCCCATTTTCATTTTCTGTAAACCAGTGACTTTGTTATCCTGTTGTCATTGCAGACACCCTTAAATGATTGGCCCTAAGAAATAGATAATGGTTTTGCCCAGGGTGAACTCCCGATTCTTACCAGTGTTGTATTTTATATTATACAAAAAGCCTGGGAGGTAGAGGAGATGGATAAGCTGTAAGTAGGTAGTAGGCTAGGTCTCAGATTATCCACTTGTATATCCAGTTGGGCGACATCATCATTTGAGCTTTTTATTTGGTCATCATTCCACATCGATGCCAGACTTTTGTCAAAGCAAGACATCGTACTTTAGTACCAATTTTCTCCTTAAGTAGTTGTCTACAGCATTGTGGACTTCCATTAATCAAACAGTACAGCTCTCTCTTTTTAGTCATTAATAATATCAAGCAAGATGGAGGCTTTCCATTAACCCAAAGTGATATTCAGTTACTAGGAAGATCTCCCTCTCTCTCTCTCTCTTTCTCTCTGATTCTATGATTTAACAAAACCTAATATTTAAATCTATGAATGAATCAGACAGTTGTATTTTCCATTTCCATTATGCATAAATACAGCCTTACTCATAAAAGCTAAAGTTAGAAGCTAGGACCTGTTTCTTTTCAGGTTAATGGATTTCCCCTCATCAAACTGTCCTTCTTTCATGTAAACTAGACCTTCCTTCAGTTATTTATTTTTTTTTTAATAACAGTTCTTTTTCTTAATAGGATTATTCATCCTTCTAATATCAACAGCAATTAGACTCACCTCATGGTGTGTCATGCCAAGTCAATTTGGGACTGTCTGAGTGGGATGATCTTAGTCTTGTCTCAGTAACAAACTTTGACAACCAAAACAAAGCAGCAGGCATAATACACGAAGAGAATTAACAATAAAGGATCACAGATGACAAGAGCTACTTGAACACTACGGTTGGCCCTGTCTATTCCCCCCCAAATAGAAATAATGAAGTGGATACATTATGCCAGGGCCAGGGAGATCTGGGTTGTTGCAATACAGTAACCACTATTAAATTTTTTTTTAAGGAAAGGTCTCATAAGTTATCAAATGAAGGCTCCTTATAGGTCTCTAGAACATTAGTCACATCTTCAAATTCAAATTTATTCTATAATCGTATTGGAAAACATTTGTATAGATCATAAGTAGATTCTCCTGGGCTTGGTAATTCAACATGTTGTAAT
Organism: Sminthopsis crassicaudata; assembly: GCF_048593235.1. NCBI lineage: Eukaryota > Metazoa > Chordata > Mammalia > Dasyuromorphia > Dasyuridae > Sminthopsis > Sminthopsis crassicaudata. The sequence goes on from NC_133620.1 coordinate 135,368,533, forward strand.
TATGAGGAGAAATTTAGATTAGATGGTGATTTTTCATCTACTTAATCACTGTAAAACATTCTACTTTTTAAAAATCATTTAAGTCAACACATTTCAAAGGTGGGAAAATACTTAACCTTCATTTTGCAGTGAAAAGAATGCTGGATTTGGAACCAGACAGACCTTAGTTTGAATCTTGCATCAGATGATTACTGATTTTGTGATCTGGGAAAGTCACTTAACATTTGACCTTGCTTTCTCATTTCTAAAATGGGACTGCTAATAGGAAGAAATATTCTAATAGATTGGAGAAATTATGAATGAAAAGATTATTGTGATGCTGAAAAATATACAAATCCCAATAATATTGAAGTTGAATACCAAAAGCAATGTGAAGTGCTTTCCAATTTAAAAATGCTGTATGTATCAGGTATATGGTTATTCAATTTTGGATATGTTTTTATTTATTTCCTTTTGCATTTAGGATTAAACTCCCTAGTCCAGATAATTTGATATGTCAAATGTTTCCAATCTTTGAATGATTCAATTCAAAGAATGATTAGGCCCCTCTTGTTTTCTGAATTCCTTGTCTAGAACTGCTGAGTGAAATGCAAAAATTTAGATAAATCAGGCCTTGCCTTTACTGAACTTACTGTGAGTCTAGTAGTAGTGTTAGGTTCATAGGTTAGAGATTTAGAAAGTATGGCCTCTATGGCTATTTCAGGGAAAATGCTTAGATAAAGTTAATTTCCATCCAAACTTAGTTAAGTGGACTTGAAAGCATTAATAGCACTTTTACCAGTTGTGAATAAATGTCAAATGCTACAACAAATTTCTGATTTGGGCTAATATAACAAGGATGGCCCTAGATGTGTATAAAAAAGAATGAGACTGTTCTTTTTCTGCATGTCTACATTTATTAACCCCAAGATAATAGTGAAACTTTGGTAAAGCACAGAGCAACGTTTCATTTCATCACTGAAAATATAATAGCTCCTATCTACATAGAGATTGTGGAGTAAAATTGGCCCCTGATCTTTAAGCATTTTTATCTAATATATGGAATAATGACACAAATGGATGTTAGGGCTACACAGACAACCCTTACAAGTTAAATGAATTAGTTATGTATAGGAAAGCAAAGAATTCACTAAATAGATATTTGCCAGTGTCATGGAGAATGTTTGTGTAGAATCCAAGCAAAAGAAAAATTTCCTATTAATTACAAGGGTTTCCACATGTTCCTATTTACACACGATATTTTGCTAATTGCATTGGACCTTAGTATATTTGGGAATCTTCCCAGTGAAATGTATAGCAATAAGAAAGAACTTGGACTAACGATCCCCCCTGGAAAAACCAAGTCAATGATTACAATATATTGCCAAGACTGTGACTTGCAGTTCAACTGATGGCCCATCAAATTAGACCATTAACATCATTATCTCTCCCTTTCTAATTAGTCCACAAATATTCTGTCTCTATATTTAAAATTTGTGTATGTGAGTATATATGTATATATCTACACATATATAAAATATATGCAAATACATGTGTGTTTATGTGTATGTGGGGGTGTATATGTATATAGCTTAGGATCATGTATTTAGATTAGGACAGAACCTTTAGAGATTATCCAGTACAATCGCTTTATTATAATAGATGAGGGAGGGAACTTTATTAGAGAGGCATTTATGTGTTCAAATTCATATATGTGTGCACACACAAGATATAAATATATATGCATATATATTTATGCAATATATGTTGCATTTATATTCATATATACAAATATGTTGTAATATGAAGTTCTTTAGCATATTGACAAAAATCAGAAAGGATTTTCTTAGGAGTAGTCCATCCCTCCCATATTGTTAATGTTCAAACAAAAGATGATTATTGAGTATATTATAGGCAGCTAGGTGATACAATGGAGTTGAAGATGAGCTAGAAGTAGGAAGACTGGAGATCAATTCCAGCCTCAAGTACTTAACTATGTGACCCTGGGCAGATCACTTAATATAACTTTGCCTCAATTTCCTCAATTGGTAACAATAGCAGATGGTGATAATAGCCCCAGAGTTATTGTGTGGATGAAATAAGATAATATTTGTAAGGCATTTTGCTTACTGTGTTATGCTAAAGAGTAGGTTTTTGTTCATGTACACTTTAGATAGCTTTTGAGTATATTTCCAAGTGATTCCTTATGGAGAGGTTGTGATATACATATGATGAAACCATGGATTAAAGTGAGGGAACCAATGAAAAACAAAAGAAATTTTGTGGGAAGTTGAATGAAGAAGGATTATTGTTATTATAAATTGAAGATCGTATTCTAAAGATAGAATAAGAATTCTAGTATTAGATATTCATTGATATATTACTTCAGTGTTAGTTATAATACAAAACATTCCATATAAAAAGTTATAAACTAAAGGTTGGGGGAGGAGATTCAGAGGGAGGTGACATCACTTAAACCAAAGTACCAATTATTATATACATGAAGAATAAAAATCCTAATCTTTATTTTTGTTATTTCTATTCTCAACACAGTGGTACATAGTAAGCCCTTAGAACAATTACTTGTTGACCAACTACCTGATAAGTACACTCTACCCCCTTTTTTGGAATCTTTTATGCCCCATGTGATCTGGAAAATTTGGCATCTCTGAATGTGTTAACACAAATTCAAAACATACAAAATGTCAACTTTTCTTTCAAACCTAAAACTCTTCCGATTTTCCAATTTCTATTAAAGACTCTAATATTCTTCTAGTTTCCCAGGTTATTCCATGTTTGTCTTCTTAATATTATTCCCAACTCTTCATTCTCCTTCACTATCCATTTACAATAAATTATAAAATCCCTTCATTTCTAATTTGCATTCATGATCCCTTCTTCTACTCACACAGTCATCACCTTAGTGCAACCTTCATCATCTCTTTTTTTTGGCTTGAAACAAACTGTCTCCTAATTGTTCTTCCTTTCACAAAATTCTCCCTACACCAGTCCATTTTCCTCACAGAGCTGCCAAGGTAATTTTCCTTAAGCATAATTTTGATTATGTCACCTCCGCAACAATTCCGTGCCTCCCTATTGCATGTAACATCAAATGTAAAATTATCTTTTAAAGAAAGCCCTTAGCAATTTTTAAATGCTAAGCCACTTTTTAAAAATTTAATAATTTTTAAGTTAAAAAATTAAATAAATTTTTATTTTCAAAATTTATACAAGAATAATTTTCAACATTTACTCTTTTTTCCTCCTTTCCTTTACCCCTCCCCCAGATAGCACATAATCCAATATATCTTAAACATGTACAAGTCTTCTATACATATTTCTACAAATATCTAAGCCATTTTTAAAGTCTCATCATACACCACTTTTCTTTCTACATTCTATTTATTGTTCAAGCAAACACACTTTCTTGTTTCTTACAGAGAGTACTGCTGTTGTCTGTTTGCCTTCACACTGGCCATTTCTATACCTGGAATGAACTCTCTCCTCACTTCTATCTTGAAGAATTCTTTCCATTTAGCACTATATTACCTGAGAGGTGGTTAGTTAGTTGGTCTTGGGAGAGCAGACTTCTTTAAAAAACTCACTCTCAAAAAGCAGTTATATCAGAAGCGTGAAAATACTAGGCTCAGATATTCAGTAATTGACACTTCTTTCTAGGAAACCAAAAATGTTAATACCAGAATGGCATGAGCAGAAGGGAAACCCTGGCTCATGTTTTTCTTTCTTAGAATGACATGCTCAAAAGGTTCACTGAGCTCTGGAGCAGGAGGCGGTACAACTAAAGGACATGGCTCTTCTGCAGTCCAGCAGAATATCCAAAGGGAAATGAACAGAGATCAATACTGAAATGAATTTAGAGATGGAAACCTCAGATAGGGGTTAGAATGATACATGAAGGAGCATTTTGAGATCTATACTGATGGAACTATTTTCTGGGGAAAGAGTGATAAATGGATCAAATTTCCATTATCTTCTCAATACAGACCATTTGGAAAGGAGATATAATTTTTTTTTAATATTTGGAGTTTATATGGTACACATAGCTGCTTATGTTGAGCAAAATACATAGTTGGGGGAAAAGATATCCTGGTTTTCTTACTTGCATCAGAATCTTGTGATAATGGGAAGAACAAACTTTTCCATGGTAACAGACACTATATTTCTAGCATGAACATTATATATTTCCCTTAAAATTTTTTTCAAGTTTCAACAGACAAATTTAAAATAAAGTCCATGATTCAATCATTTTAAAGTCTTCTCTCCCATGATTTCCAGAGAGGATAACATTGAAGCCTGCCTTGACTCATCTATTTTGAAGGCCATTTCTTGGCCTTTTCCCTTAAATGACAAACCAGGCTTCATGTCTGTTCAGATTTGAAGGAAAAAAGTATCACCATCCCAAAAAAGAAAAAAAAAAAAAAAAAAAAAAAAACCATAGTTTGAAAGAGGTTCAGGTTTGCTGCAATTGAATCATTTCAGGGACTTTTGGATTTTCTGCATTGATATAGGCTGTATTCCTGGTTTCCCATAGATCTTTCTTAAGTGTTTCTTCCATTGCCCATAACTTATCAAGGATTTATGGGCTACATTGCCATGGATCCTTCACTAAATGGGTATTTCATGTATGGAAATAAAGCACATTGCATGTGCCATAGCTTGGGATATTTTCATAATTGCACACCGAATACATATTACTTTACAACTGGAAATAGGGAATACAGTGTGTGTAATTCTGGGCAATCTTGATTGTATATTGCAGATTGCAATTAGATTTTTCAAAAACACTTAATATTACAATGTGGATGCTTCCCCTTGCTTACTCCAATTAGGCACCTAGCATTGCCTGGGGCCAGAGAGTAGCCTACCCACCATTGTAACAGAATGGGTAGGGAGAGTAAAAGAGGGCTGTAGAGTGAACATTGTGCCTTTTTTTTTTTTTTTTTTAATATGCAGAACTGATGTGGACTCCATTGCTTATGCTTTCTGAGAGTGGAAGCTAATGACATGCTGTGAATATATGTACTATACATAATCCCTCTTCAGGTTTGAACTGTGTTCTTCCTCCAAACTTCAATTGTAAAGAGTGAATGTTGGAAAGGAAAAAGGATGATCCTGTTTTATTTTTCTTTCACTTTAGAATTTCTGATGCAAGTTGGACATTTGTGTCTTTTGGGACTATAAATTATACTTCAGTATTTCTATCTCTCTATGTATTTTGAAATTAAGATGGTATGTAAAAATTATTCATAATTCACGTGGCTCTGGCCTCTCTTTTGGCTCTTAGCATGTGTGCTGTGTGCTATTCATTTTAATTGAAAATATTCTAAAAGCAAGATTGATGTGTTTTCTATCCCCCCAAAATAGAAACAGGTTCTGTGCTCATAATTGAACACTCAGTGCCCCCTTTCCTTATTAACATGCTCTCTCTAATTTGTGCCTCTGTTTGCACAATATAAATGGCCTTTAACAGTCCTTCATTTATACAATGGTCTCTGTAACCCAAAGAAAATTAGTGGCAGGCTAAAACCTATTTTTACTGACACTGAGACAAAAATGCTAATTACCTTAAAATATTCTCAAGTGTATCTCTTTGGCATGCTTCCAGGAAAGACTCAAAACTTTTCCCCCCCTCTCTGTTTATTTAATAGTTATGAAGGAAATTATTTTATATTTTAATATATACTCACATGCACATTTATATTTAAAATTTTACATCTCATATGTGAAGGCCAGTGTATGGGCGATTTTCTTTCCTGCCACTCTCAGATATATTTTTAATATATAATATATATATATATTATATGCAAGATGCCTATTTATGGCTAACAATTTTTTCCTATTTTTGTTAGAGAATTTAAAGGTCTTTGAAGAAGAAAGGCCCAAAAATTTGGATTTATTTTGGTTAAGCAGGTTAATTATTGTTAAATACTAATTTTTTTATTTTAGATCATTTAAAAAAATTTCTTCAATTATTGAGTTATTTTGTCCAAATTATTACTCTGAAATACACATTTCCTTTTAAAAAATTTAATATAATAGGATAAAAGATCAAAGATCAAAGTCAATATGTCTGAGAATGGAAGCTAATGACATGCTGTGAATATATGTACTGTTCATAATCCTTATTCAGGTTTGAAATTGTGTTCTTCTTTTTAAAAATATAGGAAAAAGGATTGCTAAAATTTATATGCAGTGGTGAACTTTTTTATTCATTCATTCATTTAACAGTCATTTATTCAATGTCTATTATGAGCAGGGCACTGTGCCAGGTTCTGTGGTATATACAAAGTATGACACATGGTCTCATGCAGCAAGTAAGTATAGATCTTGTTAGGGACACAAAACACATTAAATAATTATATTAAAGCAAAATAATAAAATGAAACATGAGAAATATCACAAAACAGGGGATGATTAAGAGCCTAATGACTCATTAAATAATTAAAATAAATGAAAGGCATCCTTTAAATATATATATATATGTATATTTCTAATACATTTATAGATCTATGGTCTAATTGATATAGGGCAGATTCTATTCAATCTAAAACTTTTCATTTTGTGCAACTCTTGTATATAACTTAAATTCTGGATAAAATTTAAATGTTCTTATTCCAAAAGATTATTTAAAAGGTAATAATCACCAATGGGTCATAAATATATAAAATATTATATACTATCTAATTTTAAATTAATTTTTAACTTTTAACTGTATTTTGAGAATCAGCAAGGTATAGTAGAAAGAACTTTAAATTTGAAACCAAAGTCGTCAAAACCATTTATTTGGTACTAGCTAAAAAATAGAGTAGTGGATCAGTGGAATAGATTAGGTTCAATAAGACACAATAGTCAATGACTATAGTAACCCAGTGTTTGATAAGCCCAAAGACTCTAGCTTCTGGGAAAAGAATTCACTATTTGACAAAATTTGCTGGGAAAACTAGAAAATAGTATGATAGGAACTAGGCATTGACCAACAACTAACATCCTATACTAATATAAGGTCAAGATGTGTTCATGATTTAGATGTAAAGGTTGATATTTTAAGCTATGTAGGAGAACAAGAGATGATCCATCTCTCAGATCTATAGAGAAAGGAAGAATTTATGGCCAAAGAAGAGATAGAGAACATTCTGAAATGCAAAATGGATTATTTTGATAACATTAAGTTAAAAAGTTTTTGTACAAACAAAACTAATGCAGCAAAGATTAGAAGGGAAGCAGAAACCTGGGGAAAATTTTTTTTTTTTTATAACCAGTATTTCTGATAAAAGCTTTGTTTCTAAAACATATAGAGAATTGACTCAAATTTGTAAGCCATTCCCCAACTGATAAGTGGTCAAAGGATATGAACAGACAATTTTTAGATGAAGAAATTAAAGCCATTTCTAGGCATTTGAAAAAATGCTCTAAATCACTATTGATTAGAGAAATACAAGTTAAAAAAAAAACTCAGGTACTACTACACATCTTTGAGATTGGCTAAACTGACAGGAAAATATAATGATAAATATTGGAGGGGATATGGGAAAACGGGGACACTAATGTATTGTTTGTGGGGCTGTGAAATGATCCAACCATTCTGGAGAGCAATTTGGAAGTATGCCAGGGTACAAAACTGTGCATATCTTTTGATCAAGCATTATCTCTAGTAGGTCTGTATACCAAAGAGATTATAAAAGAGGGAAAAAAACTCACATATGCAAAATTGTTTGTAGCAGTCTTTTTTGTAGTGGCAAGGAAGTGGGTGTCCATCAGATGGGGAATGGCTGAATAAGTTTTGGTATATAAGTTCTATAGAATGTTATTATTCTGTAAGAAAAGCCTGGAAAAACTTACATGAACTGATGCCAAGTGAAGTAAGCAGAACTAAGAGAATATTGTAGCCAGGAACAACAATATTATGTGATGATGAATTGTAATGGACGTGACTCTTTTCAATAATGAGACAATTCAAGGCAATTCTAATGGATTTGTGATACAAAGTGCCATCTTCATCTAGAGAAAGAACTATGAAAACTGAATGTGGATCAAAGAATAGTATTTTAACCTTTTTGCTGTTGAATAAAACAATCAGGGTGGAACTATAAATAGAGAAGATCATAGTCTGTAGATAAATTAAAGATTTGGAGTTGGAAGATCTTAGAAATCATTTAATCCAAACCCTTCCTTTTAAGGATGAGAAAATTTGAGGGACTAAGAGATTAAAGTATTTACCCAAGTCATAATAATAATAATAAGAATAGCTAACATTTATATAGCACTTTAAGGTTTGCAAGATATTTTACATTTTATCTTCATAAAATCTTTGAGAGGTGCTACTATTATCCTTATTTTAAAAATGAGGAAATTGAGGCTGAGGCATTAATTGTTTTGCTTAGGGTCCTATAACTAGAGTGTGAAACTGGATTTGAATTCTGTTCTTCCAGCATCCTATCTATTGTACCATCTACCTTGTTGCTTTATATAACTACACAGGATTTGAGCCCAGGGCTTTTTACTTCCAATTCAGCATTGTTTCTCCTACATTGTGCAGCCTCAATGAAGTTACTTTGTAAACCTCTAAAAAAAAAAAAGTGAATTCTACCCCCCCCCACTTTCACAATTTTACAAGATTGTTGTAAAGAAGATACTTTGTAAAGTATTGTGTAAATGTTATTAATCTCCAAAGAACATAATAAGTTTTTTAAAAGGCTATCTTTGGGAAATGTCATCTGAGGAAAATGTACAACAAAGCTTTATCATTGACCAAAGTACCCCCAAATGCTTTTACACAGATCAGTAACTTCCATTTACCAACATGCAGACTAAATTTAGATACCCCCATTAGAAGCCTAATTACAGTATACTGAAAAGAGGCTTGTACATTTGACCACACCTCCAGACCTACTCACTTGTCTCTGCACTCTCATTCAAACCCATTGTAGATTTTTTTTCTCATTCTAAAGTGGTCTCTTTTAAAATGTAATGCATATGAGATAATTGTACATCCAATTAGGCACATGCTGACTAACATTACATGATCCGATATTCCCTAGTAGAAAGTTGCTTGCCAAAGAAGTTGAATTAAATGTATTAACCTGATTTACACCATGTTCCTCTTCAATATTTCTGTTGAAATCTCAAATGGAACTTAACAACAAACAATAAAACTCAGAGAAAAAAAACCAGCTATTTCCAAATTGACCCAGACTATAATAGGGCATGTTTGAAGAATATGGCTTATAAATAAATAATATTACATAATTTGAAATAGTATGCTGTACGTTCACACTCTATTTGATACTTCAATACCACAATCTTACCAAAGTGGGTACCACTTCCACTGATACACATAACAATTCATTCATATTTTCTTATTCTTTGTGACTCATCCATATCTTCTCATTAATTCTTAATAGGGGAGCTATCCAATGTCTTAGAGACTTCTAAATTTAAAAAAAAGTTTTGTGGGTTTTAGTGTATCATTTGGGTTGTCTAGTTGTTGTCATTCATTTTTGCTATGTTTACTAGCTTACCTTCTTTTTTAATATTACATTTTGTGGATCAACAGTTCTTAAACTTTTGTTTTCAATAGCTTCACATTATTAAAAATTATTGAAAATAATTATTGAGGATTTGTCCAGAGTTTTTTTTTATTATGTGGGTTAGATTTATAGATATTTACATATTAAAAATAAAAATTTACTTTGAATCTGTAGATCCTCTGAAAGAGTTTTAGAGACCCTCAGGATTTTCTAGACCACACCTTGAAAACCACTGTTGTAGATGATACCTCTTTTTATACCTCTTCTCACATGTTATTTATCATTAGTAACATCCACAATTTAGGCTCTTTGGAGGCTGTGTTCCATGATTCATAGTTTTATTATTAATAAATAATTATTTAATTATTATATTACTAGTATAATACTGACATTAAAAAGATGTGGTTTTGTGTCAGGAAGAAGCAAAGAATTTCTGAAAGCATCACAGAATTTCCAAAATGGGAATCAACCCAATCTCTTTCTCCCCAGTTATTATTGCTTCAGAAAACACTGGTGAACTGATGTACCATGTTTCAATTACATCCATGCAAGAAAGCTAGAACCAGAATTTTTTTGTCTAGATAGTACAAAGAAGTTGTAAGATTTTTGGTGGAAAATCTCACGTACAACTGCCTAATTCCACCATTTCTAGTGCCAGATTTGGGTAGAATACATTACAAATATTTGGGAATGAGGATTTTAGCCAAGCCTAAAATGTTCTTCTCTGCGTGTGTTAGGAGCATAGCCATTGATAAGTTTAATCATTTCTTCCTAATTAAATAAGATCAAATTCTGCAAACTTGTACTTTATAGAATGGCATAAGGATCTTACACCTTCTTACAGTCACACTATGACTGACCAATTTTGAGTAGCCCTGAGATCTTTTTTTTTACATCTGATACATGCTAATAAAATACTTGCAAGCTGTTTTCACCTACAATTCAATCTAGGGTGAAGATTTGCTCTTTGACTTCTACTGCTAATTATGGGATTCTTATATCTGGGATCTACAAATTCCAAATAAGTAATGAATAGATTTCAGGAAGTTTGTAAATGTGGATAGGAAAATCTACATCTTTATTTTCACTAATTTCTAACTGAAAATGAGTATTTCCTTCAGTTTTTAAAAATCTTTAAAACTTATGGGTTCTACAGATTTCACCAACTTGCCAAAGAGATTCCATGACATCAGCAAATTAAGAAACCTTTCTAGACTGGCTCCACCTCCTTTTACTCAAAGTTGTGAAATAACTTTCATCCTCATCTGCTAAAACTTTTCTTTCCAAGGAGTATTAATGACATAAAATAAACCTACATAAATCCAAGGAGCAGTAATTCCCATCATCAAATCCAGTGGCTTTTTTTTTTTTAAGTATTATCTTTCTTCACTTCAATATGGAATATAATAGTATTACTAGTAATGATAATCACAATAACTAAGGACAGCTAGATGCCACAGTTCATAGACTAGAGTCAGGAGGAACTGAGTTCAAATCTGGACTCAGACACTTATTAGCTATATGACACTGATCAAGTCCCTTAATCCCTAATGCCTTATCAAAAAAAAAAAAAAAAATAACAACTAGAATTTACATAGCGCTTTAAATTTTCCAAAACATGTTATAAATATTATATGATTTTATTTTTATAACAACAAGGTAGGTGGTATGATTATCCTCATTTTATAGATGAAAAAATGGAAACAAATAGAAGTGAAAAGATTTGTTCAAGATCACACTGTTAGTGTCTGAGGCCATATTTGAACTCAGCTCTTCTGACTCCAAGTCTTCGTACTAGATCACCCAGTTTTCTCTTTGAATATTTGCAACTATTAACTACTCTTTCTTTAGTAATGCCTTTTTTTTTAACTTTCATGATACTGAACTTTCATTATTTTCTTTATACTTCTTTAATTGATCTTTCCTTATTGTCTTGACTAACTCCTTTTCCTTTTCTTACTACCTTAAGCCTGGATATTTTGCAAGATTTTCCCCTCCTTTTTCTCTCTTCCACATGCCCATTAGCAATTAATTTCTTTGACTTCAGTGATTACCTTTAAGTATATGATTCCAAAATTTTGATATTCATCCTTAGCTCTTCCTATGTCTCCAATCACATATTATCTAATTGAATGCTGGCTATTTTTATGTGTATGCTTTGCTGGCACCTTAAACTTAAGCTGTCTGGAACTGACACCTTTCCCTGAAGACCTAATTTCTTTATTTCTGTTCATGGTACTACCATCTTCTCAGTCTGCCAAATAAAATCTCAAGGTAATCACTAATTGTGTACGTTCTCCCATTACAACAGTTACCAAATACTGTCAATTCCACTTCTTCAATTTCTCTTGCATCCAATCCTTCCTTTCTATTTCTATTACTTTAGCTCATCACTTTTTGCCTGAATTCTTATAATAAATTCCTAACTGATTTTCTTGCCTTTACTCTCTTTGCTTTCAAATTTATCCATCACAAGGCTGTTGGAGTATTTTTTTTTAAAGAATTGCTCTGATCAAATCACTCCTCTACTCAAAAGCCTTTTGTGATTACCTATTGCTTACCAAATATAGTTTAAATAACTTATTTTGCCATTCAAAGACCTCAGAAATCTAACCACAATCTACTTTGCCAGCTTTATATTAAACTTATCTCCTTAACACACATTCCTTTCCAGACAAACTACTTATTATACCCCATTATTATCCTATACTCTCCTATTTTTGTGCCTTTGAGCTATCTTACATTCCTGCAATAAATTCCCCTCCTTCCTCCTCCTATTCATTCTTTACCTGTTGAAATTCTTCTATTTGATCAGGACAAGTCAGGTGCCACTGCTTCCATAATGCTTTTAAACCCTGAAAGTGAGTTCATCCTCTCCAAATTTCTCATAGAACTTTATTGTATCTCTTCATTGATCTTCTTATATTCTTCGTTAGAGACAGCCAAGTGAGTTGAAGTTAGAAAGACCTAAGTTCAAATCTAACCTGTAAAACTTTACTTCATCTGTGATTCTGGATAAGTTATTTGACCTGGAGCAAAGAAGATCTGTGATCAAATTCAACTGGCAAAATTGTACTTGGTTTATGATTCTGAATAAGTTATTAAACCTTATTTGTCCTAAGTTCCTTATCTGGAAAATGGAGGTAACAATAGCACTATATTCCAGGGTTGTTGTGAGAATAAAATGAGTTAATATTTCTAAGTGATTTGCAAAGCTTAAGGTATTAGGTAAATGTTAGCTATTAATATCATTTTTGCACATTGTGCCATATATATATATATATATATATATATATATATATATATATATATATATATATATATATATATATATATATGATAACATTCATTTAAAACCATATCTGATATGGATGTGTGATCCATTTAGGCTCTTAGTGCCCCAGGCAATTTTCTTAGATAGTACCCTACAGAAGAGTTGCTGATCCACATTGGTAGAGTTGTATTTCCTCCTTGAAAATATCCTAAATCAGAGAATTGACAGGTCCAGGTCCCCCCTCCCTCCAGATCTATCCAAATAAAGTATGCTTATACATAGTATAGGTAATGAATGCAAGCTTCTGGGTGTGCATGCAGGAACATAAGACACATAAACACCCCTCCAGATTTGTGTTGGCTCTGATAACCTTCTCTATTATAGGATCTACCTTGTACTACCAGTCCTTTATCTTCACAAACTTTTTGGTTCCCTAAGTCATTTCTCCTGTAGTCTTACCTGCTAGCACTCGCAGGACAAAATATCATTAATTGCCTCAATATTGGACTTCAAAGGAGAATCTTAAACAGTCCAAGCATGTATTTTCCTCAATGGACTGTTCTTCAAACACTGATATTCTGTCTGAACTCATTCATCAATTCTTAGCATACTACCACCTTATATTTTTCCTGTCCTAATGGTTGTGAAACCCTAAGTACCAATGTATGTCCCCTTTCTTCCCATGCCCAATTTCTTGATTCTGTCCTATCCCTGTAAATCCTACCTTGTTAATGTGCTACTATAAATTTTCCTATTCTTTCTATCTTGCCCTTTGGAATATCTACTCCATAATTAATAAATTTGTTTTTATTATACTTCTTTTTCTTTTTTTAAACTCCTTCCATCATTCGGCACTCCCTAAGACCTGGCTCATTCATGTTGACTGCTTCCCTGATTACCATTTCCTATACTGGCCACAATTTTTTAAAATGGCCCTTGACTTGCTAATCAAAGTGGGAGTCAGAATATTCTTCCTTCCTGTTCCCATTTCTAGACTTGTCTTGTGGCACAATCACTTAGTAACCTTTTTTCATTGGAAGTTCACAAAATCCACAGTTATAACTTAGTAATCATCATCTTTCAATCCCAGGATGTTCTCCTTTTTTCCTTAAAAAGTTCAGGGCTTGGCTCAAATGTTCTCTTTATTTTAACTCCTGCCTTTATACCAGGGGTCTTCCACCTATAAACTAATGCTCCTCCCTTCTAATTATCTCAACTATACCCTCATGTTCCATTATTACCTTACAATGAACTCCCAGATTCCTTTATTTGTTCATAATCATTTATCATTTTATTTTCCCTAATCCTTATCATTCTACTTCTATTTTTCATCTTCACTATAACCCCCATTCCTTCAGTACTCTTCAAGGCCTTTGCTTCTCCATTCACTACACTTCTCTCTCTTTTGGGGGAAACTGTTCAATTTTAAATATCCTATTCCCTCAGACCACTCTGCCTTTTTAGCCTATGTCTTATCATACCTTGCCAAACCTCAATTCTATTATTCCCATTATCTGATTCTTTTATTCTTCTCACGCTGCTGAATAGAATGAGGAAATCACAAAAACATTTTGATTGAATCCACTACAAATTTATATTACCCAATTTCAATGAGCACTCACTGCTGCAAGGTAATTTCTCTATTTCTTTCTAATTAATTTGAGACCCCAACTGACACAATATTCAAAATCTTTCATTCTTTCTCAAGCTTCACATGGCACTGCCTTTCCCTACTCACTCAGCTGAAAAATTCCACTCAGACTTCACCAAAAAAAAAAAAAAAAAAAAAAAAAAAAAAAAAAAAAAAGTTATTTTGCTTAAAGCTCTCCCTTTCCCCTTTCTCAACACATATTTCTCAGACATCTTTCTTTATTTTCTTTTCCTTCATTTCTGTATTATTATGATCAATCCCATATATGCACCCTTTATTCCAAACTTTCCCCTGACTTCTTTTAGCAGTCTTTTTCTACTATTAATCATGGTTTTTCAGTCTATTCAGTCCTGATTAATTCCTTCATTCAATCTCAGCTATCTTCAGAAATAAGTATACCTTTGAAGTTGAGTTGTTATTCAGTTATATCTAACATTTTGTGACCTCCATGTACTATAGCATGTCTGGCCCTTCTATTTTCTTCCATTACCCCAAAGTCTGTCCAAGCTCATATTTATTGTTTTCTGATACCATCTATCCTCTGCCATTTTCTTTTCCTTTTGCATTCAATCTTTCCCAACATTAGGGTCTTATCTTTTTTTTATTTTTTGAAAATGCAATTTTTTCTTTTCTTTTTTTTTGGCAATTTTAAAATTCATTCATTCATTTATTTATTTTAATTAAATTTTAATTAAAGCTTTCAAAACATATGTAAGGATAATCAATATTAACCCTTGCAAAATCTTGTTTTCTAATTTCCTCCCTTTTCCTTCACTCCCTTCTCTAGATAGCAAGTAACCAGTAGTAAACCCAACATATACATATATATTTATGTATAATTATCTTGCTTCACAAGAAAAATCAAATCAAAAAGGAAAAAAATGAGAATGAAAATAAAATGCAAAACAACAAAAAGAGTGGAAATGCTATGTTGTGATCCATCCTCAGTTCCCACAGTCCTCTCTCTGAGGTGCAGATGGCTCTCTTCATTACAACATTATTGGAACTGGTCTGAATCATCTCATTGTTGAAAAGAGCCATGCCAATCAGAATTGATCATTGTATAATATTGTTGTTGTCATATATAATAATCTCCTAGTTCTGTTCACTTCACTTAGCATCAGTTCATGTAAGTCTCTCCAGGCCTCTCTGAAATCTTCCTGCTGGTTATTTCCAACAGAACAATAATATTCCATAACATTCATATACCACAATTTATCCAGCCATTCTCCAGATGATGGGCATCCACTTAGTTTCCAGTTTCTGGCCACCACAAAGAGGGCTGCCACAAACATTCTTGCACATACAGTCCCTTTCCCTTCTTTAAGATCTCTTTGGGATATAAGCCCAGTAGTAACGCTGTTGGATCAAAGGGTATGTACAGTTTGATAACTTTTTGAGCATAGTTCCAAATTACTCTCCGGAATGGTTAGATTCATTCACAATTCTACCAACAATGCATTAGTGTCCCAGTTTTCCCATACCCCTTCCAATGTAATGCTTTTTCTTTAAAAAAAAATATTTATTTAATATTTTATCCCCTCAATTACATTTCAAAAACAATTTTCAACATTCATTTAAAATTTTTTTTCATCAGGTCTTTTTTTAAATGAATCTTTCTTTTTCATTAGGTGGCCAAACTAAAGTTTTGGCTTTAGTATTTGACCTTCCAGTGAATAGTCTGAAATAATTTCTTTAAGTATTGAATGATTTGATCTATGTGCTGTTCAAGGAACTCTCAAGTCTTCTCCAGAATCCCAGTTTGAAAGTATTGATTCTGCTGCTGTCTGTGTTCATTATGGTCTAATTCTCATAATCCAGTAGAAGTGCTTCATTTTAGTATCTTTATATCGATTGACTCCTTCCCTGCTGCCTATAAACATATTCATGCCTTCCTTATCCTTTAAAAAACTCTCATTTGATCTTAGCATTTCTGCCAGTTATCACTCTATAGCTTTTCTCTACTCTCTACTCTTCAGTTAAGTGCCATCCACAGCCAGAGAAAGAACTATGGAGATTGAATATAGAGCAAAGCATCCTTTCACAATCTTCTAAAACCTCTGGAATCCAGCTCATCATTCAGCTGAAATTACTCTCTCTGAATTTACTTGGGATTTTTAAACTGCTAAATCTGCCTTTTCTCAATCCCCATTCTTGACTCTCTATTATAGAACTTTGTAACCAAATTCATAACCTTCTGGATACTCTTTATGCTAAATTTTAGTGATACTGCATTCTCTTATTTCTATTTATATGATCATTCCTCAGTTTCCTCTGATGGAACTTATCCAAGCCTCTCCCATATAGCCTTTAGTGTTTCCCAAAGAACTATCAAAGGCCCTTCTCTTCTTTTTTGAAGAGAAGGTAATCTCTTAAACTCTCATGAGGTTCCATTATTCATCTCTATACTGATAATTCTTCAGTCTATTTAATTCAGACCTAACCTCTCCCCTGACCTCTAGTCACATCAACAGCTACCAACTGGACATCTTGAACTAGGTATCTCCCAGACATATGAGAGCGATCTCATCAACTTTTCCCTAAAATAATTTCCTATTACTGTAATGAGCACGACTATCTGCCCAGTCATCCAGGCTACAATTTTCATAGTGTTCTCAATTCCTTATGCACATTAAGCCCATATATCCATTGCCAAATCTCATCATTTTTACCTTCTCAATATTTTTTCTCATACATCCCACCAGAGTTAAGAAAATCATTGCCTGGACTGTTGCAATAATCTGCTAATTGGTTGCTCCTCAGGTTGCTCTCCACTTCAATCTTTTCTTCATACAGTTGCCAAAATGATTTTTTTTCCCTAAAAGGTAAGTCTGTTCATACCATGCCTGTGCTCAGAAAATCCAGTAAAAATCCCATAACCTTCTTTCACATGATACTCCTCCAGACTGCGTGTCTTTCACTAGCTATTCTTCATGACTGAAATGTTCTCTCGCCTTATGTACCTTCCCTGATCTTTCTCTTTTTCTTTGTTATAATCTCCAAGAAGGTTGATATTTATTTTTTAAGATTATATTGAGGTTCTCCTTTTTAATTTTAATTTTTTAAAAAATTATTCATTTATTTATTTATTTTTAAAGGTTTTTCCCCTTTTCTTTTCTTTCTTTCTTTCTTTCTTTCTTTCTTTCTTTCTTTCTTTCTTTCTTTCTTTCTTTCTTTCTTTCTTTCTTTCTTTCTTTCTTTCTTTCTTTCTTTCTTTCTTTCTTTCTTTCTTTCTTTCTTTCTTTCTTTCTCTTTTTCTTTTCTTTTTCTTTTTCTTTTTGCTGAGGTAATTGGAGTTGTGACTTGCCCAGGGTCACACAGCTAGGAAATGTTAAGTGTCTGAAGGTAGATTTGAATTCAGGTCCTCCTGACTTCAAGGCTGGTAAAAGCTTTTTATTTTCAAAACATATTTATGGATAATTTTTCAACATTGAACCTTGCATAGCCTTGTATTTCAGATTTTCCCCTCCTTTCCCCTACCTCCTCCCCTAGATGGCAAGCAATCCAATATATGTTGCACATGTTAAAATAGCCAATATGTGTAAACATATGCATACCATTCTATTGTTGACAAGAAAAATCAGATCAAAAAGGAAAGAAAATGAATAAGAAAACAAAATGTAAGCTTTCTCTCTAGACCTCTCTAAAATCATCCTGCTGGTCATTTCTTACAGAACTATAACACTCATATACCATAACTTATTCAGCCATTCTCCAATTGATGGGCATCCAGTTTCCATTTTCTAGCCACTACAAAAAGGGCTGCCACAAACATTTTTGCATACATGAGTCCCTTTTCTTCCTTTAAAATCTCTTTGGGATATAAGCCCAGTAGAAACACTGATGAACCTGATGTTTTTTCAATACTTAGGTCAAAGTACTTCTCCCATAGGAGGTCGTTTCTGCTCTCTCTCTCTCTTTCTCTCTCTCTCTCTCTCTCTCTCTCTCTCTCTCTCTCTCTCTCTCTCTCTCTCTCTCTCTCTCTGTCTCTCTCTCTCTCTCTGTCTCTCTGTCTCTCTCTCTCTCTGTCTCTCTCTCTCTCTCTGTCTCTGTCTCTCTGTCTCTCTCTCTCTCTCCTCTCTCTCTCTCTCTCTCTCTCTCTCTCTGTCTCTCTCTCTCTGCCTCTCTCTCTGTCTCTCTCTCTGTCTCTGTCTCTGTCTCTCTCTGTCTCTCTCTCTCTCTCTCTCTCTCTCTCTCTGTCTCTCTGTCTCTCTCTCTCTCTGTCTCTCTCTCTGTCTCTCTCTCTCTGTCTGTCTCTGTCTCTGTCTCTCTCTCTCTCTCTCTCTCTGTCTCTGTCTCTCTCTCTCTGTCTCTGTCTCTCTCTCTCTCTCCTCTCTCTCTCTCTCTCTCTCTCTCTCTCTCTCTCTCTCTCTCTCTCTCTCTCTCTCACTAACTAGTATTACCTTTTCATTTAAAAGATATCCTTCTAAAATTTCCTTTCAATTGTTCTATGTATTCATAGTTATTTGCATGTTGCCTCTTTCAATGGAATGTGAACTTTCTGAAGGCAGCCACAGTTTTTGCCTTTCTTTGTATGCCAAGCCAGTACTTAGCATGATATCCAGCACACAATAAATATTTAATAAATGCTTATTAACTGAATGGCTCAAATGCCTCAGAAGGCTCAAAATGACTCAAAAGAACACACAAGTGTTCAGATACAGTTATAAGGAAATTTTTACTATCTTAAATAGCATCTTTCATATATTTACATTTTATGATTCAATGATTTCTATTGCTTCATAAAATAAAAAGACTTTAAAAAGTCTTTCTCTCAGAATAGTCTAATATCCTATTTACATGTTACAATATTATACCAAATAAAATACAAGTTATCCCTTAAGTCATGCCATAATGTAAGTAGCACAATATAATAATAATAATAGCACAATAGTAAGTATACAATCAAAGACAAGAAAATAATTTTTAATAAAGCCCTCTGAATTATTCTAAATGACATCTTATGTTTAATTTTACACTATCCCTGAACAAATCATCAGATACTTTAATAACTATACAAATATTAATATTTAATACAAGGGATCCTCTCAGTCACTGAATAATCATAACTGGATTGATAGGGTGCTAAATGGGAAAATCCTGTTTAGACAGTTGTAAGTGAAGGGAGGATTTTTTTTTTTAATGAAACAAGTTTGATGGTCTTGTCATCATAAAACTGATAGATATTTGGCACAATTTATATCCTTGCTGAAAAGAAGTTTGAGAAAGGGAATGATTCTTACATAGATTAATTCTATCCCCATTCTCTCTACTGCTTATATTATGAATGGATAGTCCGTTTGGTCATTAGCTGAATGACGTAGCAAAGTATGGTGAACCTTATGATTTTATTTTATTTTTTTAATGCATATAAATTGATCTTAGCTTCTGAGAAGTGGACTCTGCTACCTTAAGTATCATTGACATAACAAAGGAAGGAAAACAAAATAGAAGAATGGATTATTCTCACATTCATCTTCTTTTTCAGGCTATCTATGAATCTATTTATCCATCTGGACATGGGTATTATATTTCTGAGGGAGTTTCTGTTCAGCAAAGGATAAGTGATTTCAACCAAAGGTTTTTCTTGTTTCAGGAACCTGGTGGTCCATATACTTCCCAGAATAACTGACATCTAGTTTGTTTTATAAAGTGCTTTGGGAACTACAGAGATAAATGCCATATAAATAACAGCTCTATTGGGACAAAGTAGATTGGAATCCTTTTTGTTCATCTAGATAGAACACCTACCAGTAAGTAGCAGGGATATGTACGTAGACACTATTGAGTATATGTGAACACTATTGAGAGTTAGCAGTGGGGTAATTTCCTATTTTGTTTTATATCCCATGGAGCTGACAGTGTGGAGTCGTTATCAATTTGGGATTCTTTATTCTTCAGGCCTCATTTCCAGTAGCTATAGGTCACCTTGTAAAGGAAGAAGTTAAGGGAAAAGGAACCTTTCTTTGTTTTGGGGAATTGATTGTTTGCTTTTCTTTTTGCTTTTCTTGCTAGAAACATTTATATATGTATGTGTGTCTATATTTTTTTTCCTAAGCTTCATTCACATTTAGATGGTTAGCCCATTGCATGTAGCACATTCCAGACTATTACATGTTATATTATATTTATATAATATAATTATTATAATTGGTATAAATATTTCCTTGTGGAAACATTTGAGTTCTAGTGTGTGTATAAGTATGATGAAGACTCTTGCAGAACCAAAACTGACATAAGGTGACCAGGGCTTTGTTCCAAGGCACCAACGTCATAGGAAATCATATTGATCATTCCTTCAAAATCCAATAGCCTGGGATGTTTACACAGGGTGATATGATTTAGGAGAGCAATTTCTAAGATCTCATCAAGTGTAGACTCAGGTTGTTGGTACCCCATACCAATTACTTAAGGTTTGCTTTCTCCTCCTTACTTCTAAACCTTTAGGGTGGAGGCTAAATTTCTGGGTAGATGGTCTGTGCCTTTTCTAGCCATTGATTTGTCTCTTGTTCAAGGGATCTTGCTGTTCTCTCCTATAATCCTCCACAACTAAACTATCCCCTTCCCCACCCCCCTGAAATAATTTCTTCTAATGACTTCGTCCCTCCAGAGGGATAAAGAAATGTTAAGTGGAAATATATTATGAGTTTAGAATAGAGACACTGTAACCCCTCTCTTTTTTCTCCATTGCTTTTAGTCAGGGAAATATTTAATTTATATAGCTATCTTTTATGTATGAATATTTTTCATTTCCAGATTTTCCCTCATTGCTTAGGATCTTCTTCCCTGGAACATCTAAGTTCCCCTTTGGTTTTGCAACCTGCAATTTTCCTCTATAAAGTTTGCTCCCTTCTTCCAAGGATAGGTTACTTCTATGAGCCTATATTTGGATATTGGGATCCTGTCCCAGGGAATGCTCCATTTTTTGTATTGTCATCCTCTATTAGGTTATAAGCTGTTTGAGGGCAGGGGCCCTACTCTTTTTTTATAGTATTTGGATCTCTGGCACTCACTATAGTGCCTAGCATATAATAAACATCTTAAAATGCTTATATCTTTCTTTCCTTTTAGTAGAAGACCTTGCTTTCAAATCTTGAAGGACCGATATATTATTTCTCTATGAGCAGAAAAAAGAAAACTTAAAAATGGGGAAAATATCAAGGTAATTACTAAACCTTATATCTTAGACTGACACTGATCCATTTCTCCTCATTTATCTCTTTATATAGTAAATAAGGAATGGCAGTGTGCTTCCTGACTTAGAATAACAATAACAACAAAAAAATTCAAATTCTTTCCTCCCCCAGTTTTATTTTAATTCTGAATTTAGATAACAATAAAACAAGCATTTTCATATACAAGTAGAATAGAGAAAGAACTGTTTTATATATGTGTATGAAATTGTGAATCTATTACATATAGATTGCTTTTCTTTTTAAGTATATAATAAATTCAACTCATTACTTTCAAAGCTCTCCTGCTTGACTGCGTTTCCTTCTCATTTTCCTTATGTATTCTTTTAAGCACTAAAAAAATTTCAATGACTATCTTTTCTTTTTTTTCCTTTATATTTTTTGTGGGGGAGGAGGCAACTTTCTTCTCATTACCCCTCTTTTTCAGTTATAATAGATATATAGTCAAGCAAAGGAAATTCACATATTGATCATATTAAAAAATGTACATCTTATTCTATACTAAGTCTATACTAAGTCTCTTTGTCAGGAGGTGGGTAAACATGAAAAGTACTTGATTCTCAACCAGCAAGTTTTGTGGCAAATGTTAAAGGCAGTTCCTGAGAGACTGTGGCATATGTCACATAGAAGGAGAAAGTTCCACAAACAACACCCTGGCCCCTCCACCCAGGTCTTGTTACACCTGGTTTCTCAAGAGCAGATTGCCTAGCCAATCTTAATAGTCCCGGAGGAACATCAGGCAAGAGGCTGTATTCCAACTACCTTTGTCCTAATTTATTGAGGGCTTTAAAAGTTGAAAATAAAACTTTGAACTCAACACATCTGCAGCTTTACAATTCAGGTGTGCTGCTTGCCTTCAGGGATACCAAAGATCATTGAAATTAGGGTGACCAGGAATTTAGCAAACAGACTAAGTGAAAAGCAAGTACAGACTAGACACAGTTGGTTCCCTTACTATATTACCTTGGCAGGCAAAGGACGGAAGTCCCTTGTTCTGCACTTGGTATGTCCTTTCTTAATAGATAGGATTTCTCCTGTCTAAAGGTCTTTAATCCTATCTCTTCTATGTCCTTCAAGAGACCAGAAAAGAGTGATTTTCCCCAGATGAGCCCAAGAATGAGGAAAAAAGCTGAAAGAGAGAAGAAAATAGGGAGAGAACAAGAAAATACTTGAACAAAACCAGGAAAATGAAGACACACTCAATTTAAATTTCCATCCAGACCATTCTAAATTTTAGTTTTCTTTGGAGAACAACTAAGTAAAAGGTTACAAGGAATATCAGTAGCTATGTTTGGGAAAAACTAACATGAAAGGAGGTCTAATTTCTTAACACTATCTTTTGTATGTGCAGACTGATAACTTTTATGTATGTGTATGCTGTTTATAAAGAGTCACTTCAAAAGTGTAACCCATCAATTTCTGTGGTCCAGACAAAAATTTGCCTTGGGATGATTTCAATTTGAAGAATTTTATCACTTAGAACTTTAGATTAAATGGAAAGATTTTGCTCCTCAGTTCTCTCATAGAAAATATATAGAATATATAAAATAGAGTATAACTAAAATAGCTAGTATAACTAAAATATCTAAAATATAAAATATATATATAGATAGATAGATAGATAGATAGATACAGAATATCTAGTATAAATGGAATATCTAGAATAGATATGTGATATCTAGTTATATGGAATATGTAGATTATATAAAGAATAGAGTATATATAGACTAATATATATATAGAGAGAGAAGATATAGACTTTCTATATAGCAGGGGTTCTCAAACTATGGCCCACGGGCCAGATGCAGCCGCTGAGGATGTTTATGCGGCACACCGGGTTATGGCAAATGGGCTGAGGGGCGGAGACAGAGTTTGAGCTTTTGTTTTTACTATAGTCCGGCTCTCCCACAGTCTGAGGGACACTGAACTGGCCCCTGTAAAGTTCTGATCAGACAACCTGAGTTCTCACCTAGTAATCCTAACAGGCCCCTATTTAAAAAGTTTGAGGACCACTGAATATAGAATATGTAGATTTTATATATATATATATATAATAGAGTAGATATAGACTAGCTAGTATATACTGTAGACTATGTGTAGTAAAAAACTGAATGCATAATGTTTACATGGAATTAGAGTATAGCAGTATGAACCCAGGGAAGTCCCTTAACCCCAATTGCCTTGCCAAAAAAAAAATGTAGAAATAGTATATATATATATATATATACACATACATATATATATAATGTATCTAGTATATATAATCATATATGCTATGATATACACTATATATGTATACATGTAGTATATATATGTAGAATATAGGATATGTAATATAAATATAATAAAGGTAGAATATAGAATAAAGTAGATAAAATAGCTTGTATATTTATTTGCCTAGTATAGGGATATCAGTGTGGGAGCTCTTGTTTATAAATGAACTATGCTTCTTAGGAGTCTTTATTATCTTGAGGAGTTCTTATCCTCAACCAACTAGGACTATAGATGGAAACATCAATTACTATTACTTTTCACTAGTCTTTCCTACAGTTAGGTGATTGATTTGAGGCTGGGGAGGGATGTAACATGACAATTTGTTTATTCACTTATATGTTCATATTTTTTTTAGCCAAAAAATGAAAGGAAGGAAAGAAGGGGAGAAAAGTACTTATTAAATGCCTAGGCACTGTTCTAAGTGCTTTAAATATACCATTTGATCCTCACAACAAATCTGAAAGATGGATGCTGTTTTACAGATGAAAAAAACTGAGACAGATGTGACTTGCCTAGGATCACACAACTAGGAAATGTCTGAGGCTAGATTTGAAAGTAGGTCTTTCCTGGTCCACAAATTCTATACCATCTTAGATGTTTTTAAGTGCATTGGAAATATAAATAACAAAAATGAAATGGTCCCTATTCTCTCGAGGGACTTTTTTAGCTAACTAATGACATCATCCAAGGTAAGCAGATGGGATTCTAGGGGCCCTAATTGCATTAAGGGTCTGAGTGTTAGTAGACTCTCCACCCCCCCCCAAACTTAGCTAAGAAACTTAGTTATCTGAAGGTTGTCTTTTCCCCCCCTTATATCTATCTTCCCTTGTGAGTTTAAGTAAAAAGCTGAAGCTCACCCCTTTCAAAAATTTTTTGTCCTATTTTCCTATTGCTCTATTGCTGATGATGCTTTCTTAGCTTGATTCTGCTTTTTACAATTGTTTGTTGTTGTAGTTATGCATTAGGGATGGCCATTGTTAAGTTATATATTTTATAGATTATTATATTATTATATATTATATATCAGAACCCTGAAATTCTCATGCAGAAGGTTAAAATACCTGCCTGGGAGTTATTGAGTCACAGGTTAGTTTTATGATTGATTCTATACATCTTCCAAACAGGCTCTAAAATTGAACTTAGGGTTTCTAGAACTTCTAGAATTAGATTTTCCCTAGAAGAATGAGCAGAATGGATGCCTTATAACACTAAAGGCATATTTCCATAACACTCTCCTCATTGTCAGAAATTAATTACTCAATGCCTTTGTCTGGTCTCCTGGCCAAATTTGGTGGGAGTTTGGGAGAGTAAAGAACTTCTAGCTTTGAGAAAGAAGACATGTGGGTCTGGATGCCTGAAGGGAGAGAAAGATTGGAAAGAGCTGACATACAGAGAAACCAGCACCTGGATAATACCCCTATCCCCAGCTTACTACACTAGAGACTTTGGGGAATTTACCCTTAGGGGAGACCTGGGACTCCCTTTCTCAGTTGACCTGATATATTTTACTTCCAAAAGTAGTCCTCATTCACTCTGTATATTTTCTGATATATATTCTTATCTGCATACTTTATCTGTATTCTCTTTGCTTTTGGCTTGGATGGCTATTTGCCATGTGTGTTCATTGTGGAACTAACATTTGGTGGGAAGGGAAGTCAAGCCTTGGATGTGTCTCCTTCCTTGTTAAAGGATCGTGATAAAGAGCTCAGCTTGAACCTAAAAATTATTTCCCTTAAATTAATAATATTTAGGGGGGTAGATACATATAATTCTAACCTGGTATTCTTTCCCTTTGGGCTGTTCTCCTATGGCCTCACTATCTCTGTGTCTTTGGGAAAATTCCTTCTGGCTGACAATTGGTCATTTATAGAATAAAGTTTGACAAAATGATCTCTAAGGTCTTTTCTAGCTCTAAATTCTACGAGCCTATGGTTACCCCTATTATTCAATTATTCACAATGATGTTATAAACTAAAAAGTTCGGCTCTTGATGACTATAGCAACTCAAACAATTTTTTCATTTTGGCATGAGTTCAGTGTTTTAAGGGTAAGGTGAAGCCTCATATTCTCAAGAGAGTTGGCAACTGGTATTGAAAATCCACAGCATAGTCTCTGATTGCTCAATGCTTCAACTTCATGAGTAAATAGCCCAGATAGGATAAGACTGCAAGTAAGGAAATTATTCTTAAAGGTCAAGGCCTTTAGAAATTTGGATTTTGAAGAGAGAAATGAAGCAAGCAGGTTCTATCCTAATAGCAGAATATACCATTAATTATAAATTTTCCCAAGATGAGTACCAGGAATAACAGCCTTGCCAAATTTAAGTAAGAGAGATATGTCGAATTCGGGTTCCTATTTCCCACTTGTCCTATTTTCAGGAGGTTCAAATCTCAGTTATGAAGAATGGTAATGGAAATGAACTCAAAATACACCTTATCCCATTAAACCTGTCCTTTAGACAAAGAGTGGATTTTAGCCATTAGGGTTTCAAGTCACTCAATTTTAACCAGTGCTAAGCACTAAAAATCAATAGCATGATCATTTAATAGTGCTCCAAGATCCACAGATTGACTGTAAGAAAGGTTTAGGACAAAAGAAAAGTATTTCAGAATAGGTTACTTTTGTGTCTGTTATTATTTTCATTTGACTTAGAGAACTATTAGTGATTGTGTGTTCCTGGAGGAGAAGTTAGCCTGGAATGTAGCCGTGTAGGATGTAAATTATTTTTTTTCCTTCAGGCTTTTAAAAAAGAAATATCGAAGAATTCTAATAGAAGAGAAAAGAAAAATAATTATGAATCATTCTGTTGTTTTGAGTGAGATTTGTATGATACAGAATCAAATATTTTAAAACATAGACTTCCACGCTAAGTATTATCTACTTTGCTATCTAGAGGAAAATAAATCTTTTGAAAATAAATCTCTTCCTAGAAATTGACTAATGATCACTACTCTTCCATATAATATCTTCTCATCAGATTCAGAATTGAACTACTAGTTCTCAAAGGTCAAAGAAAAGTTTTTAAAATAGATAAGAACGTGTTCGACTAGATACACCATGATCTTTAACAAAAATACAGAACATCACATATCATCTAGTGTCATGATCCTTTTTCATTCATTTTTGTGTGTGTGTGAGGCAATTAGGATTAAGTGACTTGTCCAAGGTTACACAATAAGTCTTAAATGTCTGAGTGTTAAGTTTGAACTCAAATCTTCCCGACCACTCTATTCACTGTACCATCTAGCTGCCTCACCATGATCCTTAAAATATAACCTTTTCACTTTCAGGAAGTGTTTTATTCATTAAAGTGATTAAGGAAAAATCTCCAGGTGATCTGAAGGGCTGGTCCAAAATGTGATGGAAGAAGTTGGGTTATTATTTAGGTGAGGTTCCCACTCATCACCAGAACCAAAGAAGAAAGAACAATTTTGTTAGCTTCTCCAAACTCTGCTGAGAGCACTGAATATAGTTTTTAAAGAAAACTTAATTCATATTTTATAAATATTGCTGTTACCTCTCAATACTCATCTCCTCCAGAATACTCCCTTGTAACAGAGTTAAGCAAAATAAATTGTCCCATTGACCATGTTTGTCAACATCTACTTCCCTCCTAAGCCATAGTCAGTCACCTCCCTATAGATGAAAGGGAGGTATATTTCATCATTATTGGTTATTGCATTGATCTATTATTGTCTGTCAGATAAAAAGTCTTTTTAAAGACCCTCACAACTTGATCACAATCTATTTTTTAATTTGTCCACTACTTATCTTCTACAATCCAGTTAAATTGGTCTTCTCTCTGTTATTCAAATATGACAATCATTCATCTATATACCTTTGCGTTGGATGTTCTTCACACTTGAAATGTATTTTTTTCCTCATCTCTACTTCACAGAGTCCCTCTTTTCTGTCAAGACTTAGCTCCAGCATCACCCTCTTCATAAAGCTTCCCTGAATATCCACCCTTAATATTATCCCAACTTAACTTGTATTTAACAACTTTGACTGCATTTATATGTGATAATCCAAAACTATTAGCACTGCACTAAAACTTTTGGGACACACTGCTTGTTATTTCTCACAGTAGAATGTAAATTCTATGCAAATAGGAATTGTTTAATCCTTTGTACTTGTATCCCTACCACAAAACATAGTTCCTGACACACAATAGACACTTGATAAATACTAGCTAACTGACCAATTTACCTGACTTCTAATACCATTTACTGTTACTTTATATTACTGTAGTCATTGTGTGTATATACACATACACACATACAACATATGTATATGTTGTGTATTTCTATATCATATCTATATATGCTTCCTGGTACAAGCAAGCTTTTCTAAATTTCTCTGAATTCTTTTATTAATTCTGTCTCCCAATATATTCCATTAAGTTTACATACCTCACTTTGTTCAGCACTACTCAATCAGTGAGTCCCCTCTTTATTGCTAGGGTTTTACTACCACAAAAATATGCTGACATGAATATTTATGTATTGAGATCTTTCCTTTAACCTCCTTGGGGTAATATGCTTAGTCATGGTAATGTTGAGTCATAGGATGTGAACAATTCGAATCATTTTTCTGGTCTAGCTTTAATTTATTTTTGAAAAAGAGTGTATCAATTCATGATTCTACCAACAATGAATTTGTGTGTTTGAGTTTCCCTGGGAAGTTTCCACAATGCCCTCATGATTCTGGTTTGCTGGGATCAGAAATAATACAAATGAATCCTACCTTAGTTGAAGCATTTGCAAGCACAGGAAAGAAAGAAATGAAAGGAGAAGAGATGTAGAAAGCCTCACTTACGGAGATTATATCTGGCATTTCCTCCTATTTCATGTTGCAAGAAAAAGATGACAGGAATAAATAGGGTTAGTATAATAGTTCCAAAGGCACTGTGGCTGATGGAAGGGGTGTACAGATATTCAGGAAGGACTAGCACTTCTAGTATAAGGGCTTGTCAAGTCCTTTTCAGAGCTTCTCATCCACCTTTTCTGCTCACTTCTTACCTGTGGCTCCAAGGGTTTATCAAGAGAGCTTCTCATCCACCTTTCATGTTCACTGGCATTAACTCAAAGAGCATGGACAGTAAAACCGTTTCAGTAATTGGGCTAAACCAGGTAATCGAGCCACAAATCTGTTGGTGAGGGAGGGGGATGAGAAGACCTCAGGTGGAATGAGTGGATGAGAACAATTTGTTTCAATGGGCATGAAGGTGGATAAAGTAGGTACGGTGTAATGCTTAAAACTTGGTCAGACGTTGAAGATACCAAGATCATCCACTGCATTTTCAGCCATTGCCAGTTGTCCTGACTTTATCTTGGTGCTGGATTTTCATAACTCTAGAAGAGTGAGACTGATCACTTTTTCCTATTCTGCTTCACTTAAATCCAATTTATACACGAGTCAAGATACTCCTCTGTGATGACATTGATCTTTTTAAAAATACAGGACAAATCACAACGTGATAGAAAATTTTGGGATTGCATTTTGTTGTTTTTGGTGATGATAGTAAACAAGGACATATAGAAAAGGTGGTTTGAGAAATATTTTTCTATTAATTTTTTTAATGAATAGAAACTTCTTCCTCCCATCCCCCACAGGAAAAAAAAATAAAATCTGTGTAAAAATTTGCAATCAAAACAAATTCCTACATGTCTAAAAATCTGAATCCATTACCTCTGTTAGGAGGAGGATAGAATGCTTCATCATTCTTCCTCCCTGGAATACTGCTGCATTATAAAAAATGATGAGCTAGTTGCTTTTAGAAAAACATGGGAAGATTTGTGTGAAGTAATGAAATGTAAAGTACTTAGAACCAAGAAAACAATTATATATAGTAATAGCAATTTTGTTTGAAGAATAATTATGAAGAACTAATTTTATTCTGAGGACTATAAATATAAATCAATATAAAGGACCCATGAAGTTAGATGCTATCCATCTTCAGAGAAAGAACTGATAAATAGAAGAACATATAGTATGATTTTACATCTGTTTTAAACATGTGTCAAACAGTGTCCTTCTCTAGTGCAAATTGGGGAGGAAGGAGGATAGTTTGGAACTTAAAATATAACAAAATTATTGAGGAAAAAATCATTCTTCCTCAAATCTTAGAAGGTCACTGTGTTGATCAAAAGTCTTTTGATATTGCTAAAGATCTAGCCTATCCTCCTGCTTGCAGAAAAGAATATATCTAAAATACTCAGATTGGAGTCTCATAGCTATATATCTTCAATATTTTTTGTAACTTGTAAAAATAATTCTTAGAGCCAGCCACCATTTTTTCTTTGTAATTTAAGTACATTTTTACTATTCTAACCTCTGCCAGGATAGAGTTCACCTATGTCAGTATGTCTTCATATAAATGAAGACAAAGACTGTCATTGACTCACCCTTCAGCCTTCTTTTCTCCAGGCAAAAGAAATGTTTCTCGTTTTTCCAAATTTATATTTGACCTCCAGTTAATCTCCACTTTTCAATGAACATTTAGGATTATGATCATCAAATTGTTCAGTGTGTAACTTTACTACTTGTCTTCAAATTGGAAAATGCAAATGATTTTAAATTAAACATAATGGACTTATAAAAATAATAGTTGAAGTAAACCCTTTTCTTCTCTTCTCTTCTCTCCCCTCCCTCTCTTACATTTGGGACAGTTATACACAGAAAGATTCATGCATAAAAAATACTGAGCTGGTACTTCTAAACTGGAGAATCATGTAGGAAGAGAAAGCTAATTGGAAGTTCATCTACAATGGCTGTAGGGACTTAGGATACCATGGGAAGGAGGTAAGGAGTCAATGGGGCAGATTGAGAGCCACACCAAGAATATGGAGTGGGGCTAGACATAGACCAGAGAAATGGAACCCTTGAGCCTGCTAGAGACAGATGAGACTTAAAAGAGTCATTCAGCCCATACAAGTATATATCAACTCACTCACTTACAAGGACCTGAGGAGTCAAACCTAGGCTTTCAATAAGGGCTGTGATTTTCTTCATAATTCATGGATAGCAGTAGGTATGGTGCAATGAGTTTGGGGAGATTGAGTTGAATCTCTTGAGGAGGATTGCATTATTAAGTGTTTGGAGATGAGTCTTTTCTGTGTTTTTTTATCATCTTAAATAAATCTTCTTAGTATTTAATGTTTTTGTTTAGTTGAGTACTTGCAGGGGGAGTTGAGTATACATTGAAGGACATAAGATAGATTTTTATGTTTCAAGGTAACACACTGGGTGATTAAAAGAATTAACACCCAAGACTGAACTTGGTCTTATTTGTCAAGGGTTAGGGTCTGACAACTGCATCATATAGAATGATGAGCTCTAGATCTGCCCCTTACTTATTGTGTGATCTTGCACAAATTTGAGTTTCTTCATTTATAAAATGAGAAGATTAGACTAATTGACTTCTGAATTTCCTTCCAGCAATGAATCTATGCTCCTGTGATTTTTTTGGGAGTATATTTTTCAGCTATGACAGCTGTTAGAACCAAGTATTGGAATAAACTATACCTTTGATTTGTATCACACACCCTTGAACCAAGATCTTTAAAAAGAATGAAGCATACTCAATCTCAGTGCTCTCATTAAAATATTAATTATTTTAGAGAGGATAAAAATTTTATATTAATACAACTTTCAAAAATATTGCTTATTTCACCATTATTCCCTCCTTATTTAATGTGTATTTTTGTATATATTTGTCATGTCTATGATATATTAATACAGCAGTCTATGCATATATTTTGTAAATTTAATAAATTGTCCCATTGACCATGTTTGTCAGCGTCTACTTCCCACTTCAGCCAGTCAGTCACCTCCCTATAGATGAGAGGGAGGTATATTTCATCATTATTGGTTATTGCATTGTATGTGCTTAAAAACTTAAAAAAAAAATTTTATTGATAAAGTCATGAGGACAGAGAAGTTTGGAGACCACTGCTACAAAATGTGGCCCTGCCCTCAAAGAACTTAGAATTTAGATAAAATGGACACATAATTGAAAATAAGAATAATCATCTGTTTGGGTACACTTTGCATCAATCTTATTCTCCCTCCCTATGGTATTATCTTGGGTGAGTCTTGACTACATTTTTTATCAGTTTTCAATTAAAGAGGCACTACCCTTGTGTTATATGGACACTTTTTGTTGCTGAATAGGGCAGAAAAAAAAGAATGTTTATGTGTGGAACATTAATAGAATAATAGGAGAAGATCCTCTGATAAAATGGGCTGTTCT
This sequence comes from Sminthopsis crassicaudata, assembly GCF_048593235.1. Lineage (NCBI taxonomy): Eukaryota > Metazoa > Chordata > Mammalia > Dasyuromorphia > Dasyuridae > Sminthopsis > Sminthopsis crassicaudata. The sequence goes on from NC_133620.1 coordinate 135,400,706, forward strand.
GAGAGGATCAGAGGGAACACAGTCTCCTTCACAGACAAAAGCCTTGAATTAATGTGGAGGTGACAGCAAGTTGTCTTTCAGTTCATTTACTTCCTCTTTTAAGGATTTTAAAGGTTTTAACAGTTTAGGGAATATTTGTTGTTATTCAATGGTTTCCACTGTGCCCAACCCTTCATGACCCAATTTGGTTTTTTTGTTTGTTTGTTTTTTGGGGTTTTTTTTTGATAAATTAATGGTAAGGTTTGCTATTTTCCTTCTTCAGCTCATTTCACAGATCAAGCCACTGAGACAAATAGGGTTTAGTGGCTAATAAATAGCAGAGGCCAGATTTGAACTTATAAAGATTCATCTTTCTAATTCCCAGACAGTGATCTATCCACTGTATCCCTAGGAGCTACCAGAGGGAATATAGGATGATTATATAAGCAAAAAATGACCGAAGCTCAGCTCAGCTCCAAGCTGATGAAAGCAGCTTTTTGATTGTAGGAGGACCCTGGAATGATTTAGAGCTGGTTGGAGGAAAGTAGAATCTTCCTGTAGGAAGTGATAATTGGGATTACAGCCTCAGAAAGGGGGACATTTCTTGAGAATTTGCCTTGGTTGTCCTTTTCTGTCCTCCATGGCTTGGAGAAAAGGCATTGCTTGATGAGATCTATGAGGAGAAAACATAATCTTCAGCTTTTTGGAGAGTTGACTGGAGAAAGGCTATATGTCCTTTTTTGCTATCTATAATTTGAAAGAGAGGAAACCCCTCAGGGGCTTGCCAATGTTGACCTTTACTGCCCTCTATGGTTTGAGAAGGGGAAACCCCTCATAATCCATAGAGAATAAATTTAATTAGCTTCCAGTACATACGACAGTGATATATTCATACTAAATGAGCATAATACTATCTTAACAGCTACCAGGAGGTAGCTATATGCTAAAATAGCTTGATATTGTATTAGTAGGAGAGTATTGGAGAAGAGGTTTTGCTCACGAATGGAACTATGAAGACCAGAAAGTAAGATAGCAGAGAAATTCTTTTGCTAAGAGATGGTAAAGACTGTTCTGTAATGAGACCAAGAATATCAAAACTGGAAGTCCAGAGGTGTGGATTTCCGGGAACATGGATTCACTTACTCATGAGCTTTTCTGCTAGGTTTTTATAAGCACGTGGCCACTCTTCTTCATTAATACTGCTGGATTGGGTAGAAGTGGATGGTTCAGGATTATGGGTGGAATGTTTTTATGATACCTACTTTTGCCTCCTATTGAGTGTATGTTATGGCTATTTCGCTTTTGTGTTATAGTTTAATAATTAAGTAATATTTAAGAGAGAGAGAGACAGAGAGTGAGAGAGATAAGGGGGAGGGGGAGAGGGAGAGGGAGAGAAAAAGAGAGAGAGAAAGAGAAGAGGAGAAGAAGAAAGAAGAAGAAGAAGAAGAAGAAGAAGAAGAAGAAGAAGAAGAAGAAGAAGAAGAAGAAGAAGAAGAAGAAGAAGAAGAAGAAGAAGAAGAAGAAGAAGAAGAAGAAGAAGAAAAGGAGGAGGAGGAGGAGGAGGAGGAGGAGGAGGAGGAGGAGGAGGAGGAGAAGAGGAGGAGGAGGAGGAATGAGTGAGACAAGGATGAGTTGAAGAGTTGGGAGTCAATGCCAACCTGGGCTAAACTAACATTCTGGAGGCCTTCCTTTGATTCATCTGTTTCCAATTTGTATAATCAAAACACCTTCTTTTCTACTCATAAATGTCCTTGACAATGTCTTCTACAAAACTTCTGAGATGTCATTCACCACACATCATATATTACTGTCTCCTTATCTCTACCATGGATCTTCCCATTGTCCTTTCGGTCCTACTTATCATTCTGATGCTTCTGAGATCGTGGTGTTCAGTGACTTGTAGCCACATTGTATCACTGAGCAGATAAAGAGATGAGTTTTGGTGATACTGAACAAATCATCTCCAAATTTCATAAATGTAATCGAAGCTGACTTCTTTCTGCTTAATTCTGAGCCAAGTCATTGTCCAAAAAAGGGGGGCCTGTCCAAGATGGGATGTGTGTGTGTGTGTGTGTGTGTGTATAAATGACCTGAACGCTCATAGACTTCCAGACTTCATAGTTTTTAGTCTTTTCTTAATATAAGGAGATATGGCATAGCTTTTTTATGGGGAAACTCTTGTGAAAAGATCTCAAAAGAGAAAGAAAAAACACCAAGAATATAGAAACTCTCCCCAATCCCCCAGGGAGAAGTGATAGCTGAGGTATATGGCAAGGTATAATACTATTTTTATTTACTTCAGGCAGCTAGAAAATGGATTTAAAAGCACGAATGTTGTGGAGAAATGTGGATGACTAATAGTCTGCTCTGTTTTAGGTGGGGATGTCCTCATCTGAAATTGTTCATTCACACTGCTTAAATCTGGATTTTACTGTCTTAAATCTTACTCCTCATAAACTTCTGTGGGAGACGCTTATGTCCACTCTTTTGTAGCATTAGAGTATAGGGCATGGCCCTGGGAGCCGCACAGGATACAGTGACTTTTCCTTCTGCAGGGTTGGGATTCCAACTCTCAACACTTTTAAGAATCTTTCTCTCTTCCTGGGAATAATTATGAAACATTCACAAATTCCATAAATAAACCTTCAAAGGCAGAATTAATATGAATTTGGGCCTTTCATTGAGTCTATACCCATCAAACTATAAGCCTAGTTTTTTGTTTTGTCGTGTAATTCAAATATCTGAATCACAAAAAGTAGAGGGACTTTGGGGATCCAGGGTGACTCAGAATCATACTTAGATAGAATAACTGATTAGTCTATCAGTTAAGTATTATAGTCTGGACAATATAGATTTTTCATCTACTTATTTTCCTTCCCCCCCCTGCCCCCGCAGTGTGTATTGTTAGAAGAATCTTTGTTTTTTTGTTTGTTTTATTCCTGTGGATTTTGCTGAGTTTTTCTGGTGTTCTAGGTCATGATACATTTATAGTGATAATTAGACCTTAACAGAGTAGATTCAATTTTAATTTTAATTTTAAAAATTGATCTACCTTGTTTTTACTCAGCAGACATATCTCAAGAAATGCTATCTATAATGAAGATTCTTTATCTGGGGCTTCATGAATTTGGTTTAAATATTTTGATAACTGTATTTCTTTATAACTGATTTCCTTTAAAATCCTATATATTTTATTTTATGTACTTAAAATATTATTCTGGGGGCAGCTAGGTGGTGCAGTGGATAGAGCACCAGCCCTGAATTCAGGAGGACCGGAGTTCAAATATGATCTCAGACACTTAACACTTCCTAGCTGTGTGATCCTGGGCAAGTCACTTAACCTCAGTTGCCTCAGCAAAAAGAAAAAAAAAAAAAAAAAGAAAAGAAAAGAAAAAAAAAGAAAAAAGGAAGGAAGGAAGAAAAAAGTATTATTCTGAGAAGGGTTCCAGAGTTTCATGATATAGCCTGTGTAGAAAGATTATAACACAAAAAAAGGACTAATGATGCCTTCTCTAACAAATACTTCTATGAAGTACATTTTTGCAAACAGGTAAACAAAGTCGTCTAGCATTGTGATTACAATTGATAAGCATATCATTTTCTACTTTTGTAATACAAAGGAATGATGTATATTTAAATTCTTTGCTATAGTGCCAACATTGTCATTTGTGCTTGAGTTTTGTTGCCTTTTGGTATTGTCCTCATTTACATTATTAAAGTCATTGTGTATTGTGATATTCTTCTGACTCTCCTTTATTCTACTACTAATTCTTCATATTTGCCATTCAATTCATTTATTTTCATTTCATTACTTTCATAGGCTAGTTTGCTCTGCCATATTCTATACAGTTTGCTTACAGCTTTTTAAAAAATTTTAGATGGTGCGGACATAAATATGTTTGCCATGTGTGAATCCATTTAAAACATTTTATTGAAATCTTTTACTATTATATCGCCTACCTTTCTCATTTTGTCAAAAAAGAGGATAGAATAATTGAACAAAACTAAACAGTTCCGGTTACTAGAAAAAAGGCTGCCATTATACATATCTTCCACATGACTAGAACCCCATATTGGAAAAGAATTGGAAGAAGATGGCATTTCTTAAGTCTTCTTTGGTCAATCTCTGTCATTATAATTTTGTGGCATTGAGTTTCAGCTGTTCTGGTTTTGTTTTATTTCCATTTCTATTGTTAGTCATTGTTTATGTTGTTTTCCTGGTTATGCTTACTTCATTTTGTAGCAGTTCATGTAAATCTTGCTATGCTTCTTTATATTAATCATATTCAAGTCTCCTTAGAGCACAATAATATTAAATTAAACAAAATATTATTTTAATTTTATTTATAATACATATAATTTATTATTATTAAATTAAACAAAATATTAAATAAATAAAATTTTGAATAATATAACATAATATTACAGTAATTAATATTAAATTAATTTATACCATATAATTTATCAATGAGAAGAATCTTTATTTCCATTACATAAAGGTGATTATTATAAAGATTTTGGTTCCTATGGATTTCTTGCTGTTATTGTTCTTGAGATATAAACCAGCATATAGTAGAATTAACAATTTAGTAACATTTTTTTTAATTTAGCTATGAATTGTCTTCTAGAATAGTAGGACCAATTCATAGCTCCATCAATCTTGGTTGATCTTCAGTTGTTTCAATCATATCCAACTCTTTGTCATAGCCTATCAAACTAAGTTTTTCTAATATTTTTAAGTCTACAATTTCTTTGTTTATATTTCTGTTAGATTCTGTCCCAAAAGGGAAATGTTTAACTTTTTAAAAATTTTTGCCTTGTTTATAGATTGAAACAAGGTCAATACAATTTCTTTTTTAAAAAATTATTTATTTAAAATTTATTTTATTTAGAAAAACAGAATAAGAAAAAAAGAAAAACAGAAAAGAAATACAAAACAAAAAGGAACAGTATCATGTGTCCAGCAGAACATCAGGGAGAATTTAAAATATATAACAACAAATTACTAGTTCAAGAAAGTATATATATATTAATAGGATAAATTATATCCTAGTATTCATTTTTTCTTTACTTCCTTGAAAATTATTCTTTTGTTCTCTTCTGTGTACCTTTTTTACTTTTTTTCTTTTTTCCTCCTTTTCACCAACCCCCCACTCCCCCAAGCAGGCTATAGTTAAAAAAGGATATATTTGTGTAGATACACACACACACACACACACACACACACACACACACACTCCTACACACATACATGTCTTTCCTATCCCTGCTGACTTTGCTTTAATTCTGCTCCTTAACTTGCCTTGCTATTACTTAACCCTCCCTCCCATGGATCTCTCCTTTGTCTTCTTCTCTCACCCTTTGCTTCCTGGTCCACCCCCCTTATTTCTTTATAGATTTTGGAGGGTGCCATACCCTTCATAATATATATGTATTTATTTAACTCATTCCTGATATGAGTAGATTTTCAGAACTATGAGTCCTTCTCCCTACCTTTAATGCCTCTAATGTTTATTCTTCTTCCGCAACTTGATTACTATTTTTACCTTACCTCTGTCCCAACCTTTCTTTTGAGCTATCTTATAGTTGATGTCAAGCTTAAACATATGGTATATGTTTCCCCATATAAAAAACATAAATAATATGTCCATGCTGAGTTCTTTGAAAAATGATCTTTGATATTGGCTCTTATATATTAAATTTTTTATTTAAGTTCAGGTTTGGTTGATAGAAACTCCTGAAAAGCTGCATTTTTTTGAATGTCCATTTTTTGTCATTTAGTATTATAGATAATTTTGTTGGATATAATATTTTGGCCACAGGCTTAGTTCTTTTGATTATTGGCAGATATGATTTCAGGACCTGCAGTATTTTAGCTGTTAAGTCCTGTACAATCCTAATTGTGGCTCCAGCGTATTTGAATTGTTTTTTTTTTTCTTGTTTCTAGAAAATGTTTCTTTTTGATCTGTGGGTATTGAAATTTGGGAATAATATCTCTATGTATTTTCCACAAAAGATATTTAGGTGGTAATTGGTGGATTTTTTTTTTTTTTAATTTCTACTTCCCCTCCATGTTCTATCATTCCAAGACAATTTTCTTGGTTTATTTCTTGCATTATTGTGTCAAGGTCTTTTTTTTTTTTTTTTTTTTTTTTTTTTTTTTTTTTTTTTTGATCACAACTTTCAGGCAGTCCAATTATTCTTATATTTTCTCTTCTTAATCTGTTCTCCTGATCTGTCCTTTTCCTTATGTTTCACATTTCTATTGTTCATTCTTTGTAATTTGTTTTGTTATTTCTTGATCTCTCCTAGCTTCTACTGGGGGAAATTGGAGAGTTTGAAAATTTCCATTCTATTCTGCCATCTTCCCAGAATCCTTATACCTTTTAATGAACTTCATCTATGATGTTTGTATCTAATTTTTCCTCTAATCATTTAGTCACATTTGGTAATCTATTTTTAAAAATAGTCTTTTTTGGGGGGTCATATATAGTATTTTAAAGTATAATTTGGTTTTTCTTTTTATCTCCCAAGAAAATTAATTTTTACTCTTTTTTTATCTTAATCCTAATCCTAATTATAGCTTCCACTTTGATACATTTCAATTATTTGATACACTTTATTCTAGCCTCCCATTTTTACTTTTTTAGGTTTGTTTTTTGTGTGTACCTTACAGAAAACTATCCAGTTTTGTTTTCTAATATAGTTTGCAACTTTCTTTCATTTTATGGGTGAGTTAAAATCATTACCATTCAAAGTTATAATTCCTAAATTTGTTTCCACTTCCATTTACACTCCTCTTAGTTCCTTCCAATCTAGTTTTTGACCTTATCATTCCACTGAAACTACTTTTTCCAAAGTTACTAATGATCTCTTAGTTGCCAAATCTAATGGTCTTTTCTCAATACCCATTTTTCCTGATCTCTTTGTGGCTTTTGATACTATTATTTACTCTCTCTTCTTTGATATTCTTTTCTTTTTAGGTTTTCAGGACATTACTCTCTCTTGGTTTTCCTCTACCTATCTGACCACCCCTATCTAGTTTGCTGGATCTTCTTCCAGATCATGACCTCTAACTATAGATGTCTCCCCATTATATTATACATGGGTTCCTCACATTTCTGTTTTTGGACCTCTTTTCTCTTTACAATCTCTTCTTTGGTGTGATGATTATAGCTTTGTTTTTAAAAATAAATTGATATAGATGACTCAACATCTTAATTTTGAGATCTAATCTATTACAAAAGATATAGGTTCTATATTTTCAAGTTCCTCTTAGATATTTACATCTTGTTATGCTGCTGGTATCAGAAGTCAACATTTCAAACTGAATTAATAAAGTATCTCAAAGTCTTTTTAAAAATCTATTTATTCTAACTTTCACCTTTCAAGTTACCCAGGATTGAAACCTTTTCCTCTCTTTCAGACATCTCCTTTCTGATTCTTTTATGTTCATTCAGTTCTGAAAAATATTGTATTAGTCAGAATAAAGGATTTAGGAGTTCTAGTTAAGATGATGGTAGGAAAGGATTAAAAGGAGACTTTGTTGCTTCATCTATATACTCTGGCAATGATCCAAAAATGGCTCCAGAATGAAAAACTATAAAGAAATCTAAAGAGAAACATTAGAAAGTATCTTCATCCAGCTGAGTACTGCAAAAAAAAAAAAAAAAAAAAAAAAAAAGATAGTTAAGTCATTGTGATTCTGGGAAAGTGAGCACATGCTCAGGTGAATAGATCAGAAGACCAAAGCAGTGCTCCAACTTAAGTGGGGTGGGGTGGCAGGTTTTGGCAGTGCCCCAATCAGGGAAACTGTAGGGTAGAAGGCTTTAATAAAACTCTTGGTAAGGACAGCCACCCAGAGGGTTTGGACTCAGAACACCAAAGGCTGCCAATGCTCTGAGTTGAAACACGCTAGCAGAGGTTAAATCCAGTGGCAAGAGCAGAGAAAATTGCATAGAAGATGGAAATATTGAATTAGAGGAGAATCCAATTAGACCAAAACAGAACTGATTGAATGACCCAAACTCAAAGAATAGTTATTAATGGTTCAATATCAGTGTAATAGGAGATCTCTAGTGTAGTATTTCAGAAACCTGTGTTTGGCCCTTTGCTATTTAATATTTTTATCAGTGGCTTGGAGAAAGGAATAAATGGTATGCTTATTACATTTGCAGATGATACAAAATTGGGAGGGATAGCTAATATTTGGATGATAACAGTCAGATACCTGAGTTTAGATCATTGGCTGAATTTAATTAAGTGAATTTCAAGAGGGTTAATTGGGAAGTCTTTTAATTGTATATCAAAAACCAACTTTACAAGTACAATATTGTGGGAATCTTGGTTAAACAGTGATTGTTCTAAAAAAGATTTGGGGTTTTAATGTATTAGAAGATCAGTATGATTCAACAATATCATGTGTCAGCTGAAAAAAGCTAATGTAATTTTTAGCTGCATGAAGAGAGGCAAAGCTTTTAGGAACAGAGAGGTGATAGTCTCCCTGTACTTTGTTCTTGCTAACCCTCATCTAGGTCATTTGGGGTGTCACCATCTAAAAAAAGATTTTGATAATTTGGAGTATGTTTCAAGGAAGGATACCCGGATAGTGAAGGGTCATGAAACATGTCATAGGTGAAACAGTTGAAAGAATCAGACATGTTTAGTCTGGAGAAGAGAAGATTTAAGTAAGAAATGATAACAATCTTCAGCTGGTTGAAGGTTACTTATGTTGAAGAAAGATTAGATCTGTTTGTTCCCCAAAAGGAAGAATTAGGAACAATTGGTAGTAATGACAAAGAGGTCACTTTGGGATTAATGACAGGAAAAACTTGCTAACATAGCTATTCTAAAGCACAAGGGATTGTCTAGAAAGGTGGCGAGTTCTGCTCTCTTGGGAGTCCTGTCCTGCAGATGCTGGATGATCACTCCTCTGGTAGATCTCAATGGGCATTCCATTTCTTCAAAAATTTCCAAATTTTCCAAAAAATCCCAGAACAGGATTTTAGACTTGGTGTAGCACGTGTAGTATGGTAAAACTGTCATGGCAGATAGGCTAAACCAAGCGTAGGGTAACCAACAGACTTCAAACCCATCAGTGAGTTAGGGGGATATCTATTCCCCATATATGAACATTTTCCCTGGTGAAATGGGTGGATATATAGAATTTATTCCAGTAGCCACAAAGGCAGCTGAAGCAGGCTCTATGGAGTGGTACATTGAAAGCCAAGGTCATTCCTTGTATCCCAGATTGTTGCTAGCTCTCTTGGCTTTTGTCCTGCCACTAGACTTTGGAGAACTGCAAGAGAGTGAGGCTGGCAATTTTAGAACTAGCCTCACTTAAATCAGAGTCAAGTCAAGATATCACTCATCATTATTTTACCCTAACACTGTGATGTCTTTGGTCCTCTTTGAAAGGGCAAATAACAACAATAGCTTACCGATAGAGTAAAGGACCACAGGCAATGGTGGAATTGCAGAGTCAAATTTAGACTTCACATAAGGAAAAACCTCCAGGTTATTAGTTATTAATTAAATAATTAGTAATTTTAAGGGAAATGAACTTCTTTGGGACACCAAGTGAAAGTTTGATATTTATCACGTATGACATAGAATGGTTTCTGTTCACGTTTGGATTGGATTTGATAGTTTCTGAGGTCCTTTACAACTTTGACAGTGTGGGATTCTATGAATATTGAAATAACCTCCTAGCTGCTCTTTCTCTTTCCAGTATCTTGCCTTCCCAATCTATCTTTGACACAACTGCCAGTGTAATCTTCCTGAGGTGTTACTCTGATCACATCGCTCATTTACTCAGCAACCTTTAGTGTCCCTCTATTACCTACAGAATAAAGAACAAATTCCTTCTCCTTGCATTGAAAGGCCTCCATAAAATGTGATCTGTCCTCCATAATATGACTCCAACTTACCTTGACAGTTTTACCTAATACCATTTCCCTTCATTCACTCTATTTCAGCTTGCTGGAACACTCTCCATTCTCTTTGCTTATGATGTTTTCCATATCTGCAACTGATTTTTCACCTCCATCTCTGATTTTAAAAATTCTTTTCTTGCAAAAACTAATTCAGGTGTTACTTATTCCATAAAAATTTTCTTGTCTCTACTCCCTTCTAATGAATGTGACATTGCCTCGATTTTTGTACTTTTTTTGTACTTAACACATTCTCTTTTTATAATATCTTTCAATATTTCCCTTTATTATTAGATTGTAAGTTTCTTGAGAGCCAGATTTATTTAATAACTAGCTCTCCAGAAAAAAAGTTTATATTAACCATTTAATTTTAATCTTTATAATTGGGCCTCAGAAACTTAATAGCTTTGTGGTCCTGGATAAATCACTTGACCCCAATTTTGAGACAGTTTGATATAATGGATAATGTGATGAACTTGCATTTAGGAAGACCTAGATTTAATACCATTCTACACGAATGAATATAGGCAGGACACTTGGTCTCCCTTAGCTTCCTGACCTCCAAGGGCTTAGAGTCTTAAATGAAATAATAATTTAAAAAAACTTTAATGATAATAAAAGATTGTTTTGTGGAGAACTCACATATGACATTTGCTCATTTGGTATTCAGAAGTGGTTCAAGGATATTTTCAAGTTTTCTCTGAAGAACTTTGGAATTTGTTGACAGGAATGCCCACATCAAAGAAGGCACTGTGCTCTATTAGTAAAGCAGAAGTGCATTAGCTTAAAGGAAATGTGAGCTGTGAAAATTTAGAGCCATCTCCACTTCAGATGTTCATATGGATCATTTGTACCCCACCAGTGGTAGGATGATCCAAGCTTTTATTGATCTGATTAGCCATAGTCAGGCACACTATACTTGGACCCAACATAGTGAGGTCATTTTGGTCCTCTTTGAGAATAAAGGACAACAATCAAACCAACCCAATGAAATAATCTATGTAAAGTGCTTTATGTACCTTAAAATGATATATAAATGTCAGTTGTTATTTTGTTCCTTTCTTGTCTTCTCTAGAGGAAATGTGATGTCATTGTCTGTCCCAGAAGTTTTCAATGAACAACTCCCCCATTCTGTCTCTGTGTAAATGAATCATCAGCCTGACCTTTTTCAAGGAAGCCAGACTATTTTACAACATGACTTTGTTTTACATATATAAACATATATAAGACAAACAGATTTGTCTTTCTAACTAAGATTCATTCATTCAGAGTTTCTGAGCAAGCATAAGTCAGTGTGGGCTGAAGAGATCAGGAATGGTTTCCTGGAGAAGGGAATTTAGAAAGATGAATTAAATTAGAAAGATGAAGAGGGATTTAGGGCATCTGAGGAAAGGGGAATGGTGAGACCAAAGGTGTCTATGTGTACACAGAATATTCAGGATACTGTGAGTAGTACACTCTGTTTGGAGTAGAGGGTTCTAATAAACACAAAATGGTTAAGACTGAAATGATGTTGTGTGTTTGTTTTACATTTTAATCATAAGGATAGTGAAACTAGAGAACATACAAAAGAAAAATAGGAAATAACTAGTCTAACTAGAAATAGAAAAAATAAAAGGGATTTTGGACTTGTTTATAATTATTTCAAATAAAATATTTCTAAGCAAGATTTTTAAATGTGAATTTGAATATGATATACATGCTAAAAGAAATAACATGAAATCAATTCTAGAAATAATATCCTTTTGGAATTAAGAAAAATACATCATCTTTTTAGTTTTTTCTCATGTTAAAATTTAATTTCTGAGACAATTTCTTCATAATGTTAAAATTATCACTTTACACCTTACTATTAATAAACTATATGATAATTTTATCAGGTACTTGAATTTTTAAATACTAAGTCCCCAAACCACTTTTTAGCTACCTGCTTTTTGTTCTTTTGCTTCAATTATCTTATGCTATCATTCTAAAATAACTGTTAGCTTCTTTATATATAGTGATAAATAAATAAGACTTTGTGAAATAAGATAATGACTTTGATTTTTTAAAAGTTCTATAATCTAAAATGACTAATATGGAAATATTTTCCACGATTACACATATATAACCTATATCTGATTTATATCTCTGGGAAGGATTTTGGGAGGGACAAATAGAATTTGGAACTCAAAATTTGAAAAAAAAAACAAATGTTAAATAAATTGTTTTAATATGTAACTGGTGGAAAAATAAGATATATTTTAAAAATTCTTCAATCAGGGGCAGCTAGGTGGTGCAGTGGATAGAGCAGTAGAGGGCTAACTCAAGTCAAAAGGACCTGAGTTCAAATGTGACCTCAGACACTTAATACTTCCTAGCTGTGTGTCCCTGGGCAAATCATTTAACCCCCATTGCCTGGGGGGGGGGGGTATCTATAATTTAGCTGTTCCATGGCTAAATCCAAATACAAAGGAAAGTTTTTTTTTTATTATTTTGGAAAACATATGTGATTCCTTTATCACTACTACACTAACATTCTATATATTTTATTTTTTATTGAAGCTTTTTATTTTCAAAACATATGCAAGGATAATTTTTCAATATTGACTTTTGTAAAACCTTGTGCTCCATTTTTTCTCTTTTTCCCCCCACCTCCGGGATGGAAAATAATCCAATATATGTTAAACATGTTAAAACTATATGTAAATAGAATATAGGTGTACATTTTTATACAATTATTTTGCTGCACAAGAAAAATCTAATCAAAAAGGAAGAAAAATGAGAAAGAAAATTCAAGCAAACAACAACAAAAGAAGTAAAAATGTTATGTTGTGATCCACAGTTCCCACAGTCTTCTCTTTGGGTTATACTTAATTTTATTTTAAAAATCAAATGCTATTCCTTCTGTATCCATATATAACCCTTTTCACACCCATCTCATATCTTGTAGAAATGATGACATTTTTATTTGGCCTTCCCTCAACCAGTGGTATTGTTCCTATAGCCATGTTAAATTAAAACAACAACAACAACAATTTTAAAAGATAAAAGTAACCATTTCTTTCTTTTATCCTGCTTTTTTTTTTCTTTCTGTTGAATCAGCTGTCAGCTCCAGCACTAAGCAGCTCAGAACACATGGGACTTATAACTCATTATCACATAGAAAAGTCTGCACATCTCAGTGATTCACATGCTCTGCATTGGTGGAGGAAGTACCTCATCAGCATCACCATACACTGATGAAATTGAAGATCTGGTAAAAGAATTAAATTAAAATAATAAAATCGAATCTTCTACATTGATCTGTATGACCAGTAAGTACATGTCTTTTAGGGTACAGTTGAACATCTTTCTGTAAATGCACTTATTGTATATATTAAGTTATGCATTTAATATAACACACAATTAATCTTTAGATGGTGAAAAATTAGCTGAATCAAAAGCCATTCATTTGGTTTTTGGATGAAATGAAAACCATCAGTTTTCACTGTATGTGGAATGCATGAGGTGTCACATTCTGAGTGTGGAATGAATAGTAGAAGATACTAGTTCCCTCCAGGGGATTCTGAGGTGCTGGGGAAGGTGGGTAGTGCTTTATGGCAGTTATCTAGGTTTGTCTACCAGAGTTATATATCAAATGGCAGTGGGTCCTGGTGAATATGTCACCTTGGCATAATTCAGTCATAACTAAAGTGAGTTTTGAACTTGTATTTAGAGGGTGAGAAATAGCATGGCAAAATAAATAGAAGGCCAATCTTGGAGTTAGGAAGACTTAGGTTAATGTTCTGTTCTTGATGAATATTTTTTTTCTATGAACCTGAGGAAATCACTGAACTTCTCAGAATATGACACAGTTCTGATTTCATCAATTAGAAGTGAAGGGGAACGTCACTGTGCATTTAAACATGTGTGTATCACTTATATACACATATGCATGAATATGATACATACACATGTATGATATACTTATACACATATTATACATATATGATGTATTTACAGAGAGAGATATGTGAGTGTATATATTTTATGTAGGACCTACAATGTGCTATGCACAGTGGTAAGGTCCTTATAGATATTATTTCATTTGATCCTCACAATAACTTTGAGAAGTAGGTATTATTATTATTTTCATTTTATAGCTGAGGAAACTGAGGCAAATAAAATTTAAGTGACTTGCCAAAGATAGTATCTGAGGATGTATTTAAGCTTAGATTTTTCTAACTCCAAATCCAAATCTCTCTCCATCTCTTGTATAACCTAACTGCCTCCCCCATCTATTGATCTATCTGTGTGTATGTGTATACATATATGTATTAGATTACATTTAGGTGCATTGTATGTATACACACATCTGCACGTATGTATGCAATATACCTATATGTATACACAATACACATGTGTATGTATATAGATATACATGCATATAGACATATATATTGTCAATTTTTTACTTAGCTATGAACATCCTGTGTAAAATGTAAGCACCCTTAGGGCAGACTGTCTCGCTTTTGTGTTCTGTTATGAAATAAATATCTGTTCAATGGCTGATGGTTGATTATAAATTACTGACAACTGCCAATCTGCATCCACAGTGTTGAAATGACAAGTAGAGAAGCCCTTCTCTGTCCTTCTCCTTCCACCAAAATAGAGAATGCCAGGAAGATAGCTATGAAGAATGCATATTTTAAAGATGACGTTTCCTTATTTTTTCCAACCGATTCTCTCATTCTTTTTATTTTGAATCTCTTTCATTTTATTAATTTTTTCTTCCTTTTTTGTTTTTGTTTTTGTTTGGTGAGAGGATAGGGAGTGAGGTGGGGATCTGACCCCACTGCTCTACAACTTTATTGTCTTAGATATTTGTTGGGAGAAGTAAGAAATGAAATGTTTTGTCCAAGATCACATATCCAGAATATCTCAGAGCTGGCATTTGAACCCAGGCCTTTATGATTCCAAGGCTCACCTTCTATCCACTCCTACTGATCTTTTATTTCCTTTTTTTACACATGAAACTCACTAAATTTTCCCATTTAAATTTGTCTTTGGATTTCTTATTAACTCTTCTTCATTATTTAGATCTATAGCTTTCCCATGAAATGTTAGATTTTCCCCAGGTTGCTGTCTTCTTGGATAGATCACATGCAATGTGTTCTCTTCATATGGAGAGGATGGAGGAGAATTTATTTGAATTTTAACCGAGAGCTTTATTTGGAAGTTATTTCATGTAAATGGGGTTTCTCCCTCAATTTGAGTGTTTTCCACAATATCTCAAAATAATAACCACCACCAACTGCAAGCAAACAACAGCATTGTATATAATTTTTTTTTCCTAAGACATTCTGACTTATCTTTTATAACATACTTGTGCTGGAAATAAGCTCATCTCCCAAACCTAAAGTTACCTTTCTCCTTTTTCTCAAATGATCTCTATTCTGAAAACTTCAGTCTTTTGCCTGAAGGGAATAATAATAATATGGCACATTCCTTGAATGAGTAATTCTCCCTCCTTTATCTCCTCCTTTAATTGATCAATTCCTCCCCAGCTGTGGCTCTTTCTTCCTCTCCTAACATCCCCCCAACTCTTCAGATTCCTTTATGGATTGAGTTCTTCCATTAGAATGTAAGCTCCTTTTTTTTTTGCTTGGCACATAGCATACACTCAATAAATGCTTCTTGGTTTGACAACTTCCAATAGCTTATCTTTCCAACTCTGGGAGCTGGGAAGGTCATTTTCATTGGTGATGTTCTTGATATGGTGCTATCACCCTGATGCTTCCTAATTTGCACGGTTATTTTCATGAATACTATTGGGAAGCTGAAATACCTCTTCTTGATCTCTGGTCAAACTTGACTACAGAAGTGCCTTAAACCTTCTTTTTTCCTTTCCAACCATATAACCAGCAACTAATTGGCTTAGTTCTTTTAAAGTAATTAAGCCCAAAGTAAGATTTTGCTTATATGGAATGCATTGTTCTTGCTCTCTTTATTAGTAGACTAGAAAAACTAACAAACAAAAAAGGACACACAAAGCAACCTAGTTTAAAAAAGAAATTATCAATAACTATGAAGTACTATATGACCTAGGGACCAACAGAAATATTGTTTTCCAAGTTGACATCAGTACTGAACCTTAACAACCTGCTATTACCTCAACATCAAGTCTTTTTTTAAAGCCATGCATTTTAGAAATTGCCCAAGAACAAAGACAGCCATTTTACAACCAATCATGTTCTAGCTGTATAAAGAATTACAATATCAATCCAAACTGGCATGTAACTTGACACTCACCCCTGGGCAGCTTAAATTTCCATGATGAGTCTGGTACTTGCTTCCCCCTTAACTTTGAGACTCATAACCTCCATGATCAGTGTACTATACATGCACATAATCCCAAGGATCAATAAACATGGATGCTCTGTTATATTATTATTAGATTCAATTGCTTAGCAATTAACCCAATATGACACCTATACAAATGATTTAAATAAGGAGCCTCACATTTCACAGCCAAGAATCAATAAAGGGAAATCACAGCTACAGACAACACTTATAGTTTGGCTTGTTACTACCACATTACTATTTTTTTTTTCTTTTAGGGTGAAGCCATTCATTCACTGTGCTGAATCACAGCGAACAGAATTTTCATCCACTGGCAAAGAGCAAGCTGCATAAAAACAACATTAAAACAGGTTGGGCTGGTACCAACTAATGTTAGCTGGAGCGGTAGAAAGATTTTCTGTCTGTGATATGCTTAATCATAACTTGATTACTTTCATACACCCCTCCACTAATAATAGTAATTTATATTTATATAGTGTTTTAAAATTGATAAAGTTTTCCCCCACCTACACACACACACACACACACACACACACACACACACACACACACACTTTAGTATAATAGACAACTGCTCTTAAAGCCAGGAAGAGCTTTCGAATTCTACCCCTAAGACCTATCTATATGACCTAGGACTAGTTAGTACCTTAATTTCTTAGTGTTCTAGGAAACTCCTTATGATTTTAAGTTGCAGATGACTTGCCGATCCACTGTCATAAAGGTAGCTTTAAGACTATAGGTCTACAACAGGATGATTTCAGAAAGGCCTGGAGAGACTTACATGAACTGATGCTGAGTGAAATGATCATTGTATACTTCAACAACAACAGTACTATATGATGATTAATTCTGATGGATGTGGCCATTTTCAACAATGAGATGAACCAAATCAGTTCCAATAGAGCAGTAATGAACTGAACCAGCTCGACCCAGTGAAAGAACTCTGGAAGATGACTATGAACCACTACATAGAATTCCCAATCCCTCTAATTTTGTCCGCCTGCATTTTGGAGTTCCTTCACAGGCTAATTATACACTATTTCAAAGTCTGATTCTTTTTGTACAGGAAAACAACTGTTAGGGCATGTATACATATATTGTATTTAATTTATACTCTAACATATTTAATATGCTTTGGTCAACCTGACATCTGGGGGGGGGGAAAGAGGAGAAAAATTAGAACAAAAGGTTTGGCAATTGTCAATGTTGTAATATTACCCATGCATATATCTAGTAAATAAAAACTATTAAAAGAAAAAAAAAGACTACAGGCCTAGTTTCTATCTTTTTCTTTTCTTTCCAATAACTCCCAAACCTCTTCTACTTTGACAAAGGAATGGATATTATTTGTATATGGAAATAAGAAAAATAAATCTCAATGAAGCAAAGTGAACCCTTTCATGATTCTTCTAATTTCTAATAAAAAATATTTTATTGCTCAGTTTTATCAGTTTTTAGTTTTTGTTTTAAAGGAATCACTCTGTAGTTTTTTTGTCACTTCTTTAGTTATTTTATTGTTGTTCCATTTTTACCTATTTGTCCTTATTTTAAATGCCTCCTCTTTTTGCTTAATTTAGGTATGTTTATTTGTTGATTTCCAAATTTTTCTTTTAACAAATATTCAATTTGTCAATCTTTGTTTTTTCTATTTTGTTAATGATTCCCCTCCTCAAGGCTACTTTAATTGCATCCTATCAGAACTAGTAAGTTATTTCTTAATTATAATTTTCTTTTACACAATTTTTAATTCTTCCTGTGAACTATTCTTTTACCTACTCATTATTTAGGATTTCGTTTTTAAACATTCATTTGGATGTTTTTTTTTGTGTGTTCCTTGAATTGATAACTATTTCTATTGGATTATGGTTTGTAAAAGATGTGTTTAGTATTTCTGCCATTTTATATTTGTTTGCAATATATCTGGGCCTTAATATGTGATCAACTTTTGTAGAAGTTCCATGTGGTGCTAAGAAATACATATATCTTTTGTATTTCCATTTAAAAGATTCCATAAGTCATTTAGCCCTTGTTACTCCAGCAATTTGTTCAATTCTATATTTGTTTAATTTCCTATGAGACTTATACAAACTGAGAAAGAGATGTTAAATTATTCTGCCATTATTGTTTTACTATCTAGGTCTTCTTGTAGTGCAGTTAATTTTTCCTTTATGAATTTAGATGCCAATGCATTTGTAAGTTATAAATTTAATATTGATATTGTTTTGTTGCCTATAGTTTTTTCCCCTATGAATAATGTGCTTATGTATCTATTTTTATCTTGTGAATGTTTGTTTTTACCTTGTGTGATAAAGTAATTGCAAGTCTGGCTTTTTTTTTTTTTCTTCATTTGATGCATAGGAAAAAAAAAATCCCAGCTCTTCATATTTATTTTGTGCCTGCCTTTGCTTATTAGATGTGTTCCTTATAAGCAACAGCTTGTGGGTTTTGTTTTTTATCCAGTCTTTTACTCTTTCCCCTTTTATTGGATTGTTTAATCCATTTACATTTAAAATTATGAAGGTTAGATTTATATTTCTTCCATTTGTCTCATGTAATATATTTTCTGATTTACTACTTTTTTTCTTTTCCTATGTAAACACACTACTTTAAAAAAATCTCTTCAGTAATTTTTGCCCACTTAAAGCCTACTTAAGGGTAACTCTATTCCCACAAGCTCTTCAAGAGCTACCCTGCTCATTTGTTATCCCTCTTCTTTGTCTTGGAGTTTTTAAATTTATTAGTTTCTCTTTCTTTTTAAAAAATATTTAATTATTTTCTCCCTTTCTCCCCATCTCAGTCAATTAAAATCCTAATACCTTCCATCTTTAGCTTGTTTTGTTAGTTTTTAAATTTCATTTTTGTTTTTTTTCTTAAAAAGCATGTTTTCTCTATTTTCTTCATTACATCTTTTCTTTATGTATAGTCTAGTCTTTTATTCTTTGATTCATGAATCTTAGACTTATATAGGCCTTTTGTAATCCCTATATTCCTTATGAAATTAAAGCTTCTAAGATATCTATCTTCAGTTTTCTCTTCTAACTAGTTGTTATGTTATTAATTTTAGATATTGTCCTGTAGTTCCATTTTTTTTGTGTGTGTGCCTCATATTTAGAAATGCCAATTCTTGCAGCTAATAGAGAAGCTATTGCCTCATTATTGTAGTCTTTTTTATTTCCCTGATTGTGTAGCTCAATAGTAACCTTTGCCCTGCCCCCATAGTTATCATGAAATCTTCATGAGTCTAGGTCCTCTTTTATCTTCTGTATATCAGTTGCTTCCAGGAACTGATTCCCCTCATCCTAAGGGAAAATGAGTGGTCTTTCTAAGCACCAAATTCCTGTAGATTATCCCATTCTAAGTTTCTCATTTTCCTTTATAAGATATCTCTCTTTATCTATGGGAAAATCCATCTTACTATTAAAACAAATTTCTTCCTTTCTTTATCCTTTTTTAAATCTCTCCTTTAGCCTATTTGCCCATTCTTCTTGGGCTTTCTTCTTGAGATACTATAGGAATTATTTCCTCTTCATTGTTAATCTTTGAGTTGATTAGGATATATTTATTACATGTTTCCTTCTATCTTCTTTCCCCTTTTTTTGCATGTCCTCAAGTTCTGTAACTTAATTCCACAAAAAAACTCCTAAACATTATTTTACCTATAAGTGGCGTTTTGGGAAGTTTCAGGAATTACTTAGAGGAATGCCTCTAGGTAATGATTTAGGTTTAGAATTAGGAAGCCCTTAATTCAAATGGAACCACAATTACTAGTTGTGTGACCATGGTCAAGTCATTTATTTTCTATTTACCTCAGTTTTCTCAGTGATAAAATTGATAGCATCTACCTTGCAGGATTGTTATGAAGATCAAATGAGATATTTGTAAAAAGGGCTTAGCACTGTGCTTGAATAGTAGAGCACATAGTAGGTGCTGTGTAAAATGGTTAACAGATTCATGAAACTTGAACAAACATATGAGAACTGACTTTTCAATGTTTAGTGTGAGCATTTATGCCTCAGAAATTGGTACATACAACAAATCAGGACTTGATATGCTATTTTTCTTGATTTAAAGAAGTAATAGAGAAAATTTTAATGCATATCAAACTTAAAATTTTATCATACTTACATTAACTCCCTGGAGAACTGGTTGTTAAACATTTGTCAGTATACTACTTGTTTTAGTCCATCAAGTTTCAGATTTTGTTTATCCACCATTAATTCTATTTGACTTTTGGTTTTGTCTTCTTGTGTATTTTAAGGAAGAAATCTTTTAATGCTCTTTCTGTTGCTATTCTGTTGTCCTTGGTTGCTGTATTTATTATCTTGTATTTCTGCTACCTGGGGTGTTTGAAAAACAAATAATTTATTCATGTTTGGTTTTCTAGTAATATTTTGAATATTTCTTTTTAATTGAATATTTGTTTTTTTGTTTTTGTTTTTTGTTTTTTTTCATTCACTTAGGATCAGATTTGCTAAATGGGTCAATTTGGATTGTATATTAAGTTCTTCTGACTTGCAGAACACAGTATTCCATTCCCTGCTGTAGTTTCAGGTGGTAAACAATCGTGTGTTTTTTGAATTTCCTCTCCTCTTGAATATCTTTCTTCTAGCTAGTAGGAGAATTTGTTGTTTGTTATTGATATTTTAAAATTTACTACTAGGTGTTGAAGTTTGTGGGATAGTTTTTTTTTTCTTCTGAGAGATGTTTTGTAGAGGCTTTTATTTGACATTTTATTGTCAGAATTCAGAAGTTTTAATTAATTTTCTTGTATTATTTCTTGGTGTTTAGTAGAAGTTTTTTCCTTTGTATTCTGTAAAACCTATAATACTTAAGTTGTTTTTATGTTTCTGAGATCATTATATTCTGGGCATATGGCCATTATATTTTATTTTAATAATGTTTCTTCTACTATTTTGTCATTTACTTTTATATATTTGCATTTCCTATCAGCTATTGTCTCTTTTGTTTGTTTGGTGAGAATTGTCACTTTGGATTCAAATATTTCTATTCTATCAGTTATTTATGATGGCAGGCTATAAATTCTGCTTTCATAACTCTTATTTCTCTTTTAGACCCCACAGGAACAACCCTGCTGTGTTCTCTTGAGAACCCACAGAATTTTCTATCTCATTATGTTTCAATTTATTTTCCTTTTTCTGCAATATTTATACAACAAGGCCTGAACTCTTTTACCTGATCTGGAGATTATATTCCTTTCTGTAATTAATATCTTTCTTTTCAGGTTATATGCTTATGCTCTAGGTCTTTGAGGTTTTTTTTTCCCTTCTTACATCTTTAGTAATTTCAGTCTTTCTTCCATATGTTTTACTATTGCTCACTTTCTGAACCTTTCCTGTGCTAAGTGATTCACGTTTCACAGATCTGTCAGTGTCCCAAATGACTGCTGGGAGACCAGTTGGTCTCAACTGGAAGCTGGGATCTTTCTTTCAGGCTTAGAAAAACATTATACAAATAGGTGTCCTTTCCCAGTTCCCTTTGTTGCAACATAAATCACTGTGCTTTTCCTGGAACAGTTTGAGCAAGTTTCTGCCTTTTGATTTTTCTCAGCCCAAGGAGGAGTGAGTAGAGATAAGTTCTATTATGATCTTAAGGATATGGTGAGAGGCAGGACAGTACAACTTTCTTTTCCTATTCATCAGATTTTTTCTCATTTTGGTTCTTTGTGACATAGATTGTGGATATAGTTGAAATTGCATTATCTTTTGTGCATAATTATTATTTTGGAGTTTTTTTAAAAGGACACAAAAATCAGAGAAAACATGTAGGCCTCTATTTTGTTGATCATCTGACTGGAAAGTCAGGTGCCATTCTTGTGATGAATTGGAATTAATTTGTTAATCAACTCCCCTACTATAGATACTATGAGTGATCCTGAAACTAGCACATTGTGTTTCACACTTGTGTTTCCTTCTCTGAAAAATAAGAGTTGAATGAGATGATCATTTAAGTTCCTTTTCAATTCTGAAGTTCTAGGATTTTTTTATGTCCTAGGAACTATGAAGTTTTAGGATAATTTTATGATTTGCTCAAGGTCATAGTCTTGAGTTAGTAAAGTTCAAAACCAGGTTTCAAATCCTGACTTCTTCATTCCAGGTCCAGTGTTGTTTTCCTACTATAATAATTATTATACTAGCTATTTAACCAATGAATTCCACCCCCATAAAAGATTACTTTGATAATGAAAAACAAAAATAAAACATATTTGAATCTGGTGACCATATGACAGAGAAAAAAATTATTGGTTAAGATATTGATATTCTTTTTTTAATTAAAACCTTTTATTTTCAAAACATATGCATAGATAATTTTCAATATTCACCCTTGCAAAAACTTGTGTTCCAAATTTTTCCCCTCTCTTTCCCCAACCCCCTCCCCTAGACAGCAAATAATCCAATATATGTTAAACATGTGCAATTCTTCTATACATATTTCCTCAATTATTATGTGACACAAGAAAAATCAGATCAAAAAGGGGGGAAAAATGAAAAAAGAAAACAAAATGCAAGCAAATAATAAAAAGAGTGAAAATATTATGTTGTGATCCATAGATATTGATATTTTTGCCTTTCTTTTATGCAAGTGCAATATTGTTGTTATTATTTTGGCATAGATATGTCGTTTCAGCTGTAGGGGACTCCCTCATGGAAATTCTATCTAGTTGCATATCAGAAATCCTTCTGTAATTTGTAGCCTCAAGAGTACTAAGAAAGGAAATGACTTGCTCATCTGAAGAAATCACCCAAACTACAAATGACAACATTGTCCTTTGAGCAGTTATTCTTGTCATACTATCATTCAAATGACTCAAAATCCTTGGTAGATGTTATTTCCTGATGAATATCAGTTATTTCTCCAAAACCAGGGCTGTCCATAACCCAGTTGCTCTTTAAATTGATATTCCTTGCAACATTTTTATTTTATATTGGATCACTCGGCTTAAATTGGAAGTTCCTTTAAGGCAGACGTTAAGTATTTAGTTGAGTGCTTTTCTTGTTATGGAGGCACTTGTTAAATAAATGCATTCTTTTAAGGTTTCACTGATTCCATTAACAGGGAGTCAGGGACAGGCATTCCTTTTCACTCCTTGTTCTAATACAGCACATAACTATTAGGGAAGAAGGTATTCTCTCCATTTACCTTCTCAGCTTCATCTTCAAGAATAGATCAGCCCTGCTAGGGCAAAGAGCCCAATTCAAGCATCTCAAATAAAGAGAACTGCACACATTGAGTGGGCAGATTTCCCCTCTTTCTATATAGAGCGAATAATTTAAACAAACCTCATTTAGTCCTCTGAGCGAGTTTGTTCTGAATGAGTCATGCTGTATACATAACTATGATGAAAATGTTCATTTTGAAATTTCTCCACAAATTGGAAGGAAAGAAACCTAGTTATTGGGAGTGGGGAAAATTTGTTTTCCAAAAGCTGATTATCCTAAAACTGAAAACCACAGATAAATAAGGAGATCCAAATGAATTAAGAGTAGGAAAGCAATGGTCAACAAACTCCAGGAGGCCAATGGATAGCCATATGAAAAGCTTTAAATCAGCAGGGTGGAAGCCTGCAAGAGAATCTTTCACATGGCAACCTATTTTAGAGATGTGCTAAAAGCAAAGAGGAAACAACACATTACACCGCCCATGTTTTGGTGGAAGAAACAAGGCTTGTTGGAGGAAAGAGGTAAATGAATCATTTACAGCCAAGATGAATGCAACTAAACTCAGTGACTTGTTCAGCTCTAGGATAAAGGAACCCTTTTAAGAACTGAATTAGAGATAGTGCTGTGCATAGACAGCTTTAAGGAAGGAGAGGAATGAATAAAAAAGAATAAAGATTATTATGATACACTATTACAAAGCTATGAATTGTAACCTCATTCTTCATACAGTGAAGCATGACTGTTTTTGCTTTGTGACAGCTAGGTGCAGTAGGAAAAATGCTCCTATCTGTGTCACTTTGAGCAAGGCATTGTACCTTTCCTCAATTTTCCTTAACTATTATAACACAATGAACACAATGGCTTCTCGAGTCCCTTCCAACTTTAAAAAGATAGTTATATGATAGAGTGATAGAGAAGATAGATAATAGATAGATTAATGATAGAAATAGATAGATGACAGAGAGTTAAGATAGATAATATAGATAGATGATGAATAGATGATAGAAATCCCAGGCTACTATATCATACATAAGAGACTACTTACTACAGACATTATACTGACTTAAATATCATGTATATTCTATTCTATTTTTATTTAACTTATTAAATATTTCCAAATTATATTTTAATCTATTTATTTATTTATTGAATATTTCCCAATTTAATGTGGTTCAGGATAGCACTCAGTAGTGTGGCTTGTACCATGTTTACCACCTCTAGCCTAAGACATACACCATAGTACTGCTCTAGTCAGAGGTATGATGGTAGACATTTAATGATTAGTTCTGCAGGAGGAAAAATACACTTTTTAAGTTTAAACTGCATTTTTAACTAATCATATCTATCACTTTTTAAAATCTAGACAATAAACAAAACCATGTCAAGTCTTGATTTGTAGGCTTTTTGGAATCTCATACTGAAAAAAAATTAACAATTGGCAAAAGCACATCCCTGACTCTCTACCTCCTAGCTTTTCACTTCCCTTTTTTTTTTTTTTTTTTTTTTTTTGTGTGTGTGTGTGTGTGTAGTTGTCTTCCTAGAATGTAAGCTCCTTGAAAGTAGGAACTGTCTTGTTTTCTGGGTTGTTTTTTTAATTTTCCAGTGTCTAGTATTGACTCTGGAGTTCTGTAGCATATGCAGTTAAATTTGACATCTCTGGTCTATATAACTGTTAATCCAAGACCTTTGTGCTCTAAGTGGCTTTGACACACGGACTACACTTACTGTATAGGAAAATAGTACTTTGCACATAGTAAGCTACAAAGAATGAGCATATGGTAAACTCTTAATAAATGTTATATTTATCTTTCTTGTCTATTTATCATCAATCCTTCTCATCTTATTTATTCATCTGTCACATATCTTAACTCTCTCCTGTATCCATCTATGAGCTATTTCATATACATATCATCTATCTTATCTCTACCATTTATCTATCTTATGTTTCTATCAACTATCTTATCTCTATCATCTATTCATCATCTATCTATATTATCTATCTTAACTCTCTGTCATCTATCTATTTCTATCATTAATCCATCTATTATCTATCTTCTCTATCACTTTATCATATAACTATCTTTTTAAAGTTGGAAGGCACTTGAGAAGCCATTGTGTTCAGCTCCCTTATTTTATAACAATTCAGAATACAGCCAACAAGCAGGAAATAATTCTGAACTTTGACTAGTAATAATAGTAATAGACATTTATATAACACCTTAAAGCTTACATATTGCTTTACATAGATTATTTTATTTGGGCCTCAGAGCAACCCAAAATAAATATCATAATTGGATTTTATAAAGTCCACATGCTAAAAGGCTAATGACTTTTCTCATAAAATAGTGCCTTAGGTACTTATAGTCTATAAGTAGTGTTAAACTCAAATAGAAATGCTGTATTGACTTACAAAACCACAAGTTAAAATTATTTGTTGAGTTGTATCTTTATTTATTTTGTTAAAATTTCCCAATTATATTTTAATCTAGTTCATTGTACTCTGGAGTTCTGTAGCATATGCAGTTAAATTTGACATCTCTGGTCTATATAACTGTTAACCCAAGACCTTTGCGCTCTAAGTGGCTTTGACACACGGACTACACTTACTGTATAGGAAAATAGTACTTTGCACATAGTATGCTACAAAGAATGAGCTACTGTCTCTGATAAAAATTCTAACAAGCTTGTAACAAAATTATAATGAGCTAGATAGAATGCTAACAGTTCTATCTGGTTTCCCATTCTACAGCTGACTATCGTAAAAGCAGTAAATTAGGAGTGTAAAAAAAGATTGCTTGCTTTAGGAAGGCAATAGCAAAAAGTGATATCTGACAACTCAATCATGAGAGGATCCTGAAAAACTTTCAAAAGCAGTCTTAAGGACCTCAACTAAAACAGTCTGAGGGATCATTCGGTTTAAGGGCAAAGACCTCATTGACACCTTGATGGGCCAGAATGGAACTGCCTCATTATAGCATAATATGATAATTGTTGTTCATAATAATGAATCCAAGCCATACAGAAAAAGTTAGTTAAGGAAGCTGCTTAGTTGTCATAATAGATAATATGCAGGAATTGGAGTCAAGGTGGATCTGAATTCAAATTAAGCCTTAGACCTTTATGAGCTCTGTGACTCTAGGTAATCACTTAATCTATTAAATCTTAGTTTTTTAAATGGAAAGAATAACAGCCCCTCTTTTGGGGGGTTATTATGAGGATAAAATGAGATAATGTATATAAACTACTTGGTAAATCTTAAAGTGGCATATAAATATTAGTTGTTAAATTAAAAAAAAAAAGTTTTGGTGAACAAAGGGATAAATCCTTAATTTCCAGAAAATTACTTCTTCTCCAGAATTTATCTACCCAGAATTCCAGAAATCTGAGGTTCTTTTGTAATTGTATAGAATGAATGTGAGGGAAGATAGAGTGGGAGGGGGAAATCTGGTCTAAGAATCTTAATGCTGAACTCCACTCTGGTTCTGTATAACTCTGGGCAAATCACAAATATTTTTTGAATCTCAATTTCTGTCACCAGAGTGAAGAGAAGCAGTTACATTTAAATAGAGAGTTCACTTCAAAGACAGGAAGGCTTGGGTTAAGTCTTCTGAAACATACTGACCGACCACGTGACTGAGCAATGCTCTAAGACTCCTGTGTTGTAGGGAAGATGCTGACCTGCATTGATAGAGGGCATTTTCTCACCTGAGAATTCCCCAAGCCAGTGAAATCACAGTTCTATTGCCTTTTCTCTAGAGTGAAGACAAAGCAGAGAGAAAAGTGGAAGTACTATCATGTTCCAATTACTGGTTGAAGTTTGGCTGATCCAATAGCACTTTTGTTGCCCATAGAACATGTAGCATAAATAATTCCATCTTTTGCACAGTGGGTGAAGTATCAGATACTTCAAGGGGTTATTGTGAATGCATAGAATTAAAGTGAAGGAAAAATAATTTATTAAGCATTTACAATGTGCAAAAAATTGTGTGGAACACTGGGTATAAACACATACTCCGAACCAAAAATAAACAAAAAAAAGTCCTCCAGAGACAGTCCTTGCCCTCAAAACCTAACATTCTTTTTGGTGAGATCATAAATAGCAAACAAAAATTCTTGCCAAAACAGTCCCTGCCCTCAAAGACCTAACATTCTATTTGGAGTGATCATAAATAGCAAGGCCTCCATCTGGGGATGGAAGTCAGCCATATCTCGAAAGAGGCTTCTAACTACTTCAGGTAACTGAGAACCCTGAATAACTGGAAGAATCCCACCTAAGGGATCCCCTCTAATACTTAGAGGGACATATAATAATATAAATCTAAATATTTCCTCCAAATGAAAATAGTTCAAAATCCATCCAATCCTGAGTGTCCTGAATGAGTCTTGTCTGTATCCTTTCATAAATTCTTCAAGGAGCCCACCCAAATTTGTGTATGTGTGTGGGAAGGGAGTGGAGGGGAGTCATCTTCTAGTTTTCTTGAAATTGCATGAATCTCAGTAGAGAAAGAACATGGATTATTGGTCTGGTTATCTTTTGCTCTTGCTAAATGACTAGCTCATCCTCTTTTCCAGGCGTCTCTCTTATGGCATCCTTTGTTTCTTTTTTTGTGCAAATCTTCAATTATTCATAAATGTGTTGCAGTTTGCTCATGCCTGTCATGAACTACCATTCTGGCTGCTATTACTCATGCCTGATACTCTGCTGAGCTCTGGATAAGAGAGGAGTGTCCCCATTCTTTGTCCCAAATAGTTAGTATGATACAAATGTAAGCCATTATTATTAGCACTTTATTAGTATTATAGTAATCACAAAGTGTCAGTTTACTAGATAAGGGAAAAGACAGAAGTATTTTGTGAAAAGAACAGACAAGAAAGAAAAGGTCACTTAATAGAGGCTTGCTACCCCATCAACTTTTCCATAGCCTTCATGATGGCTTGGCTCATCTTGCAAAGCTACTTAAAGTTGAGTTATATAGTCGGGAAATAGGAAGTTTAAATTGTACATGTGTATTTGCTATTCTCTGAGTATGGCAAAGTGTGCCACATAAT
This sequence comes from Sminthopsis crassicaudata, assembly GCF_048593235.1. Taxonomy (NCBI): domain Eukaryota; kingdom Metazoa; phylum Chordata; class Mammalia; order Dasyuromorphia; family Dasyuridae; genus Sminthopsis; species Sminthopsis crassicaudata. Next base: position 135,429,168 of record NC_133620.1, read on the forward strand.
TCATAAAATGTACTATCATTATGCATCCAAGAACAGGAGGTGTCAAAAGATATAGTAATACTAAGCAGTGCATGCCTGTCAAGCCTGGAGGGGAACACACAGAGCATAAGCTATCAGACACGTGGTGGAGAGCTAGAACAGTTTAGGGAACTAATGAAAAAAATAATGGAATTTGCCTATTTAAATCTTTCCCACTTTAGATTTTAAGTTTTTCTGATTTAGGGAACATATCTTTGCCTTATTTTTTGTAGCATCTAAGAAAGAGCTTAACAGTAATAATTAGTTGATTATAAAAACATAAGAAATGTCATTCAGACCAATATTTCTGTCTCTGTACAATGAAAGAGATCTTTGTTGGGATAATGTGGTAATTTCTCTCTAGAACATTATCCTTAGAGGTTAATGATGAAGCCAGATATTAATTAAATCTAACAGAAACCTAGTAGGATACAATAGAATTTGCCAATTCAAATTAAATAGTATAAACAAGTCTGATTTACTCAAAAAGCCAATCAGACTTAGTTATCACTCATCATTGGTTTTGGTTCATATTTTGGAATCATGATTTTAGAATTCAAAGATACTTTAAAGATTATCTCTCCCTCATTCTTTTTATTATTTATCTTCCATTGCCATTTATTCTAGATTTTTATTTTTTGATTCATACCACTTGTACATGTTTAGTCCCTTTTTTAGTTTCTGTATTTCTCATGGAATTAAAGCTCTTAACGTACCTGTTTTGGCTTCTCATAAATTCTGTTATCATCTTGAAGATCTTATTCCTTAGCCTCCTTTTTCTTTTTTCTTTTTTTTTTTTTTTAGCCTCCTTTTTCTTTAGTCCCCTACTCTTTTGAACTGTTTGACTCTTTGAGACTGAATTTGGTGGGTTTTTTTGTTTTTGTTTTTTCTAGCAAATTTATTGGAGTGACTTGACATTTCCTTCCTCTAGTTTATTTTATAGATCAGGAAACTGAGGCAAACAGATTTAAGTGACTTGCCCAGAATTACATAGCTATTTAAAGTCTGGTTTGAACTTAAGAAGATGAATCCATCTACCTGCTTCACTCGGAAATACCATTTTGTGCTGGATTTTACTCTGTGGTGGGAATTTTCCTATGTCTCTATTGTGCATTTCATTACTAATCTTTGCTTTCCCTATAGTCATTTTCCCCATTGGTCTTGACATATCTTCCATAGATTCATCTTGTTTTCTGGGTTTCATTTGCCCCCAGGACCTCTGATTCCCCTGCTCCTGAGACAACATGAGTCATCTCTTTAGGCACAAATCTCTGAAGGTCACATCCCTTTTAAGATCCTCATCTTCCTTTATAGAATCTCTCTTAGCCTAGATGAGCACTCTTCAGTGGTCTCCCTTCTTACAAGTGAAACAAGACTCTTTTCTTTCCCCTCATTTCCTTTTTTTACCTCTTTACCCAGTCTCTTTTACACTTTTTTTCTTCCTGAGAGACTTTGTTAGTCTTTGTGTTGATTAGGGTACATCATACATTCCTTTCTGTCTTCTTTATCCCTCATCCTTTATACACCCTTTCATTCTACCCAATTTGATTTTACTGTAATCAGAGTTTTATAAGGTTTAGTTCATGATTTTTCAGGCTTGTTTCTCTATCATCAATTCTATTTGACTTCTGCTTTCACCATGATCATCTTGCTTACATTTAGGGGGAAAAATTATCTAATGAGCTCTATATTAATATTTTGTTGTTTTTGTTTTTAGATGCTGTATTTGTTTATTCTTTTGTTTCTGTTTTTTTTATTTTTTATTTTTATTTTATTATTCTGTTTATTACTTAAAAAGAAGTAATTTTTTTTCAATTCTCATTTTTTGAGGTATTCTTTTTATGAGTGCCCATCTTTTTTCATTAAGGGTTACTTTGGGTTACATCTTAAGTTCCTTTCTCTTTGGAATAGATTATTTCATTCCCTCCAGTAATTACTAGTGGATGAAGAATAATTTTGTGTTATTCAAATTTCCTTTCTTTTATATTTGAAGGTCTTTCTCTATGTCACTGGTAGAATATCTTGTCAATGAAATTGTTAATTTGGCCACTATGAGTCTTGAATTTTGAATATATATAATATATATATTTTTTCTTAGACAATCTGTGGGTGCTTTTGTTTGGCACTTTGTTTTCTGTGTTCAGAAGTTCTAGATAGTTTCTTGTGTGATTTCTTTCTTCCTTTCTTCTTTAGTCAGTCTATACTATGTACCAGGTATTGTGTTAAATGCTGGCAGACAACATATGCAACAGTCTACATCCATAGTCCATTACTCCTCCAATAAATGCCAAGTCCACTACTCCTCCAATGAAAGTTGTTTTCCTCTCCCCATTACATGCCAAGACAATTTAAAAATTCATTTTTGCAAATCTCTGAATTCCATTTTTTCTGCCTCTTTCTATGGTCTTCCTTCTGGAAATAATAGATAATTTGATATAGGCTTTACATGTATTATTATGTAAAACATTTCCATATTAGTCACAGTTGTGAAAAAATAAACATATCAAAAAAGAAAAAAACATGAAAAAATAATAAGATAAATGAAAAAAAATGTGCTTTCATTTGCATGTAAAGTCCATCAGTTCATTTTCTGGATATGGATAGCATTTTTCTTCATTGAGTTTTTGAATTTACATTAATTTATTTCTGAAATAAGCCTGTTCATCATTCCTTATAGAACAATACAAAAATTGGGAAAGACTTTTATGAACTGATGCAAAGTGAAATGAGTAGAACCAGGAAAACATTATACAAAGTATCAGCAACATTGTGTTAAGATCACCTATGAAACAATTTAGTTTTCTCTCTATATATGTTTTAGAAATGAGTTTTATAAGAGACATTTTCTGTAAAGATTGTTTTCCAGCTTTTTTTTTCTTCTTTTTTTTAATCTTGGTTGCATTGGTTTTGTTTGTTTCTGTTTCTTATTAGGTGTTGATTCATTTTCCTTTATTACATATTCCTGCAATATTTATCCATAAAGCCCTGAACTATTTTACCTTAGCTAGAGACTATTTTTCTTCCTATTATTAATATCTTCTCTCTTGTTTTATCAGCTTATGTTCAAGATCTTTGAGTTTACTTCTTCGGATCCTTGTCATTTCAGTCTTTCTTCCTTTTAGTTTCTTATTGCTCACTTTCTGGCTCCTTCCCCTTTGAGGGTAATTTCTATAGGGATTAGAACTCAAAGCTGTGCCAGCCTCTTCATCCTGGGCAATTCAGTTGAACAGCTTTGGTCTTTGCCCCAAGTAACTTCTAGGAGTAGAGACTGGTCCTAAATGGATCCTGGACTCTTTCTTTCAGTTTATGGGGTACCACACAGACACACAAGTATCCTGCTCCAGTTTCCTCTCTTCCACAATTTTCTTACTTTGCTCTGTTGTTGTACAAACACAGAGTGCTGCCACATTCATCTCACAACTAACAATTCCTTATTGTCACAGCCCAAGAAATGTTTGAATCTCTGAGGCAATGAGAGGATGGGGATAGGGTCAAGTTGAGAAGTCTTTGGGTTACCTTGTCCAGTCCTATTGCCATAACATGAAAGCTGGTGGGGGTAAGGAGATGGGGGAGGAAGGGGTGCTTATTAAATAAATTGTGAGGAGTTAGGTCTTGTATTTAATTCTTTGAGTCATTATCTTGTTTGAACTCTTGATATCTTAGACTATGGAGAAAGCTGACATCACTTTGTATCTCATACATAATTTCTATTTTGAATAACTTTGAGAGGGAATGCAGATCAGAGAAAATGCTTAGTCCTTTATTTAATTGGTTATTGGTTATGATCCTTGGAAGATTGCCCCAAGATCATCTAGTTCAATTTATTGAATAACTCCTGATTTCTTTTTTCAACATTCCTCAAAAGTGATCTTCCACTTTCTCTTGGAATACTTTCATTGGTGGGGAACTCACTTCCTCTTGAGGCAGACTTTTCTCTTTTTCCATAGCTCTAATTGTCAGGATGTGGGTTTTGGTTTTTTTTTTTTTTTTTTTGCTAAAATTTGTCCTTGTCCAATTTAATTTAATTCAAACCAATTCAACAGACATTTAAAAGCATCTGTGTGCACAGTACTGTTCAGGGCACTTGGTGAACTACAAAATTTAGACAAGATAGTCTCTATTCTAGTGGAGCCTCCTGTGAAATAGAATGATATGAGACACACAAAAATCCACACATCTACAGCACAAAATAATACATGATTAGTCTGTCATAAACTAGCAAAACTGTATGTGAGAGCAAAAGGAGAAATGGTGTGGGTCATGAAGGAATATTCTACCTGACTTGAGGAGTCAGTAAAAAATAAGGTGGAATAATAAGCTTTTTAGACTATCAATAAACATTAACTTGACTATTTATATTCTATATGTGACTTTGTTGTTCAATGATAAATGATATTCTTGGAGAATCTTGAGAGTCTAATTATAAATTTAGATGTAAGAAATAAGGAAATTGCCACTAAATGGAAGAATGCCTCACAGTTTATCCTTATTGAAGCAAAGAAAGGAATTGGCAGAATGAGGTTTCCCACATGCCCCTAAGGAACACAAAGCATTTTTTCATGGGACATTTGGTTATAATGATAAATATTTGCAAAAAGGCTACTAAATAGATAGTTATAGCTTATATATCAATATTAGTTGCTAAGAACAAAGTAGAGAAATTCAACAAAGAACTTAGAACTTCCAAATCAAGTCAATCTATACTTTAATATTTAGTGACCTTAATGCAAAGGTGGGAAAATATAATTAGGAAAGGAAATATATGAGAAAAGATGGCTCAAGGAGAAGGAACGAGAGAGGCTAAAGATTGCACAGAAGCCTTACAATTCTATCTCTTGAATATTTTGTTGTGTTTTTTTTTAAAAGTAGGTTCTAAACATGGTGAGCTCTAAATAGCATGAAATAGATATTTTAATAGACAGGAAATAGATTTTATTAATGTTGGAATTGTACAGTTAGACCATCAACTCATCAGACCTAAGATCATAACTAGTAAATAAATACACAGAGAATAATAATGAAAAAAAATAACATACAATCAGAACAATTTAACCTTAAATTATGTAACCAAATGACCAAAAATAAAAAATGAGAAATGGACAACAGAAGTGATATTGATATCCACTATAATAAATTCATCCAGAAGGTTAAAAATGTAAATTAATTGCCATAACAAAAAGATTATAAAAGGACACAAAGTGCCTTGTTTAACAAATAAATGAATAACATGATAGAGATAGATGGCTGTTGATTGCTATATAAAACAAAAAACTCATCTGTAAAATCTTAAGTAGTAAGTTGGATAATTATAAGCATATCATCTCATAAAGCAGAGAGATGCAGTAATGGTAGAAACCAATTTAAGGAATGCTTAACAAGATACTTAACTAAACAAGGAGAAAGAAGGCAATGGCAGCAAAATATATTTTGAGATATAGGTCTCAATATCACTTGAAGATGACAGCTGTTATAAAAAAAACATATTTGGGACTGTGGAAAATAAATTTCTATTCCTTTTAATAAGCCTTCAAATTACTAATGATAGCAATTATGTTTTTCTACCTCATGTCTTCTTTTCTCCAGGTAAAATACTTTAAATTATGTATTCAAATGATTCTCAGATGGAATATTTTTAACTTCTCTCTATAACTTGGTCACTCTCCTGTGGACACACTTCTGTCATATTTAAATCAAGGGAAGTCAACAACTGTTTCATATGTTTGATGTCTGCTTAACACAGTCAGTCCTTGTAGATACAAAAAAAAGGAGAAGACATGATTTTTGCTCCTGAGTAACTCACAATTTAACTGATGAGTTAAGAATGCTTGAAAACTAGAGAACCAGATAAAATAGAAAATAATCTATAACTGAGAGGTAAAAAATATTCAACTACATACCTGAAATAGTGTTAATTTTTTTGGCGTAGGACCTTTCTCTAATGATGCAGCTAGCAAGACAGTTACACTTTATTACTGTTTAGGTGTAGCTAGGAGGCTCAGTTTAGGGGATAGAACTATGTCATGGAGTTGGAAAAATGTGAGTTCAGATACTTAACTATGTGACTTGGCCAAGTTACTAAACTACTGTTTACCTCAGTTTCCTCAGCTGTAAAATAAGAATGGATAAAAACAGTATTTACGTTTCAGGATTGTTGTGATGATCTTATTTGAAAAACCTTGGTACATAGTAGTTGCTTAACAAATCTTTATTCCCTTTCTCCTTACATTTTCCCATACTGTATAATTCTTGTCTGTATGCATAAATTTGGATGAGCTACTTAATATACCTTCTAATTTTTAAATTAGTTTTGGGATACCAGAATAATATATTTGATGTGCAATAGTTAAACTTTGCTATTATTACTTGACTAGCCTACCTTCTTGTCTTTGTCATATGCATAAGATTTTGATAATATCCTTTATAGTCCTTCTATAAACATTGACAACATTTGGTAGACTACTTATTATTGTCATCTATCTTTTCATTTTTCTTTGGGTCCCATGAATTATTTATTTCTTATTATGGCAGTATTCCATTATTTACCACAATACAGTATGTCCAGGTGAATACTGGTGTTAAAAAGATGGAATATAGTGTGAAGATGACATTTAGACTCATTTCAGGCCTTGGACAATTTCTCAAATATGATTACCTTTTCCTTCCTATTTAATTCTGTTTAGTTAATTGTCTGTGGGCCTTTCCAAGATTTATATACTAATGACTCATGGACATGTTCACCCAACACTATGTACTCATTGGGACAATAAATTCTGTATATACTAACTTATGTACGTGTTGTCTTTTTTGATAGAACACAAGCTCCTTGAGGTCAGGGACTTTCATTTTTGTTTTTATATCCCTAGAACAACGAATACTTAATTATGAACATCTACTTGAATTATCTAGTTGGTTCTTCTCTGGTTTTACCATAGGGTGAAGGTGAGCAAATTTCCTTCTCTGATGCAGGATAGCACCATGTCTCCAACTTAATTTTTTGAGAGTTGCCTAGAATCCAAGTATCATACTCTGAACCAGATGAAAATGTAATTAAGAAATGATTAACAAGAAAAAAATATAGTATATCATAGATAATGTTAACCTGTGCTTCTTTAAGTCAATATGTCTCTTTTGGGAACCATTTTCATTTGAGTTTGACTCCACTGACCTAGAGCACTCAGAGGCACATATAGTAATATTACTTGTTTTATTATGTTTTATATGTCTTATTATATAAAACCCACATATTAATCTATACTATAAACCAAGATGATAAAGTATCCTATGAAATGTCAGTCAGCCAACAGAATGCATTTATTAAGTGCCTACTAAGTGTCAGATTCTGTGCTAAGCCAGGATGATACAAAGAAAGGCAAAAAACCCCAGTCCTTGTCTTCAAATGTAATAGGAGAGACAATTTGCAAACAACTATGTACAAACAAGATATATACTAGTTATGTCTAGGATAAACTAGGAATAATTACAGAGAAAGGCATTAAAATTAAGGAGGAAAGGAATCAACATTTATATAATTAATCACCTACTACTTACCAGGGATAAATGGGATGTTCAGGAGCACTAGCACTCCTGGAATGAGGGTTTTCAGCCCTTTTTAGGGCTGCTCATGAACCTTTAATATCATCCAATTCTCACCTGTAGTTCCTAGAAGGTACAGCATGTATAGTTTCCCAGTGAAATGAGTGCAATGAAGAGCTTGGCCAGACACTGAAGCCTCCAAGGTCATCCACTTCATCCTGGGTCATTGCCAGTCATCCTGACTTTTGTCTTGCTACTAGATCGTGATGACTCTGGGAGAAAGAGTGGGGTTGGTGACTTTGGGTAGCTCTGTAAGGCAAGCCATCACTTGTGATGTCTGTCACTGGTCCTCTTGAAAACGAAGGACAAAAACTGACATCTTACCAGGAATTATGCTAAGTGCTTTACAAATATCTCATTTTGAGATTAAAGAAGACTGGGAAATATTTCTGGTGGAAGATGGGATTTTAGCTGGGATATGTAAGAAGGCAGAGGCAGAGATGAGAAAGGAAAGAATTCCAGTTATGGAAAAATACTCACATTTGGAAGATGTCCTTTTTAGAATGTGTTTAGTTTTCATTGTGTTGTATTTTGTGGTCAGTCAGCTTCCAGAATATCTTTATTTGACTCTGAGAAAAATCTTCCCCTCCTTATATTTTCAGTATAATATAAGGGGCTATTTAATTTTTTTTTCTTTGCATTTCCCAGCACAAAGTACAGAGCTCAATATGTATCTATTGAATTTGTTGAATTGCTGGGAATATTGGAACTTTGATATTGCTAACATAGCCATTTGGGAACCCATGATTACTTTTGTGCCATGTCAAGGCACTAGAGTAGGACTTCTCTGGAGGACTCTGAATCAGAGAAGTCACAATCACTGTATTGGGGGGAAGGCAATAAAAGGCATCATGTAATTTCCCCCTCTCACATCTCCCAAAGAACTTTATTTCAAAACTCTTTAGAAAATAAGGTGACACAATTGAAAGCTAGAAAAGATTTTATGGTTAATTTAGTCTATTCCCCTCATTTTTCTGATGAGGAAACTAAACTGGTGGTGAGGGTGAGGAGTAATTTACTGAAGGTCACACAGATAGTAAATATTAGGTTAGGATTGAGATCTGGGTCTCCTGACTGGGTCTTCTTCCATACTTATGGATTCAAGTAAATTCAAAAGACACTTATTAATCACCTAACACAGGCCAGTCATGGCACTGGGTTGATATAACTGTTTTCAGCCAGAAGGGACAAGAACTATATATTTTTTAAAATTTAATTTAATTTAATTTTTGTATTGATATTCTTTATTTTTTACATCATTCCAGTATACTTCAAAATCCAGTAAAACTTCCTTTGTCAGAAAGAACAAAGAATAATGAAAAAGGGCCATTCAAGTTGGGTAAATTATGGTATATGAAGGTTATGGAATATTATTGCTCTGTAAGAAATGACCAGCAGGAGGAATACAGAGAGGCTTGGAGAGACTTACATCAACTGATGCTGAGTGAAATGAATAGAACCAGAAGATCGATGTACACTTCAATGCTGTATGAAGAGGTATTCTGATGGAAGTGGATATCTTCAACATAAAGAAGATCCAACTCACTTCCAGTTGATCAATGATGGACAGAAACAACTACACCCAGAGAAGGAACACTGGGAAGTGAATGTAAATTGTTAGCACTACTGTCTATCTACCCAGGTTACTTGTACCTTCGGAATCTAATACTTAATGTGCAACAAGAAAATGGTATTTACACACATTTATTGTATCTAGGTTATATTGTAACACATGTAAAATGTATGGGATTGCCTGTCATCGGGAGAGGGAGTGGAGGGAGGGGGGGATAATTTGGAAAAATGAATACAAGGGATAATATTATAAAAAAATTACTTATGCATAAAAAAAGAAAAAAAATCTTTAATAAAAAAAAGAAAGAAAAAGGGCCATTCAAAAAACCAATACATCTACAATGACTCCTGCATATACAATACTCTTTTCTCATAGTTGACTACCTCTCCAATTACAATATACTAATTTATGTTAACTAAATAAGAACACGATGATAATAAATATTCTTTTAATGCTCTTTCTTTTAGAATTCCATTTTTTTTTGTTTCAAAAGGGAGGATAGCTAAGTGTTTTATTTTCACTTGAATATATCTGAAACTTTGGTAATTGGAACTCTTATGTATTAACTGAAAGTTTCAGTGTGTTTGCATCTCCCTTTCTAGTTAGAGAAGTGCATCGATACCCTTCTTGATTCTTAAAGGAAAGCTGACCCTCCCTTTACAACCTTTTTGGATTGACCTTAGACTAACCAGAAATTCATTTATTTGCCATTGTGTTCATGCCATGTTAACAACAGAAACAATAGTTTGCTATGCCCTGAAAAATAAACCTTATTGTTGTGACATGCTCCCCCTTGTCCTCTGTCCCAACCAAAAACAGGACAGCCATCAATGGGGAACCCACTTGAATTTCAGCTGAAAGAAGAATACATTTTATACAGGTAAATCCTGAGTGACCTTTCCCCTGGGAGCCTTCAAGAAATGACAATAGAGACTTGACTTGGGTGAACCGAGGACTGGTTATGGAGCACTATTAAATAGTCAGGTCAAACCCGTATTGTTTCCATCACTGGAACTCTCTATATTACCCTAAGGCATATTGACCTCCTGATTTCAGACCAGGTCTCTTTTAGATTGGGTAGAAAACATGGATTTAGCTGGCTGTGCAGCTGCTAAATCAATTTTTGGCTTGTATGCTTGGCAATTCAACTTCTTTCCCTACAATGAAAACAAGATAATCAGTAATATCCAAATGAGATTCCCTGTCTTGCATCTTCTTTACCATCTCCTATCTGTATGTCAATAATAATTTTTACTTAGATGGTCACAGTACAAGCTCATCAGTCCTGGAAACAGAATATATAAGCAATAATAATCTCTACAGCACTGCTATTGCTTCTGTTTAACAGACTTGGAAACTTGAGGTAGCAAAGGAGAGAGAATTTTCCAGGGTTATAGTGGTCAGTTCAATCATAAAATAGAATTTTAGTTTGTTAGTAGACTGTTTGTTCCTATCCATGTGACCTATTTAATCCCACATTTTCCTTTAAAGATTTTTTTTCATAATTTTTTTTTTAAATTGCACCTGAAGGTGGTTGGAATAAAATCAGCCCCACCAAAAAAAAAAAAAAAAAAAAAAAAAATCAGTCCCACATATTTCCTTTCTCAGGAAAGTATATGAAAACATGGTGCAGTGGATAGAGCACCGGCCCTGAAGTCAGAAGAACCTGAGTTCAAATCCGACCTCACCCGGGGCAAGTCACTTAACCCCAATTGCCTCAGGAAAAAAAAGAAAACTGCTTTTTTCTACTCTTTCTTTATATTCTTTTTGCGCATCCTCACTACTTCAGATGAGCTCAGTAGGAAATGCTTCAGATATCTCTTGTACCTTCTGGCATCAGCTCTCGGGTGATGGGTTTGAGCAAAGTCTGGAGTGGACCCAAGACATAGACGAAGGCTTTTTTTTTTATTATTACCTTAATTAAATGTCCTCTCCTAAATGTACTGTGCCTTAGACAGGCCTAGTAGATTTTTTTCTTCATGATAGATTTTCCACAAATGGCTTGGTTTTTGGTGCTTGGGAAACAAATTTGTCTTCAAAAGACCCAGATTTGAATTCTTGCTCTGCTATTCTGGGTAATAATTTGGGTAAATTATTTGACTGGATCTTAATTGCCTTATCTGTAAAATAAAACATCTCGAACTGGTATTCTTAACCTAGATTCAATGAATTTGCTTTTTACCTTTATTTTAAAATAATTTAAAATTTTTTAAATAAATAAATTTTAAATTGTATTCGGAGTTCACCAATTCCCTCTGCAGGTGGATAGCATTTTTTCATCATGAGTCTATTGGAATTGTCTTGGATTATTTTGATCTGAGTAGCTGCGTCTTTCCCGGTTGATCATCATTACAATATCACTGTAATTGTACATACTGATCATTGTGTGAACTTTTTTTTAATTAAATCTTTTTATTTACAAAACATATGAATGGGTAATTTTTCAACACTGACCCTTCTGATGAACTAATTTTTAGAAAGAATATTTTTATCCCTTTCCGTATGATTGGTATTGCAACCGGATTTATTTTATGCATCTAAAGACTTCACCAGACTGTCAAATGGGTCTGACAAAGGTGGATCCAGGGTTTGAACCTTTTTGTCTGAGGAAGCCCTTGACCCCCTTCTGGGAATGTTTTTAAAATGCAGGATTTCAGTCGGTAAAAATATTTACTTTTTTCCCCTTCAACTTCATGGCCTCAGGTGGTGCAGGAGTCCCAGGTGAGCTCCCTTAGCTCGAACATCTGGAGCAGCCTTTCACCTGTAAGGCTGTACTCTCGCCTGCTCCTATCTTACTCTAGTTTCCCTTGGAATGGATTATCACCCACACCCCAGAATGCACCTTTTCAAGGCTCCCGTATTTACAAAAAGGAGCGTGCACTTCCCACGGTGCTTTCCCCTTTTCCTGTTAAGGGCCGCGTGGGTTGGGAGAGCCCAGCCGGGAGCCGAAACCGGCCTCTTCCCTCCGCCCCGGGCCCGGGCTTCCGTGTGCCAGGCGGATCCAGCCCGGGTTTTGCTCCCAGCCCCGCCGCTCCTGCAGCCGAATCCCTCTCCAGCCTCCGCGGCCTCGGCTGCTCCTGCAGCCCGGGGAGTGCGCGAGGCAGAAGCACACGCAATCGCAGGATCTCTGGATCCTTACACCCAGCTCCTGAGCTGGAGCGGGCGGGCGGGGACCGCTCACCTGGGCCCCGCGCATCCCTTCTCCTGCTCCCCGGACGCCGTCTCCAGAAAGGCGGGCCCGGCGGAGAAAAGCAGCCGACCTTGGGGCCGGAAGCCTGGGCAGAGACTCCTGCGGGGGCGGGAGGAGGCAGGGACTATTTTCTCTCCCCGGGTCCTCGCCTAGCAGCCCGTAATGAACAACATTCCTAGGTTGCAGCGCTCGCTCTCTATTAGCTGTTCCGGTTCCCTCCCCCTGCTGCATGTTTTCCGTCCTAGTAAAGATCATGCAACAAAATAAGCATTGAATGCCCTTTGCAAAGGGAGCTGGAGTTGGGCGAGGGAAGGGCCCTTTTTTTTTTTTTTTTTTTTCCAGGGTGCGTGTTTCTGAGCTGCTAAGTCTGTTCCAGCTTAAAAGTGGAAGGAAGGTGAAAGGGTGGGGGGAGGAAGGAGCTGCTTTCAGTTGCTCCACAAGCATCAATAGTTGTCACTAAAATCAAACTGACGTCAGCCCTGGGTAAAAAGATATGTCTCTTTTGTTCTCATTTTCTCTCCCCCTCCCCCCTTCACATTTGCAATCAAAGGCAAAAACATTTTTGGGGAAAGAGAAGAAAAAAAAAAAGGGAAAAAAATATTAATTGCAATGCAAAGATATCTTCCATTAGAGATCCTGTCTGGGCGGTGGGAAGGTTTAATGAATGCATCAAGCCTTTTGATCTTCCTGAGTCAGTCGGGTTCAGTTGTGCCGGAAGGTTAGTTGCATATCCTGTGGCTGATCTGAAATTCGATCAGCAGAGGGGGCAAAGAAAAGAAAAGCATTTTAATGGGAATCAATAGAGGATCATAGGTCCTGGAAGGAAATACGTGTTGATTAAAAATGCCATGTGATTTTTAAAAAGTGTTGGTCGCTTTCTTAAAAACAAAAACAAACCAAAATAAAAAAAAAAGAAAGAAAGGAAAAGGAAAAAGCAACCTTTAAAGAGAGAAGAGGAGAGGGGGAGGGACAAGGAAAAAAAAAACAACATCCAACTCAACCCAGCCCTAGCAATCTATTTTCTGTGCGTGTTGGTGCCAGAGAAGCAGTCAGCAGACCAACAGTTTGTGTAATGCTGCAAGCTACAGCGGGTAAATTTAAAGCTGTATGCTCTAAACAACATAATAAATACTTATTGAAAATGCATTTCTGTTTCTAACCAGGGTTCATTCATGCATTATACAACACACCTAGGGCTGCAGTTATCATGACTTAAGGGGAAAAAAACAAGGGGTTCTCTGACACTCTTAAAACTAAACTAAGCTTTTCCCAGCCTTTAACAATAGATACTGGAAGAAAAAAAAAAATTTTTGGCTTTTCAAAAGTGAGAGTAGCAACTTTTAAAGGTAGTGTTCCTACTGAATTGAATATCCTATGTTTTAAAAAGTTGTTAAAGTGTTTTTTTTTTCTTTTTCTTTTTTTTTTTTTTTTCTATTTTTAAGGGAGAGGATAGGAAAGGAGAGTGAACTGTGGCACACATCATATTGATTGGGTTAGAGAGTGGAAAATGATTGCCCTGTAGGAAGAAATAGGGATCAACAATGTAATAAAATGGATCAGGACTATTTAGTTATCTGCATAGTGCAGTGGGAAATGGGAAGGGGGGAGGAACCCTTTTTAAAGGGCTCTATAACAAACACATGCACTAACTTATCAAGGCTGTTCCTCATTAAGTTTCTGCTTTCTGGCCCCTGCTTTTCTCATCTTTTCCTCATCCCCCTCATTTTTTTTTTTAATCACCCACCGATGGAATGGAGCAAGAACATTTTATATGCATATAATTCTAACATTTCATAGTTAAGAGTATCAGGAACTGGCAGTAACAAGAGCCACTATGCAGCCACATCTGTTTGTCTACTGCCTTATTATTTCACATCACATAGCTAGTGAGGGACTTTTTGCTCCCCTGGCAAAACCCACTTCACCAAAGGGGGAAAAAATCAATTAAGGTTCACAGTAAGTAAAAAAAAAACAACAAAACACTTTAAAGAAAAATGTGAAACATTCCATTTATCCATCGAAAAACAAACACAGGAGGAAAGCAAACTTTGATTAAATACAACAAATAAAGAAAATTGTTCTGTATTATGAGCCCTGCACTAGATGGCAAAGTGGATAGAGGGATAGACTTGGAATCCAAAAGACTCATCTTCAAGAATTCAAATCCAGTCTCAGACTAGCTGTGTGACCTTGAAAAGCCATTTCACTCTGTTTTGCCTCAGTTTTTTCATCTGTAAAATGAGCTGGAGAAAGAAATTGCAAATCACTCCAATTTCTGGCAAGAAAACTCCAAATGGAGTAATGAAGACACAACTGAACAGCAGATCATGATTAGTTAAGTGAAAAAGATGGAGGTGGAGGAAGTAAAGAAAAGAGAGAAAACAAGGAGTGAATAGGGAGAATGGAGAAGCATTTATTAAAGTGCCTACTCTGAAATGGGATTATGATAGAAATTATTCAAGAAGGAGATTGTCACAAACTTTCCAGTAGTTAATAGAATAATGATATAATTGTTACCAAAGGCATAAGGTAAAAGATGAACAGCACATAATATGTGATGGATGTAGCAGAGCAGATGGCAAAGTACCTTAACTGGAAAGGTCCGGTATACTTATGGATGTCTGGGTAGTCTGCAGTCCTGGAGATATAATCCTTAGGTAAATTTTCCACTCACCTAATAATCAGGGTAATTCACCCACAGTCCCATTCTGAGTGGATTAACTGGGAGGAAGTTGTCTCTAGAAGTTAATAAGCAGGATTGGAGGGATGCTCTGTTGTTCCTATGGAGAGAAGCTCTCTGTATCAGGGAAAATATAGCATGATGCTCATTTTGGGTAATATCTGATGTCCTATAGATGACAGGGTGGGACAAAATAGTAGAGTTATTGAATTACTTTGTCTTTAAAAGGAATATATTATTGTATTTAATTTATACTTTAACATATTTAACATGTATTAGTCAACCTGCCATCTTGGGAGGTGGGGAAGGAGGGGAAAAATTAGAACAAAAGGCTTGGCAATTGTCAATGTTGTAAAATTACCCATGTACATATCTGGTAAATAAAAACTATTAAAATAAAAAAAAAAAAGGGGGGGGAATATAATTAGAATTCAATTTTCCTCAACAAATCCAGGTGTGCTCCTCAAGGTATGGGTCATCTCTTGGTGGATCCAGGTATGTATAGAAGTGGGGGGCGGGTCATCATCATTGCCCAAGACTTTAATAGAATCTTTAGATTTGGGGTTACAGTGTGGTATAATTTCTGAACTGATGAGGGTAGTTCCAGAGCTCTATTATATGCTCAAGACATATATTGCAAGGGAAATGGTAGGAAATTATGGAGGAGATATTGGGAGGAAATTAGGGATATTTTGCTTTGTATCTTAATACTAGGAGATCCTGTACATAAAAATTCTGACTGATCTTGTTATTTTTGTCCTTTAGTACATTAATAATATTCCAGTAACTGAAGATTATGTGAAGACACTAATATTTCAAAACTTTTTCAGTCTAGTTCTATTTTTGGTAGTGTATATTAAAATTTCTCTATCTTCTCCTTCCCATACTTGGTGAAAAATATCCTTCACAAATAAATGGGTTAAGCACTATTCACATTCTTCAACTGCTCCTAGGAAATCTTCATATAATGGTTCCGAATAGGACAGAGTACATTGCTGTACCATACTATTGGAAAGTTATTGTTGGGCCTGCTATTTTCATTCACTGTGGCCACAATATCATTGAAATGTTTCAAAGACATATTTTACTATACATGCTCCACAGCTTCAGTTATTTTCTCAACGTCAGGTTCTCTTTGGTGTGACCTTCTTTACCCTCTTAATTAGTAATGATACTAGCAACCATTTTAAGAAAAATATATTTTCTCAAATTTCTTTGATGTTCCATCTTTAATTTATTACAAATGTCATTTTTAGGTTAGTTCTTCCAGTCATTTTTCTTTGTCTCACATAATATCCCAAAACATTTATTTTTATTTCGTGTTTAATAAGATTTTGGTTTCATTTAAATTTTTTTTTTTGACCTTTTAGGGTAGAAATAGCTAACAAGGCAAAAAAAAATATGTGCTAGAGAAAGATGTTACTGAAGGTATTACTTAAATGCATAATATATATGTAAATGTTTTACACCAGCACAGGGTTTTCATTTTACATAAATGCCTGGTGTGTAATGGTATTGGCTGTATAACCTACCTTATCTAGGGGGTCAATAGGTTTTGTCTGATAAAGACTATTGAACAATCCTGATTGTATGACCGCAAAGTAAATTAAGTCATGAGATTCTATCTAATCTAATTGAATTGTACATCTTATGTATGTAAAACAAAGTATTTAAAGAATCTTTGTGCTATAATTTCCCCTTATTATATCATTCTGTATTTGGAGTGAAAGATTAGAGGATTTTAGAGCTGAAAAGTACATTAGTGACAATCCAGTCTAACTTCTATTTTATAGAAGAACAAATGGAGGCCCAAGAAGTAAAAAGCTTGGATTTGCTTATCAGTTTATGTTTATTTATTTGTATTTACTTGCTTGTTTACATAATCTTAGATTCTGTGCCCTCAAAGACTCAAGAAGTCATACAGTACAATTTGTTCATTTTATATCTGAAGAAACTAAGGCTACAGGTACAATGGGCAGAGACAGAAAATGATATTATATACTCTGATTCTAAATCTAGTTTGTTCTATTGTACCACACTTGTGTCCCCAAGTAGAATATAAAACAGGGACTTTCCTCTCAGTTTTTTTGGTAGTTATTATTTCTCTAATACCCTATTTAATATCTTGCACCTAGAGAGGCAATGAATACATTTTAATGAATTGAAGAATTGAATTGTCCAGTGTCCCATATTATAAATGGGGGTTCCTAATCCAGATATTTTGACTTTATATCTTTTGATAATGCAAGGTGCCTACTAAGAGCAAGAGTTATCAAAAATATATTTAAATTCATAGGCTGGGGTGGAATACTGCCCCTGACACAAATTAACTATGTATAGGGTAAGTTTTAAACTTTTCTGTGCTCCAACTAAAGACATTTGCATAATTTTTTATATATTTAAAAGAAATGACAAGTAGATGATATTTGTAATTTCTTTTAGAATTATACTGTTATGGAAATGCTTGTTTTATTCCATAAATTAAAAATAAAATAGTTTTAAAAAAGGGACTATGATTGACAGTGAACTTTTTGATGTACTTTAGTGGAGGAAACTTCCCATCTAGGAATACCCTCATGCTAATGAAATCAGAACAGGAATATAGAACAAAAACAAATAAATAAATTCAGAGGAAGATTTTATAAATTGTAAAGATAATATTTTGCTTCTCTGTTTTGCAGACAAAAGTATTATTAGTAGTCATTAGGAAAAATAAATATAGAAAAATGGGCCCTCTAATTCTTCAGGGTCCAAATTACATAGTGAGGTGGTAGATTTGCACTTGCTTCTAAATAATTTTGCTGACAAATTACCAATGGGGAATTTTCTTTACCCTGATTTTAAATGATTAAAAAAGTCTTCTCTAAGAAAAATGAAGTAGCTGATGATAAAGTCCAGGCTTTTCTAGCCTCCTGTTTTTATACCAATGTAGTGCATCTGCAACAGCAGTATGGGGGGGGGAGAACCCTCTTCCTACTAGAACTAATTTCTTTACAGGAATTCCAGTTCTTATGTGGTAGTAAATACAGCAGAACCTCATTAATTCTCACTTTGCTAATCCATAAACCCTATAATTTCCACAAAAATCCCTCAGCAATATCATTTCACTTCTCAGGAAACATTTTATAGCCAGGAGCTGTAGGCAAATCTCAAATCACTAAGACTTCATTACTTTTGCCAAATATACTACAGGCCATTCTGGAGCATACGATCATAAATTATTATGACTAAGCTACATTTATCTAAATAAACTAGGAAAGCGAGTTTCAGGATTTCAAATCAAGGCACTTTTTTGGGGGATTTGTTTTCTTATTTTAAAATCATATTGCGGATATATTTGCAAATCTCCCAAATAGAGGAACATTCAATGAAAATTTGCATTTCATTTATGAGAATAAAAGGAGATGCTGAACAATTTTGCGCATTCATCATAACATAATTCTATTGAGAGATATGTGGAGAATGAATGATAGCAGGATGCCCTTGTCATTGTTGAATTACAATTGAAGTCGAGTAACAAAAGCTCACATTTACATACAGCCTGAAGGTTTACCGAGGTCTCTCCTACATCAGCTCAAGAAGAGATAGTAAAAATATGATTATCCCCATTTCCAAGATGAGGAAACTGAGGCTGGGGAAGTTGAACTACTGACTTACTGTTTACAGCCACTAAGTAGGGGAACAAAAATTCAAAGCAGGGGTGTTCTGGTAAATGTTTTAACAAATGGCTCTTGGGAGGAAGGGGACCTGAGTTCAAATCTAGCCTCAGATACTTTACACTTCCTAGCTGTGTGACCTTGGGTAAGTCACTTTACCCCAATTGCCTCAGCAAAAATAAAAACCTGAAATTGAATACCACCACTTCTAGCTGTGTGTGATTCTAGGCTTAAAGCTTTCAGCCTAAAGTTTTCCTTATCTGTAAAATGGGAATACTAATAATGCAAATAAGATGCTATATAAAATACTTTGTAAACCTGGAAACATAAACCCAGACATTTAATAATAATTATATGGGAATGTGCAGTTATATAAGTAGTAAAAATATCCCCATAGGAAAAATAACAATATCTTACTTTTTTTACTTATTTTTTCTTTTTTTATAATTTCTTTTTATTAAAAAAAAAACAGAATAAGAAAAAGAAAAAACAAAAAAAGGAATACAAAACAAAATAAAACAAAACAAAACAGAACGTTGTCATGTGCCCAGCAGAAGAATAGGGAGGATTCAAAATATGTAACAATAAATTACCAGTTCAAGAAAGGACATATAATAGTAGAAGAAAATATATTCATCAGTGTCCATCTTTTCGTTATTTCCTTATAGAGTTGTTCTTTTGTTCTCTGCTGCACACCTTTTAAATTTTATTTTGTTTCCCCTTTCAAATTTTCGAATCCTGGCTCTAACACTTATTAGCTTTGTTATCATGACCAAGTCATGTAATTTCTGTGAGTTTTAGACTATAGTTCAAACCTAAGGGTTATTGTGAGAACCAATTATATGTAAAGTATGGAATAAACCTTACATGCTATATTATTACTAGACTTTTTCCTTTCTATTTTATATCATATTTTGGAATGGTGGTAGGGATTAACCTTTTAATTCTGTACATTGGATTTAGTTTTTAGTTAAGTTATAGGGAGACAGTCCTTAAATTTCAATCATAAGATTTGGAAAAATTTTCCAGGCCAATCATCTCTATTATCTCAATTTAAAAAAAAACATACTGCCTCATTCCAGAAATTTTGCAGATTCAAAAAAAAATTATAATTTTTTTTATTTATTTAATTCTAAGTCATCATATTAAAAAATAAGTATAGCTACCACCATAACTTTCTCTTCTCTCATTAACACCTACTAAAAAGTTCCTCCTCCCTAATTGAAGGTTCTGTAGTTTATGATTATCTTCATCTTTAAATTTCAGGTAGCAAGTCATCCCATCTTCCCTG
Organism: Sminthopsis crassicaudata; assembly: GCF_048593235.1. Lineage (NCBI taxonomy): Eukaryota > Metazoa > Chordata > Mammalia > Dasyuromorphia > Dasyuridae > Sminthopsis > Sminthopsis crassicaudata. Next base: position 135,449,169 of record NC_133620.1, read on the forward strand.
CCTTGTAGTTGAGCCCTTCAACATTCAGAGGAAAAAATTATGTAGAGTGAGTAGTGAATATTTTTGCTTTCCATCTCTGCCTTCCGCAATAGAGATGAAAGACTTAGCAACCTCTCAAGACATTTTGTGTCTACTTGCCTAGTCATTGCATGGTCTGTACCAAGAGATCAAAAATCCATCTGAGAGGAAAATAAAGGGGTTGGGGTGGGAGGGAGACATGTTTTCAGCAGGTATGAGCTTATCCTTTCTAGTCCTCAGGCTGTTTAGATCAGATGGAGCCTCAGAATTACTGGTATCTCAGGAGCTAGTCAGTAGAAATGCTGCTTATTACATCTTGCTTTTATATAGTTCAGAAAACACTTTCTGTTAAGCAACTCTTTGAGGTGGATTGCATAAGGATTATTGTACATGTCAGGAACCTGAGTTTCAGAAGGGCAAAGTAGTTGGCCCATCATCACATACCTAGGTCTTGTCAACAGCTGGAATTTGAACTAAGGTCTTCTGGCTTTTCATTCAACCCTCACCCTATTATAGGACAAACTTTTTGACTACTTTTTAGGTAATGCAATAAAGCTAGCAATTGATTTCCCTGGAGTCAGGAAGATTCCTGTGTGACCCTGAGTGAGTCATTTAATCCTTTTTGCCTCAGTTTCCTCATCTGTAAATCAAACTGGAGAAGGAAATAGCAAACCACTTCATTACCTCTGCCAAGAAAACCCTAAATGGGGTCATGAAGAGTTAGACAAAATTAGAAAAACGGTAGAACTCTTGATTTTCCAGCTCTTATTTCTACAATGTCACACTGCCTCTTCATAGGACAAACTTCACCGCTTTTCCAGGTAATGTAATAAGGCTAGAAGTTGATTTATCTACTACATTCATGGCAAGGAGTCCTCCCCCTCCCCCTTCAATCTCTTAAAGAGTCGGGATGACTCTGCCTTTGATCTGGACCCAGAGCCCTCAGGCAAGGCACAAAGACTTTAGGGTCAAGCTGGGTGGAGAACCAAATAGCTCTTAGAAGGATCATCCAGCCATCCAGGCAATGGAAAACCATTGCCCTAGGCAGCCAGACAGCTTGTTACCTCAGGGACAATTTTTTTTTTGGCCAGTTTTTTATAACACTTTGGGCCACAGTGGCTTCTTTGATCTGTCCAGCTGATCAGCGGTTGGCATGCAACAGCCTCTGAGCTCATCAGTGGGTAAGGATGCTGACAGAAAGAAAAAGAAACATTTAAACAGGAAGGTCTCAATTTCAGCCCCGTGAAAACCAGCCATTTCTGTTGTGCAATTCTGCTATATGATTTCTTCTGGAGGGGAGCAAAAGCACTAACATAATTTCATTTCAGAAATATGCAGCACATTAACAGCTGCCTTTCTGTGATGTAAACTGGTTTGAATTTAGTACTGTTACTTATTTAGAAAGAATTAGAACTGAACCCTATAAATCAGGCATGAATGACCTCAAATTATAATGGAAAAATAATTAATATAATGTTCTGAGTGTGTGAATGAGAGAATGCATTCATATTGTTTTATAGATAGGCTTGACTGAGGGGATTTCTTGGATGTTTTTTAAAACTATCTCCCATCAATCAACCAATAAAATTTAAACAATACATATGATAAATATGATATATTAAGCATTGGGTCAGGCTTAAGTGGGGTGGTCCCCCTCCCTTCCTGATAATTAGATGATATGGTCATTGTCCTCAATAAGCTTCCTTCTAATTGAGATTAAAGTAACAAAACATGGAAGAATAACAAACGTATGTAACAACATCCTAAAATGTGTGGTTTTGTCCCATAGTTAACATAAAAAAATAGAGTAATTAAGGAATATTTAGATGTCTTCATAATGAGTTGGATCTTCAATGATGAGTAGATTTGGACAAGTATAAAGGATCTCAAGTGTTTTCATATAAGATAGAAGAATAGGTTAGAAGCATGTGTATTCACTCAGGATCTTGAAGTTTGACCAACAGAGTGGAGTTGTGCTTAGTTCTGGTCAGGATTTTTGTTGCCGAATAACCTTTTCTCTTCTATTTGAAATCCTCCTTATAACTTGAAACTGAGACTGTGTGCTGTTGAGCAAAAGTTCTCCAAGTAGAATCTGCAGACTCTTGGGGGATTTTGAGACCTTTTCAGGGGATCCATGACATCAAGATTATTTTCATAATAATACTAAGATATTTTATCTATTAAATATGTGTTAGAAATATTAGTATCAGTTAAATATTCTTTCCTTTTTTAGCGACATTTTCTTCATATACTTCCACTAAAATAACAGATTTCAACAGATTGATTAACCTACTTCTATCAAGCCAGACATTCAAGAGATTCAAGAGTCATCTTTTCTTCTAATTCTTTGCTTTGTAAAATGTAATTATTGCCATTAAAACATGTTCTATCATTTTTTAAGGCATTTTTCAATTTTGTCTGACTCTTTGTAACCCCATTTAGGGTTTTCTTAGCAAAAATATTAGAGTAGCTTGCCATTTTCTTTTCTATCTTATTTTACAGATAAGGAAATTAAGGCAAACAGCTTTAAATGACTTGCTTGGGGTGTAACTACTAGTAAGTGTCTAAAAATCAGGAAGGTAAGTCTGATGCAAGGACTCTATTCATTCTGGGCAAGTCCTTTAACCCTATTTTGCTTTATCCTATTTATGTTGAAATTGACTTTATTATTATTATAATTTTAAAAATAACTAATAAATGTACTTAAATGTATCATATTTAATTTCTATTATGGTAATTATTGATATAATTCATATAAACAAAAGCTTTTTGTGGTTTTCAAAAACTTAAACATGTAAATGTATCCTGCAATCAGAAAGTTTAGGGATCATTGCTACAAAGCATTTGTTCTTAACATTTTTTCCTGTCATGGCCCCTTTGGCAGTCTGCTGAAGCCTTTTAGAATGCTTTAAAATGCATAAAACAAAATACATAGGATTACAGAGAAAATCAATCATATTGAAGTAATGCTATAATTTTTCTCCCTTCCAAGTTCAAGGACCCCTGAAAACCATCCATGCACCAAGTTAACAATGCCTGCTCTAGGGCCATTTCCAGACCAGAGCTGTTGATGTAGAAGGCATGGAAGAAAGCCCTGGTGAGCCCAATAACACTGAAAGCACGTATGGTTCGTGTTTACTCCTTCAATATTTCAGACTGGGGGCATTCAGGCAAGTTGCTAGGCAGAGAAGGTGACAGAGGAGGGAAAATAGGAGGATACTAATAGAAAAGGCAATCTTGTTCTGAATCTCTGTAGCTCTTAATTCAGGCCCTGATCAAATTGGTTGAAAAATCTATTATATATTTCAGCTCTAACTCTTGAATTTGAAATCAGTTCTAGTCAGTGGTTGATTTCATCCCTCACGCTCTTTCTCCTAGTGAAACTGGTGGGGATTCCCTCAAGCTTCACAAGCCTTAACTCATCCTCCTGTTCCTTATGCTTTCCCACACACCCTGTATGTAGCAAGCACTTTCAGTTTTCCATTGAGCAGCATGTACATAAGGTGACCAGTCCATTTTCAAGGTTAATTTTAGAGGTTTCTTACAATGTTCTTATGGCTTCCAAGTAAATTGTCTCTCAGAAAATCTGGTAATGGGCAAAAAAAAGTGCATCTGGAGTGAGAATCAGAGTACAAATCCTATTTGTGTGATCCCTGTGTGATCTTGGACAAGTCAATTCATTGCTCTGCCTCAACTTCTGTGTCTAAGAAACTTTTAAGGTCCCTTTCATACAATTCATGTTCCTGAGAAAGATATTTGAGTAGGTGTGGATCTAATTTTTGAAGTGCCCACATTTGGGATGTATTATGAAAAGTTCTACTAAAGTAGAAATTCTAAATAAGTCTGTTATTTCAAAAATCACAATTTAACCAAAATTCTGAATTATTCTTGAACCACATGGAGTTTGATTTTTTTTAAAGGGATCTTTTCTCTTTACTTTTATTCTCTTCTGATTAGTTTAGGTTCTGTTTCATTTTAGGGTCCCACACTTAGTCAGCTGCCATTATCTTGGCCCTTTGAGCACACCTTTTCAACATTTCTGCTGCTTCTGTGAACCCCAGGCCCTATCTGTTCTCACAGCCCAAGCCATTACTTTTGCTTGTTCAGACCTGTTCAGTATTTAGTCCTTCCAAAAGGTGGCAACCCTGCACCTAGAGAAGGTGTGGGAAGGAAAGGAACTTATTTGGGTGACCTACTTTAGAAGACTTCTTAAGCCAATCTAGAGAGCATACGGATGCCCTCTAGAGGTTACTGACTGGCCAGCTGCACATATTCCAGTTACAAACCTTGGTACTCAGGGAGGGATTGACTGCTGCAAAATCATTTTTTTAGAGAGAAGACAAAGAGACGATGGAGAGTGATTTATCTCTCAAGTTGTAATTTCCTCAAATCAAGATGGAGCTGCTGTGGTTCCAGAAAGTCGAGATGGATAGTCTCCTAATAAGGACTGAACCTAGTAGACCTCCCTACCAAAAATTCACCTGTATCATAGAGATAAGAACATTTTATTACTTGGGAATAAATGGCTTGTCTTCATACCAGGCTTTCTTTGTAAAGAGAAGCAAGTGAATATTTAAATGCTGAAAAGTGTAGCTTTCATTTGACTTGCAAATTGTTTTCTGACCCTAATTGCAAAATTAGATAATCCTGAAGTGAAAAATATACAGTGTAATAGAAGAGAAGCATGGTGAGAAGATTCTACCGAATCTAGTGATCGTTATGTTGTAGGATTATTTAAGAACAAACACTGTGAGAGAGGTTTTTAGGATTTGTCCTGTTGTTGGACTGGAAAATCTGCCTGCCTTTTTTCAGGCTGATGTAGCTTTTGCAGCAACTTAAAGAATATTCTTAGATATACTATGTGGGGAGGAGTTCCCTTCTCCCAGAGGCTGGTTCCCTCTATATGTGTAGTGCTTTTGATTAGCTCTGCTGTTTTGCCTATGGCAATCATCCTTGCAAACACTCTTTTCCTCTACATCACTCACGCTTCTATCCTTCATGAGGTTGCTTCCTTTTTTCATCAAAGCCAAACAGGGTGATGTTTTTTCCTCAGTAAAATTCTCTTTCTCCTTGGCCCTGCACCTGGCCTTTCTTCCCAAGGTGCTATGGAAAAAAGGCAGAATTCACAACACTTTCCTTTGTTCTTGAGCACATCTTATTTGGAGAAAGCTGGTTGGAGTATGCTTCTCCTAGGGGACTTCTGTCCAGAATGGAGCAGGATGTTCCAACTGGTTTTTAAAAATGCATTGTAATAGTATTAACATTTATTCAGCATTGACATTATGCCAGATGCTATGTAGAACAAAGATAGCCACAACCTCAAGCTCATGGCAGCTTGCAAAAGAGAAAGCGTTTGCTTGACTTTTCTGTCAATTAAATACAGTACATTTCACCATATTTCCCTTCTCCATTAGCCTTATTTATGGTATTCTAAGACATGAACCCATCTCTGTTCATCTGTGCATAATGTTGAACAACTCCAATAAGAGTTATTAAGGAAAAGAAAAAAAATCAAACCAATGTTTTCTTAATGGTGGTCACATTTGGTAGGCAATAACTGAAAGGATTTCATTATTCTCCTGTTCATCCATTCATATGTCCATTCTGGTTATGAGGTCAGATGGGAACAAAGCCAGAAATATAGAGCTTCTAATGCTGAGCTGAGAAAAGATTCATCTCTAGTGAATCTCCGTGACAGGGATAGATATCCTTACCATAACACACCAAAAAGAACCAGAGGAAGCAGAAGGAAGAGCTCTTTATCACAATACTCAGTAATAACATTAAAGGAATATATTTTAAAGCCATTTTAAAAAACAGGAAATAAAAGAGAAAATTGTCTTAAAAAATGAGAACCGATACAACAGATTTCTTAAAAAAACAAAAACAAAAACTTCTGTTTTCATAACTGGTACAGAGTTGCTGCCTTAAAGGAACCGCCAGTTAAAAGAACACATTTGTGTGTGGAACAAGGTCATGCACTTATTGGTTTTTTGCTGCAAAGCATAAATATACTAGACAAGTAGAATCAGTTTGCTTTTACTACAGTCTTGTACTTTACACAAAGGCTGCAGCACATATATATTCTCTAATGCCATCAGCGCCAAGGTCCACAGGAACACAGAGTCAGGGGTCTCAGAAATGGTCTTGTAGAGCAGAATAGTCAAGTGTTTGTTGTAAGGAATAAATATATTACCTGGAAATGCACTCTGATCTTAGTATCATTGGACTTCAAGCTATCAGGTCAGCCATAGTACAAAGGAAATGGTTTAGGCCTAAGTGATCCAGGCTTCTCTTTGAAAATGAGGTGGATTCTCTAAAATGCTTTCCTATATATATATATATTTTAAATCAAGACCATTCTCAGTTCTTTAATTTTCTCCCCTTTTAGCACATTCTAATCTTTGGAGATATAATATGATGATAATTAACATAATGACAATATTAATAACAACAATAATGTAATACCTCCTTTATCTAGCATTGTCAGGAAAGAACTGTTCTTCCTGGGTACATTTTTCAACTGGAACTTAAACCCTTTAATCAAGAATTTCAAAACATTTTTGAGGATGATCTTTTACTAATATATTGTACACTTATACTTCTTAAGCTGAGTATGTAGAACATCATTCAACCTTTTCTGAATGACTTAAAGGACACCATTATAAACATCAGGTTTTGTTTTTTTTATTCAGTACTTCAGTGGAGCCCTTTGTGGTATGTGGGGCTGTCCTCTGTTTATCTGTCTGTCTCTCTTTTTCTTTCTCTCTATCTCTCTTTCCCTCTATCTCACGATCTCTCTCTCTGTCTTTCTGTCTCTCTTATCTCTCTTTCTCTGTGTTTCCTTGTCTGTGTCTCCATCTTTGTCTCTGTTTCTTTCCATCTCTTTCTGTCTTTCTCTGTCATTGTCTCTCCTGTCTTCCTTGTAATCTGTCAGCTGTTACTTTTCTGTTGTCAATAGCATCCTATTTTTCCCCTTCTAATTTTTGGCATTTACCTGGCTCTTGGTAAGCAAACCAAGAACCAAGTTTATTATATCTAAAATGAGAGTAAATAGGCTCTGAGTGATGACTTGAGGAGTTCTCTTACCGTAAGAGTGTGAACTTTACAACACACAAACTTTTGAACCTCTTAGAACACTTCCTAGTTTTCTTCTGCATTCTCAGTAATGCAAATAACTAGACAAATGAATCATTACAGTGTGATGGGGGTCTGGAATATTTAAAGGGCATCTGGGTTGGAGCACCTCCATGTGGAGAGGCTAGAGAATTTACTTCAAGGAGAATCATGATCACTGTTAGGAAAGTATCTGAGAAAGACTGTGAAACATGATTATAAATTCTGTGACTGGTTAGTATTGCTAAAGAATTGAAGAGGAAGCTCGTTGGTGGATTATAGATGTATTTAAAAAGGCTCATCAGCTTTAGCCACTTTGTCTTTTGACTTCATTTTAGCTTACTGCTGAGACCATGCTATTAAGGCATCTCCAAGGCCATGTGAACTTGAAAAACAGGCTTATCAAAGTCTTTGCTCTTTTTGTTTATCCTTTTTAGTTCTAAGTAAAGGGAATAGAGTTCTCTAACCCTGATAGTTCTAAAATGTAGAGAGAGCCACAGGAACCTGAGAGTTCAGATTTTACAATTAATCTGGCATTTATGCCTCAAGAAATGAGGATTAACTTTGGGAGCTACATTCAAGTTAGTGGTAACTGAAATGTAGGCTTATTAAGTAGTTTTATTACTTCTAGGCATGAACTTGGTGTAATCAAGGCTGGACAAGAACTGAAATAAGTTGAAACTATTGAAACTACCCTCTCTGGAGAGTGAGGTAATAAAGGGTCTCCAGATTATGCCTCTGAGGTGTTTCAGTCTAAGAGTTTGTGTTCTATTTTTTCTATATTTTAAAAGTAAATATATCTTTGTAAAAATGACAGTGTTAAAAGGATCAATGAAACTGAAGTGCTAGTCACTGGTCCAGTGGGGGGGGGCAAGGATTTGGGGTTTGAACCAATGGCAGAAGAGATGAACTCTAAAACCTTAGGGTACTCTATAATTCTGAGAGGGAAGATGTAGGAGCTTGGCTCTTAGAAGATGGACCAGAATGATTTGCCACAATTATAATGAAAAGAACTGTATCACTTCAATTCAACAAAAATTTGTTAGCCAATTAATATACTTAGAATATTGGTACTAGATTCTTGGGTAAATACAAAGATAAAGAACACAAAGCACTCCCATAAAAATTATTTGCCAGTATATATATGCAACTAAGATAGCATGGTATAGCAGAATGATCTTTAGAGGCTCATTGTTATCAGAAGAGTAGGGTTCAAATCCTCACTCGAATCCAGAATATTTGTACGTAGAAAAATATCTCATATTGAGTCCCAGTTTCCTCATTTATAAAATCAGCATATTTTCCCAGTTGATCTTACCAGTCAGCTGAGAGGATCACATTAAACAATACATATAAAATTATTAATCCTTTGTTTTTCTTCTGTTCTTGGTACCAAATTTTAGAAATTATCACTTGGGGATGTCTTGCTTTGTAGGTGTTCTACAATACATTTAAATGTATTAAATACATCTAAAATATATTTCCTGTTTCCCCAATTAGAAAATAATCTCAAGGACAAGTATTATATATTTTTGATCTCTTTTGAATTTTCCATAGCATCTTCTGTTTTCTGATACTCCTTTATGAAAATCCCTAACTGATTTAAGTAAGGGGGTCTTCTTATTACCTTATAGCCTATTCTCTGACCATAGTGAGGAATTGGAATCTAACCAAACTGTCTGATTCAAAAAGCATAGCAGTTTGAGGCCATTTAGCTTAGAGGAACAGCCCTTCACACCTCTTTAGTCCCTCAGGGTATCTCTGTGCTACAGTGAAACACAATAATTGAATAGTAATCAGCAGATGGAAGGAGAGAGAACAGGATGTACAACTAATTTGAATAAATCTGGGTTAGTTCAGGAAAAGTCATTTATCATTTGATGCCCTCTTGGTGGGCCATGGATCAGTGAGATCAGTCAAATGAAGAATAAAATCTGGACCTTATCATGTTAAAACCACAGCAAAAACATTGGCATCCTTTCTGGAGGATTTTCCCTTAATTTAGAATGGTCAAGAATAATATTCTTTCTGTAGTTAGTTTTCTGATACTAGTTAGATTAGATTTTTTCTTAATAGAAGAACTTGCATTAACTGAAAAGAAGCAAATGGTTCTCCTAATGCTGTCAGAATATGAATGACAATTATGTATTTACACATGCACATCTATAAGGAGAGCACATTCAAGGAAGGGTCAGTGGTTGTTGTGACCTTCAACCTGATGTTTATTATCCATTTTATAGGAAGATGGGATGAAAATACCCATATACATCTTTTGCTCCTTTAAGTGGGGGCCTTGGTTTAAGTCCATTTCCTTCTTCCAGAGCCTGGGTCAATTACTTTATCAGATGGTGTTTTTAAAAAATGTTTTATTGATGCCTCTTTTTTTTTTTTTTAAAGAACCACAATAATAATTTTCTGATATGCTCCTACCTCACAGAACAAAGAAGGACAGGTGAGTAAAACCAACTCACAAAATTATCACATATGCCATGTAGTTAACATTTGACATTCATTGCTCTTCTTCCCTTATCTCCCAATCTACTTTGAAGAGACATGTGTTTTATATCAGATTGTGGAGGAGGGGAACCTGTTTTCTTCATGTATTCTGTGCCTTTGTTTTTTCAATTTAAAAAAAAAAACCATGAGCTTAATAACCATTGGTAAACAAACACATTTTGATACACAAAGAACAAATAAAGAAGATTGTATAGCATAGATGTAATTCTGTTATACATAGTTTTTAAAGGTATTGCTATTGTTTAATCTTTTTTTTTTTTTTCAGTCATGTCCAACCCTTTGTGTCTCTCTTTTGGGGTATTCCTGAAAAAGATGCTTGAGTGGTTTGCCATTTCCTTCTTCAGCTCATTTTACAGATGAGAAGACTGAGGCAAACAGGATTAAGTGACTTGCGCAGGATCACATAGATCTGAGTGGTCATAGATCATAGGGACTGAGGCTAGATTTGAATTTAGATCTTCCTGACTCCAGAACTGACATTCTATCCACATCGCCACCTACAAAAGCTATTAAAAAAACAAACAACAATAACAAAAAAACTGCTTTGCTTGGGTCCCCTTCTGAACTTTTTTATTTATGTACATTTGAAGAATGATTAATAATCTCTTTTCTTCCTCTTTTTTTTTTTTTTTTTTTTTGCCTCTCATTATTCACTAATTTCCCCCATAGGAAGACCCTTATCTAAACCTTTTAACAAATAAGTATAGCAAAGAAAAAATAAATCAGCACTTTGACCATGTCTGAAAGCCTATATACTATTCTGTAAGGTAGTTACTCATCTCTTTGCCAACAGGCAAGTGACAAGTTTCATGATCAGTCTTCTAAGGTAATGATGATTGCTTTTTGCATTGTTTAGATATAAAATCCTTCAAATGTACTTTCTTTTATATTTCTGTGGTCATTGTGTCAATTTTTCTGATCATTCTCTCATTTTCACTCTGCATTAATTCTCTAAATCCTTCATATTACTAGGTTGTTGTTGTTGTTTTTTTTTTAGTGGTACTATAATATTGTATATACTACAATTTGGTCAGCCACTCCCCAATTGATGGGTGCCTACTTTGTTTTTAGTTCTTTCTGATGTTCTTCAGGAAGACTATTGCTTTGATATCTTGACCTGATAAGGGAACAAATCCAGTAATCCATACTATAACAGAGGTAGTAAGGTGAAGGAGAAGAGGTGTGCCTTCAGAAAACATTATATAGATTGTTTTCTTCCTTGTAATTAGTTCTTTTTTTCTCAAGACATTGACCATTATTTATCAAAGCATAGATTGGTGGATGGGGAAGTGATGAAAAAGTAATAATTATCAGTATTCTTTCTTTCCTATGTCCTTTTGTCTCTGGAGCTTTCCTCAGCCACATCCTATGGGAACAATTAGGCTTTTTTTTTTTTTTTAAGTCTAGACAAAAAAAAATCATAATGCTCCTTTAGATATACAGGAGTCTCTCCCCTGCTCCTTTATGGAATGAAATATACTCCATAATTACTCAGAGGTTACATTTAAAACAGTAGTTTGGATCTCTGCTTTAATTTAAATCTATGTTCATCTCTAGCTACCTTCTGGTCTTTTTATAGTAGGGAAAAATTTAATGGTAAGATTTGAGTTAAGACTTGAGTGAAGTGTGTTACAATCTCTGTTAAAGTACAGGGGAAATTTGGGAAAGAGCAGACCTTTGCAGGGTAGATAAAACTAGTTTGCTTGAACTCACATCTTCTACTCTTAGATGTCGATAAGATCATTGGCCATCCTTAGTCTTTCCTTTCTCTTCTGCAGCTTAGTCCTACTTTTCTGTCTCTTTTTTCCTCCCATTGCCCTTGTGCTATCATGTCTTTTTGGATTAGCTTGTTAAGTTCTAGGTGGGAATGAAAAGGATGACCACAGTAGTGAGGTCAAGGTAGCAATTCCTAGTTTGAGATAAACATGTGATAATTTCACAGTGGCTATTCTCTTTGTCAAAAGGTAGGTTTATTTAGAAAAAGAGGTTATAGATTAAAAAAAAAAAGGAAAAATAGGCATTTAAAATGGTAAATTTGAAATAGATTTGAGAGAGTAATAGGGTAACCAAGGAAAGAAAATTGGAAGAATTCATTAAAGGAATATATGCCATGAGACCTGAGTATACCTGAGTATACTAGCTGGTTAAATCTGTAGAGAAGTTTAGCAGACTAACCAGAGTTAGCTATAGTATGGAGAAAGGTACCATTAAAGGGAATGACACTGTGAGAAGAAGAGAGTACCTGGAAAGGACTTTGCAAAGATCTTAATAAGAGCACATCTTTTACAGGAGAATTATAATCCTGGGGGGTTCTAAGGGGAGGAGGAGAAGTACCAGGGAAAAATTTATAGCTCAGAGGGAGGGATCAAGGAGGAGCAGGCAGACCAGGTCTCACATCTCAAAGTTTGAGGTTTAAGGGATAGACAATGGAAGTTGATAAAGAGTTCCATTTTTACAATCCCTCTGTACAAACAGGATAGTCTGGGACTTGATTATGTCTGATAGCAGCTGGTTGGGCTTCTTTCTAACAGGGGAAGAGACTAAGCTAAAAGTCTTCATCAGTTGTCTCTGATCAGCTATTGAGGTCCCTAACTACTTCCTTTCAGTCTTCTCACACTTGTATCTCTAGGTCTATTTTATATAAAACTCATATTCTTCCCAGTAATTTTGAACATAATTCCTATGTGACATCATTTTACTTTATCCAATAACGTTCACAGTTAGTCTAAAGTGATTACTGATTGATTATTTAGAGAAGTTTAAGCCTGTTCTATCTAGCTCACACCTCTTATTTGAATCATGAAATGATATTATTATGAAATGATAAGGGCATAAAGACTAAGGGTGGTGAGATGATTGATCAATTAACATCTTTTTACTCTTTTATACCACCTGAATATTAACTACTGTCTTTAGTGAGGAATAGTAATTACAAAAATATGGGAATTATGTTTCTGGTTATTATTCCATTTCCAAGGCTAATCATTTGTTTAGTAATGAGTGACTGATTAAAACCATCAATAAGGGAAATTCTATTTGTGTTTTACAAGTCTTACATTTCAAATTAGAAAACCTTGCCCAAAGTATACCTTTTAATACATCATTACATAAAATCCTCTTGTTCCAAATAATTAGCATCCAAAAGAAAGATTCAATGGAACAGTTAATTAATATCCTAGTTGTTTTTCCTGACTGGTGGCACTTACTTATATTGAATCTTTATTTGGAATGTAAAACATGTGGGCAATAAGGTAGGTTTTTTTTTTTAATCATGCTTGGAAATATTAAATATTCTGGATCTTGAATCTTGCCACTTTTGCCATCTCTTTTCATTTGATGTGGTTTTACATCTCCTTTTCCCTCATACAATAGGTTTTCTTTAGCCACATACTAGGTAAGCTGGTTCAGTATATCCTACTGTTACTTATATCCCATCAGGGTGACATGACATATTTGGAACAAATGATTATCAGGAAATGAAAACCAGTAGTATTATTACTGGACAACGGGGTGGGGGGGGACACTGCTTTAATTTTGTACATTTTCCCTTCTAGTATTTTATCTATCTTCACTATATAAATTTCAGTCCATTCAAAGAACCAATGAGCAGTGGTGATATAAAGGGAAATTAGAGAGATCCTTTAGTCTCTTCTTCTCTCTCCCCACTTAGTAGTATTTTATTTTTTTTCCAATTATATGTAAATCTAGTTTTCAACATTCCTTTATGTAAGATTTTGAGTTCCATATTTTTCTTTCTTCCTCCCTTTCCTCATGATGCTCTAATTTTGTAGAAATGGGATTGATTTATGTTATAGAAAAATGTAGAGGGATGTTGATGTTTGTCTTTAGATTTTTTTATTGTTGTAGACTTGTTGTACAAGTATTGTAACATTGATAAATTTTTATTTTCAAAGAATGAATAACTCTACACTTACTCAGAGAAGGTAGGTTGTTTTAGACTTGAATGCTGACAAAATAGTAATAATTGTAATAACTGAGTTACAATATGTTCTAACAATTATAAAGCAATTAGAGCACGTTGTAACTCAATCATTACAATACTTATAAAGCAATTGATGTGTATTATCTTATTTAATTCTCATGACAACTCTGTGTGATATATGTACCACAGAGGTCAGAGGTCTTGACAACTCCATTTCTAACTCTGGCCTTTTCATTAGCTGTCCCTTTTGCTTTCCTTTTAATCATTTTTTTTTGGGGGGGGGAGGGTGAGGCAATTGGCCTTAAGTGACTTGCCTAGGGTCACACAGCTAGTAAGTATTTAGTGTTGTGTCTGAAGCCACATTTGAACTCAGGTCCTCCTGACTCCATGGCCAATGCTTTATCCACTGCACCATCTAGCTGCCCCTCTCACCTTCATTTTTTAGACTTCTTTGTTTCCTTGTAGACTAAGCTCAGAGCACCACCAATAGAATGCTTTCCTGACCCCTTCAGTGATGATTTCTATCCCCTTCCACAAAAAAAAGATATATATAATTTTTTAAAGTTTACAATTATAAGTTCCTCTTGTCTTACCTGAGAGAATGTAAATTCCTTGAAGCGGGAACTGTTTCATTTTTTTTTTTTTTTCTGAATCCCCATCACCTGTAGCAGTGCTTGGCACATAGTAGGTACTTAATAGTGCTTATTGGTTGATTTTTAGATGAGGAACTTGAACCTCAGAGAAGTTAAATGGCATCTTCAGTCTCAAAGCTAGTAAATGTCAAAGGTGGGACTTGAACCCTGGATTTAGCCATAAGTTAATTGCTCTATCCACTATGCTTATTTATAAAACAAAGATAAAAATACTTAGACCACCTACTTCTCAAGGTCATTGGGATATTAAATGAGATGTTATATGTGTGTGTTTGCTATAAAGCATTTTTCAAAACTTAAAATTTTGTATAAATTTCTCCTATTATCATACAAATAGAGCCATCTTATGTGGCAGTTAGAGCATTGGAATTCGATTCAGTAAAAGCTGAGTTCAAATTCTTTTTTTTTTTTTTTTTCCAAATTTATTTTATTTAAAGAAACAGAATAAAAAAAAAAAGAAAAACAGAAAAGGAATACAAAACAAAAGGAAACAAAACATGTTTTTGTCATGTTTTCAGCAGAACATCAGGAAGATTCAATATCTATAACAATAAATAGCAGTTCAAGAAAGTATATATATTAGTAAAAGAAATTTATATTCACGAATGGCCATCTTTTATTTACTTCTCTGTAAATTATTCTTTGTTCTCTACTGTGTACTTTTTTACTTTATTCTTTTTTCCCTCCTTTCATCCCATCCCCACCCCAAAGGAGGCTATAATTTTAAAAGGATATATTTATATACATATGTATATATATATATATATATATATATATATACATACACACAACCTCCATACATTAAGACACATATCTTTCCCATCCCTGCTCACCCTTTGCTTTAATTTTGCTCTTTAACTTGTCTTGCTATTACTTAACCTCCTCCCATCCATGGATTCCTCCCTTGTCTTCTTCCCTCACCCTTTGTTTCCCCATTCACTCATTTCTCTCCAACTTATTTCTTTATAGATTTTTGGAGGATATTATACCTTTCATAGTATATATTTAGCCCATTTTCAGTGTGAGTAGATTTTTCAGAACTATAAGTCCTCCTCCCCCCTCTAATGTCTCTGTGTCTGTTCTTCCTCTGTACCTTACTTGTATGACATAATTACTATTTTTCTTTTTTTTTTTCTCTTCTGAGGCAATTGGGGTTACATAACTTGCCCAGGGTCACAAAGCTAGGAAGTGTTAAGTGTCTGAGATACATTTGAACTCAGGGCCTTCTGACTTTAGGGCTGGTGCTCTATCCACTGAGATATCTAGCTGCCTCATAATTATTATTTTTTATTTTAACTCTGCCCCAATCTTTCATTTGAGCTGCCCTATTGTTGATGTCAATCTAAAATATTTGTTATATAGTTCCCATGTTAAAAAATATCATAAACAATTTGTCCATGTTGAGTTCCTTGAAACTGATCTTTGATATTGGCTTTTAAATATTAAATTTTCTATTAAGTTAAGGTTTGGTTGATACAAAGTCCTGAAAATCTGCAAATTCACTGAATAACCACTTTTCTCATTCAAAATTATAGATAATTTTGCTGAATATGACATTTTTGGCCATAGGCCTAGTTGTTTTGATTGTCGGTATTTATGGTTCCAGGACCTATAGTCTTTTATCATGGCTGCTGATAAATCCTGTACAATTCTAATTGTAGCTCCAGCATATTTGAATTGTTTTTTTTCTTGTTTCTTGAAAATTTTTCTCTTTGATATGAGGGTTTTGAAATTTGACAGTAATGTTGCTATGTGTTTTCCACAAAAGATCTTGTTGAGTTGTTAATTGGTGGATTTTTTCTATTTCTACTTTCCCCTCATGTTCTATCATTTCAGGACAATTTTCTTGGATTATTTCTTGTATCATCGTGTCAAGTCTTTTATTTTTTTTTTGGTCACAACTTTCAGGCAGTCCAATTATTCTTATATTTCCTCTTCTTAATCTGTTCTCCAGATCGGTCCTTTTTCTTATGTTTCACATTCTGTCCTATTTTTCATTCTTTATGATCTGTTTTGTTATTTCTTGATCTCTCCTAGCTTCACTGGCTTCCCCTTGCCCAATTCTAATTTTCAAAGAGTTATTTTCATCTTTGAGATTCTCCATCTCCTTTTCTAGTTGATAAACTTTTCTTTTTCATAATCTTGTTTTTCTTGGATGGTTATTTTTAATTTTTCCTCAATATCTCTCATTTGATTTTTAAGTTCTATAAATTCTCTCTGGGCAGGGAGGCATTTCACTCTTCGGGGTAGATTTTTTTTTTTACTACAGTTACTTACTCTGAAGGTGAACCCCAGTCTTTCTATAGTGGGGTTCTTTCTTTTTTGCAGGTTAGTTTTTTTTTTTTTAATAAGAGATGTTAGGGTAAGCATCTCTAATCTTGGGGGTAGGCGGGATGGTGTCTCTGGCTTTACTTCAGTTCTTCCCTCTGATCAGGAACTCTAAGCCAAGAGCCCCACCCTCCAGCAATACCTGTAGCATCAGCAGCAGCATCCCTGTCTGTCCCCCTGCCTCTGCACTCCTGGTGTGCTGGCTCCTCACCCAGGGTGGAGTCCCTGCAGCACAGCTAAGCCTGGCGTTCCTAATCAGTTGAGGTTCTCTTCTCTTCTCAGACCCAGACCTGACTCTACAAACAGTCCAGGAGGTGAAAGTTTCTGTGGTCCCTGCCAAGGCTCCAGTCACATCCAGCTAGCCTGAGGAGTCCCCACTTAGTGTTTCTGAGTAGCTAGTCCAGAGGTGTTTGCACTTCACATGGGTTAATCCCACCCTGATCTTTCTTTGGATCTTCTCTTGTTATACCTGTAAGAACTCCTGTTCTACCCCTAGTCTTCTTGATTTTTCACTAGTCTTTGTTCACTCTGAGGCGCAAAATTGTTCTATTTGTGGGGGAAATATATCTTTTTTTATTATAGCTTTTTATTTACAAGATATATGCATGGGTAATTTTACAGCACTGACAATTGCCAAGCCTTTTGTTCCAATTTGGGGGAAATCTCGAAAGCTTGAAATTTACCAACTTATTCTGCCATCTTTCCAGAATCCTCCCTCCTCCTTGCCCCAGTTCAAATTCTATTTTAAATACTTAATAGCAGTTTGTCTTTGAGCAAATCTCATCTCTATCTCTTATTGCTTCAATTTCCTGATTATAAAATGGGAATAATGACAACACCTATTTCACAGTGTGATTGTGAGTGTCAAATGTGGTAAAGTACTTCGAAAACCTCAGTGTCATATAAAGATGAGTTATCATTATCCTCATCATTTTGGACTAGACCTGTAATTTCATTAGTGAAGGTTACTTCCAGTAAGGAAACTTCCTCTAACAAAACAGATAAGCTCCGGCTGTGCTTACTTAGGTCATTTTATAGTGCATTAAGGCATTAAAATATTTGCTCATGGTTTTTCAACCTGTATATGTTAGAGGAAAAATTTGAATTCAGATCTTTTAGATTCTAAAATCAGCTCTATTTACCTTTTATATTGCATCTTTTGAGATAATAATATTGTTGTTTTTATGCAACATCAACATTTTCTTTTCAAATTCATGCTTCAGATTAGTTCACGGGGTTACCTGTTGTTTGTTACTTGAATGACCCATTTTCCAGGTAGCGTTTTCATTTCTAGGATTGTAGTTAGGACCCATTAGAGGCTAGATACTTAGCACAGCAGAACAACATCTCCTGTCTTGAATAGCCTCATAATTATCTCAGGATTTATCTGTTCATCTTCTGAGATCTTCATGTCCCAGGTGTCAGTGATATATCTGTTCCTTTCTAGTACTTCCTCACAGTAGAATACAGCATTATAATCTTCCGCCCTCAACAATACAACTTTGATATAGCATGAGGTTTCTTTTTCCAATCCCCCATTCAATATTTATTTATTTTTAATTTATGGAATAAAACAAACATCTCCATAACATAGTATAGTAGAAAAAGATCATTGCACATGAAACTGCAAATCCTATTCCTTTGAAATATATAATGAAGTTGTCATGTAAATTTCTTTTTTCTTGTTCCCCCTCCCATCATGGCTACTATTAGACACAAATATGTATATATGCAAAATTATTCTATACATACTTCTATTTATCAGTTATTTCTCTGGTTGAAGATAATGTCTTTCTTTATATGTCTTTATCTTTTTATAGTTAATTTGGGTATTTATAATAGTTAAAATAACTTATTCACTCAAAGTCATTCTTAAAATTTGCTATTACTGTATATAATATTTTCTTGGTATTTCTCATTTCACTCTTCATTATTTCATACAAGTCTTTCTATGTTTTTCTAAGATCTTTGAGCTTATCATTTCTTATAACACAATAGCATTCCATTACAATCATAGACCACAAGTTTTATATAAGATTTATATACTGATTTATATAAGATTTATATGCTGATTTATATATGTATACTGATTTATATAAGATTTATATACTGATTTAGTACTGAGTCCTTGATCTAGTTAAGTATCAATGATAATTTCATTTTGACACTGAGCAGGCAACTGGGATGTTAAGTGTAGTTGTCAGCTTCACTTTCCCAATGTCATTAGCTGGGCATTCAATTGATATTATTGCCCCTATGGTGACATAGAGGACAATGGTCATATGATTAAGCTGACCTGGTTATATTAATATGAGTGTGCTAGTAAATATTTAGCTATTATTCTCTAACCAGGCAACACATTTTTTAAAAGTTTAATCTGTGTTGTTAACCTTTATATCATCATTTTCTTAAACTTACACACTTTACAAAACAATAAATCAAAACCTGATTTGTAGCATTTACTGATTTCCAATGTGTAAATGCTTAAATTCAAGTTAGTTTTAGAACACCCATGGTTTTTAAATTGTTTTCAGGGTAGCAGGAATTCCAGTAAATTTCCCCTTTTTTTCTGGACACCCACTTGCTTGTCCAGGTGTCTTGCAGAGCATTGTTGTGTCTTGCTCTGAAGAATAGAGATTTCAAAATTCTCAAGGAGGTAAGCAATTACTCTGAAAGAGGGAAAGAAGTCAACCCTTAGGCAAACCATAGTGTATTTCTCTTTGATTTTGATAATGATAAGAATAGTTGGCATTTATTCAGGGATTGGAAAGTGTTTTTACAGATAGTCTCTCATTTAATCCTCATAATTATCCTTGTGAGTCAGAGCTTCATGTATAACCTATTTCTTCATATTATAGGTTACATTTTACTAAATAGAATATTTTATTTTTTATTTTTAAAATTAAATTTAATTTAATTTTTAAAAATTTTATTTATAAATTTTTTTGACAGTATATATGCATGAGTAATTTTTTAAATAACATTATCCCTTGTATTCATTTTTCCAAAATTTCCCCTCCCTCCCTCTACTCCCTCCCCTAGATGACAGGCAATCCCATACATTTTACATGTGTTACAATATAACCTAGATACAATATATGTGTGTAAATTCCATTTTCTTGTTGCACATTAAGTATTGGATTCCGAAGGTATAAGTAACCTGGGTAGATAGACAGTAGTGCTAATGTTTTACATTCACTTCCCAGTGTTCCTTCTCTGGGTGTAGTTGTTTCTGTCCATCATTGATCAACTGGAAGTGAGTTGGATCTTCTTTATTAAACAGAATATTTTATAGGTGAAGAAATTGAAGCTGAGGAATGTCAGGTGTGTGCTTAGGGGTCTTATAGTTAGGAGAAAAAAAAGATTGGGTTTCAATCCAGCCCAATCCAATGAGTATTTATTGAATGAAAGACATGGTGTTAGGTAATGAAGACAAAAGATAAAAATAAAAATAATCTTTTCCCTCACAGAGGGGGAGAAGGAAGAACAATGTGTAAACCCATAAGTATATGGGTGGTTATTTTGAGAAGGGAGAAGACACCACCAGTTAGGGGGGTCAGGAAAGGTTTCCTGTAGGAAGGACACAATTTGGGACTTGATGGAAGTTGAGTTGTAAGAAGCAGAAATCATCAGCCACATCAATTGCATATTCATTAAATAAAATTTTATTGAATACCATTAACAGAAAGGCACTGATAAGATACTATGAATTATAGAGAGAAAAGCAAGCTATGTTAGTGTTTTCCATGCCTGGAATACACTCACTCTATATTTCTATTTTCCTCCCCTTGAGACAAATGTGAAGCACCATCTATTATTTCTACCTTAACATCTTCCAGATATTTTTCCTGCTCTCCTCTGACACAGCCATCACCTTCAACTCCTCAGGTAATAGAGTATTGCAATAGCTTCTTGATGGAGCTACCTGCTTCAAGTCTCTTCCCAAACCAGTTCATCCTTCACTCAGTCAAATTAAACTTCTTAAAGTACAAAGTCTGATCACTGGACTATACCATTCTATCAACTCTTAATGGCTTTCTGTTACTTGTGTCTTGTCTCTTTTACTGGACTATAAGTTCCTAATGATCATTTTCATCCGTTGCATTATATTCCTACTCCTCTAGACCAATATCTGGAGCATAGTAGATCCTTAATGAATATTATTGATCAATTGAGGAATTTCTATCCTAACAGGCAATATAAAACATCTAGTATGTAATGTAGCCCCAAGATGGCATAAAGAAAATCTCTAAAATGCAAATTAAGGCAACTCTGAGATACCACTATACACCTCTCAGATTGGCTAGAATGACAGGAAAAGACAAGGACAAATGTTGGAGGGGATGTGGGAAAAGTGGGAGACTAATACATTGTTGGTGGAATTGTGATCAGATCCAGCCATTCTGGAGAACGATTTGGAACTATGTTCAAAAAATTATCAAACTGTGCATACCCTTTGATTCAGCAGTGTTTCTTTTTGGCCTATATCCCAGAGAGATCTTAAAATAAGGAAAAGGACCCACATGTGCAAAAATGTTTGTGGCAGCTCTTTTTATAGTGGCAAGAAATTGGAAACTGAGTAGATACCCATCAGTTGGAGAATGGCTGAATAAGTTATGGTACATGAATGTTATGGAATATTATTGTTCTATAAGAAATGATCAGGAGGATGATTTTAGAGAGTCCTGGAAACAATTATATCAACTGATGCTAAATGAAATGAGCAGAACCAAGAGATCATTACACTCTGCAACAACAAGATTACATAATGATCAATTTTGATGGATGTGGCTCTCTCCAACAATGAGATGATTGAGGCCAGTTCCTATGATCTTGTGATGAAGAGAGCCATCTACACCCAAAGAGAGAACTGTAGGAAGTGAATGTGGATCACAGCATAACTTTTTTTTTTTGTTGTTATTCACTTGCATTTTTTTATTCATTTACTTTCTTTCTTTCTTTCTTTTTTTTTGATCTGATTTCTCTTATGCAGCAAGAGAATTGTATAAATATGCATTTATATTTAATATATATTTTACCATGTTTAACATATATTGAATTGCTTGTCATCTAGGGGAGGGAGTGGGGGAAGGAGGAGAAAATCTGAAATACAAGGCTATGCAAGGGTCAATGTTGTCAAATTGTCTGTGAATTTGTTTTGAAAATAAAAAGTTTTATAAAAAAAAAAAAGAAAATGCTCTAGAGATTCAGAGAAGGAAGAAATTACTCTTATCTTATATGATCAAGGAAAGTTTCATGAAAGAGGTGGAGAAATTGGGAGCTTCTAGGTAGAGGGAACAATGTGAATAAAAACATGGCCATGGAAGAGTATGCACCATATTCCTAGAACAGCAGTTAATCCAGTTTGCTTTCAGTGATAAGGATTAATGTAAGATAAAGCCATATAGGCAGGCAACAATCTGATTATGTAGAAAATTAAATGCCAGGACTAGGAGATTGTAGGTTCACAAGCAATGGCTAGCCATGGAAGTTTTTCAAATAGGCAAGTAAATTGAAAAAAATATTGCCATTGGAAGATTAAGTTGTGTCAGCTGTGCAAAGGTTGACCCAGAGGAGAGGAGAAGATGTGAAAAGAAATTAAAAGTAGGGAAACCAGTTCAAGATAAAGAAACCTGAATTGAGATGGGGGCAGTGAGAATGGAAAGGAAGAATAAAAAAAATTGCAAAGGAAAAATCATCAGGATTTAAAAACTAGCTATAAAATAATGTAGCCATGATGTTGCAGGGTAAAAGGTCTAATAATTGTCCTGCCTCTGCCCCTCATCACTTTTGTTCTTATAGTTGGTCACTCAACTCCCACTTGTAGGCTTTTCTCCAACTCATTCTGGGCAATGGGTCCTTTGGGCAAAGGGAATATAAGAACCTTTGGCTCCAGAGGTCAGACAGCTCAGCCTTGTATGCCTGCTTTAGGAACTGGCCTGCTCCTTTGTTCCTGACAAACAAGCCCCTGCCTGCCTGGTACCCTAGTTTTCTACAAGAGCTCATGCTAGTGCTGACCAAACCTTAAGTCTGACATAAACAGCACCACTGTTATTCTGTGCTGGGGAGTTTATAGATGCTTCTCTATTCCATTCAATAACATTCAACAAATATGCATCTGAAATCATGGTAGAATGAACAGCATTGAACTTTATTATTTTTTAATACATCGCGACTTTGTGTACTAAACTTATATTCGCTTGTCCTGTTGGATTATTAAGTTAGAGCAAATGAGGTCAAATTATATTAGCATAAATTCTGTTATAATGAAAATGTAATGTAAGAATTATTAAGCCCTAGTAGATGGCCTTTTTATTTTGAACTATGTTCAACATAGACACCCCTATTGAACTTTGTTGTAACTGGAGTTGACCTGAATTACTTAGTGTTTCAGTAGAGTAGTGGCAGAAATACTTGCTCTTATTTCCATATCTGTTCTTGATGTACTATGAAACCTTTCAACAATTCAATATACTATAACACAACAAATATTTATTATACATCTATTGTGTGTAGAGCATCATCATAAGCTCTAGTAGAAATACGAAGTTTAGCTATGCCATGATTATTTCCCCTTCTCTCTAACTTCCAATGTTGAAGCAGAATGACACAAATGTAGCTAGAATATCTGATATTATGTACATGATTAGAAAGTGACAAAGCAAAACGATATGTGATCATAGAGGAAATATGAGCCATAAATGCAAAGCCATAATATAGAGCCATACTGGCTGGGGGTACATATTAGAACCATCTGGGTAGGAATTTAGCAGGAAAAAAGGAGGGAGAAAGGGCATTCCACACACAGGATACAGCCTGAGAATGCATGAAGGAACCAGAGTATAGTATGAGCCCTAAGGAAGCAGAACAGTTAGGTTTGGCAGAGCATAGAGCATGTATATGGTAGTAATGTGAAATAAAGTTGAAAAAGTAAAGGGTATCAAATTATGGAGGCCCTTAAATGCCAGGCAGAGGAGTTTGACATTAACTTGCTAGGCAATAGAGAGTTACTAGTGAACTGGGAGACTGCTCTGTATACAATTATATATATATACATATATACATATATATATATATATATATATATATAATATAATATTTTTTATATATATATATATTAATTTTTTTTTTGGCAACAAGAAGAAAGATGGTTTGTAGGGGGGAAATAAAGCCAGAAATAAATCAAAAAAGAAGACAATGTAATGCTCCAGGTGGGGTGGTATTCTGGTGGAAGTGAGAGTAGAAAGAAAGGGATAGGTATGAGATACTGGCAATAGAATTGTTAGTGACTTATTGGCTGTGAGAGGCAAATAGAAGGATGTAAATATGGTGATATCTTAGACAACTAGTGAAATAAGGAGAAAACAGGTATGGAGAGGGGAAATAGTGAACTGAGAAGTTATATGTTGATTTTGAGATACTGATAAGATGTCCTGATTTAATACTTGAATCTGGAATTTGTTAATGAGTTCAAAATGAGATATAAATTTGGGAATCATCTTAATAGAGAAGATAGCTGCAATCATGGAAGTGAATGAGATTGCTAGGGAAGAAAAGAGCAATGGTGACATCTTGGAAGATACTTTAAGAGTATAAATTGTAGAGAAGTGTTGACCTGCACTGGTAGAAAATTTTCTCACCTGGTAATTCCCTATGCCACTGAGATCACAGATTGTCGGCTCTCTTTGTATTATAGATATAACTTCCTTTATGTGAGTTTGGTATATTAAAATCTGGAATAATGAATGGAATAATGAAATGAATGATGAGATGATTATTAAATTTCTTCAGTTAATAAAAGCTCATCCTTGGCTTCCTTTAAAGAGTGAACTTCCCTTTTGCATGTAAAACATTGTATAACAAGTGCCTTTTTGGCAACTTATTTGTGTTGTCAGGACATAAAACTATTGTTCTGGGATTCCCATGTTTAGGACTCACATTTTCTTTCTTTTTTAAAAATATTTTATTTTTTCCAATTATATGTAAAGACAAATTTTAACATCCATTTAAATTTTTTTTGAGTTCTGAGTTTTTTCCCTTTTTTCTTACCTCCTACTTTCCCTAAAATGGTAAGCAATTTGATATATGTGTAATTATGTAAAATATATTTCTATATTGGTTGTTTTGTGAAAAAAGAAACATCAAAAGAACACACACACACACACACACACACACACACACAATGAAAATAGTATGTTTTAATCTGCATTCATTCTCCATAGTTCTTCCTCTGGATGTACATAGTTTTTTCATCATGAATCCTTGGAATTGTCTTAGATCATTGTATTGCTGAAAATAGTTGCCATTCATGATTTCTATTAATTACTATGTACAAAGTTCTCCTGGTTCTGCTCACTTCATTTTTTATCAGTTCATGTAAGTCTTTCCCAGATTTTGGTGAATCACATTCAGATATAGTATCTATAAATAAGTGTTTACTCTTTGGGAAACAACTAGATGGTGCAGTGGATAAAGTGCTGGCTTAAAAATCACAAATCTTTGAGTTTAAATTTGGCCTCAGACACTAGCTATGTGACCCTGAGTAAATCTAACTCTCTAGTTGTCTAACCTTCTTACATCTGTAAAAATGGGGATAATAATAGCACCTACCTTCCAGAGTTGCTGTCAGGATTAAATGGGATAATATTTGCAAGAAGTGTTTAGCATAGTTCCTGGTTCATGGAAGGTACTATGTAATTTATCATTCAGTATTACATTTAGTACTACAACTCTTACTTACTATAGCTTATGGTTTTGTTTTATTTTTGGTCTGGATTTAGGGTTTTGTCAATGTGGGGAACCTTTGATGGAAAAACTCTCAATATCCAAGTAGAATTAACCTTATCTGAAAATTATGCTATTATATACATTTATCTAGAGGTAATGAGAGATTAAGGACTTGACCTTAAAGTTCCTTTGGAGAAGAATTCTCTTGAGACCCTTTCAGGAGGTCTATGAGGTCAAAGCTATTTTCATAATAATACTAAAATATTTTAGTTACTAAATGATAAATGACAACAGTACATTTCATATAAGCAAAAGCTATTTGGGAGAGAGGGTCTTTGATAATTTTCAAGACTGGAAATTAGTCCTGAGACCAAAAAGTTTGAGAACCTCTGGCTTAGAGTATACTATATTTTTTGCTGTTTGGTTGTGTTTGACTTATTGTAATGCCATTTAGGATCTTCTTGGCAAAGATACTGGAATAATTTGCCATTTCCTTCTCCAGCTCATTTTACAGATGAGGAAACTGAGGCAACCAGGTCTAAGTGACTTGCCCATGGTCACATAGCTAATAAGTGTCTGAGACCAGATCTGTGACTACAGACTCTGAACCTTATGTTCTCTGGTGCTCTTATGCTAGATGCTCTTATAGTCTTTATTACTCTTGTGGAATTTATCATATATCCTGTAGTACTAATAACTGTTTGAGTTTGGGTCCTATTTCTTCATGAAGATTTTAAGTTCCATGTGGACAGAATCCATATAACCAAAGGCTCGTAATTCAGAATTGGAAGGGATCTTGTAGGTACATAAATAAATACATGATAATTTTGGGGGTAGACAGTACTAGTATTTGTAAGTGTAAAATACTTACAAATTTGTAAGACACCAGGAAATGTCTGAGGCTAGATTTGAATTTTTCAGACTCCAGGCCTAGTACTCTATGTTTTATGGCACTACTACCTAGCTGCCCCTAAACTTAGAATTAGAAATTTCTTTCCTTAATCATATCAGCTGTGTGACTGTGGAAAAGACACTTACCTTTCTAACATCTGTTTTCTTATCTGAAAAATGGGATTATAATACCTGTGTCACTTAACTATCAGGTTTATTGCAATGATATGATGAAATAGATAGCACTTAGCAAAGCTTTCAGCGCAATATAAATATTAGTTATTATTATGCATCAAATCACATTCCCTGGGTTTTTCATGGGACATATCATTATAATAATGGGAAACTTATAAAGAAACTATAATCCTTGTCCCATCACCCTGGTGTTATAATGGGGTTCTACTGTGTTATTATTGAAGACATTTTAAATGAAAATTTCAGCCCCAAATGTAAAATGCTGCCAGGCAATGATGTTTTTACATTAACATCCTCCCAATGAGTTTTACTATAATGGCATTCTTGTGTCACACAACACTGGGGCCTAAATGAGTTTTTCCTAAAAGGGCCTCTTCAGGAGGTAGGCCTTGTCATTTAAGTATATTTTCCTCTCATGCCTCTGTTTTAGCATACATTTCCCTATCTTCCTCACATTTTCTTGCAAGAAAGAATCATAAACCATGGAGGTGAATTACAACTCCAACTGCACTATAAAGTGGTTATTTAAAAACCAGCAATGTACCTTTTCAATAGCCAGTTTAAAGGGGGAAGGGTGGGCCATCTAGTCATCAAAGGAAAAAAATCTATACTAAATCTTAAAAAGCAAAACCTAGCACAATTTCTTTTTTTTTTCTCCACAAACTGAGACCATTGTATTTCCATCCTTGGCTATGTCAGCAGTGATAGGCTCTCTCACCCCCCAGCCCCCAACATTGATTGTTGACTTCCCCTGACATGGCATCACAACCCATTAGTGCTGAAAACTGACAAGCCTGGCTATAAGAACAAACTGGTGAGTTTGAAAGGAAATATATAAAGCTCAGGCAAAAAACACTATTAATAAACTAAAATAAAACATCCCCATCCAAATCAACTTTTTTTCCCCCCCTGATACCTCTGTGAAGGTTAGGAGAATAAATGTTTTTTTCCTTTCAACCCAAACTTCAAGGTCTTAAAAAAAAAGTGGAAGGGGCATGACTTTATTTTCATTTTCAAATGAAGGTGGGTTGAGGAGTATGAAAATGGAGTCAGCTAAGCTGCTTTTGCTGATAATGCTAATATATATTATGTTTCCTTTCAGACCGAAGCACTTCAGACAAATGAGTAACTCAGCAGTCCTGCGCTTCAGAAGGCCAAACTCTAAACGCAGATGCTTCTTGTAATGTTCATTTTTTTCCCCCATGCATTTCTGTAGTCACTATCTTGAGAGGTACAGTAATGGTAATAGGAATCATTCCTTATGATTGTACAGTTGATTGCCCTGGGGAAGAAAGTGACAACTTCCAGATTTCCAATAGACCTTATATTTGCAGAGATAGGGGTTCCAGGACAGCCAACTTGTCAAAATCTTAGGAGTTAAAGCCCAAGCTGAATGTAAGTTTAGTTTAAAAGACTGTGTACAAGTTTTGTAGCCAAAACAACAGTGTGGAGGAAGCTCAGTTAATTACAAATGACCATCAGGTAGTGAGAAAAATAAAAAGCAAAGGAAGGACCAGACCAGAAGCCAATCAGGAATTTTGTGTGACTCTATTGCAAGCAGTGAGGATAAAATAATAATAATAAAAAGTTTGGGTTAATAGTAGTGATGACCTACTTTGAGGGAAAAACATTATTTAGAACCAGATTTTCCAGTTGATAGCTTTAGGGGCTAAAGTATCACTAGTATTCCAACATAAGTCCTTATGTTTTTGCCTACTGTTACAATTCTGTGCATTTGGGATCAGTCCGATTCTCTCATTTCTTCTAATTAATTTGGGCTTTCCTCACAAAGCTGTGGAAATACCTTATGACATTGATTTTTCTTTTCTTTTCTTTTCTTTTCTTTTTTTTTTTTTTTTTTGTTCTTTTCAGAAACACTGTTGTTAGTAGGACACAGTCTGCTGAGATGAAAGGGACCTTAGAGGCCATCAATTCTAATCTTATGTGAAAAACCCTAAGCAATATTCTCATTGTGTGGTCATCTAGCCTTTGTTGGAAGCCTCCAGCGAAGGGGAATCCATTCTATGACAATGAAACTCATTCCATTTTTAGACATCGCTAATTAGTACAAATTATTTTCTTATATTGAGCCAAAATTTGCTTCTCTGATATTTACCCCTTGTGGTTTTTGGTTCTATTCTTTGGGACTAAGTGTACTAATCTAATACCTATTCCAGTGAAAGGAAAGCTTATGTGTCCTCCTGAATTGGTTTCTTTTCCAGGCTCATCACTCTCAGATCCTTCAATTGATCAATATAAAACTGGTCTCTAGTTCCCTCACCATCCCATCCACCATCTTCAGAACGGTCTCCATTTATTGATATTTTTTCTAAATTGTGGCATCCAGACCTGTATACACTATTCTGGATACAGTCTGACCAAGGCAGAGTATAAAGGAATTACCATTGACCTCAACCTGTATGTAAAACTATTTTCAGTATAGTCTAGGATAACTATATTAGCATAAGTTCCTGGAGTCATCATCTATTAAAATGCCCAGATTTTTTTTTTTTTGACACAAATTCTTCTCTAGCTCTACCATCCTTCACTTGTGAATTCATTGATGTTATTTTATTTTATTTTTTGAGGGCAATTGTGTTAAGTTACTTGCCCAGAGTCATATAGGTAATATATGTCTGAGGTCAGATTTGAACTCAGCTCCTCCTGGACTCCAAGGTGGGTGCTCTATCCACTGTACCACCTAGTTGTCTCCCAATGTTATTATTATTTTTTTAATTCTTCCGGTTAGCATTTGTGTTGGTCACATTATTCTAGTAGATTTTATACCTATCACAATGCTAGGTTTGTTAACTTAGACCAAGAGTTTATAAATTATGACTGATGGACCAAATCTGGCTCACCACCTGTTTTTTGTATGGTTCATGATTTTTTCATTTTTCCTTTCAAAAATATAACTTTATTTTAAAAAATGTCAATATTCTTCTCAACTCTCAATTATATAAAAACAAGTGGTATCCTGAAGGTCATAGTTTGCCAGTGATTGAAAGACTCTTCTAAATTCACCGTATAAAGTGGAAGCTTCATCCCCTGCCTTTTTAAACCCTGTTTACACTATTCTTATATTCAAAATGATTTGGAGGATGAGGGGAAGTAACCATGTGGGAGGAAGGTCAAGAAAGGTTTCAGTGTCATGAAAGCTCTTGAATTGTGCCTTAAATGGAGTTAATAGAGGGGGAATTAACTAGACCTGCTATAAACTTATTGGATAACTGGACCTTTATTTTAGATTGTCCAGTTAGAACTGGCTGTCATTTGTGTGTTGTAGTATGATTTGAAAGATTTCTTTATTGTGGGAACTCCTGTCTTATCACTAAATAGTTAAGTCTTGGGACATGCCCATGGCTCAGAATTTAATTGTCTTCCCTATGGTAGCATGGCTAATGTCAGTGGCCAGATTTGCATGCAGGTTTTCCTGATTCTAAGTCTACAACTTTATGCATTAGACCAAGTTGCCTTTTTATTGAGGTTAAAATATCTTAAAAAAAAAAAAAAAAGCTCCAACATGCTCAGATGCTCAGTGTAGCTGTGTGACCCAGTATTATAATTATTCCATTGGGATGGAACAATTCCAAATGCTACTCTCATCATTGGAATAGAGCCACTGTAACTTGAGCATCCTCAGCCTTTCATCAGGCAGGGATCTCAGAAACATCCAAAGACCCAAGTGTTCATCAAACCTGATGTATACTTGACCTTTGTCAGTGATCAGGAAAAAAAAGAGCTTAAGGCCTTTGTTGGGCTCAATCTTGTTAAGGAATTAATTTACATTGACAAGTTCTATAAATCTATATTGCACTAACTAACTTTCACCAATTTAATTTTAGAATCATTAAGAAACTTCTTTCATATAGAAAAACATGGACAGCCCACATCCTACCCATGAAAATGAGCTCACTCTTTTGTTCCTTCAAGACTCTACTCACAGATGCATCTTTGAAACCCAGATATTTTTGGTTAATAGTGTTTTGATAGATCATTGTTATGTTCAGAGACAGATGTACTGACTGCAGGGGACAATGGTTGGGTTGGTGAAGGGTTAAGCACTACCATTGTCAGGGAGGTTGGGCTGGTTTCTGAGAGGCTACAGGAGTAGAGAACAGAGACTGAACACCTATGGTTTAGAACCAAGAAATCTATTAAGTAGCTATGAGGTCAAAGATAAACAGGAATAACATTGCTACAGTCCTTGGAGACTTCAGTTATACCAGTTGTCACAAGGACAAGTCCAGAGCAGTCTTTTATCCACTGAAGGCCTGGGACTTCTGCTGGCTTTACATCTGGGCAAGTTCAGGACTAGAATAAGTTCAATTCACCCAGTTTGGCTACTCCAGTGGTATTTAAAGAGTGCTCACTCACTCGTTGCAGTCCAGATATATTCTCATTTGCTTGAAAGAGACAGGGGAATTAGAAGAAAACACCAATGTTCCTGGGGCTCAGGGTTTGATCCCTCCCAGTCTTCTCCCCTCCCCTTTGCGGTTAGTATTCTTCATAAAAGCTTGAGTGATGATTCTGATTACAGGAAACCTTACAATTTCCAATATTCTCTTTGCATTATTCTCAATGCTTAGCAAACAGTAGGCACTTAAGAATGCTTATTCTATTGAATTTCTTTGTCAGTAAGATAGAGAAAAGTCAGCCCAGATTCTACGGCAGATTTGTCAGAACATATTAATCACCTACTTGGCTTCTTTCCCTGTGAATGACTACCAATTCTTGTTTCTGGATTTTAGGATTTTAAAAACAGAGGAAATACTTTTACTTTAAGTTTAAATTTGGTGTATTTTCCAGACAGGAAGTTTATGTCCTTTAGGTTACTTTCTCAGCACTGGTTACTTGTCTTATAAGAATTCTGTTGATTATCTCCTATTTAAATTCCTGTTGATCTATCTCTTTTGGTCATTTCTTTGAGCATCCTAGTCTTTGTGACTGCTTTGTATCTTTTAATACTGAAATTCTTATTTTATCATATGTTTCCCTCCCATAATCTAATATTCTGGGGCACTTAGGTGGTATAGTAGATACCTCCTGGTGAGGAGGTCCTGAATAGTGTTTTGAACCAAGAGAAACGAAAGGATTGATCTTTGAGGCAAGCAGGCAGAAGGCACTGATAGAGGTCAATTTAGTTCTATGTTCCCACCCTCTGGAGAGAACATCCAGTCTGAAATCCAGGTTATGTTAAACTTCCGAGACCCACCCTCTGGAGAAGTCTTGAGCAGTTCACCTTGCTGTGCCCTGTCAGAAATCCTAGTCCTGTCCTTGAGGTTAAATTTTCCCTATAAAATATACTTCTAGGCCATCCATGGCTGTGCCCTTCCTTTGGGTCAGTCCACCACAATGCTCTGTCTTTTGGTGAATTTCCCCTTCCTTCATGCCACATGATCTCTCTCCTAATTCCACCATGCTTCCCAATCCCATTTTTCCTCCTTACAGCTAACTAACTTTATTTTGGGGGTACTAAGTATCTTTCAAGTTTTAGTTAGCTAAGTTAGTAATGGGCATGCCCAACTTCATGGGATGTTCCCTTTCTATTGGGTAATTGTGAATTTACTGAAGATCTTATCCTTCATGTGCTCTCCCAACTCTTATTTCATATTTACCATTCCTGGTATCTCTTGTATCCTTTCATTTTATCTTCCTTAAATAAAACCTGTCTTTTGCCAAGAAAGAATGGCCTTGTGAATTTGTAATATTCTCCTCTAAAATGTAATGTTCTCTGGGATCAGGTTTCTTGGGGGGCTTCTGGAGGCAGCCAGTAATCACCACAAGTGCAGCCAGGGATTAAAGGCCAAATCCTTTATTTTTTCCATCAAAATCTTATTTCCTTCACTTGGGGCTCGGCTAGTTTTCTGGAGGCCTTCCAGATCTTGCTATTCCTTTGCCTCTGCCAGCTTCTGTCTCTAGCTCTCTCCGAATGTCTCCGAATCCAAGGGTTTGTACTTTAGCCTCCAGCCTGCACAAAGATGGAAAATGGAATGAATCTGTCTCCACCTCCGAGAGGGAGCTTCTCCTCTAGTGGGCTTGTCCTTTCATGGGCTTGTCCTTTCTGAACCTCCTCCTTATATGTGCTCTCTTAAAGGTGTGAATCTTGTGGAATTATAGTAAGTACTAAGTACATGTCAATTAGAGAATCATTATCTCATCAATTCCACTTAGTACCTTGTTTCAAGTTCTGGCCCATAACATCTCCTTGTAGGAGTAAATCAATCATACTGAACCATGCTAAATTAGATAACTATTGTCTCTATCAATTCCAGTGACTTAGCACCTTGTAAGAATCCTAACATGAATTCTTCACAATTTTGGTGCAAAACCCCACATCATGGACCTGGAGTCAGGAGGACCTGAGTTCAAATATCACCTTAGGTACTAACTGTGTGAGTCTGGACAAGTCATTTAACTCTGTTTGCTTCAGTTCTACATCTGTAAAATGAGCTGGAGAAGGAAATGGCAAACCACTTCAATATCTTTGCCAAGCGAATTCCCAAACGGGGGCATGGGGAATTGCATGTGACTGAAATGACTCAACAATCTAATATTCTTCATAATGCAGGCAACACTTCTTCACCTGCAAGCACATGGGTGTGCTTTTGTGCCTGCCTCTTATACTTCAGATCAGCCTTCAATTCTCCCTAATGTTCTCCCTATGTGCTTTCCCCTATTCTTGCTTCTATATTTTGAAATCTGACCTTTGCTGAAGGTCCTGATCTGCTCTGTGCGTCTGCCAACCCTTCTGAACAGTATCTGGTCTCTATCTTTCATGACTGAGCTCCAATATATCAGTGGGGCTGATGTTCTTCAAGTATAGATGTTTGAGTTAGGGAATCATCATCAGGATTTATTAATTCAAGCTATTCATTAAGTTAGAGATTAGGATGATTAGGTTAGCTTTTCACCAGGATAGAACCCATAGAGCATTTCAGCCATGCCCCAATAATAGGATCCTGGACTCTGGGATATGTAATGACAGTTATCATCACAGTATTCACCAACTGGGAACTTGCCAGGCACAGCTTGGGACTGAGTGTCTAGGCTGAGGTGACTCAATATTGGTGATAAGTGGATGCTTTTTATACAGTTTCCAACAACATTAGTCAGCAAAAAATCATAAATCTTGCTTCAATTACTTCATAGCATTGAGGAATGTCTCAATAGAGATGAAACATTGCATTATTTCTAGTTGTACACAAACATTAGGGCTTGCCAATTCTAATGAAGATAATTGATGCTATCTAATTAGAATTGAATGTGTTTGAACCAAAGTTATATTATGTGTTTGTAAAGAAAACAAGAGTCTTCTGCCTTGGGGTAGGGTCCTTACTGAACCAAGCTCAGTGTTCAAGCTCAAACATAAACAATTTTATGAATATTAATGGGATATAGCACCTGAAAGCACAAATGAACAGTTAGTCTAAAGTCTAAAGCTTCTTTACTTGGGATCAATGGATCTTCCCCTTCCCCCTTTCTCCTTTCTCCAATCCCCAAAGTTTGCTAATTTGCATTTGCTAGTTTTATTCTGAAAAGGGAAGGCTTCACTGCACTTTCAAAAGGCACCGATACACACAAAAAGCAATGATGTTGATACACACAAAAAGGTTAAGGATCTCCTGTCTAAAATAAGTCCCATAGTCCTTTTGTGCTAACTAGTTTTAGACAAGAGGTGTCTTATATGTGGTCTATAACACTTCTGAGTGTTACTTGAACAGCATTAAAATGTATTTGAGAGATGTTTAACAAAATAAATAAAAGTACAATAAAACATAATAATATAATATAATAATATAATACTAAACTAAATCAAATATGTGCCCTCTGGCTTCTTTATGTTTGGCTTAGTGGCCCTTATATTTGAATTTGCCACTATTTGTCTCTATATCTTGGTCTCTGTCAGTCTCTCCCTCCACATTTTACATTTACTGTTTTGGTTATTTGCAGGTTGGCCTTTGATAATTAAAAAGGAATTGTAGTGTATTGTGGAAAATCATGAATGATACACATATGAAAAGAAAAATGAAAAAACTTAGTAAGTCATAAATGAATAAATATGATATTATTATTCTGTTTTGTCATTAACTGCCATAAGTGTGCATACAGAAATTTATTATAAGTAGTTTAATTTTGTTAAAAATTTCAGTGCTCTTAAGAACAATGGACTATGGATTCTTTTGGTGTTCAAGCTCAAAAATAAGTAACTTTGTGAATACAAGGTGGGGTGTGGTACCTGAAAGCACAAATGAACAGTCTGTCTAAAATAGGACTTCTTAACCTTGGGATCATGAATATTGTGTCTTGAACTTTTCTTAGGGGGAAGAAGCAATTACTGCAACTTCACTTGTGGCTGCAAAGACTCTCCAGAGTTTGGGATACTAATCTCTCTCATGTAGAAATGGGAACTTTTTTGTGTTGTTTTATTTGTTTTGTGTATTAAATACATATTATCAGAATGACTGAAAATAAAGGTTTGGGATAGGGCCTAGATTCATGTTTTTCACATTGGTGGGGGTCATGTAACCTAATCCCCATGAATGTCAAGGGATGAATCTATATCTATATACATTCATACATATGTATACAAACACTCACATCTATGGTGAAGACTTTAAAAAAATACAAATCTCTCTCTTTCCTTTTAAACTTCTTAATCATTTGGTTGAAGTATTTCTTATTATGTTCCAAAATCCTTGGGTTGATTGTGAGCACCATTACTATAATTATCAACAATAAATAGTTGAATATCCACTGTTGAATGCCCCTAGGGGCATTGTGCTCCTGACATAATTCTTGAAAAGAGATAAAACTTTGTTAGATAAGTTTTTTTTTTTTTTTTTGGTTTGCTAATTTTTACTCAAATGATTTCAAATAGTATGATTACTATTTCATCAGTGGGATCTCATAAGTATAACTTAGAGGAAGTACTTTTATTCTCATTATAGATGTGAAGGAAAGTCAAATCAAAATTAGTCAACAAGAACTTTTATTTATTAAACACCTGTGATGTGTCAGGGACTGTGCTAAGTGCAAAAAAAAAGTGAAGCATGCCCTCACTAGTATACAGTCTAAAGGGGGGAGATTATATACCAACAATTTTTATACTAACAAGATAAATGTTTTATAGTACTCTTTAAAAACCTCTATTCATGTTAGTCTACATAAATGGAGATAAAGAGGGATACTCCTAGATTCCTATTAAATTTTTTTTTTTTTGCTTTATGGAATGGGAAAAACATTGAATTAGATTTCCATCATTGTTTAAACTTCTGTAGAATTTATCCTGGATCTCAAGGAAAAACTTCAGTGCTTGAAGAAAATGACCTGTGTGCTAACATTTAGTAATTTTGCCCCTGTCATTCCCTCATGTTGCTCTAGTATACTGTGGTAGTATATCAAAAAAGATGACTTTACAAGAGAAGAGTAATTTAAAATTCTATTTAATATACCACTCAAGTATTTTAATATAAGTAAGAACTTTCTTTAGATTATAGTAGGTGTTTAATTAATACTTTTTTCAGATTGATTTAAATTTGACAGCCATAGATTATACCACTGAGTTCTCTACACTCTTATAATAGTCACCTAATTAGTTTCCCGCTTTCAAATCGCTTTCCTCTCCAATTCATCCTCCAACCAGCCATCAAAATGGTTTTCCTAAAGTACAATGCTGAGCAGTCCTCCCTCACCTTCAAGTCAATAAAGTCCACTGGCTCCCTATTATCTCTAGGATCCAGTACAAATACCTCTGTTTGACATGTAAAGCATTATACCTCCCATCCTGTATTAAACCTCCACTAACTGTATAGTCTAGCCAAATTGATCTTGTACGGTTTTATCAGTGGAAGATAGATTTTTTTTCTTGTTTTTTTTTATTAATTTTATAATTATATTTTTTTTGACAGTACATATGCATGAGTAATTTTTTTTTCTTTACAAGATTATCCCTTGTATTCATTTTTCCAAATTTTCCCCTCCCTCCCTCTAATCCCTCCCCTAAATGACAGGCTATCCCATACATATTAAATGTGTTACAGTATATCCTTAATACAATATATGTGTGTAAAATCTAATTTCTTGTTGCACGGTAAGAATTGGATTCTGAAGGTATAAGTAACCTGGATAGAAAGACAATAGTGCAAACAGTTTACATTCAATTCCCAGTGTTCCTTCTCTGGGTGTAGCTGTTTCTGTCCATCATCGATTAACTGTAGCTGAATTGGATCTTCTCTATGTTGAAGATATCCACTTCCATCAGAATACATCCTCATATAGTATTGTTGTTGAAGTATATAGTGATCTTCTGGTTCTGCTCATTTCACTCAGCATCAGTTGATGTAAGTCTCTCCAAGCCTCTCTGTATTCCTCCTGCTGGTCACTTCTTACAGAACAATAATATTTCATAACATTCATATACCATAATTTACCCAACCATTCTCCAATTGATGGACATCCATTCATCTTCCAGTTTCTAACCACTACAAAAAGAGCTGCTACAAACATTTTGGCATACACAGGTCCCTTTCCCCTCTTTAGTATTTCTTTGGGATATAAGCCCAATAGCAGTAATGCTGGATCAAAGGGTATGCACAGTTTGATAACTTTTGGGGCATAGTTCCAAACTGCTCTCCAGAATGGCTGGATCCTTTCACAACTCCACCAACAATGCATCATCCACTGATGTTTCTTTGCAGACAGTTTATCTCCTGTAACATGATCCCTCCTTATTCTCTCCACTTAAGATCCCTAGTTTCATCAAAGGTCAGCTTAAGTACCACATTCCACATGAAGCCTTTTCTGATCCCTCAAGCTACTGGTATTCCATCTCTCAACCCCTATTACCTTGTGCTTATATTGTTTACATTTGCATATACTGGTTGTTTTCCTTCATATATGCAGTTGGGTGGCTCAGTAGATAGAATTCTGGGCCAGATCTGAGTTCAAATCTAACCTCTGATACTTACTGATGAGGTCCTGGGTCCCTAAATGGGATTGGCATAGAAAATTTGATCGGATAAATTACTTCCAGAGGCAACAGGGAAGAGCACTGATGGGGATCAGCTCAACCTTATAGAGCCACACTTATGGGAGGTCTTGGGTGACCTATCTTACTGTATCCAATCAGAAAGTCAAACCCCTGAGGTTAAATTTCCCCATCCCCAAGCCTCATGTTGTCTAACCATTATGTTCTCTCAAATCTATTTCATATTTACCACTCCTGTTGTCTATTGTATCTCTTTATTTTATCTGTAACCTTTTCTCATAAATAAACCTACCTTTTGCTAAAGAGAATGGTCATTGTGAATTTGTCATATGACCGAATCTCAATATCTGATGCACTCTCCAAAATCTCATCATTTAGTGCCCCACCATCAATCTCATCACATCATTTATTGGCTGTCTGAGCCCGGCAAGTCACTTAACTCCTGCCTACATCAGTTCCTTCAGTTGTAGAATGGGGATATAATAGCATCCACCTCCCATAGTTATGGATCAAATGAGATATCTTGCAAAAGCACTTCACACGGTACCCAACACATAGTAGGAGCGTAATAAATTCCCGTTTCCTTCCTAAGGGTGGCTTGTTCTCAGCTCAGAGAGTGACTGACACCAGTGGGATGATGAGAAAAAATGATGAGTAACATTGTAGACATCTGGAAAATGCTGCCCCAGCCAGAGACTGTGGCTATCCGAACTAATTGTTTTTGATAAGCACAGAGCCAAAACCAGCAATGTAACAATGCTGCCGTGTCACTTGAGACATTTATAATTAAACTGGTCCAAGCACTCAGGCACATTATTAGAATTTTACTACGTTACCCTGCAGGATACGACAGACCTGATAATTCTCAATAAAAGGATACATTTTAACAAAATGTTAACTTGTCCCCACTGCAGCCCCCACTGCAGCCCCCACTGCAGGCTGAGCGGGAGTGCCTTGATCAGCAGGCACAGCAGGGGGCTCAGCACAGTCTGGTTCATCCTCTTGGGTCACATTCCATTACTTGATGCCAGGTAATTTTTCATCACATAGTCAAGTGCTTTTTAGTGTCCTTAATATATTTTCATGTTGTATTCATTATTAGGTTGGGAAAGTCTTGATTTGTTTTGATCATGTCACTCGGAACCTTGAAATGACTATTGTTTCTCTTCAATATTTTAATATATTGCCAGGATGCATGTTTTCTTTATTATTGCAGAGAATAATTCCTTTTACTTTATTTAAAGAATGGTCTTAATGGATTATTATGGATGAAAAAAAAATTCATGTAGTGGTTAGCTTTCTGTTGTAAGGTTTCTCCAAACTTAATTTGGTTGGTGCTCAGAACAAGCATAAAATCCATAACTTAGGCTGTAATGAAACATTTTCTTTATTTTTTCAATGAAAAGGTATTTTCCCCCCTTTTTCTCTATCTCCCCACCATTTGAAAAAAAGAAAAAGAAAAAGAAAAACCTTGTAAACAAATATGCATAATTAAGCCAAATAAATCCCCACATTGGCCATAACTGTGGGAGGTATATGTGTGTGCCAAAATATATGTGTGTGTGTCTGTCTCATTCTGCATCTTGACTCCAGGAAGTATATAGAATGCTTTGTCTTGGAATCACGACTGGTCACTGCATTGATCAGAGTAAATTTAGTCTTTCAAAGGGTAGGTTTTTTTTTGGGGGGGGGGAGAGATATTTCATAATGTTGTTTCTGTATTAAATTGTTCTCTTGGTTCTGCTCACTTCACTCTGAATTAGTTCACACAAGTATTCCCAGTTTCCCCTGAAACCATCCCTTTTGCCAATTCTCATAGCATGATGGTATTACTTTGAAGCCTTTTCAATTTTGTTAAGATGACATAGTTTATAGCCTGCTGGCATAGCTTTCGAGAATTCAGGGTCATCTTCACACCATGAGCCAAAGGAGCAGTACTTTAGAGAAGGAATAGCTAGATGGGTAGCAGGAAGCTGCAGCAATAGACTTAGAGTTTGAGTGGGACTATCTAGGTTCCAATTCTCCTTTGGAGACTTTCTATTTGTGTCATCTTGGTTATTCTCATAACTTTTCTAAGCCTCTTTTCCCCTAAAAGAATAATGTTAGACCAAATGACCTTTAAAGTCTCTTATAGCTCCCAATCTCTCAGCCTTTAAGTTTCTATTCTTCCTTGATAATGGGAATTGGCTTCTACTCAGTTCAATAAGCATTATTATGTACCTTCTATGTGCAAAATTTAGGCACTGAGAAGGTACAAGGACAAAAGTGAAAGTCTTTTTTCAATCAATAGTATTTTATTTTTCCAAATAGATGTAAAGATAGTATTCAACATTTATCTTTCTGTAAAACTTTGTATTCCAGTTTTTTCCCCTCTTTCCTTCTCTCCCTTCCCAAGCAATCTGATATGTTAAACATGTGCAATCCTTTTAAAATATATTTCTATATTTGTTATGTTGTGCAAGAAACATCAGATCAAAAGGGAAAAAAACCCTGAGAAAGAAAAAAAAATCCAAGCAAACAAGCAAACATCAATAACATAAAAAGAGAGATGAAAACACTATTTCAATACACAGTCTCTATAGTTCTCTTTTTGGATGCAGATGATTATCACAAATCTATTGGAATTGTCTTGAACCATCTCATTGTTGAAAAGAGCCAAGTGATCATCACATAATTTTGTTATTGTGTACAGTGTTGCTCTGGTTCTGCTCACTTCACTCAGCATTAGTTCATGTAAAAAAAAAAAATGAAAATCTTTAAGCTCTGAACTTATAGGCTATTGTGGCTACATAACAAGTAAACGGACAAGTCTCAAACAAATAAGTCCCAAAACACCAAAATGAGGTGTTTTGAGGAAAAAGCTCAGGGAATCTACTACATTTTACTGAAATTGATTCTTGTGCAGTTGGCCACTTCTTTCACCCCAGTCTTCTTGTCTGCTATAACTTTCCAGCTTA
This sequence comes from Sminthopsis crassicaudata, assembly GCF_048593235.1. Taxonomy (NCBI): domain Eukaryota; kingdom Metazoa; phylum Chordata; class Mammalia; order Dasyuromorphia; family Dasyuridae; genus Sminthopsis; species Sminthopsis crassicaudata. Next base: position 135,489,504 of record NC_133620.1, read on the forward strand.
TATATATATATTTTTTTCTTCTAAATATATTCCCCATTTATCATGTTACACAAGGAAAATCAAACCAAAAAGGAAAAAAAAAAAAGAAAAAATAAGCAAGCAAACAACAAGAAAAAGTGAAAATACTATGTTGTGATCCATATTCAGGCCCCATAGGCCTCTCTCTAGATGCAGATGGTTCTCTCCATCACAAGATTATTAGAATTGGCCTAAATCACTTCACTGATGAAAAGAGGCAAGTCCATTACAGTTGATCATCACATAATCACATAAGCTGTGCTGGCTTATCTTTCAGCGGAATTTTGGAAGATCTACTGGGAGAGATCAAAGAGATCACTATCTCTCATTTTATAGAGGGGAAAAGTGAAGCACAGAGAAGCAAAGTGATTTGCTTATAGTCACAATATTTGTGGTTGAGGCAGGATGAGAATCTAGGTCTTTGACTCCTAATCTAGAGCTCTACTTATTGGTCTTTGAACGAGCTTTTGTCTGCTCCTGCCTCTTATTTTTGTTTTTTTATTCCTTTGCCCCAAATCAGCCCCCTTTTGTTGTTGTTGTTGAGGCAATGGGGCAATTACCATTTCACACAACTAGTAAGTGTTAAGTATCTAAGGCCACTTTGAACCCAGGTTCTTCTGACTCCAGGACTGGTGCTCTACCCACTGCACATCCAGCTGCCCCGAATTTCCTTCTATCTTGAAAATAAATCTACTGATGTTTTGCTACTTTCTTGAAAGTTTTCTGGAAAAGGCAACGTGGCATGTGAGAAACATCACCTTGTTTTTGAATATGTAGTGCATTAGGAGGCTAAGGACATGATTCAAATTCTGCCAATGTTTGTGATCTGTGTGCACACTGTGTCTGTACAAGTTACTGGGCCTTTTGAAGCCTAACTATCCACATTTATATGTTAAGTAATAAGGCAAAGATAAAGGCTCATCACATATAAATAGGATTTGTTTCATTAAAATCCTCCAGGAAGGAAATAGCATTACCATAAGTTCCCATATTTAAATAGATGTTCCCTGTGATTCACCAACATCACCACCTGTGGGACTTATCCTTTTTAGGCTTGTATTTTCCTCAAGGAAGGACTTATCTATAGATTTAAAAATTATGTTTCTTATTTATGCACTAATTTATTTATGTGTACTTTATGTTAATTTAGAGCATATGGTTATGGTTTGTTTTTTTTTCAGTCATTCTAGTTATGTCCAAATCTTTGTGACCCAATCTGGGATTTTCTTTGCAGAGATACTGGAGTGGTTTGTCATTTCTTTCTCCAGCTCTTTTTACAAATGAGGAAATTGAGGCAAACAGCTTAACCCAGTTAAGTGACTTGCTTGGGGTCACATAGCCAGTAAGTTTCAGCATTCATTTCTGTAAGATTTTGTTTTTCAAAATTTTCTCTCTCCCTCCCTATCTTACTTCCCCCCTTTTTTAAGACAGTAAGTAATCTGATATAGGTTAAAGATGTGGAGTTCTTTTAAACAATTTTCCATATTTGTCCTGTTGTGCCAAAAAAATCAGATTGAAAAGAAAAAAAAAAGGCTTCCTGATTCCAGGCCCAGCGCTTTTTCTATCTACTGTGCAATCTACCTGTCCATGATTATAATACATTTCTCTTTCTTATGGTATATCCAAAAGGGATCTACATTCATCCTTCTTCCTCTGTATCAACTCACATTAAAAGCAGGGGGGAAAGAATTGAGTGAATGAACAAAAAAAGCATTTATTAAGCATGCTAAGCACTGACACTTCTTGTGTCTTTAAAGGGTTAAATATAGTTGAAAATTTCTATCCATGTTGACATTAGTCATACAACAAAGGTATAGACAGGTACTTGATCTTCAATTTATCAGAAACATGGTCATTTACTAGAATGTGAAGGATTGAGTTGCAAGTGTTCAGCGCTTAGTTGGGAATGAGGACGATTTTAGATAATCTCTTTAATGGGGGTAGGAGTGAGAAGTGTTCAGGCAACCCTGATAGTTCAAATCACTTCAAAATGCAAGTAAGCTCCTTTTATTTTATCTCCATTTTATCACCCCAACTTGGTTTTGCCCTTCTTCCATAGAGCTCTCAAAGCAGAAACTCTTCCAAATTCTCCTTCCCAGAAGTCTTAGAAATAAGTTTAAAAAACATCATTCTGGAGCAGATTCTATTTATCCATTTCTAGATTCTGATGCCTATAAGGCAGTCATCACTCAAAACTGATCAAGAACAATTTTTTTAGATGAAGAAATAAAAACAATGTTCTAAGTCATTATTAGAGAAATTAAAACAGCTCTGAAGTACCAGATTGGTTACTTACAGAAAAGGAAAATAATAAATGTTGGAGGAGATGTGGGAAAATTGGGACCTTAATGCACTATTTGTGAAGTTGTGTACTAATCCAACCATTCTGGTTGGGCTATAAAACCGGGCATACTTTTTGATCTAGCAATATCATTATTAGGTATGTATTCTAAAGACATTTTAAAAAATGGGGGAGGAAGACTTCTATGTACAAAAAATATAGTAGCTCCTTTTGTGGTGGCAAATAATTAGAAATTGAGGAGATGCTCATAAATTGGGAAATGGTTGAACAATCTTGGTATATAATTGTTATGAAAAACTATTATGCTATAAGAAATGTTGAATAGGATGCCTCCAGAAAAACCTGGAAAGATACACATGAATTGATGCAAAGTGAAATGAGCAGAACCAGGAGAACATTGTATATAGTAACAATAACACTCATCAATTGTCTGGTGATCAATTGTGAATGACTTTATTCTCAAAGATTTAAGACAAAGCCAAAATATTTATGATGAAAAATGCTATCCACCTCCAGTGAAAGAACTGATAGAGTCTAACTAGAGATTTGAAGTATACTATACTATATATACTATACTAACTGGAGATTGAAGTATCCATACAAAGTCTAATTCCACCATGATGAGCCCCCAGGAGTGGCAGAGCATCAGGCTGCCTAAGGAGGTATAAATTGGCTCAGATTGGAAATTGAATAGATCAAAACCTCAGTGCTGATCATCAGCATGTAGTGGGTATTGGGTTGCAAGGCACTTTGAGCCTGAGCAAGAGAGGGAGACCCAGTCTTTTAAAAAAAAAAAAAAAAAGAAAAGAAAAAGAAAAGAAAAGAAAAAAGATTTTTCATGTAGATGTTATCATCTGTAGTTCAAAAAATTATAATCATAGAATTTGATTACTATGTGGTAGCTCAATCTGAAAACACAAAGACTCTGAAAAGTTGGGTGATTTCTCTAAACCCCCTCTTATTTCCAGTGATTTCCCCCTTTTAATTATTCCCTATTTATCCTGTATGTAGTTTGCTTTGTATATATTTGTTTGCATGCTGAATACCCCATTAAACTATAAGGTCAGGGACTATCTTTTGCCTCTTTTTGTATCCTCAGTGTTTAGCATAGTGCCTATCATGTAAATGTTTACTGAATTGAATTTAACTGAACTTACCCAAGAAAGAACTTACACAGAATTAGGAAGTGATACAGCTGGGATGAAAACCATATCTTTTGAGTTCCAGCCCAATATTTTTTTCTGTAAACTACAGCTTGATATTTTGGTAGAAGCTGAGAAAATATGCTTGCACTAAGTGACATTACATTTTTTCCATCTTTATTTAACTCTGTAAACGTTAAAATTATATTTGTGTAACAACCACTATCATCATCATAGCTGTAGTTGATTGTGTATAATATTTCTATGTTTTGCTCACTGATGCTTACACTTTACATATTTGTGTCTGAACTTTCTCTTCCCAATTAAACTGCTCCTTAAAGATAAGGATTTCATATTGTGGAGTTATTTTGCAATTGGAGTGAACAAACTTCATATAAGAAAATGTTTTCTTGAAAAACATTGTTATTCCTTATAAAATCGTTTTAAAAATATATGTTTGTAGGTGACTTTGAACTAAGATAATAGAATTTTGGAGCAAGAAAGAATCTTCGAGATCATTTAATAAGTTTCTCATTTTATAAATAAATAAACTAAGATAAGACTCACAAGGAATGAAATGAATGAGATGAGATTTGAAGCAACTAAAGGTAAGTCACTTTCTGGTGTGTTTCTGAAAAGTAGGGAACAAGTCGTAATTTTGTAATTTAATGGCATTTTCAATAAGATTTGGAGGCTTAATGCTATTGTGAATCCAGTTGAAATCTGAGAAATCATTTCCTAATTTATGTTTTGCAAATCTTCATTTGCATACCAGTTTGCTTGACATGGGATATACTGATATTCTTTAATACTCACCTAGCATCCTATTCTATTTTTGTGCTCTCAGTTTTTGTTTTTTTTTTACTTAATAGTATTTTATCTTTTTCCAATTACATGTAAACTTAGCTTTCAGCATCCATCTCTGGATTTTTCTCCTTTCTTCTCTTCCTTTACCCCCAATACAGCAAGCAATCTGATATTGATCATATATGTATAATTGTATTAAACATTTTTTCACATTAGTAATATTGTGAAAGAAGACAGAACAAAAGATAAAAGCCATAAGCAAGAAAAAAAACCCAAACAAAAAAGTTGAAAATAATAAGCTTAGATTTACATTCAGACTCCATAGTTCTTTCTCAATATTTTCCATCATTAGTCCCTTGAAATTGTCTTGGATCATTGTATTGCTAATAAGAGCTAAGTCTGCCATAGCTGATCATCATACAATGTTGCTGTTACTTATATAAGATGTTCTCCTGCTTCTGCTTACTTCACTAAGCATCATTTATTGAATTTTTCCAGATTTTTCCTGATATCACCCTGCTCATCATTTCTTATAGAACAATAGTATTCCATTCCATTTATATGTCATGACTTATTGAGCCATTCCCCTATTGATGGTCATCCCCTCAGTTTCCAATTTTTTGCCACCACAAAAAGAGCTGCTATAAATATTTTTGAAAATGTGGGTCTTTTTCCCCCTTTTAAAATGATCTTTTAGGGATACATTCCTACTAGTGGTATTGCTGATCAAAGGGTACATTGTAGTCTCATTTGTAATCACTTTTTTGTATTAGGTGAAAATGCTCCATTTTGTAGGTGTGACAATGCGCAAATATGAAAGGCAGGAAAAAGAGGCACAAAGAATTTAATCTGTGGAATAGAAAAACAATATATCATTTCCACAAGTAACACCAGATGCATAATTTTGATCATGGCTTATGCATATGCTGCATTTTATATCTCGAATGTTATATTTGCCAATGAACACTATTTTATCAAGATTCACATTTTAGTATCTTGTTTTTAGCCTCTTCTGAATCAAAATGTAGCCTTGTCTAATTATGCATAATTGCTTAAAATTGTATTTCCATTTTCTTACAATAGCAGTAAGAACTCCTTCTAATGCATACCCTTTCAAAGTGCATTTCCTAGAAACCTATTAAATGCAGTCTCTTTTTCTTAATGATTTTGAATATTTTTTCATAAATACATATGTTTATCCCTGTCATTTCTTCTTCTGAAAACCATATCCTTTGATTATCCATTGGGGAATGGCTCTTGTGTGTGTGTGCGTGAGTGTGTGTGTACTTTAAAAAAGTTAATTCCTAATAGATGATTATCAGATATAAGCCATCTATTGCCATGGTACTGTGTTCAGGCTTTCACTTCACTCCAAAAAACTGCCCTGGATCCCTTGGCTTCTTCTTGGGAAACTTTTGTCATTTATAATTCAACTCATACCTATGTTGTTGTTTCTCTTGACTATCTTCAATGTAGGCTACTACACTGAATAACCTCCTTCCTTTCTGTTCCTCTTCTCCCAATATTAACATCAACAGTGCTAACTCTGGTAAAGATGTGTCAATCAATTATTCTGTGACTTCACATACCAAACCTCTGATTTTTCTTACTAAGATTCTTTCCCCTTGTCACCTACTCTTTATGTTTGTTTTAACCTATTTTAATGTAAGCTCTTTGAGGGCAAAGATTATCTTACTTTTTCTATTTGTATCTGTAATATTTTTCACAGTGTCAGCCACATAATCAGAATTTTTAAAAATGCTTTTTTTTCCCATTCATTTTTCATTGATGTTGCCCAAGTGATAATTTTCCTTCTTAGTTTTACTAAGATTTTTGTGTGTGTGTGTGCATAAAAATTGGTTTTTGTTTGTGTAAAAAGGTTTCTAATTTTATATAAGTGAAATTGCTCATTTTTTCCCTTTATGATCATCGGTATTATTTGGATAAGAGGATTTGAGAGATATTTCCTTCTATTAGATTCTTTCATTCCATTCCACTAATCTTTTTTTGTTGTTATTGTTGTTAAAATGTTATTATTTAAGCCATATATCCATTGAGAGGTTATTGTAGCATAACCTCCATATTTCTCTTGAGGGCAGCACTATTCTTACAAGCCAGTAAGGTTCATAAGATCAGAATTAACCTGAGCTCTTTCCTTTTCCTTATTTTCCCATCAGTTATTGTCTTGCTGAGTCTGCCTCCTCAGTATATGCCATATCTTGTTTCTTTTCTCCATTCACATAACTACCTTCCTAATCTAGGTCTTCATCTTTTGCCTAGACTATTGCATTTACCTTCTGTTTGGTCTCCCCACTTCAGATCTTTCTGCTTTCAATCTCCATTTTCAAGCTCAGGGCCAATTCCTAAAGAAAACTAATCTTGATTTGTACCCTCACTAGGTGTTGGTTCTCTTCCATCAGAAATTACTTTGATATATTTTGTATTCACTTGTATGTATATGTTTTCCCCAGTAGTATGTAGCTCTCTGCAGTAAAGGATTATTTCATTTTTTGTGACTGTGTTCCCAATTATTCTTTGAATATTAAATGTTGGTTAAATGAATTAATAAAATGAATGGCATAAGATTCTTTACCCAATTCTTGTCAAACCTCTATGCCATTTTTTCAAAAATATTTTAAAAGAAATTCCTAAATCTATTAAAATGTCCATGTCTCCAAGAACTGTGAATAATTTAACCCTATCACTACAGGATTGTTGCATGTTAGATTTGATAGAGAAAAATAAGGTCTGCCTTGTTCTGTCCAAAATAGATCAGAACATGGAGGATGATGAGTTTTAGTACCATGTTACATATTGTTTTACATAATTTGCTGGCAAGAAATTGTGTAGAGAGTATTATGGAAGACATATTTTCCAGAAAAGAACTTGGATTGACCAGTAAACAAGAATGAAGGACAATGGGACAGCTTAAGTGGCACTTTTTTTTTTACTCAATATGTGTCAGCTAATTAAAAAAATGCTTATTAAGTGTCTTTTAGAGGATTACAAAGACACAAATTAAGTAGTTTTTCTTTCAAGGACCTTAAATGCTATTGAGGAAAAATCACATATAAATTATAAATTATAGGTGGAATATACATAGTCAGTACAAGATCATTTTGGGAGCTCAGCATCTAAGGGGAAAAGGAAAGGCCTCATATAGGAGGTAGTGCTTAAGGTGATTTTTGAGGAAGGTAGAAATTCTGTGAGGTGATGGTGATGAAAGAGAACATTCCAGGCATGTGATGGGAAGGGAAGAAAGCCTATGCAAAGACCCAGGGATAGGGAATGTGATGTACGTGAGAAAAATCCAGAAGGCTAATTTGTCTGAACCATAGAGTTCTTGATGTAGAGTAATGTATAATAAATCTGAGAATATAAATATCATGCAAAGAATAGCAAGTTCTTGCATGTATGAGAAATCAGTGATAAAATTTGCACATGACAGTATAGAAGTTTGTGATCTGTATTTGTGGATGAAATTTTGTATCCTTTAAATTATTTTTTAAAATCCAAATTGAGATTCTGTAGCTCTGGTTTCTTCCTTATTCTTTTACTTGTCTTCTAATGTTCAATTATGATTTTTAATTTTTCAGTGTTTTTGGTGCTTTTACAACAGCATTATTTCTATTTATACTTCCTTGTCTCTCAATCCCAAACTTCTCTTAAAAGTGAGAAAAACTGCTAACCCAAACCAGTGGATATAGAAAGTTATTCTGGCAGCTTATGCAATATTTCATGCCCATAATTCTTTGTTTCTTCAAGGAAAGAAAGAGGTGGGGTTCCTCATTTCTTCTCTAGGGCCATCATTGGTCATTGTAATTATAGAACATTTGGCTTTTTTTTAAAGTACATTTTTTGGTGTTTTGTATTATAAACAGTTTCTAGATATTATTACTAATTTATCTTGCTTCACTCTGTATTGTTTCATTCAAATGTTACCCTAGTTCTTTGAATTTCTCCCGTTTATCATTCCTTATGGTATAGCAGTATACTATGACACTGATGTGCCATGACTTGTTCAGCCATTCTAAAATAGATGAGTAACCACTTTGTTTCTAGTCATTTAGTAAAAAGAACATTGTAATGAATATTTCAATATATGTATGGACTTTCTTTCTGATGTTGAACTCCTTGGAATATTTGTCTAATAATGATATTTCTGGGTTAAAGGGCACAGGAAGTTTGATGACTTATTTGTATAATTTCAAATTGCTTTCCCAAATGATTGGAGCAATTCATAGTTCCAACAGTAATATATTCATGTTCTTGTCATCCTGTTATTTCTATCTTTTGTTATCATTGCCAATTTGCTGAATAAGATGAAACCTCAGATTTGTTTTAATTTTATTTCTTTTATGAGTAATGATTTAACATGATCACTCATAAAGTTAATAGTTTACAGGTTTTTTTGATAACTATTTATTCATATTCTTTAATACATCATCTGTTGGGGAATGGCTCTTGGTCATTTATTAATATTAATTCCTGTATGTTGGCTAGCAGATTTTTATTAGAGATATTTGATCCAAAGATTTTCCTCACTGAGTAGTTTGCCTTCTTATCGTAGCTATATTGATTTTGTTCCTGCAAAAGATTTTTAATTTTATGTGGTTGAAATAGTCTCTTTTCTCTTTTATGATCTTCTTTATTTCTCCTTTGGTTAAGAATTCTCTCTGTAGCCACTAAGACCTAATTCTTTTTTCTTAAATTCAGGCCTTTTATTATTACATCATATTCATTTTTTAATAGTCCTCTTTACCCATTCAGTAAACCCTCCCTTATGACAGATTAAAACAAAAAAAAAGAAGAAAACAATTTAGTACAAGCAATTAACACATTGTGACTAATAATATATATAATATTCTACACAATTAGTTTCCCACCTCTATAATGAAGGAAGAAGGAGAGAGACATGTTTTCTAAATTCTTTTCTTGGCCAAGTTGGAGACTCAATTGTCTAAAATTTTGTTGACTTTTAAGAGAAGATGAAGATGTTAAATATTATTTTAAAAATCATTTCTAGTATATACAAGATCTAATTTCCCAAACCTTTGTAAATTTTCAGCTGGAAAGCAACAATCTTGATAATAAAATAATAGATAAAGAAATTGAGTTTGGGGGAGCTAAAATGACTTGATTTAGAGTCACATGTCTAGAATGCAAGTCACTGGTGATCTTTTCACTATAAATTATTTTATAATGACTGTTACAGATCAAATTCACTCACTAAGATGCTGGGCTCTATAAAGAAAGCTTCACCATCAAATCTGTCTTATGCCCCATCTCTTCCTTCTATTCTCCCTTTAGTATCTCTAGCACTCTTCAAAGCTTAGTTCAATTTCTACCTACTACTGAAGATCTGGCCAGGTCCCCTTCTTCTGTTGATGTTCTGTACTTCTTGAAATTCCTTTGTATTTCTTGGTATAATTTGCATTTACTTCTCTGTATTCCTGTATTCTCTTAGTAGAACATAATTTCCTTGGAGTCAAGGAATTATTTGTTTTTGTCTCATCCTAGCACATAGTAGGAACTCATTAAATAATGGTTGAATTAAATTGAATTGTTTTTTTTTTTAAAGAACTTCAAGTGAATAATTCCTTCAGACCAACCTGGAGAATAATTTTATCCAAGCAAGCCTACCTTATGGAAGCAAGTGAGAGGTTTAGGCTCACACCTAAATGAGTTTATTACATTGTGATAGATTGTAGCAGCTCATTTGAAGGCCCATTATATAAATCATTTAAATAGATATTCAGACAATTTTTTAAAAATTCCCATTAATTACCACAAAGCCAGTAATGATGCTGAGGTTTCAGTTTATCCTCTACATGTGAACACAGACACTTTTAAAAACAGATAATTACTTGATGGACCAGAATGGCTCATTTGTCACATAAAACCTTTTTATTCTTTATCTTGATGGAAAGAGAATTGTTGACCTGATGGATCCTAATTGATCTTTACAGCTATTAGGTCTTCAGCACCTACTTCTTAACTTGTTACAGGAGTTAGATGGAGGTTGAGCACTCCCTATTTATATTTAAAAGAAAAAAAAACTTACTATAAGACCCATGGCCTGGAGGTGATTATTCAGTCAGTCAGAATACTGCTTTTTATAGATACTGGCACTAGGTAGTAGAAATGTGGCAGGGGGAGGAACAACATTAAAACTGAAATATAGTTCCTATTAAGGAGATGGAAGAGAGACCAATATAATAGCATCTGATCAAGATAGAGAACTTAAAGCCTAAAATTTGGGATAGGATGGGGTAGAATGCAGAAATCTGTGCTTTACTTAGCAATAATTTCTCTGGTTAGATTCCACACTTCCTTTAGTAAGGCCATGAAACTAAAGGCATGACAAGCATTAGGTATAATTATGGAATAATTCTCCTCCAGTGGCACAGTTCTGTTCTCCTTTTATCTCTTTCTCACCTAGTCCATATTCTTTCTTTCTCTCTTTCTCCCTCTCTTCCTCCCTCCCTTTCTCCCTCCCTTCCTCCCTCCCTCCCTCTCTTCCTCCCTCCCTCCCTCCCTTCCTCCCTCCCTCCCTCCCTTCCTCCCTCCCTCCCTCCCTCCCTCCCTCCCTCCCTCCCTCCCTCCCTCCCTCCCTTCTTCCCTTCCTTCCTTCCTTCCTTCCTTCCTTCCTTCCTTCCTTCCTTCCTTCCTTCCTTCCTTCCTTCCTTCCTTCCTTCCTTCCTCCCTCCCTCCCTCCCTCCCTCCCTCCCTTCCTTCCTTCCTTCCTTCCTTCCTTCCTTCCTTCCTTCCTTCCTTCCTTCCTTCCTTCCTTCCTTCCTTCCTTCCTTCCTTCCTTCCTTCCTTCCTTCCTTCCTTCCTTCCTTCCTTCCTTCCTTCCTTCCTCCCTCCCTCCCTCCCTCCCTCCCTTCCTTCCTTCCTTCCTTCCTTCCTCCCTCCCTCTCTCTCTCCCTCCCTCTCTCCCTCTCTCTCTCCCTCCCTCTCTCTCTCTCCCTCCTCTCTTCCTTCCTTCCTTCCTTCCTTCCTTCCTTCCTTCCTTCCTTCCTTCCTTCCTTCCTTCCTTCCTTCCTTCCTTCCTTCCTTCCTTCCTTCCTTCCTTCCTTCCTTCCTGTGGCAGTTGTACAAGGTCACTCTCACTTCCTGAGTCATTAAAGGTCAGTGATTGGTGATGACCCATGATGCAGTCAGTGGATGACTTTGGCATCATCAATGTACAACTAAGCTCTAAGTTCTTCATAATGCCTATTTCAGTCACCATCATGGCTGTTGAAATAAATTGAAAGAAAGAATCTGAAGCTGGATTTGAACTCAGGTTTTCCTAATAACTTACTTCTGTTCTTCAGTATACAACTGAAAAAGACCCAGTGAGAGAAGTGATAATTATGTAATATGTTACTTCTTCTGAGATATGAGCATTGGAACAATGAATAAACCAGTTGGTAAAGGTTTATATGTCATGATAGAATTTTGGCAAGATTTTGAGGCAGAACTTTTTGTTTTTGAAACAAATTCTCTCTAATCTAAACATTAGCACATGCAATATATACGGCATTAGAGATACAAAGTGCAGAATACTGACTATGATGTCCAAAGGGGTTCAAATTCCACTTCTAGTGCTTACTACCTATGTGACCATGGCCAAGTTACTTAGTGCCTCAATTTTGCCATCTCTAAAATGAGGTGATTGGACTCTAGATGGTCTCTGAGATTTTTTCTCTAAATCTGTGAGTCCATGAAAAGCAGTCCCTCCCTCCTATAAAGAGCTTATATCCTAATAGGGAGATTCAGCATGTAGATGGATAAGAAAATACATGTCAATTTGAGGAAGGAGAACATGTTAACATGGGCAGGAATTTCTTGCTACTGCTTAAATGGAATCATAAATGGCATGTAAGTGATAAGTCTTTGAAAGTAAAATGTGTGTTCATGTCCTTTGAACATTAATGGCTTTTATCTTAGATATTTGTATTATTTCTCTATATATCTTGCATAGCAAACTTTTGATCAGATATATTTATTACAAAAATTATCACCTCTTCCCCTCAATCCTCCATCGTTAACTGCTTCTTTCTTATGGCATTGATTTTGTGCAAAATCTTGTGTATAAAACCTTTTTTCATTTTGCATAATTTAAATGGTCTTTTAAGAAAATCTTTTATAATCATATCTATCCTTTGTTTGAGAGGTAGTGTCCTGTGATGCATAGAGAGCTGTTCTCTAAATGGGTCAAGGAATAGTAATCACTCAATCAACAGGCAGGTATTAAGCTTTTACTGTGTACAAAGTGTTGGAAGAAAAAAATAAAGCAGAAACTCAGCCCCTTCCTTCAGGGAGCGTATATGAGAATAGGAGAAGACAACATATAAGTGGAAGCTAAAAATGAGATGAAAGGGATGTCTGATGGTGGGAACATAGAGCATCATAGGAAAAGTGAGGAGTGGAGCTTGGAGAGAAATGAAGATTGGCTAATCTGTTTGCTCCCTTAAAGGGAAGTTCAATCAAAGTGAGAGGATGCTTTGGGGCAATAGGTATTTCATTGGTTGAATTCCAAGGCTGGAGTGAACTTCCAGGGAGAAGGAGTTTCTGGGGCATAGTGGAGAAAGTCTGAAGTATAGCCAGAAGAGAAGTGAAGCCCTCCCCCTTCATATATTCAAAACTGAGGCATATGTAAAGTAGGAGAGCTACTCTAAGATATATTGTACAGAGTAGGGAGGGAAGATCTAGATGGTAAGCAATACCACACAGATCTGTAGGCAGCAGAAGGTGTAGATTGGATTTATGAGAATCAGAAATGTTTAGCTACATACATCCTTTGAAAGAGCAAATGGTGTCAGATGAAGATGCCAAATGAGCAACAGAATGATGGATTATCAACAGGTGGAAAAAGATTGGTTTAGCAGGGAACTATGAGATCAAAGATACAAGAAAGGATTGGAGCCAAAGAGTGACAAAGGCACAGAGTTACAATATGGAGTAATAAACTGGTACCTTGCCTTTTTCTGGTATTGCAAATATGGGCTATATCAGATCATTGTGTGTATATGGGAAGGTTGAATGAATGGATAGATGAAAAAGCATTTATTAAGCATTTCTCTGTTGTTGGGCTCTGTGCTAAGTGCCGAGGATATAAATTAAACAAATAAAGTCCCTATATTTAGGAATCTGACATTTTAATAAAGGCAGAGAAAACACATAAGAAAATGGTTACCAGGGAGGGTTCTTTTGGACTGGGAAGTCACAAAGATAGTGAAGAGAGCCATAGGACAATTAATTGACATGGCCTTTCCAGAAATGGTGGTATTGATTTGATTTCTGTTCCCATAGCTAGAAATGCATAAGTGGGAAACACAAAGAATATTGGGCAGTTATATGGCATGAACAAATCTAAAGGAGAGCAGCATGGTGGGTCTGGATCAGGCTAATTATGAAAAACTCTCACCAATAAGAGTGCAGAGTCCCAGAGCTGGAGCTGGAAGTCAGATTGGAGGTAGAAGACATGACATAAAAGATGATTAGTGAGTAGGATGAATCTCTAGTGACCCTAAGCCACATAGAATAGTGTCATAAATAGGAAGTTTTGTTTAAGTCTCTATGAGGATGTGTATGAGAGAGAGAGTTGGGAGGAAGTTTTTCTTGACCCTCTATGTTCTGAGATATGAATCCACATTATTTTTGTTGTAGAATTAGAACCTTTCCTATGGGTAATATGCTTTTTAATCTGAGTGCTTGAGGGCCCTTTTGGGGAAATAAAATAATCCATATGCTAAAGTATCTGGGCAGGGGAGGCCTGTGAGCTAGAGATTTTGTGAGATTTCCCAAATTACACCTGAGTTCTTGTATCAGGAAGGAAAACTAATGCCAGGGTTGCAAGAAGAATAATCCACATTTATGAAATGCTTTATGGTTTATTGATCTTTCTTCATAACACTTCTGCCAAGGAATTCAAGCATTATCATCCCCATTTTAACATGTGAGGAAACTAAGGCTTAGAAAGAGGTCAACTGATTTACCCAGGGCAGTATATCGGGGAATATCAAAACCAGAATACCCAAGTCTCCTGAATTCAAGTCTTGAATTCTTTCCTCTACATTGTACTGTTGAAAGAACAAGGTGGGGCACCTAGGTAGTACAGTGGATAGAGCACTGGCCCTGAAGTCAGGAGGACCCGAGTTCAAATTTGTCCTCAGACATTTAATACTTCCTAGGTGTGTGGCCCTGGGCAAGTCTCTTAACCCTAATTGCCTCAGCAAAAAATAACAATAATAAATAAATTACTTAAAAAAGAAAGAACAAGTTATTGACAAATAGTTGCTTTCATGCTCTATCTCTGCCCTCAGACTATTCTTTTAAGGCAGCTTTTATGTTGGCCCATCTTTGTTCACCAGCATCCATGCCATTCTTGGCCTGGACTCACAATAGGCACTTAATAAATATATTGAATTGAACTGAAATATAGGATACATTTATAGAAGCTGTGGGGAAGAAAGTACAAATAAATGATTGGCAAGATCTATTTCAGCTGCCTTTTTTAGATGTCAAAAGATCTCAGTTCGTGTTATCTTGTATATACTTTGATCAGTTTAATTTAGATAGAAGAAAATGATTTGAAGTTCTGGGGAATGGAACTCTAAGAATAAAGCTCATAGACAAACTGGGAAAGCCTAGGATAGGTCTTCTCTGTATAAAAGTAGTGACAATTTTGCCTGTTTTTTTGAGTAGCACCATTCTGCTATTGACCGCGGGGTCCCTCTGGCTGAACTCTATTATCCATGAGACCATATTATAAAGAGGGCCTTCTGCTACTTTTGGTAACTTAAACCTCTTTGGATCATGTCCAAGATAGAACTGTGGGAGATCAGTTTCGTGCTATTGCATGTTGTGTTATGAGGAGGCTTTGGTATATTGCTATATTTATATACTGTATACTAAACCCACAGTGCCCTTTTCCTTCAGAGATGCTCTTAGCTTCTGCTTAGCCACTGAAAATGACATGACTCACTGGGAAGAACGTGAAAAATTTTATTTTCATGACCAAAATATCAGAGCCTAAAGCCAGACTCAGTTTTCACCAGTACTATACCAAACCTATACAAGCCCCTTCAAAGCCTGCAGGGGCTAATCAGTGGTGAAAGGGATGATCTGAGACAGAGGCATTCTGTCATTGCTGTGGGCTCCTTGTACCACTGCCAACTTTTTTTCCTTTTAAGAAAGAAAGGATTTTTTTGTTTTCTGCTTTCTCTTGGGTTGTTTTTCCTGTCTCTGTCCTTACCAAGTAACTCATCACCAAAAACAAGAGCAATTAAATAAGAGATCCCAAGCTGTAACAAGGATGATTCTGGCTCTGGAGGGGAGTGTGGTTGTGGCTCTTATAGAAAATGTTAAGGGTTGGGGAAGTTGGGTTCTTCCCCTAACTGCCTATGAGCTGATGGGTAAGTCCCTGTCGGGGCTTTTAATTTTCCCATCAGTAAATGCAACATTATTCCCCCCATAGGGATGCAGTGACGCATTGTTACTAATATGTCTGAAATGTACTTGGTGCTCCTCAAGAGAGAGGAGCTACTGTGTATCCCACAGCACTGTGGCATATCTGCAGAACAGATGGCTGTAATTGTTTTAAAAAAATGTAACTATAGTGCTGAACAAACTCTGGTTTTTGTCTCCTGATTTGCTATGTTAGAAGATTTCAATTCTCTAAGAGGAAATGGACCAAATGCACACAGGCACTTGTTAGAAACAAATGGGCATGATTAATTTTTATCTGTTTTATACAAGTGGTTCCTTAAGAGTGAAGTGGGTGTTTCCTGGGATAAAAGAAACAAGAGGGCTGAAGTCAGCAATATCATAGAGTCTTGGGTTTGGGCATCCTACTGAGAAGTCATTTGATATCTTCTCACTTACTTCCACTTTATTCTGTATTATCTTGAATTCAAACTTTACCATAAGAATGTGCACCTCACTTTATGTGCTGCAATAAAGTACAAGACCTAGATTTAAAAGCTCACATCAAAGATAAATAGAATAGGGAAGGATATAGTTTTTTTCCCCCTGAGGCAACTGGGGTTAAATGATTTAAGGGTCAGACCAAATTTGAACTCAGGTCCTTCTGACTTTAGGGCTGGTGCTCTATCCACTGTGCCACCTAGCAGCCAAAACGATATAGTTTTTGAAACTATAGCTAGAAAGAGAAAATTATAGGAGATAAAATGACCAATTTTGGTATTGTAAATTGGAAAAGATTTCATACAAATTAAAATCAATGCAGTAATAATTAGAAGAGAATTGGGAAAATCTTTGCAACAAGTTTCTCTGAGAATTGTAAGAATAACAGTCATTCCCCAATATGCAAATGGTCAAAGATTATAAATAGGCTGTTCTCAAAAGAAAAACAATCTATCATTTGAAAAAATCCATTAAATCACCAGTAATAAAATATTTTAAAATGAAAAGAACACTGAGCTTATGCTCCACACCTGTTAGATTGGCAAAGATGATTTTTAAAAAGGAGGATGGGGAAATGTTGATTGTTAGAGAGCACGAAGCTGTGAAACTGTTTGTGAAGCTGTGAGTTGGTCTGAAAAGCAATTTGGAACTCCAAGCCCACTCCTATTCCCCACTCTCCATTGTACTCAGCAGTGCTATTGATATATGCATAGCTTAAAAATGTAAAAAAAAAGGGGAAAAGTCCATATGCATAAAATATTCATAACAGTTCTTTTCCCCCCCTGAGGCAATTGGGGTTAAGTGACTTGCCCAGGGTCACACAGCTAGGAAGTGTTAAGTGTCTGAGATCAGATTTGAACCCTGAATTCAGGGTTGGTGCTTATTGCAGCACTTTTTGTAGTAGTAGAGAACTAGAAACAAAGGGCTGTCTATCAATTGGGGAATGGTTGAACATTTTATAGCATAGGAATATAATAAAATATTATTGTACCATAAAGTTGATTCAGAGAAAAGTAAGAAGACTTAGGTTTCTGAAGTGATACAGTGTGAAATAATTAGTTTCAAGATCTCTCTCTCTGTCTGTCTCTCTGTCTCTCTGTCTCTCTCTGTCTCTCTCTCTGTCTGTCTCTCTGTCTCTCTGTCTCTCTCTGTCTCTGTCTCTGTCTCTCTCTCTCTCTCTCTCTCTCTCTCTCTCTCTCTCTCTCTCAAACACACAGAGATATATCAACAGCAATGTGGTACAGAAAAAATAGCTTTTGAAAATTTTAAGAATTCTGATCAATACGATGACTAACTATGACTCCAGGGGATCCTGGTGAAAGCATGTTAGTCACTTCCTGACCTCAAGGCAATGGACTAAAGAGATACAGAATGAGAAATACAATTTTGAACATGGCCAAGAATGAATTTGTTATGTTTGATTATTTTAGAAATGTTAAGCAGGAGCTAGTGCTAGTGATGCCTTCCCTCCTCCCAAAAATGTAGCAAGGAAAGGAGTGATAGTGAATCATTAAAAAAATTACACACACAAGGGAAAACATAAGGAAATTTAGAGGGGAACACAGACAGGCAGGATAGCTTTGAAACCAAACTGGTGAATTTGTTTTTAACTTAAAAACAATTTGTATATAATAGATTTTTGTATTAACTCCTCTTGTTGAACCTTACATATAAAAATGTTTATATTTGGTGGTGATTGTTAAATTCAGAATAGCAAAAAAAAAAAAATTCTTCTGTCTCCCTGATCTATATTTTGTCTTAATTTATATTGGTTCTTACTTCAGTGCCTACTTTTAAGTCTTTCAAATATTCTCTACTCTTTCCCTCTGGAGATTCTCCATGTTCATTTCCTTTTTTTAGATATAATGCCTCAAGCAAATGTGGCAGTTTAATAAAAACCTGATCAATAAAATTCCTATTGACTGTCTCTACTTCCAAAACTATCATAGGATCAGTGATTTATAGCTATAAAGACATTAAAAGCCATCCAGTGCAATCCCTTTATTACAGATAAAGGAAATGAGGCTCAGATATGTTAAGTGACTTGGTTAAGACCACATCAGTAGAAAAAAGAAGATCTAGGATTTGATCCCAATTCAGTCCCTGTGACTCAGAATACAGGGTTTTTTAAAAACCTTCTTCTATACTTCACTGCCACTCTTTGATGCAACTTATTTCAATTTAACTGGCATTTACTGCTCTGTCCTGGGGGAAAAAAACAATACTCCCTGTCCTCAAAGAGCTCAGAGTCTCATTTAGGACTTACCAACCACAATGTGGCCCTTGCTCTTTAAGAGCCATTGGCCATAAGCAAAGGGCCTCAACCTATGCAGGGATCCTTTAGTCATAATATCTCTAGGCTTCATAAACTCCTGTACTTGGGTCCTCTTTCTTTACAGATCTTAGGCTCTGAACTTCTGAAGATCTCATAGCCACAAGACTTCAAGATTTATACTATTGCTTCAGTCCAGTAATTCTAAAGACATTTTCTTTGGGAAAATTAGATAAAAAGTATAAAGTAACCTTATTAAACCATCACTTCTCAGAAATTTACTGTCATTAGAGAAATGTCATGGTGGTACAAAATGGCAGATCCCTGTGTCATTTTTTTATATTTGATTGGGGATGTTTTCTGTTGAGTACTCACGGTTCCAAAGGGATCACTAGGTCATGAATCCACAGGGGAATATTGTAATATTATGCAAGGCCAATAGAGGGAAGCAGAGAGGAGATTTTTGAGAAGGTCTTCAAATGGTAAATTCTTTTAAGTGTCAAAATTATCTGATTCTCAGGGAATAAATGATCAAATAGATACCCAAGTGGAACAGAGAGAAAAAGAGAGGCCTGGGACCTAGCACTTCTAAGAAAGAAGAACATTAAACACACAAGAGAAGAGGGTATCTGGACCAACAAGGTTAAGGATCAGAGCCAAAGAGAAAAGCGTGAATTGTTAGGACAGATTATAAACACTTGAAAGCCAGAATGAAGGATTCAGTGTATGTTATGGTAAGAGGCCATTGGACCTGACTCTCCTACCCACTTGCATACCTTCTAATGGCTTGACTTAAAGTGATTCTTATGGTATTTCTTCTGATCCTCAAAGGGGTATCCCCTGGTTGACCCCTAGTATTTAACCCAGATTTGGTTGTTGATATATCTCTGGGTAGGACCAGTTGTAATATCAATAGACAGTAATTTGTATGCAATGATGAGAATTTAGGATCATTCCATATAAAATTAATTCCTTTTGGGGAAATAATCACAAAAGTATCATAAAAAGTTCTATTAGATATGAATTTTGTTATATTAAGTATTGTCTTTTTTTCCTGAGGGAGTGATCCAGGAAGTCACTAATACCTTAGTATGATTTAGTTTATTAGATTTATTTCCTCTAACAGCAGGAGAGGCACTAGATAGAATGAAAATACTGGTTGTTTGGGAGAACTGGAAAAGTAAAATAAAAATTGGGAGGAAAGGAAAGGGAAAAAGGTAGGTACATGTTACTCAAAAAAACTTTATTAACTTCTCAATTTTTGCTTAAGGCTGATCTTGATTCTGGAAGGATGATGAAAATACATGAAGATTTCAAAGGGGAAAAGTCAGAAAATTATGTTGTTTTCCTACCTTGACCCTATTCAATTCTTTACTTGTTTCTTTCTCTAGGTTGAACTAGATAATATCATATCTTAGGATGATATAAAACACATCCTAAGCAGAGCTGTTCTTTTTATGAGTTTGCAGTTTTTCTACGGGATACCTTTGAGGTTTAAAGGTTCATGGTTGAGGGAAAAGTTAAGTGTTTGTAGTTAAGGAATTGTAAGTCTTCCTGTACTTTAGGAAGTGCTTTTTAAACTTTTTGCCCAAGAAATTTTTATGTGACCCTGAGCATATCAGTATATAAATAGGCATATAAATCACACTGACTGATAATAAATCATAAATTTATTTTAAAACAATTCTTTGGCTTACATATAATTTTACTACTAATTAATTACAAAAGCAAATTTACATAGTAATGAGATGGATGTGCTTGTTTATTTTTACATAAAGAATTAAATCTTGGCAGAATATTTGATACCTTTTATTGTTGCCAAATTTTTTGTGACCCATATTCAGCTATGTAACCCTATATAGGGTTGTTACCCACAGTTTAAGAAACTTTGCTTTTAGGGCTCTCACTTATGAACTGTGCAAGTGATCATGGGATTTGTAATCTATAAACCAAGAGGAATATGTACATAGACACAGATCAAAACTAAATGTGACCTTACTTTATTTGCTATGATTTTGATATTATAGTAATTTAAAATTATTATTATACTCGTAAAGGCATTTTGAAGTTTATTGAACATGTTACCTTTTAATTAAAGTAAATTTTAAAACACTGATAGGTAATATACTTTGCACAAACTGTATTTTTGTGTACCCCTCCTCATGGACTTTCCATTCCAGCTGTCAAGTCTAACTGCTATCCCTAATATATTTCATTTTAATGCTAAGAATGTTTTCCCTGCTTCACTCTACCACTTGGACTCCCTAGGTTCTTTCAAGACTTTTTAAGGAACCATATCCCATGCAAAGTCTTTCCTGATAATTTAAGTTGCTATTGTATGTGTAGGTGTTGTAGTGGGCAGAGCATTGAACTTGGAATAAGGAAATCAAATTAAGTCAGCCAGCATTTATTTATTAAGCACTTACTATGTGCCAGCCACTGTTTGAAGTAAGTATGTATGATAGAAAGACAAAAACACAGTCCCTGCCCTCAAGGAGCTTACAGTCTAATGGAAAAAGAAATATATAAAAAGAAGCTGAAGGTGGGATGGATGGCTCAAATGAAGCTACTTTGAAAAGAATTACTAGAAAAAAATCTAGAATCAGGAGTGCAGATTGAAGGGGAATGAAGACAGGGCTGATTTGGACATTTTCCTTAAAATGGAGAATCTGGTAGGACCCATAGGAAGATGCAACAGGGGTGGAGAATACTTTCACTATGAGAACACTAGATGTAGAGAAAGCTTAAAGAGTTAGTTTCTGGGCTATTGTAAAGAAATTCCAGAGTTCAGAGTACAGATTGGAGAGGAATAAAGACATGAATCCTTACTGACACTTAACAACTTTGAATAAGTCATACTCTCAGTCTTAGTTTCTTTATCTGTAAAATTAAGATAATAATAATTGTGCCTTCTTCATAGGGTTATTATGAAGATCAAATGAGATATTCATAAAATACTTTGCCAACTGCAAAGAGTTATATAAATACTATTATCATTACTCTTTGAAAGTACTTTATATTTACTTTAAACATGTTACATCTCTTTAGTAGGGTGTAAGTTCTGTGGAAACAGGAGCAGCTTTATTTTATTTTATTTTTTGTTTGTTTGTTTGTTTTGTATTCTCAGCACCCTACATAAAATCTAAGTTGGATGTATCATTATTTCATGATGGTTACTGTGGCTTCTTGATACTAGAATACAAGTTCTGGGAGATTGTATGATTCTGGAGAAGCTTTGAGTGAGGTCCTAGAGAGATGCTCATTGCCATTTTGCAGGTCACTAGATGATAAATCCTTTGGTTAGATAAACCCATGTCTCAAAGAAAAACACAACATGACCCATAAATATATATTCCCCATTCTACTTCAGCCCTAATAGTGGCAAAATGGTGGGAAAGGAATACCACATGGCTTCCAGGCAATATAGTTTATCTACAGGTACTTTAAATGCGAACCAGGGAAGAGGTATTTAACCTCCCTGGGCCAGAAAACAAAGGGATTAGACTCAAATAGCTTACGGTCATTTCCATCTCTAAATTTATAATACTCTTGTCATATGAAAAGTAGAATAAAATAATATTATCAAAAACATATTAGAAAAAGGCAGGGCTATCTTTATTAGATATAAAGCATAAGAGATGTTAGTTTAAGTGTTGTGTAATGTGATATAGTTTATAAGCTCTGTGAAGTATTAAAAGATAGAAGAAGTCCTTCAGTGCTTTGATTGGCGGAATGGTGGAAGATTTAAGGAAAAATGTATCCAAGAATAGCTGAGACAAGAAAGTGTAAATTGGAAGTGATCTTCCCAACTAGAAGGAAATACTCAAATGGTGGAGTCAGAGTTATGACATACATGTAAATTCTTATGCTGAACAAATATTAATTAAAATATGTAAGTTTTCAAATAGGAGGAAACTAATGAATGGCAATATTTGTTAACATTTTAATAGTTAACAATCTGTTATTAAACTTTGTCCTTAGTCTTTTCCTCCCTCTGTAAAGAGGTAACAAATTGGGCAATAAGAATAATCTTCTTTAATACATTCTCTAAGTGAAAGTAATTTTATTCTTTACTTTCTTCCTTGTAGTAGGAGATAGTAAGTGAGAGTTGAGCAATATTGCATATGTTGTCAGAAATGGTCCCTGGATCAGTTCAAAAGATAATAAGTTTAAACCTAGAAGGAATATCAGAGGATATTAAATTCAACTTTTTCATTTTGCAAATGATGAAACTGTGACTCAGAGAGGTTATGCAATTTTACCAAGATTACACAGATAAAATCTGGCATAACCATCATTTAAGTCTAAGTCCTCTGACTTCAGATTCATTTCCCTTTTAACTATTTGGCTATGTTGATTTTCTTTGTTATAAGGGAATTTCTGGAGAAGATAATTACTAGAAAATATCTGTGGTTTGAAGAAACAAAAAACCTTAATAGAGTATTAAAAAAGGGTAGTTTCAAGTCATTGTGTATTCCATTTGTTTATGCCAGGTAATCCAGATCTAAAGAAAGGCAGCAATTTTTTTTGGGGGGGGGAGGGGGTGGGATTTGTATGAGATCACAAATTGGGCAAAAATTAATGAGTTTTATTTTAGGAAATGTCCAACCAAATCTTCCTTTAAATAGCTTTACTTTGTTGATGAAAGACTTTCCAGAAAATTGTTATTCAATCATTTTTCAGTGGTGTCTGATGTCTTGATGACCTCATTTGGGTCTTGGTGACCTCATATGGGGTTTTCTTGGCAAAGATACCAGAGTAATTTGCCATTTCCTTCTTCAGCTGTTCTACAAATGAGGAAACTGAGGTAAACAGGGTTAAGTGCTTGCCCAGGGTCACACAACTAGTAAGTGTCTGAAGTCAGATTTGAATTTAGGGAGATGAAGCTTCCTGAGATATATATGTGACAAAGATATTATCATTATTTATTTTTAACATACAAAGATGATAATTAAAAAATTTCTGTTTATTTAAAAAAACAGAATAGAAAAAAGAAAAACACAAAAGGAAAACAAAGCAAAACTAAACAGAAAATTGTCATATGCCCAGTAGAACATGAGGGAGTATTCAAAATGTATAATAATAAATTTCCAGTTCAAGAAAGTATATATATTGGTACAAAAAATTATAGTCATGAGTGTCCATCTTTTCTTTACTTTCTTGTAGATAGTTCTTTTTTTTTCTCCTCTGCATACCTTTTTTTTACTTTATTTTTTTCTCCCTTTCATCCCCCCCATCATCCCTAAGTAGGCTATAGTTAAGCATAGATATATTTAATATATACACACATACTCACACATATATATCCACACATATATAATATACATTCACACCCATTTACAGATCCACACACATATACATATATCTATATATATACACACATAGAGTGACATACATACATATCTATATAACTGTGACACACACATATACACACATGAATTTACCCATATGTAAACATGCATCTAAAACAACATTAGTATGACTAACATGATGATAATGTTTTGAAAATTGATGTTAAGACAAATCAGGTGTGACCCTTTTATCTGGATCTGATATGAGATCTCTGTTCTAGACCTGGTTCACAGGAAGGTTCATAGACATTAATACCCACCTGTTTCAGGATTCTGCAGGATTTGAGTGGGAATCACCTAGCCCATGAGACATATTTTTCACTAAGCATTCATCCAGTTCTAGGGGCAAGGACCAAGAGAGATTTTTGTTCATGCCAGTGGCCACATAAACACACTATTGATTTAAAGTTCTTTAATACAAAAATCCTAAAAAGAATAAAAAAGTATCTTAATGAATTTTGATTTTGTTTCAGCTTATCTGTAGCTATTATTTTAAAGAATGAGGTTCAGTGATTTTCCTATACTTACCGCTTCTAAATATCAGTAGTGGGATTTGAACACAGATCAAGTCTGATATTCTACTCATAACTCTCTCCTGCCTCTGGAAGATGATGAAAAAATTTTCCATTCTTCCTTTGTGTCTCTGCTTGTTTCTCTTTCATTTTGTATCTCCATTATTCTATTTATGTGGATCTAAATGTATATTTATATGATATGGTACCTATAGCTTTATTCCCTGTTTCTCTTTTCTCTCTTGTTGGCAATTTGCCACTCCCCCCACTCTCTTCTATGTTCCTTTGTTGCCTTCTTTCCCTTCAATTAGTTGCAAAATGTAGCAGAGTCCATTTAGCTATTCATTCATATGTTACTTGATCGAGAATATTTTTTCCTGTGAATTAGACTCTTGTTAGAATCAGTCAGTAAGCATTTATTAAATACCTACTGCTTTCAGGATATTGCGTGGGTGTGTTAAATGATATGCAAACATAGAAATGAAATAGGTTCTCCCTTCAAAGAGCTTACATAGTGGGTGACAAGGAAGAGAAGCCAACGAAGATAATGCAGAATGAAAAATAATAGCTCATATTGGCTCTCTAAAATAGCTTTATATCTTTCTCACTAACTTACTTTCTTGTATACCCAAACACTCATGTAGTAGGATTGATGTCTCCCATGTAGATGCTTCTGCCTTAGTTGATCTGAGCATGTCCCCCAACCTGTGACAAAAGTCACACAAATTTAAGGTAATTTTAGGACAGAGAGGTACTTCTAGCTCAGGAGAATTTGGAAGGTGGTGTTTGAGCTCAGCTTTGAAGGAAGAAAGGGGCAGCCAGGTGGCACAGTGGTAGGATGCTGTTAGATTGATCTTTCTGAGTTCAAATTGGGCTTCAGATACTTACTAGCTGTGCAACTCAAGCTAAGTTATTTAACCCTAAACAGGTAAACACCCCAGTTCCTCATTTGTAAAGTGAACTAGAGAAAGAAATGGCAAACTACTTCAGTATTTCTGTCAAAAAAACTCAAAAGAAATCATGAAGACTTGGATACAGCCAAAATGACTGAATAACAATGACTTTAAGAAGTATAGCAGAAGCAGGAGAGCATCTGAGGCACAGGGAATAGTCAAGGTAGATGCAAGGAAAATAGAGATGAAGTGTCAGTTGTGAGGAGGTCAGTTTGGCTGGATTGTAGAGTCCGTGAAGGGGAATAATGTATGATCGAGTTGGAAAGGTTCTCCAACCTCACATAGACTAATGATGTAAAGGAGGAAAAGTGTTTTGGAATAAATGTATACAGGTGGAATTGCTTGCCCTGTAGAGATGTGGCCTTTTAATGTACCATGGCTAGGATCTGATTGAGATGGTGCAGTAACATCAAAATTCTGCAGGAAAAAAGGTTGTCTCCAACCTCCCTCACATTAGAGCCATATTTTCATAGAACACTGCTTTCACTAACAAATTAAATAAGCTTGGGTATGGCTCCAGTGGAGCTTTTACATCTGTTTTGTAAACATGGACTTCAATTAAGGATAATAATTCTAATAATCCTGATGTGCAGCCGACAATTGTCAGTAAGGTATCAGTTATGAGGCTCTTTCATCCTTTTTATTCCCGCAAGGGTGACTGCTTCCATTCCAGTGTGCCCCAAAGCTTCTTTTCATCTGGAAACCTCCTGAGGCTTGAGAAAATGTCTTTCTCTCTCTCCATGTATGTGTCTAGCTACACATTCATTTTCTATCTAAATTCTCAGTCTGATACAAGGAACTAAATACAGCTTCTTGACCTACCCGGGAACCTCTTGGACACTAGGGAAAGAATGGCTAACCCATCTCAGGTAGAGAGAGACAGTGCTGGCTTCTCTAGTAATGAAGCCATCTGTTAGAAGGTTATCTTTCCTATGTGATTGCTTCCCCTAAGCTCTTAAGCATATTAACCACACTTGTAATTATATACATCTCAGAAAACACATAAAAAAGGGCCTTCTTAGCCAGACTTTAAAAACTACAATCTCCTTCTGATTTCCTATTGTGGGTTGTACCCTAATGCTTGTTTAAAAGAGAGAGAGAGAGAAGTAAGAGGAAGTAAAGAGAAAGGAAGGCAATCCTCCATTATGAGGAGCTCACAGTTGAACTTTGGCTCCTGTTTACAGCATTAATTTTGCTCTATGTGAACTGAATTTGACACAGCTTTGAGGTCTAAAGTGTTCTCTCTCCATCTTGTGGTGGTGTATGTGGTTATTTGGTGCTGATTTGCACTTAGAAGATGATGCAGAATGAAAAGAAATAATTCATATCTAGCTCTCCAGAATAGCTTTATATCAGGGTGAAAAATATATCCACTGTTTGGACAATTATATCTCTCTTTCCCAGTGACCTACTTTCTTGCATCTAGCTATTTGGCACTATTCTGTCCTAATGAGCCTAAAAACTCTGCTAAGAATATACTTTTTTTTTGACTTGGTAACTCCTTAAGTCCTCTCTTGGGTTAGTAGGATAACATAAATTCACTGAATTTATTTGAGCATTATTTGGCATAATTCATTCCATTTGGGGCACTACATTACAAGAAAAGTGACCTAGATATTGGGATGAAAATCATCATCATCATCACTAACATTTATATTATTCTTTAAGATTTACAAAGCACTTTATAATTATTATCTCAGTTTACCTTCAAAATAACCTTGGGAGATAGGTGTTATTATTGATCCTATTTTACAGACAAGGGAACTGAAGCAGAGACCGCTTACATGATTTGACTGAGGTCACACAGTAATTATTTGAGACTGGATTTGATTTTAGGTTTTCCTGACTCTACCTATATGCCTATGATATGAATATAAACCAGTAGCCAGATAGACTTTTTTAAAAAGTTACATTCAAATAAGGTAGATTATGATGTAATAAGTTGCTATTTTAGGAAAGGAAAAAACTTTTAATTAAAGAAAAACCCCACATATTCATAATATACTGTCAATGGAATTATCTGGTAAGTCACATTTAAGACAGAAAAATCTCCCACAATTTTTTTTCCAAGTCCTTGAAGATTAATTTAATGTTCCAATCATGTGTTTGTACTAAGTATTGTCTGATTTTCTATAAAAGTTCTCTTCCAGTGCTTTATCATGGTGGGAAGATGACCCAAGACTGTGTCTGTAGAGTTCAAGCTCTGGAGATGCTACAAGCTGGAAAGGCATCAAATACAGACCTGATGATGGGAATGCACTGGAGATGGGCTCAATTGACATCATCTGAAAACAGGTCTAGCTAATCAACCAATACAACAGGGATTTATGAAGTACCTATGATGTCCAAAACACTGGGGTTACAAAGACATGAAATAACAGTTTGATCACTGATCAATTTGATGACTTCTAGTCAACTTGATGAGATTTCAGGCATCTCCTAATGGAGGTCACTTTGTACAATGACATCTCAGTGACTGGGTTTCAGAGATTGGAAAATGTCTCCAGATGATTGGCTAAATCTCAGGAGATAGAAACTTGTCAGAGGAATTTCCCTCTCTGTGGATTGTAAAAATAAGCTGTGAAATGGTTCAGACACTTCTCTTTTCACCTTTCGCTTTTTGTTGGACTTCCAGACCAAAATGAAGTATGGGAGAAGAAAGGGGATTTCTTTCTCTCCTTATCTCTATAGAGCAGATAATGGTAATTAGTAAAAGTACAGGCTGGACTAACTGCCTATGTTTACTCAGGCAACCTGATGTAAATCTAATGCTGGCCATTTGCTTCAGACCTTCTGCTCCCTTTTTTGAGCACAAGCTGGAAATTAGTGGTGTTGTGAATGAATTTTTCTAGTCTTGGTACCTAACTTAGGGGAAAGTGAGAGTGTTGGAGAATTCTGAGGTCTTAAGCATACAAATAATGAGGAACTCCTAAGGCTGAGAGCTAGATATTAGCCTCCCAGTGTATTGCTTGTCCAGTGTCTCTCCAAGATATACATTTTGATGGACGAACTCTGTGGGCTATATGTATAGTGGCAGATTATTCTTTGGATGATGGATATTCTGTTGATTTGCCAGGCATTGAAATATTGGCTTGTTATACTAGAACATGAAAATACAAGTTCTGAGAAAACAAAAAACAAAAGAGTGATCTGATCAGGATGAGTTTAATCAGGAAAGACTTCTTGACAAAGGTGAGATTTGAAGTAGATCTTGAGGCAGGTTATAGTTTTCTCAATGGCAGAAACTCTTTCTGAGTTTGTCTCTCTTTCTCATCTTTCAGACCTGGGATGAGACCACACCTCAAAGAACTGCTCTTTGGGAATTGAACAAAAATAATTCACACATAAAAAGAGCTGTTCTTATAAATATAGGAATGCACACATATGTCTAGTGTCTGCATATGCTAGGCCAGGCCATAAGACAATCAGGGATTTGATTTTATATCACTAGACTCTGCAAATCTCACTTTTCTCACTTCCAGTAAGTATTCCTCCAAGATTTATGTAATTTTACTATTGAACAGAGTCTCTCGATTTTTTTCAAAAGGAAATAGCCTTAGCCTACTAATAGAGTCCTCTTAAAGGCAAGTGTCCTAATAGAGTGAGAAAAATACTGTATATTCCATTGCCATCTTTTCCTTTTTTCAATTTCTATAAAAATCTGTCCATCAAGGCTAGGTCTTTTTATAATTTAATTTTTAATTTATGGAATTAAAAGAATCATTTTCAGTATATAGTACAATAATGAAGATGATTATACATGAAACTGCAAATTGATTATGTATCACTGGCTATTTCTTTCATAATATACAACAAAATGATCCTGTAAGTTTCTTTTTTTTCTTTCTTCCCTTCCCTCTTTCTTCCCAACCCACCCTAGAGATCGAAACCATTAGACACAAATAAGTGTGTGTGTGTGTGTGTGTGTGTGTGTGTGTGTGTGTATATGTAAAATTATTCTGCACATATTTTTATTTATCAGTTCTTTCACTGGATATAGATAGCATCTTTTTCATGTCCTTTATAATTTGGGTAATTGCAGCCGACAAAATAATTTATTTGTTTAAAATCATTCTTAAAACAATATTGTAGTTATTGTATACATTATTTACCTGTTTCTGCTCATTTTGCAATTCATTATTTCATGTAACTCTTTCCATGTTTTTTTTTTTTTTTTTTAATCATTGAGCTCATCATTTCTTATAGCACAGTAGTATTCCATCACAATCATATACCAGGACTTAATGGGCACCCTGCAATTTTTAGTTCTTTGCCACCACAAAGAGAACTCTATAAATATTTTAGAACATATAGGTTCTTTTCTTTTTTCCAAAATCATCTGTGGAAATAGACCAAGTAGCCATATTGATGTAAACTGTGTCCCCCTGATCTTTGGGAGGGGGGTGGACCTGGGTTGGGGAAACCCTAAAATTGCAACCCTTCCCGACATTTGGGAGGGGCCCCACCCTCCTGTTCATAGGGGAAACTCCCATAGTAATCTCCACATACAATTCAATTAGAGATCTTGGCCTGGGGCATAATCACCATCCTTTATTGAATTAAAAATTAGCCCTTAATTTCCCTAGCTTCACACTTTAGAAGGCTAATAAAAAAATACTCTTTACTCCAAACCTTTCCTAATTCCTAGTCAGGAAAGCCCACTGAGTTATTTTTTAGTGTAAACCCATCTTGCCAAAAAAAAAAAAAAAAGCTTACATTTCTAGTGTATCTTTGCTAAAATTCCTTTCTGGATTTGACACACTGGGAAGTTGTTTATCAATGTAATAAACTACTTTTTTTTTTTTTTTTTTTTTTTGCCACAAACCTCACCTGCAGTTCAGAACTGAAAATTCTTTTGCAAGAATCTGTGATACTAGCCTGGGGACCTCTCACGCCTCATTTCTCACACCTCAACAATATTGCTGAGTCAAAGGGTATATATAAGATAGTTTAATAACTCTTTGGGCATAATTCCAGATTGTTCTCCAAAAAGGTTGGATCATTTTACAATTCTACCAACAATGAATTCGAGTTCCAATTTTTCCAACATTATCACTTTCCTTTCTTATCATATTGTAGGTGTAAAATGATATTTCAAGGTTGTTTTAATCTGTATTTCTCTAACCAATAATGATTTAAAGCATTTTTATATAACTAAAATTGTTTTGATTTCTTGTTTGGAAAACTGCCTGTTCATATCCTTTGACCATTTATCAATTGGGAAATAACTCCTATATTTATACACTTAACAAAGTTCTTATATATTTTAGTATAAGACCTTTATTTGATAAACTGTCTATAAACATTTTCCCTAATTTTCTGCTCCCCCCAATCTTGGCTTTATGTATTTTACTTGTTTAAATCTTTTAAATTTAATGTAATTGAAATTATCTGTTTTACACCTAACTTTTTTTTCTGTCTCTTGTTTATTCACAAATTGTTTACCTATTCATAAATCCAATAGTAATATGTCCCATGTTCTTCTAATTTTCTATATCTATGTCTACATAGATATAATTTAATATAGTTCAAAAAAGAAAAATGACCTATATCTCTATTTAGGTCATTTTTCTGTTTTGAACTTACTGTGGTAAATGGTATGTGGTACTAGTTCATGCCTAATTTTTTGCCATACTGCTTTCCAGTTTTCCCAGCATTTTTTTCTTTGTTATCAATAATGTTATCTCTTATCTCTTATAGAGTTCTATTCTATCTGTGTATGTAATTAGCTGGTGAGAGCATTGCTACCTTCCTTATAATTTTCTCTTATATCTTTATTTAGTTTCCCCCCCCCAGTGGTTTATTTGTATCTTTTAACAATTCATTTATATAGTTTATAAATATGGATTAGATAGATGTGTGCAATGTGTCAGGCACTGTGCTAAATGCTGGGGATACAAAAAGAGGCAAAGGACAGCTTTGCCTTTATGGAATTTATAATCTAATTGTGGGAGACAACATACAAACAGATACATATATATATATATATATATATAGCAATATATAGGATATATAGGAAATGATTAAAGGAAGGAAAGCATTTAAAAGGAGTTAGAGAAGGTTTCCTATAGAAAGTGGGATTTTAGTTGGGACTCAGAGGCAGTCAGAAAAATCAGCAGTTTCTGTGGAGGAAGGAGAGCACTCCAGGAATGGAGATAGCCAGAGAGAATTCTTATAATTGGGGTAGCTAGGTGGTGCAGTGGATAGAGCATCAGCCCTGAAGTCAGGAGGACCTAAATTCAAATTTGGCCTCAGAGACTTAACACTTCTATACTGTGTGACCCTGGGTAAGCCACTTAACCCCAACTGCCTCAGGAAAAAAAATGCCTACAATTGAGAGATGTAGTGTCTTGGTGGTAGAACGGTTAGAAAGTATTTCCTGATCCCTCCAGCTACTATAGTTTTCCCTTCAAATATTACCTTCTATTTGATATATATCTTGTATAATCTATTTATCCATATCTTTTCTCTCCCACTAGAAATGTAAACTTTTTTTTTGGGGGGGGGAATTATTTTTGCTTTTCTTTGAATTCCCAATCCTCACTATATTGCCTTGTATGTAAACACATTTAATACATATTTATTCTTTCCTACTTTGTCTTCCAAGATACATTGCTCTTTTGGTTTCTTCCAAGCATACTGACTATTCCTTTTCTTTTTTCTCTGGTGTTTCTTTGAATTCTTCTTAACTCTTTAATGTTGGCATTCTCTAAAGTTTTATTCTTGACCTTTCCCCATCTTTTTGATATCTGGCAGTCTCCTTTGCTACCATGGACCTTTCTGCCATCAAACTGATATCCCATGCCTTGACTTTTTCCTTTAGCTCCAGTGCTATAATTTCAGGTAATTATGGCATCTTTCCAATTGGATGCCTCAACAGGTGAGTTGGAGATGAAAGTATTGAAGTCATTTTCATGCTAGGAAAGTCACTTAAATGCTACAGTTAGTTAATTTTCTCAGGAAATGGAATGAATGAGAAGGGAGAACAGCAGAAGACCCAGGATCTAGCACTTATTTTGGGTATCTGTCATTTCATTGCTAGAAGACTAGTTATATTGGTGATGGGCTAGTCACAGAGATCTTGCCTTGCCATTTACCATTCCACAACTTAGGTCAGTGTTGATGGACATTTTTTTGAAGTTCAATGTGGCATTTGTGGAAGCAACTCACATTACACTCAAACTAAGCTTATTATCTTTCCTCCAAAACCCATTTTTCCCTGTGACTTCGCATTTCTATTTGTGGCAGGCTATTTTCCCAGTCTCCTTTGTTTGAAATCTTGATGTTAACTTTGCAATGATACTAAATATTTGCTAATTATATCCATATACCTATAGAGGGCTGCTAAGTGACACAGTGGATAGAATAGTGGGTGTGGAGTTGGGAAGACTTGAATTCAAATCCAACCTCAACACTAATTGTGTGAAACAGGACAAGTCACTTAACTCTATTTGTCTCAGTTTCCTCATTAGTAAAATGAGCTGGAAAAGGAAATGGCAAACTGCTATAATATTTTTGCTAAGAAAACCCCAAAAGGGGTAATAAAGAGTTGGATATGACTGAAAAAACAACTAAACAAAAACAAAAAGCTAGAGAGGAACCATTCAATGAACTAACTGATTATTTTCATTGCAGTATGAAAAACCATGGCAAGGGATTGGAATATGCTCTTTAGTAATAGGTCTGATTTAAAATTTTTTTTAAAATTTTTGTTTAAAAGTTCAAAAAAATTCATGATATATGATGTGATTTGGTAGTGTCAGAATTTAACAGTTTACAAAAACTACAGTTTTTCCCTAGAGAGTGGTGACTAGATTCTTTAATTCATTTAGCTAAAGCTGAAATAAATCACTATGTTGTGAAGATAGAACAATAAATGAAACATCTCCTACACTAAGAGTTTGACTCTCTTTTAAGTTAGGATTATACAAAATTATAGGTACTAATATTTAAAAGGTATGTGCTAGAAATATAGTAAACCAATCCATTCATTCAATAAGCATTTATTAAGCAGCAGTTGTTTATAGAAGACTGTCCTAGAATCTAGTATTATCATTAATGGATCCTAATAAAACATGTTTTCCACGTTGAAAATGGACCTTCATTGGACCCTTGAGATCATATAACAAATTTCCCTTGTAAATGAATATACTGTATGTCATATACCACTGAACATGAACATTCATTTCAGAAATCAAAGCTAGAGTTAAAATTCATAGCTACCCTAGTTTCAGTAGAGAGATCAGGGACTGAGCTGAACACTTGAGTGGGAAAGATGTTCTAATACTTTATGACTTTAAGCAACCATGATTTTGTCAATGTGGGTGCCCCCTCCATTGATACAGATTGCCATCTTTCTGTGATTTGGGGGATGGTTGTACCTTACAGCTAGCCTGGGGATGAGTTTGTCTGAATTGTGATAGGTTGCTCCTCAGATGACAGATATACTATCAACCATTGGGTCCCCCTATACCAGGTCCTTCTGGCTGGATAGTCCCTGCTAATGCTTATGCTTAACTGGCATAGCCTGCTAGAACCCTCACCATGCCATGATGGTGGAGGGATGGGAGTGGTACAAATACAAAACCTTTCTGGAGCTGCTGTTGATGTTATGTCTGCCTTCTGATCTCCAGATAGTCATTTACACTGTATGGCTCGTTCAGTGGGAGGATTTTTTTTGTGTATCACATCCATTGGAGATCTGCGTTCAATTCCTATTTTATGCATGTACCTTTAGGAAATAAGACTTTGTGGAAAGAGTAAGGGGTTTGAATTCAGAGGATTGTAGGCTCACAGATTTAGTACTGAAAGACACTTTAGAGGTCATGGAGATCAACTCCCTTATTTTTTTCAAACCAGGCTGGGAGACATTAAGGGACTTAACCAATGTCACACAACTAGTAAGTGTTTGAGTCAGGAGTCGAACTCGGACCTTATTAAATCCAAACTCAGCATTCCTCTATCCACCATTACACCTCCTGGGTTTAAATTTTAGTTCTGTCAATTAAGCAACTAGTTGCCTTAGGCAAGTCACAGCTTTCACTGAAGGGCAGATCTGACCTCATCATCCATTGATGATAATACTAGGTTCCTAGAACTAGGACTTCTAGAAACTGATTAATAAATGCTTGTTGAATGAATGGATTGGTTCATCACATTTCTAGAACGTATCTTTTAAATGTTAACACTATAATTTTACTGACATAAAAGAGGGTTAAAGTCTTAGTATAGGAAATGTTTCATTTATTGTTCTCTCTCTGGTGTTCAAAATATTTAAATTATTTCCTCTCCCCCATCTTTGCAGCCTTCTGTCTTATCCTTCACCATGAAGCTGACCCTTTTGCTATTTCACAAACAAGAAACTGCCATTTTTGGGCTTTCAGCATTTTCTCTGATTGTCCTTCATGCATGGAAGCCTCTTTCCCCCCATCTCCACTTTCCCTGCTTTCCTGGTTTCATTTATAATAAACTTTTCCCAGGAAATTTGTTGACTTCCTCCCTTTGTTGACTATTTTTTATTTATCCTGTAGGTAGCTTATGTGTATATTGTAACTATAGTTATTTCCATCTTATCTTCTTTATTTGCTTCTTTTTATAACCTTGGTGATTTGTCTATAGCAGGTGCTTAATAAATGTTTATTGATTGAACGACTAACCTCTCTGGGCTTGAATTTCATTATACATGAGGAATATATTAGTGATCAATTATCTTTAAGATCCTTTCCAGCTTTAGATTTATTATCCTTGGAGTTCAATTCTTCTGAACAAGTGAGCTAGAGATGAACATATTGGAGTCATTTTTTTTCCACCTCTGATTTTATCGAAAAAAGACACTAGCATATCTATAATATGGCTATTGGTAACTATTTATTTATTTATTTTTAGGTTATACCATTCATTTTTTACATATTTCCATACAAGTTGTGTTGAAAGAGAAAAATCAGAACAAAAGGAAAATCTTCAAAAAAAGAAAAGAAAAGAAGGGGGAAAAATGGTGAAATAGTATACTTTGATCTGTATTCAGTCTTCCTGGTTCTCTCTCTGGATGTGGGTAGCATTTTCCATTCAAAATTTATTGGAATTGCCTTGGATCACTGAATTGCTGAAAAAAACCCCCACATCTATCATGGCTGATCTTCCCATAATCTTGCTCTTGATGTATACAGTGTTTTCCTGGTTTTGCTTGTTTCACTCAGCATCAGTTCATGTAAATCTTTCCCAGGATTTTCTAAAATCAGTCTGTTCATCATTTATTATAGAATAATAATATTCCAATACTTTCATATATTATAACTTATTTAACTATTTCCCAATTGATGGACATCCACTCATTTTCCAATTCTTTGCTACCACAAAAAGAGCTGCTACATTTTTGCATATGTGGCTCCTTTCCCCCCCTTTTTATGATTTCTTTGGGACACAAACTCAGTAATGTCACTGTTGGAACAAAGGCACATTTTTATAGCCTTTTGGACATAATTTCATGTTGTTCTCCAGGATGGTTGGATCAGTTCAGAACTCCATCAACAATGCATTAGTATTCTAATTTTCCCATATCCCACATTGGAGTCATTTTCATATTAAATTCTAATGTTGAGTGAATTTATTGAGGAAATGGGAAGTGGGGGAAGTGGAAAGCAGGGTACCCAAGACTTTTGCACCATCCTATAGATGAAAGACCAGCTGTGTTGGGAATAGATTGTAATGGTACTCTTTTCACGAGCTTATATTAGTGCTGATGAAGATTAAGTTGGGATAGACTTGTGCTATGCAATCATATACCATATAAAATCAGGTTTGACCAGTCTGATGTGTAACTCAGTTCTATGCTTATATTATATTTTCTATTACAGACTCCCAACTGTTTTGTTGATTTGTATACCACTCACTAGAAGGTGCCATTCATAGACTTTGGTGAAAAATTTCAAGCCTGTATTCCTGGTGAAAATATTTGCCTTGAGGGTGGGGCTTTCTTGTCTGGGACAACAAATTCATTTGTATTGATGTTCTCGAAGTTTTTGAAAACAATTGTATATTAAGATTGGCATTAAGTCTGTTCAATAATTATTATCATTTTATGCTGGAACTCTGTCTTCCCAGAAATCAGCCGGAGTCAGGATAATAAAAAATCTTTATTCTTGGTCTTTTGTGGTCTCAGTCAGGGGATTAGATCTAGCAATCTCCACATCTCCTTCCTCTCCCTCCACTGCCAGGAGAATGCCTCAATTTCCTTCTCCTACTCCACCTATACAAGTCACTTCCCCTTCTTTGTCCACACCCACCAATCGAGCCAGCACAGAATAGTTGGGGAGAGTCATCTTCCAAACATGTTAATAGAGAATTGTCCAATTGGCAATTAGTCTCACATGCTCCATTATCCAAGTGCATTTGCTCAGTTCTAGTCCTTTACACTTTTAGTCTTGTATACCTAGGGGATCCCATGATTTTATTAGTGTGGGTATTTTCTCCACCAGGGCAGATATCAATCTCTATACATTTTCTCTTATGGTGTGATTCTTATCAATGTTTTCTTATATATTTCCAAAAGACAATCTGCTTAATGTGGAAAGATGAGGGGTGGACTTCTATTTCCTAACTGTATATGGGAAATTGATTCTACTAAAAATTTACAGTTCTCATAAATAATGAATTTCATGCCTTCACCCAAAAATATTATTCAAAGATGTGTCTAGATTCCCCAGTGATCACATATATGAATTTGCCAAATAGCCATTCTTTTAAGTGATCTGCTGAAAAATCCAGCCTAGAAACTGAAAAAACAAATCACCAAATAGACTTCTCTAATACTCTTTCAGTTTTATGGCCACAATCAAAACATATGAATAGCAATACTTCTTTAGTACAGTGACTTTTAAAAACTGGGATCAAATCAACTTTAATACTCCCCCCCATCTTTTCTTTCAATATTGTTAATGTCTGTGCATAGAATTTCCATCAACTTAGCATCTTGGTTCACTTTGTCAAATAAATAAATAAATAAATGAGATGTGAGAGTCTCTTTAGTAATCTGGAATGTATTTTTTTTAGACTTGATTTAGGATTAGAAATCTGACAGCCTCTGGCAGATTCTGGGCCATATCTTACTATTCTTGAATGAGGACTAGTTATGTCTGTATCTAGAAGAATTCTGTCCATCTAAATGAAAATGTGCCCACTTTCTTAATATTGCTAACAGATTTTTCCAATTAACCTATTAATATTAGCATCTGTCAGTAGATTTCTGTTGTTCTTTTAGAAATGAATTATGCAAGCACTTTCAAAATCTCTGTGAGCAATTTCATAATTAAGGTAAAGGAACATAGAATCCTTTTCCAAAAGAATTGCAATTTGAGAAGCCATCTCTGGGTTGACTGTTCCATTGTTATATTTGCTATAGACCTTTTACCCCAGGCACCCTTTTTTACTGGTAACATTAATTACATCATAATGACTCACATCCCTATAGCACTTTAAAGTTTACAGAACACTTCTCAGTCATTGACCTTATGAAGTAGGGAGCACAAGTATTATTTTACAGATTAAGAACTTGAGGCTCAAAGAGATTTCATGACCTTCTCATCCTTTGGTTTGCCCAAGGGCAAAATACATTTCAGCTGTAAATTCATAACTACAACATGACTCCAAAAAATGCAGGTAATATTTTATAACAGTAAAGAAACAAACAGATGATAAACTATCATTTTACAAAGAACTATAAACATTTTTATATACTTATTAATTCTCTTTTTTAGGCGAAGTGCTTTTTTGAAGATAGATAAATTCATGTCTGTTCTATTGGGGTGATCTCTTTCCAGATAACTCCAGACACTCAAAAAAAAAAAGGTTAAATGTTATTTTCTGGTCAACTTAAAATTTTTTTTTCTTTTCTTTCTTAAAAAATGTTTTTATTTTTTCAACTTTTTTAAAAAGAAGAATTAACAAAAGAGTCTTGCAGGTCAATTATGCATACATATCCAGGCACCAAAATGACTTTGAAGATATTTTGAGTATAAAAAAAATTAACACTAACATATATTCTATGATATAATGAATTACACAACTCACTTAAGATTAGTTAATTGATAATAGACTTAACGGGTACGAGCATTTCTTCAGTGTTCATGCTAAATAGCCAGTCTTTTATGTGATTATTATGCTGGGGACTGAGTGTTAGGCAAGTTACTTCTCAGTGACACACTGATCAATAAAGTACAAAGCTAAGCCAAGAAGGCTCAGATATTCATTGGGAGGCTTGGCACATGGATTGATATGCAAACATTACACCCAGCTCTGTTCTGTACTGATGGACTTACAATAGTATGTGATGGCAAGACATGGACACAGCTGGAAAGTAGCAGAGTAAGGGTTTTGAGCTAGTCCTTTTGACTAAAAATCCACTATTGTTTCTTTTAGAAAAATTGTTTTCCAGCATTTTTTTTGTCAAGTCCTCTTTACAACAAGAGTGTATTGTGAACCCCCAGGAAATATAATAGACTACTCATAATACTTTTAGATTTATTTATTTAAGATCATTTTAATGATTAGTACTATTAAAACATTTTATATAATTTATTATTTAATTTATTTACAATATTATGGTTGTTTATCAAGCAATTATAATAACTAAAATGATAACTTTTGCCCTTAAAAGCTCATGATGGTTTTGAACTGCCATATAAACAAACCTATAATGCTATAAACATTCACATGCTTGTTGTCAGAGGAAAATATATATATATTTCTGGCATAATAGGGCAGTTATTTATTGCTTAATGTGCCATAGAAGAGTTTCTAGTGTGAACGCCTTGTAAATGAACCAATATAACAGACCACTGTCTGATGTTATTTCTACTGAGAATCTTCATTTTTTGAATAAAGTTTTTCACAAAACACTATGCTATAGGCAGCATAAGTCATATTACGTCTATTTTGCAGAAAAAGGAAACTGATATTATAAGGGGGTTAAATGAATTGACTGCCTCTGTAAGTGGCTAAAGTAGAATTTGCACTCAGATCTTTCTGGATTCCAAGTCTAGCACTTTTTACATGAGGACATGACTGTGGCCTATCCCAGGGTCAGCGAACTATGAACCAAAAGCCAAATTCAGCTCACTGCCTGTTTTTACATGGTCTCATGTTCTAAAATAAAATTTTATTGTATTCTTAGTTTGGGGGTACACAAAAACAGGCTTTGGGGATGATTTGGATGTGGTTTGCTTACATCTAGTCTATTCTCCTTGCAATAATTTTGCTCCCATCTGTATCTTCACCAGGGCCTGCCTTTAACTAAATTGTGATTTGAGCCATATTTCTTTGGAGTTGCAAGTTGGATCCTTTTTAAAATATCTTTTTTTCCATTCTTTCTTGACAGGTCTGTAACTAGAAATTTTGATTCTGGTGGCAAGCTGTAGTCTCAGGGCAAGTAGCAAAAATAGACCTTTAAATCTACTTTGTAATTCAGGTTGTGAGAATTATATAAGAAATCATGAAGACAAATTCAATTGAGTGGGAGGGACTAATTAGTTGTACCACAGTGGCCCACAGATGGGTTTTATTAACAATAATGTACACCACCTGGTAGTTTCTTATTTTAACTAATTATTCCTATTACAATCAGGAAGGCAGTATGGCAAAATGGATAGAGAGCTGTTTTTCAAGATGACCTGCATTCAAGGCTGGCTTCTAACA
Organism: Sminthopsis crassicaudata; assembly: GCF_048593235.1. Classification (NCBI taxonomy): domain Eukaryota; kingdom Metazoa; phylum Chordata; class Mammalia; order Dasyuromorphia; family Dasyuridae; genus Sminthopsis; species Sminthopsis crassicaudata. The sequence continues at coordinate 135,529,468 of NC_133620.1, forward strand.
TACTGACCCTCCTCAGTCATCCAACCTCTTAGTATCCTAGAAAAAGGTAGTTACTTTCACTGCTAAAGTGAGTTCCCCATATGAATGAATCCACAGATTCAGTTCCAATCTTAGGCAATTGGGTGGTATAGTAGCTAGAGTATAGAATTGTCTGGTAGGAGTATTTGCCTTGATCACTTACTGTGAACTTACTATAGAGGTACACGGCTCACTTTCCTTATCTGTAAAATGGGGGTAATAATAGCACTTATGTTCCAGAGTTTCTATGAGGATAAAATTATATTTCTGCTTTGAAAATCTTAAAATTCTAATTTAAAAATACTAGCTATTTTTTTCTTTTAATAGTCAATGTTAAGGTCAGTTGCTGAAGGAGAATGCTTTAAAATTTTTGCCTCCCAAATTTAGGAATGGCAGCACAAAACCTGGTTATCTCACCCTAGCTATGATCCAACTTGGAGACATCGATACACTCTCATTCCCAACTGATTTAGATATTCGTTGAGCTCATACTATATATTTTTGGTATTAAAACTTGTTCTTAGAAAAGGAGGTGACAAACTCATCTGTACTGCAGTATAAGAAAGCAATTGATAAGATTTAATGTATCACTATCTTCAGGACTATTTACATCTCAATGGGAGATGAAAAATTATGTTATTGAATCCAATGAATAAGAAATTTATTGTGAAATTTCAAATATCATGCAACAAATGGTAAAGACATTTTTAAAGAGATAAGGGTGACCCTAAAAATCAAATCACCTAATCCATCTTCCTGTTAAGATTGTACCTAATCATTCATATTAAGCATATAATGTAAAAATGTACCAGAAGAAAAACTGAGTATTCAATGTTATATTTGATCTTTATAGTGAAATGAAGATTTTTCAATTTAAAAGCAAATGCTTCATTTCAAAAGGTTGAAAATTATGATACTCAATTGTTTAAATTTAAAGTACTGGGTTAAAAAAGGATTTGTTGTATTGGGCCTAAAGCATTTTTCTTTAGTTCCATATTAGCTTGATAGTAACACTTGATTTTTCTGTAATCAGCTGGGAATGGGGTGTATCCATAAATAAGTTTTTCAAGATAAGAATCAAGTTTGCTCCTTTAAGGACCGAAATATTTTCTAAAGATGTGTTAAGACCATGACTTCTTAAAAAGAGTATTATGTTGTGGAAATATGTATAGAAGAATTACACACATTGAACTAATATTGAATTACTTGCTGTCTAGGGGAGGGGTGAGGAGAAGAGAGAGAAAAAATTTGGAACACAAGGTTTTGCAAGGGTGCATGTTGAAAACTCTCTGCATATATTTTGGAAATGAAAAGCTATTATTTTTAAAAAGAGCATTATGAATATTATAGAATATTTTCTTGATGGTTAATGGAAATAATTATGAATATTAATTAGTGATTCAGGTAGGCTATCACCTTCTGCTGTATTCTAAAATTATTGTGAAAAGAACAGAGATGTGCTGGCAAATATTTAACAACCAGATCTACAAATAAACACTTTAAAATGGGATCTGCATTAGTAGCATTTGATTCATCATTTTCTTAAAGTCCAGACAATCCATAAACAATAAATCAAGGCCTGATTTGTAGCATTTCCCCATTTCTGAGGTATAATATTCTCACTGAATATTTATAAATCAGCTCTTGCTCCAACACATCCCAGTTTATAGATAAGACTATTTGTCTCGAAATTAAATGATCCCAGATTGATAACCTTATGTTTGTTTTATACAATTGTTCTATGTTCTCCTTTATTTGTACCTATCACATATTCTTTAAGAATTAAAAAATCATTTTCAACTTACATACAAAAAAACCAAAAAGATTATTTCTTTGTACATAGTGCAACTTAAGGAGAGAATTCAACATAAAACTATGGATTTCCATTTCAGATTTTTTTTAAAGTAAACAAACTTATGTTATAAAGACCACGCATTGTTTTCAAAGCTACTCTGCTTTTCTGTGCTTCTAGTTTCTTTTGTTCAATGCTGTATATATTTAATTTCCCCCTCTCCCTCCCTACCTTGCCTTAGAGGAGGTTACAGTTTAACACAAATATGTATGCATGTTCATGTGTCTGTGCATATGAATATAATACACAAAGCAATATTGTACATACTTCTATTTATCAGTTCCTCTTCTGGAGGTAGGTAGAATCTTCTTTTACAAATCCTTTGTGATTAGTTTGAATATTTATGATACTCAAGATGAATTAATTATTAAAAGCTGTTCTTAGGACAATATTTCTGTTATTATGTGTGACATTCTTTTGGTACTGCTCATTTCACTTTTCATTATTTCATGCAAGTCTTTCTATGTTTTTCTAAAATCAACCAGCTCATCATTTCTTATAGCACAGTTGTATTCCATCATAATCATGCATCATAACTTGGATAACCATTCCCCAACTGAAGGGTTGCTATCATTTTAGCCAATATGAAAGATATAAGATGATATCTCAAAGTTCTTTTATTTTTCATTTTTAACCAGCCTTGATTTAGAGCATTTTTATGTGACTATATATATATATGCTATTAATTGTTCTTGCTCACAATATGCTTACTTCTATCAGTCTGATTTCCTCTTCCTAATTTAATATTTTTCTTTAATGTGGTCTGGATAACCCAGTTACCATGGTTTTTAAGAGTTAAAACTAGAATAAAAGTAACTAGACTCTCTGTGATGGGGTCCTGAGAAACCCAGCTAGGAATAAAATGTTTGAAGTTTCACAAAAAAGATTTTGAGCAGACAAAGAGATGTCACAGAATTCTTTTTTCTTCTTGTTGTTATTTCTAGATTCTCATCTGTATTCTATATATCCAAGGATATCAGAAAATTACCATTGTAGAAGTGAGGTATATCACAATGCATTTTTCTTGCTGTGTCCTAGGGAAGACTTATTTGAGTCCTGGATAGGGCATGTCACTAAAATAATACTATAGTAGTGGCAGGAGATTGAAGTGGAAATGGAATGAATAATAGAAAGTCTCAGGGGATTTTTGTTTGATCTCATACTGTCTTATTGTAACCCACAGGTGTCACTGTGGAATAAAGTTTGGCTGGACACTTATTCTTTTTCTTTTCTTTTAATTATTTTTATTTTTACTCCCTCCTTTGATAGGAATTTGGAAAGGAGATTCCTCTCATTTCACACATTTCTCCTCTTATAGGGTAGCTTTGTGCATGTGACTTTCTCTCGCTTGGAAGTTAGAGATTTGCTTGAGGTGCTTCTTGTCTGAGTAGCCACATTTGGTGGCTCACTCTTTTTGAGCCCAAGTGTGAAAAGAAAGCCTCAGATCAAGTTTAAATTTTGCTTCTTGAGAAAGCTATTTTTTGTTGTTCAGACATTTTCCAGTTGTGTCAGATTCTCCATGATTCCATTCGGGGTTTTCTTGGCAAAGATATTGCAGTGATTTGCCATTTCCTTTTCCAGATCATTTTGCAGATAAGGAAACTGAGGCAAAATATAGTTACATGCATGGCAGCTAGGTGTCAAAGTAAAAAGAGCACAGGCTTTGAAGTCAGGAGGACCTAGGTTCAAATATGGCTTCAGACACTTGACACTTATTAGCTGTTTGATGCTGGGCTAATTTTTAAATCCCAATTGCCTCTCTCCTTTCCTCCCCCCAATAGGATTAAGTGACTCATTGAGGGTCATTCAGTTATTAAGAGTTTGAGGCTATAGATGAACATAGGAAGATGAGTCTTTTTGATTCCAGGCTCTATGCACTGAACTACCAAGCTACCTCAAGAAAAGATATTAAAGGTTATTAGTAAAAACAATAACTACATGGTTCTCTAACATATATAGCTCTGGAGTTCCCAAATTAGAATCAAATCCTCACCATTAAGATAGGGATACTGATATCTTTCATTTTTTCCCTTTCCCAGATAGAATAAATAGAGACATTCAATGAAAGGCATTTAGAACCAATCTTAGATTTTTAGATGAAACAGAATCAGCTTAAATAGCTTAAAGAAACAGTGAGAAAAATCCTATAGAAGCATCCATTAGAAAATAGGCATGATGGGAGGGGGAGAGGGAATTGAAGAAACTAAAACCTTTTAGAGCTTTCTTTAGTTCTTAAAGGGAGAATTATAATTGGCAGCTTGGAGTCTTGAGTTTTTTTCTCCATAGAGTGAAAACTGTGCCTTTTTCCAACAACTACTTTGTTCTAATGCTGCAGCACTTGCTGTAAAATGCCAGGTGCTTTTGCCACTGCTACTGACTTTCCTCTCCTCTCTGACTCTTTCCTAAAAACAGACTTTCTTCCCTGCTCTCTTGTGGAACAATTCCTGTGCTCCTAATCTGACTGAAGGATCCAGTCTCTCAGGGCTGAGAGGGAATACAGGCCTTCCAGGACTACAAATCCCAGCACAACTTTCCAAATTATTTCCTCTGCCCAAAGGGAAGTCTCTTTGAAATCCATCTGCTGTTGAACCATAAATCTTTAGGTCATTGTTGAAACCTTTGCAAAAGCTTGGGACAATGGACAATTTGATGGAACAGAGAATATATATGAAGTCTTTGTTCATATCCTTATTATCTATCACTATATGGGTGAAAAGCCTTGTGTTATATGGGGAAAGGAAACTGCAGAGACTGATGGTCAAAGGATATCAAATGGATAAATTGGAGATGAATTAATTATATGCAGTGATGTATTGATAAATATTTAACAAAAGAAAAAAATATAATATACTTTTTAGTTTGATTTGCATGTTAACATTTTCTCTTACTTTCTTAAGCCTAGACAATCAACAAAATAACAAATTAAGCCCCAATTTGTAGCATTTCTTATTTCTGAGATGTTAATACTCAGAACATTCAACAATCGGCTCTCAGGAGCCAACATTAACTAATTCTAGCTCATTCCTAGATGAATCGGAGTAGTTCAAAAGGCTATTGGGTTAATGAAGGGCCAACACTTATGGAATCAGCTGTAATGCTTGAGTAGAAAGGAAAGTTTTGTGAATGTCTCTCTCTCTCTCTTTCCTCCATCATCTCCCTCCCTCCATCATCTCCATCTCTATGTCTGGACCAGGTGATGGAGACATTCTCCACAGTAAGAAGAGTCAGGGAGAGAAGTTAATGACGAATACAATGTCTATTGATTAACTTCAGATCTTCTCATGATTGATTTAAGCACTTAAAGTCTTAATGAATTCAAAGACTGCACACTCCAAATCCAGGCCTCTTTTCTATCACACTCTTCTTTTTCAATGTGGCCATAACCAAAGTCTATTTATCTTGTATAAGTTGTAGAGCTAGTTAGTTCTTATAAGTTCTTATAAGAAACAAAATATCTTACCAAAAAGTCACTGATGAATGAAGGAAAGATTTATTTTACATTCTTGCAAGAATGGGTGCCTAGGTGAGTAGACATACCTTTGAAACTCTAAAGGCAGCATTTTATTTCCTGTCCTGAAGCACAAGTCCTTCCCCTGATGTTCCATTAATTGGATGTTACAAAAGTTACATGACATGACTTTACCCCTCATTACAAAGCCAGTTCTTGCCCCAAAGGGGCTTCCATTCTAGAAAGGGGAAGCTAATAAAGGAGGGCTAAAGGCAAAGAACAAAAGATTCTTTTCAAATCTCTGATCACAAAAGAGCTTACATTCTTTTGGGAAAAGGTAACTTCTACCCTTGATTATTTTTTGATGTCCTTATGTGTTTCAGTTTTCTAATTTGTTTTATTTCTCCAATTTGATTTTCATAACTGGAAACCAAATAAATGCCCATCCATTTTTCACAGTGCCTCTCTGCTACCTGCTGTGGGAAAAGGAGTTTCCTCACCTAGCATTCCCTATACTTAGGGAATCAAAACCAAATCAGACTTCAACATCTTTGCATTTACTTGTCTGTGAATATATATTGTATTTCCTTACTAGAATGTAAGTTTGCTGAGGGCAGAAACTGTTTTTTTTTTTTTTTTTTTGTCTTCTTGCCCCAGAGACAGTACAGTGCTAGATAAGACACTTAAGGAAGTCTTTAGAGTTGAATTCAGTTGTTATTTTTAGATGGTAAAAAGGGACAGATATGAAGAAAAAGAAGAAATATAGGAAGATTCACATAATGAAGGTAAAAAAATAACAATAATAGCAACAAATGCAGAAAAATACACAGAAAAAACATATTTAGAAGGCTTTGGAAATAAGATATTTTTGTTGCTATTTTGTTTAATTAATATTTAAAAATATAAACTATGGAGTTTATGGTTTTAATAATTTAAAAAAAATTGGCTGTATTTGTTTTTGGTGATACTAAGTTTAGAATAAATAATGGCAATTTAAAATTCACTCAGTTTTTTTCAAATTTAAAATATTTTATTTCAAGAACAAACAAATTATGGACAGGTTGCTGTACTTAAGATAAAAATGCAATATGGCACGTTTGGTATGGAGACATGAACTTGAGTAAGGAAGGGTGATTGCTTGAATTAGTAACAATGGTGAAAACTGATCTTCTGGAGCACTATCTTTTGGTCTATTTGCTTTTTTAGGAGGTCAGTGCTGTCTCTGGGAAAGCTGCTTACAAACAGTGAGCTGCTCACTTTTGTTTTCACCACCAAGTGACAGGGATGCCAACACATTTCCCTTTAAAGGGGAATCTCTTTAGGCACAGAGAGCGTGGGGGAGAAACATATATTCCAATGCATCCCAATCTCTTGTTGTGGTAGAGAAAGCCTTAAGGAAAATCTCTCTGAACTGAGTTTTTTGTTTCTTTCCAGCTACTCATTCTATAACTGTCTCAATCATTTTTACTAAAATGTTTTCTTGAGACTTGCTGGTGACCCTCTGACCAAATCCAATGATTTTTTTCTCTTCAGTTTTTGCTAGAGTTGATTAAGTTCCATTTTTTTCGATATTCTCTTCTCCCTTGATTTCCAAGATGCTCAATTCCTCCATGTCTCCCAACTCTTGACAATTGCTCACTATTTTCTTCTTTAATCTCATTCAAAAAATGAAAGCAAACGAACCTATATCTCCCTATTTTGAGCAGGTTGGAAGTGGAGAGCCTGATCTCACTACTGATGATCTTAGACTACCTTCCTGATTTCTACCTTGTCTGGTTCACCCCTTTCTTAACAAACTTGATATGCACACACATAAACATATATACACACATATTACATGTGTAAAGCATATATTTGCAAGCTTTAAAGTACTGTGTTTTTTGTTGATGTTGTCAACCCTTGCCCAGAGTCACAAATTTAGTAACTGTCTGAGGTCATAATTGAGGACATGAAGATGAATGTTCCTGATTTCAGGCTTGATACTCTATCTACTATGCCACCTAGATGCCTGCTATATGTTTTAGCTACGATTTGCATTACATTCATTTGTAATTTTGCAAAAAAAATGATTAAATAGTCCATATACTTTGACCAGGCAATCTCATCATTGAGCATATACAAGGTCAGGATGGTAAATGCTTGATCGTATGCAAGGAAAAGAAAATGTACCTATGGCACACTTGTAAATTTAATGTGCATTAACATTTTCTCATCATTTTCTTAAATTTAGGCAATCAACAAAAATGATAAATCAAGCCCTGATTTTTAGTGTTTGCTCATTTCTAAGGTGTAAATGCTCTCACTGAAAATTTAACAATTTGGCTCTTTTGAGCTGATATGAGCTGACTGGAACAACACACTCTTGGGTATATCCCCTCAAGAAATCAAAAACAAAAATAATGATCCAATATATACCAAAATATTCATAGCAGCACTCTTTGTGATAGCAAAGAACTGTAATCAAAGTAGGAACTGACTGATTGGGGAATGTCTATAAAAACTTATATTAATGTGTCAGAGTATTATTGTGTAGTAAATTATGAATATCAGGAAATCAGAGATGTGAATTGATATAGAACAGATTAAAATTGAGGTAATAATACAACAATAGTTATAACAATGTAAATAAAAGGCTTACTAAAAGGAAGTTGAACTTGGAGTAATAGAAAATTTTATGAAGATCATAAAGATCACAAATCTAGAGCTGGAAGGGGATTCCAGAAGCTAATAAGCCCAACTTCTTCATTTTATTCAGATGGGGAGGAAGAGGAAGGGAACTTTTTATGTTCTTACCCAGAGCTGTCATCTCAGTAACAGTGTGCTGAAATTACCAGTCTCTGATTTTTGATACTCCTTGTCACTCCCAACCGGTTTACTAGCTCAGTTGAATAGATCTTCAATAAATCAAAGGCGGATAGCTTTAAGGGACCTTTGAGGGCATTTAGTTTAACTTCCCTTCCTTTGTTAAACAAAGAACTGAGAAATGAAAGTAGCTAAGTGTCTCAATGGATGCTATATGTTTTTGCTATTATTATTATTATTGTATTCATTTGTAATTTTGCAAAAAGGCGATCAAATTGTCCATATAATTTGACCAGGTAATCTTATCATTGGGCATATGCAAGGGTGTCATGGTAAATGTTCGACAGTATGCTAGGAAAAAAGCTGTATGCTTGTGATATGATTGATGTAGGCACCTAATGTTGGGGTTCAGTCATGTGAAGAATTCACAATGGTTATTCTCTTTGCCAAAAGACAGGTTTTTTTAGGAGAAAAAGTTACACCAAAATGAAGGGATGCAATAGACATGGATAGTAAATGGAATGGTAAACATGAAAGAGATTTGGGAATGCAATAGGGTTACTAAGAAAAGGAATTTGGAAGAATCCATTGAAGGAATATGCCATGAAGTGAGGTACTCCACTGATTGGCAGGTTATATTCATAGAGGAATTTAGCATCCTGAAAAGTATTAATTAGCTATGAGGAGAAAGACACCATGAGACAGAACCCATGATGGGCTAAACCAAAAAGAATTTGGCAAAGATGTCATGGACCACAGGCAGATTTATAGGGGAAATTTAACCTCAGGTATTTGACATAACTTGGATTTCTGTCTGAACACAGCAAGGTAAGGCAACCCATAATCTCCACAGAAGATGGACTATAATATTGAACCAATCCACATTCCCTGATTGTCTCGGGGAATAATTTTATCAGTACTTCAGGTTCTTTCTGCTAATCCCACCCTAACCCAGGACTTCACCACTTGGAGTCAGGAAGACTTAAGTGTGAATCTGGCTTAGATATCAGATGCATGATTTTGGATAAAGCATTGTCTTTTACCTGTCTGCCTCAGAATGTGGAATAATGATTGCCAGTAATAGGTCCCAACACAAACCTCACTTGCTCTTTATTTGGATTTTGATAGCTTAGAGTGATTGTAAATAGCAATTGTTTCTTTTCTGGCCAAAACTTCTGAGGGTCTTCCCTTGGCTGTTGATTCTTTTGTGCAGGCCAAGTAGACCATTGTTTACATCATTCTTATCTAGACAGAAACTACTGAATGGGTGTTGTCTCAGACAAACTGGGATCTGGGAAAAACCTAATCATCATAATCAACTATGACAGACTTAGCTTTTCATAGCAATACAGTGATCCAAGACAATTCCAATAGACTTGGGATGGAAAATGTCATCCACTTCAGAGAAAGAAATGGAGACTGAATGTCAATCAAAGCATATTAATTTCACTTTTTTCTTTTTCTTGATTTTTTTTTCCCTTGTTCTAATTTTTTTTCACAACATGACTAATATGGAAATATGTTTAAAATGATTGAAGATATATATGTGTGTGTGTGTATATATATATATGTATATGTGCATATATGTATACGTATATATGTATACGTATATATGTATACGCATATATGTATACATATATATGTATACGTATATATGTATACGTGCATACATGTACACGTGTATGTATGTACACGTGTATGCATGTACACGTGTATGCATGTACACGTGTATGTATGTACACGTGTGTATGTATGTACACGTGTGTATGTATGTACGTATAGGTATGTACGTATAGGTATGTACGTATATGTATGTATGTATATGTATATATGTATATGTATATATGTATATATGTGTATATATATATATATGTATACGTGTATATATGTATACGTGTATATATGTATACGTGTATATATATATATATATATATATATATATATATATAAAACTCATATCATATTGCTTGCTGTCTTGGGGAGGGAGGAGGTAAAGGAGAAAGGGAGAACAAAATTTGGAACTCAAAATCTTCCAAAAATGAATGTTGAAAACTATTTTTACATATAACTGGAAAAAATACTATTACATGAAAACAAAAAAAGACCTTATATTAAAAAGGCCAAGGTCTCCCATTGCATTTTGGGTCATTGCCAGTCGTCCTGACCTATGTCTTGCCATTGGACTCTGGAGGAGAGAATGAGGCTGATGACTTTGCATAATTCTGCCTCACTTAAATCCAATTCATTTGCCAATCAAGACATTATTCTCATGATGTCATTGGTCTTCTTCCAAAATAAAAGATGAACAACAAACTGCCTTTCAGGGTTGTTGTAAGGATCAAATGAGATAATAGTGAAGTGCTTTGTAAACCTTAAAATATATAAATGTTAGCTATTATCATACTACTCCTCCTGTTATGTTTCTTCTATTTAGTTTAGCTATGGAGTTTTCCTAAAAGTAACTTTTATTTGGTATTGGTAAACAGTGAAGTGGAAGACAAAATTATAATCCTATCACTGGTTTTTCTAGTCATCAAGAACCTTTCTTTTTTTATATTTTAGCATCTTCATCTGTAAAATGGGGATAAGCATAATGATAGATGATTTTGCATGATTTGCATTAAACTGGAGGGATATTAGGATATTATCTAAGAATGCTGAAGAGATTTTCTAAGCCTCTGAAGGATAGTTGGTGATAAAATGGGGAACTCTGAATTTAAGTTCACCACACTGCATGGTAGCTTTGGGCAGGAGTTCTCAGACATCCTTTTTCTTTGAATTCTGTCCTATTCTCTGGCTATCTCTCATTCATTATTGCACTTTCCTGCTTTGTGCAGTCTCTCAGGTTTTCCTGAGAAGGAGCTGCTATTCCCCAGGGAGGAAAGTGCATTTTGCCAGCTACAGTATTAAATTGCAGAATTCCAAGGGGATTAACACAGCCAAACTGAGGGACAGAATGAACCAAAGTGTCACAAAGTAAATATTTCACATTTCATGTTAATTCATATCCTAAAACAAGTGTGAAGAATTGGGATTAAGTGAGAAACTTACATTTGGGGGATTCAAGTCAATTTTGTGCAAGGTTAAATTTGAAAAAATGTTTTGCTTTGGCCCTCCCTTTTCCTCTCCAATCCTCTCCAGTCTGTTCATGTATAGGTGACTTTCCAATGACATCAATAAAGATTTCAAATAAGGAGAAATTATGTGTCAAAAGAGAATAAGTCAAAGGTGAATTGATTGTCCTTCACTTCCTGAGTTTTGTGGCTAGTACTAAAAATCAGGAATTTTTGGAGCAACAAAAACATAGGATCTGATTTCACCTGGAAAAAAAAAAGGCAGGGGACTAGGTATGAATGAACAGTCAATAAATACAGTATCTCTAGACTGACTAAATATGTAAATATGTCTCTCTCTCTCTCTTTTATTTTTTTTGAGAACAGGAACTATACTTGGTATGATGCTTTCTACCTAGTAAGCTTTTAATATATAATTTTTCATTTCTCTTTTATTCTTTCTTTCCTCCTTTCACATCCTCACTTCCTCCCGTCTTTTTTTCCTTCCATATTCTTACCCCCAAATCTCTAAATTGGCCAAAAACAAAAATTCAATAAGCTTTTTATCAGTTATTCTAATGTTTGCAGTATTTACAATATTTATCATGAATTACCCTTCATATAGACTATGTTCCATTTAAGCTCAGCTACTTTCTGTTCCCTCATTTTATCCTGCTGTCTTCTTCTTTCATGAATTCACATAGACCCTGCTCCTTGTATTCAAACATGCCACTATTGATACTTTTTCTTCCTTCAATGTCTAGCTCAGGTGTCATCAAGAAACAATTTTTAATGGTTCCAGATGGAAGTGACTTTTCTCTTCTCAGGTTTTTGTTTGTTCGTTTTTAGCATTTTGTTTGGATTTTTCTCTTGACTCTATTCCATTACCATTTTATATCTATTTACTACATTGTCCCTCAGATTGGAATGTGCTTAAGCTAGACAGTGATTATATTTATCTTATCCTCTATGTAATTTAGCATAGTTTCTTTTTATTCTTTTTTTAAAAAGTTAATTAATTAATTAAATTTTTTCCCTGAGGCTTTGGTTAAGTGACTTGCCCAGGGTCACACAGCTAGGAAGTAATGGTAAGTGTCTGAGACCACATTTTAACTTGGGTCCTCCTGAATTCAAGGCTGGTGCTCTATCCACTGCACCACCTAGCTGCCCCGAAGTTAATTTATTTTTAATGGCAGGATACAAAATAAATCCACATAAATCCTCAGCATTTTTATATATTACCAACACAATCCAACAGCAAGAGATACAAAGAGAAATTCCATTCAAAATAACAGTCGATAGTATAAAATATTTGGGGATATATCTACCAAAAGAGAGTCAGGAATTATATGAGCAAAATTACAAAACACTTGCCACAAAAATAAAGTCAGATTTAAATAATTGGAAAGACATTCAATGCTCTTGGATAGGCCGAGAGAATATAATTAAGATGACAATACTCACTAAACTAATCTATTTATTTAGTGCTACACCAATCAGACTCCCAAGAAATTATTTTAATAACCTAGAAAAAATAACAACAGAATTCATATGGAACAACAAAAGGTTGAGAATTTCAAGGGAAGTAATGAAAAAAAATTAAGTGAAGGTGTTCTAGCTGTACCTGATCTAGAACTATATTATAAAGCAACAGTCACCAAAACCATTTGGTATTGCCTAAGAAATGGACTAGTTGATCAGTGGCATAGGTTAGGTTCACAGGACAAGATAGTGAATAAAAATAGCAATCTAGTGTTTGACAAACCCAAACATCCCAACTTTTGGGATTTGTCATTATTTGACAAAAATTGCTGGGAAAACTGGAAATTAGTATGGCAAAAACTAGGCATGGACCCACATTTAACATCACATACTAAGACAAGATCAAAATGGGTCCAAGATTTAGGCATAAAGAATGAAATCATAAATAAATTGGAGGAACATTGGATGGTTTACCTCTCGGACTTGTGGAGGAGGAAGAGTTTGTGTCCAAGGGAGAACTAGAGATCATTATTGATCACAAAATAGAAAATTTTGATTACACCAAATTAAAAAGTTTCTGCACAAACAAAACTAATGCAAACAAGATTAGAAGGGAAGTAACAAATTGGGAAAACATTTTTACAGTTAAAGGTTCTGATAAAGGCCTCATCTTCAAAATATACAGAGAATTGACTTTAATTTATAAGAAATCAAGCCATTCTCCAATTGATAAAAGGTCAAAGGATATGAACAGACAATTTTCAGATGATGAAATTTAAACTCTTTCCACTCATATGAAAGTGTTCCAAATCACTACTGATCAGAGAAATGCAAATTAAGACAACTCTGAGATATCATTACACACCTGTCAGATTGGCTAAGATGACAGGAACAAATAACGATGAATGTTGGAGGGGCTGTGGGAAAACTGGGACACTGATGCATTGTTGGTGGAGTTGTGAAAGAATCCAACCATTCTGGAGAGTAATCTGGAATTATGCCCAAAAAGTTATCAAAATGTGCATACCCTTTGACCCAGCCATACTACTACTGGGCTTATATCCCAAGGAAATACTAAAGAAGGGAAAGGGATCTGTATGTGCTAAAATGTTTGTGGCAGCCCTTTTCATAGTGGCTAGAAGCTGGAAGATGAATGGATGTCCATCAATTGGAGAATGGTTAGGTAAATTATGGTATATGAATTATTGTTCTGTAAGAAATGACCAACAGGAGGAACATAGAGATGCTTGGAGAGACTTACATCAACTGATGCTGAGTGAAATGAGCAGAACTAGGGGATCATTATACACTTCAACAATGATACTGTATGAGGATGTATTCTGATGGAAGTGGATATCTTCAACATAGAGAAGAGCTAATCCAATTACAATTGATCAATGATGGACAGAATCAGCTACATCCAGAAAAGGAACACTGGGAAATGAGTGTAAACTGTGAGCATTGTTTTTTTTTTGTTTGTTTGTTTTGTTTCTCTCCCAGATTATTTTTACCTTGCAAATACAATCCTTCCTTTGCAGCAGCAACAACAACAACAACAACAACAACAAAATTCAGTTCTGCACATATATATTGTACCTAGGATATACTATAAGATATTTAATATGTATGGGAATGCCCGCCATCCAGGGGAGGGAGTGGAAGGAAGGAGGGGAAAAACTCGGAACAGAAGGGAGTACAAGGGATAATGTTGTAAAAAAAAAAAGTTTACCTATGCATATGTACTGTCAAAGAAAATATTATAATTATAAAAATTAATAAAAACATTATGAATCACGTTGAGAGGGAAAAACCAGAACAAAAGGGAAAAGTCATGGAGAGAAAAAAAAAACCAGAAAAAAAAAAAGTGAGCATAGCATGGGCTGTTTTACAGTCAATCTTCATAGTTCTTCTTCTGGATGCAGATGGCATTTTCTATCCAAAGTCTATTGGTATTGTCTTGAATCACTGAACCACTGAGATGAATCAAATCTTTCATAGTTGATCATTGCCCATTCTTGCTGTTATTTTGTACTATGGTTCTGCTTGTTTTGCTCAACATCAGTTCATGAAAATCTTTCCAGGTCTTTCTAAAATCAGCTTGTTCATTATTTTTTATAAAACAATAGTCTTCGGACAACTAGGTGGTGCAGTGGATAGAATACCAGCCCTGAAGTCAGGAGGGCCAGAGTTCAAATCTGGTCTCAAACATTAACATTTCCTAGCTGTGTGACCCTGGGTAAGTCACTTAACCCCAATTGCCTTGGGGGGGGGGGGAACAAAGGAAAAAACAATAGTCTTCCATTACCTTCACATACCACAACTTGTTCAGTCATTCCCCAACTGATGGGCATCTACTCATTTTCCAATTCTTTGCTACCACAAAAAGCTATTACAAACATTTTTGCACAGGTGAGTCCTTTTCCCTCCTTTATGATTTCCTTGGAATACAGACCTAGTAGTAGCACTGCTGGGTGAAAGGGTATGCATATTTGATTGCCCTTTGGGCATAATTCCAGATTGCTCTCCAGAATGGTTGGATCATTTCACAATTCCACCAACAATGCATTAGTGTCCCACATCCTCTCCAATACTTAATATTATGTTTTCCTATCATCTTAGCCAATCTGAGAGGTATGAGGTGGTCCCTCAGTGTTGTTTTAATTTGCATTTCACTAATCAGTAGTGATTTAGAGCATTTTTCATATACAATTGATATTTTCCCAATTGTTTAGATCTGACTTTATTTGTGTGATAAGTGTTTTGTAATTGTGTTCATATAGTTCTTGGATTTGTCTTGGCAAGTAACCCCCCAAGTATTTTATTTTGTCTATAGTTATTTTAAATGGAATTTCTTTTTCTATCTCTTGCTGCTGGGCTTTTTCAGTATAATATAGAAGTGCTGATGATTGTTGTGGGTTTATTTTGTATCCTACAACTTTGCTAAAAGCTGTAATTGTTTTGAGTAGGTTTTTTGGATAATTTTCTAGGATTCTCTAAGCATATCATTGTATTATTTATAAAGAGTGATAGTTTTATTTTCTTATTGCTTATTCTAATTCCTTTGATTTCTTTTTCTTTTCTTATTGCTAAAGCCAATGTTTCTAGTACAATATTGAATAATAGGGGTGATAATGGGCATCCTTGTTGTCCCCCTGAGCTTATTAGGAAGGCATTCAGCTTCCCTATATTATAAATCATACTTGCTGTTGTTTTTAGCTATATACTGTCTTATTTTAAGGAAAGTTCCCTTTATTGCTATGCTCTCTAGTGTTTTTAATAGGAATGGGTGCTATATTTTGTCAAAAGCTTTTTCTGCATCTATTGAGATTATCATATGATTTCTGTTGACTTTATTATTGATATGGTCAATTATGGCAATAGTTTTCCAGATATTGAACCAGCTCTGCTTCCCTGGTATAAATCCTACTTGGTCATGTATATTATTCTGCTGATAAATTGCTGTAATCTCTTTGCTAATATTTTATTTAAAATTTTTGCATCAATATTCATTTAGGGAGATTGATCTGTAATATTTTTCTCTGTTTTGGCTCTTCCTGGTTTAGATATAGTTCCATATTTGTGTCATAGAAGGAATTTGGCAGGACACACACCTTCTTTATTTTTCCAAATAGTTTACCTAATATCAGAATTAATTTTTCTTTAAATATTTGGTAGAATTCACTCATAAATCCATCTGGTCCTGGAGATTTTTTCTTAGGAATTTCATTAATGGCTTATCCAATTCCTTTTTTTCTAAAATGGGACTATATAAGTTATTTATTTCCTCATATTAATCTGAGCAATTTATATTTTTGTAAATATTTATCCATTTTGGTTAATTGTCAGACTTGCTGCCATATAGTTGGACAAAATAGCTCCTAATTGTTGCTTTAATTTCTTTGTCATTGGTGGTAAGTTCACCTTTTTATTGTTGATGCTGGTGATTTGGTTTTTTCTTTCCTTTTTCTAAAGTTAATCAAAGGCTTATTTTCTTGTTTTTTTTTTTTTTTCCCATAAAACCAACTCTGTTTTATTTATTAGTTGAATAGTTTTCTTACTTTCTATTTTATTAATTTCTCCTTTGAGTTTCAGAATTTCTAATTTGGTATTTAGAGAGGGTTTTAATTTGTTCTTTTTCAAGCTTTTTTAGTTGCATGCCCAATTAATTGATCTTTCTCTATTTTATTCATGTAGCTATTTTAGAAATATAAAATTTCCCCTAAGAACCGCTTTGGTTGAATCTCATAAATTTTGATATGTTGTTTCATTATGGTTGTTCTCTTGGATAAAATTATGGATTATTTCAATGATTTGTTATTTGATCCTCTTAATTTTTAGAATTAAGTTATTTTTAATTTCCAATTGGTTTTTGTCCATCTTTCCCTGTTCCTTTGTTAAATATAATTTTATTGAATTGTGATCTGAAAAGGAAGCATTTACTATGTCTGCTTTTCTGCATTTGATTGAGATTTTTATGCCCTAATACATGATTAGTTTTTGTGTATTTGCCATGTACTACAAGGAAAAAGTTGTATTGCTTTTTGTCTCTATTCAATTTTTTTTTTCCAAAGGGATATCATATATAGGTTTTTTAGGATCCTATTTACCTCCTTAGTTTCTTTCTTGTTTATTTTGTAGTTAGATTTGTATGGTTGAGGTTGAAGTCCTCTACTAATATAGTTGTGCTGTCTATTGCTTCCTGTAACTGGCTTAATATCTTCTCTAGGAATTTGTATACTTTACCACTTAACATATATTTAATATTGTTGATACTTCATTGTTTATAATATCTTTTATCAAGATTTTTTTCTTATCTCTTTTAATTAGATCTATTTTTACTTTTGTTTTATTTGAGATCAGAATTGCTATCCTTGCTTTTTTTTATTTCAGCTGAAGCATAATAAGTTCTGTTCCAACCTTTTATCTATGCTATGTATATGTCTCTGTGTCAAATGTATTTTTATAAACAATATATTGCAGGATTCTGTTTTTTAATTCATTTTCCTATTTGCTTCTATTTTGAATGTTCATCCCATTCACATTCACACTTATGAGTAGCAGCTCTGTATTTCCCTCCATCCTATTTTCTCCCCTGTATATACTTTTGTTCTCTTTAGTAAAATTGTTTTGTTTTTTTGATCTACCCTACTCACTACTTTATCTTCTATCACAACTTTCCTTTCTGTTACTTTTTTCCTAATATTTCTGCCCTCCCTTTTAACTAACCACTCTTCTTTCCTCTTTCTCCTTCTACTTCTTTATAGAGTTAGATAAATTTCTTTTTTTTTTATTAAGCATTTTTTAAATTAATTTTTATAATTATAACATTTTCTTTGGCAGTACATATGCATAGGTAATTTTTTTTTTTTACAACATTATCCCTTGTACTCCCTTCTGTTCCGAGTTTTTCCCCTCCTTCCTTCCACCCCCTCCCCTGGATGGTGGGCATTCCCATACATATTAAATATTTTATAGTATATCTTAAGTACAATAAATATGTGCAGAACCGAATTTTGTTGTTGTTGTTGCAAAGGAAGGATTGTATTCACAAGGTAAAAATATTCCTCCTGTTGGTCATTTCTTACAGAACTATAATATTCCATAACATTCATATACCATAATTTACCCAACCATTCTCCAATTGATGGACATCCATTCATCTTCCAGCTTCTAGCCACTATGAAAAGGGCTGCCACAAACATTTTGGTACATACAGGTCCCTTTCCCTTTAGTATTTCCTTGGGATATAAGCCCAGTAGTAGTATGGCTGGGTCAAAGGGTATGCACATTTTGATAACTTTTTGGGCATAATTCCAGAGTGCTCTCCAGAAGGGTTGGATTTTTTCACAACTCCACCAACAATGCATCAGTGTCCCAGTTTTCCCACAGCCCCTCCAACATTCATCGTTATTTGTTTCTGTCATCTTAGCCAATCTGACAGGTGTGTAATGATATCTCAGAGTTGTCTTAATTTGCATTTCTCTGATCAATAGTGATTTGGAACACTCTTTCATATGAGTGGAAAGAGTTTAAATTTCATCATCTGAAAATGTGGACACTGCTAGATCCTGGGTTATCCTTATTGTAGCTCCTCCATATCTGAATTGATTTTTTCTAGCAGCTTCCAATATTTTTTCCTTTGTCTGATGGTTCTTGAACTTGGCCACTATATTTCTTGGCGTTTTGATTTTAGGGTCCCTTTTAGTAGGTGATCGATGAATTTTTTCAATGTCTATTTTACCCTCTGTTTCCAAAATGTCTGGGCAGTTCTCTTTGATAATTTCCTCGAAAATAGTGTCCAAGTTCTTTTTTTCCTACATTTTTCAGGGAGTCCGATTATTCTCAAATTGTCTCTCCTGGATCTGTTTTCTAGGTCTGTTGTCTTTCTAATAAGGTGCTTGACATTCTTTTCAATTGTTTCATTTCTCTGGTTTTGCTTGACTACCTCTTGGTTTCTCCTTGAGTCATTCATTTCTACTTGTTCCAGTCTAATTTTCAATGATGTATTTTCTTCACTCACTTTTTAAATATCTTTTTGTAATTGTCCAATTGTGTTTTTAAGTGAGTTTTTTTCTTCTATGGAATTTTTTTCCATTTTATTTTTTAGAGAGCTGATTTCTTTATTCAGCTCATTAATCTTGTTTTCCTTGGAGTTGTTTACCTTTTCCAGCTCACTAATCCTGTTTTCCTTGGAGTTGTTTGCCTTTTCTAATTCACTAATTTTATTTCTCAATGATTTGATCTCTTTATCCACTATGGATAATTTTTCCAGGCTCTCTTTCCAAGCTTCCCTTTCCTTTTCCAATTTCTCTTCTAGCTCTCTTGTGAGAACCTTTTTGATTTCCTCTATGAGGGTCTTTTGTATTGAGGAGCAGCTCATATCCCCCTTAGGGGATTCCTCTGAGGACAGTCTGTTTTTAGTCTCCTCAGTATTTGAAGTCTGCTCTCTCTATATACAGAAGCTGTCACTGGTTAGAGCCCTTTTGAATTTTTTGTTCATTTTGTCAAGAACGGAATGGAAGAAAACAAATTGACAAGAGAAACAATTGGTCTGTTTTGGAGGGGGGATGGGGCTGGATGATGTTAATGGGCTTCCTCTACAGACTGGGGGTAGGGCAGCAGAGAGCCACTAACAGGACAGTGATGGCTGCGCTGCGTCTGCGCTCTGAGGCTCTGAGAACGCACTGAGTCAGTCCAGGTGGGGGTTGGGGGTGGCCGGTTCTGAGAGACGCTAGCTTTCCGGGGTTTTAATCTTCACCTCTGGTGTTTACACCCTCTCTGCTGCTCCTGGCTTGCTGCCAAGACGGAGTATCCATACTGGGGTAAAAGCCTTTTCACAGAAACGGCAGAGATCGTACCCCTCCCCCCACGGGTCTGAGCAGTGTGAGCTGCCTGTCTCGCTCTCCCTGTGTGACCTCAGTCTGCTTCCAGTCTGTTCAACCCTCCCCCAAGCAAACACAGACCTTCTCTGGCGAATTTCAAGGATGTCTTCTCTTGGTGATTATTTGTGGGTTTCTTTTCTGGTCAAGCATTAACTCTGAGGCTTGTCATGAAGTAAGTCTTGAGAGAAAACACAGAGCTCAAGCAGCTGTCTGCCTCCATGCCGCCATCTTGGCCAGAAATCTGAGTTAGATAAATTTCTATAATCAATTGAATGATTAAGTTATTTCCTCTTACAGCTAAACTGATGAGATCAAGCTTCAGAGATTGTTCATCCTCCTTCCTTTTCCCCCTCAATTATAATAGGCCTTTTGTATTTCTATTTATGATATAATTTGTCTCATTATACCTTCCCCCTTTCTTCTTCTTCCAGTATAGACCTTTTCTCACCCCTTAATATTTTTTCTTTGATATCACCACATCAGTCTATTTACAGCTGCACCCTCTGTCTATGTGATGCTTTCCTCTGTCTACCCCAGAACAGATATAGTTCTACAGGTTATAGATATCATTTTCCCATCTAGGAATGTAAACATTTTAACTTTTAAATAATATATATATTTCCCTCTTTTTATCTTTCTATGCTTCTCTTGAGTCCTATGTTTATAGATTAAATTTTCTGTTTAGTTTTGGACTTCTGGCTCTATTTTCTAGGTTGGCTGTTTTTCCAGTGAGGTATTTTACATTTTCTTCCATTTTTCATTCTTTTTAGTTTCTTTCACTGATTCTTGATGTCTCATAGTCATTAGCTTCATTGCCCCATTCTAATTTTTAATGTGATTTTCTTCAGGTAGCTTTTGTATCTCTTTTTCATTTGGTTAATTATACTTTTTGAAGGTATTATTTTCTTCAGTGTTTTTTTTTTTTTTTTGTTTTTTTGTTTTTTTTTTGTTTGCATTTGGCCAATTGTATTTAAGGAATTTCCTTCTTTTTCCAAGCTGTTGATTTTTTCTTGCCTACCTCTCATTTCTTTTTTCATTTTTTCTTCTACCTCTTTTTTAAAGTCTTTTATGAGCACTTCTTCCAAGAAGCCTCTTTAGGTTTGAGACCAATTCATATTACTCTTTGAGATTTTTTCTGTGGACATTTTGTCCTTGTCTGAGATGGTGTTCTGATCTTCCCTGTCACATGGTCCCTGTCCATGGTCAAAGTTCTTTTCTGTTTTTTTTTTTTTTTTTTTTTTACTATTTTCTTCCCTTTTCTTTTGGTATTTCCTCTTTTTAAACTTTTATGTTGAGCTTTGCTCCTGGGTTATAGGGGATGCTGTCCCCCAAGCTTCATGTGTGGCAAAACCTTGGCTTTGAGCACAGGGTCTCTTGTGTTCACAGGGGGTAATTTAATTTGCTCTTTTCAGGAAACAGCCTGGTTTCTAAGAATTTACCTTCTGATCTGAAATTGAAGGCTGCCCCACTAATTTGCTCCTATACTGACTCAGAATTGTGGGTCTCAGTTGCTGATTTGCTGTGATTAAGACCCTCTCACTGGCTTTCCCAGTCTCTGAGTTGGGCTGAACACCTTTTCACACCAGTGAAACTGACCTTTTGTGAAGTTTTTCAAATCTTTCTTGAACTGAAGAATCGCTTCATTCCATCAAAGTATGTTCAGAGGCTTGGTCTCATGTGATTTTCAAGGGAAACTAGTTAGTTTTGAGGCAAACTAATTTCCCTGAATGTGTCTTAAACAGCATATCTGGGATGTTTAGTATTGAGTAACTCTTATTCCGGGCACCTCATAATGTTTATAAATGATCACCATAAGTGCTCCTCTCCTTCCCTATTTCCCCTTCCTTTTTCTTTTCTCTCCTCAAGATTTTATCAGTATGAGGAATTCTAATGATGAACTTCCTCCACCAATATATATTTGTAGGAATCTTTGAAGTTATAGTTGTAGAAAATATCTAAACACTGACAACTTTTAAAGGAGTTTTTTATATTGGTGATTTGCATGGGCATAGGTCATTTCCTCACGGGGACTTCCTTAACAGCAGTGAAATAATAGGTCCAGATAGGTACATATGGATGTAGTTACCATCCAAAAATAAGCTTCCAATAAAAGTAATGGGTAGTCAGAACTGAATTCAACTCTTCTGAGTATATTTCCTATAGAAGGAAAATTCTGAATTTAGGAATGAAGTTATCATGAGATTTATTGGTAGTGGGAAGCTTTACTGAGTGTTCTGGGCAGCTCATGAAAAGGACAAGAATATGAGAGAACAACAGGTAAGAGGATTAGATCTATTTATTTCTGATAAAATGAATTGGAGAGGAGAGAGCCGAGGGCTAAATGCAGAGACAGACAAATGCAAAAAATTCCTCAGGGTTCTGTCTATTCTAAAAGGGATTAATTTATTTTAAACTGTCCCTTATTTGTATTTCTTAAGTGTTTGCTTGTTAAGCAAGACTTTTTATTATAGAATACTTTAGATGTGCTTTTGCTGTTTATTTATTTCTGGTATCTTTTATAAAATGTTTCTGTCAAATAACTTCTGCAAGGTAGGATATTGAGTATTCATATCCTACTCCCCCCAAAAAAACCCCCCAAAACAAAAGAACACCCAAACAAACAAAATTCAAAGCATTTGTTTTCCCTTTTGCTTATTTCCATAGAGTAAGATTTCTATAATGGATTTTCTTAATCAGATTATTCGTGAACATAAAAATCTTTTGAGTTTCCTAAAATGGTTGTTACTTAATTTACTAATATCAGATCAATGGTCATGGCCAATATTTTCTCTTTTATCCATCACCAATCCCAAATTACTCCTCTTCCTCTATTCTATACCATTTCCCTACTGTTGATTCAGAAAATTATCTGTAAAAATTCTTTCTTGCTTATGACTAATTTTCATGTTTTTTTCAAACTATCCAATGGCAATACATCATCTTCCACAAAACTGTAGTAGCTTCTGATAGGAGGAGAGAAATTTCTGCAGTATTTGCAAATTCTACAAAAGAATACTCTATTGCCTATTTCTCCTTAGTTTGTCTGTCCTCTGAATCTTCTTGTACTCATTCAAATTTGGAGAGCCTTGACGCTAATAGAGCACCTACCCATGTGAAGAGAATCATAGGTAAGAGCTAATATACATAATGTATGTATGTAAATTTGCATACATACCTAATTGTCTTTTAAAAACAGTAGTATGTCAAGGTTCATGGATAGTAGTCCTTGTCTGTTGGCCTGTTCTTGGATGGCTCAGCCAATACTGATTGGATATTTGTAACTGAGCTAGGTGATGTAAGTGCTCTGGGATTTCTGAAAAATATTCTTAAAGTGGAACATTATGGGTATGGGAAGCCAGAAATAGAGCCAATTATTTTTGAGATTATCACCAGGTGGCAAACCCATCAAAGGGTGTTGAGAACGACAAGTATAGATATACACTTTGGAAATATTGAAGGCTCAGTTCCAGACTGCCATAAGAAGTTTCAGTAATCAAGGGATACAGGAAGTTGCAATATTGAAAGACTGATCCTCTGTCCATTTGCATGTCATTATTATTTTGTAAAAATATTTTAATATTTATTTAAAATTTTTGAATTCCAAATATTCCTCTTTTCTCCCTCACTTTCCCCCTCACTAGTATAGTAAACAATATGATACAGGTTATGTAGAGTCATTACTTCTCTGTCAGATTATTCAGAACCTTTTTGGCAACCTGCTGAACCTTATGGGTCCTTTCTTTGAATTAGACAGGCAGTTAAGTGGTATAATATCTAGAGAATTGTGTCTTGAGTCAGGAACACCCAAGTTTAAGTCTAGCCTCAGATACTTACTAGCTATGTGATCTTGGCAAATTACTTAAGATCTATTTGCCTCAGTTTCCTCAACCATAGAATGGAGTTAGTAGTAATACCTATCTCCCAGGGTTATGAGGATCAAATGAAGTAATATTTGGAAAGGACTAAATACAATGTTGTGCATATAGTATGTGTTTGTGTGTGTGTGTGTATATACAAATATAGGTATGTATATGCATATATATTCACACACACAGACATATATATATTATTTTCACCATCATCATTATTCATTTTTCTTCTTATATTCATAACTGAAGAAAATGCTAAATGTCAGCTAGAAGTTAATGAAAATAATGATGAAATTTTTTTTTAATCATTCAAGTACATCTACAAATTCCTTGGGGGTCTATAGACCCTGGGGGCAAGAGTTCCTGCTTTAGAAGCACTTGATTCTGGGTTTCAGAGATAGAGTACTATCTTGATAGTTTCCTATATGGCAACTTTCTTACTTAGGTGATGATTCTCTGTACCCTTCCTACCTGTCTAGTTATGTCGTTGCACTCTAACGATCTTACCTAGACTTGGGCTATTATATCCCTCTACTAAGTTAGAAGAAGTCAGGTGTTAATCATCCAAAGAAGGGTATCAAAGGTGAATTCATTATCTTCATTTTCCATGTTTTCAGACTCAGATAAATAAATAATAATTTTTGGAATAATGATATTGGTTAATTGCACCAAGAGAAAAGGAAGGGTCAACAATGTTTAAATTGAAGATAAATAAATTCAATATCTCTAAACTGACTGAATATTTACAACTAGGCTAAGAGATGCAAGTGTTCTGGGATTTCTGAAAAATATTCAGAATGGAGAATTGTGGGTATGGGAAGACAGAATTGGAGCTAACTATTGTTGAGATTATCACCAGTGTCAAATTCACCAAAGGGTGTTGAAAAACATACCTTGGAGTTATTGTGGATTCAGTTCCAGACCACCATAATAAAGCTAATTAAGACATGAATTTTTAGGTTTCCCAGTACATATTAAAGTTATGTTTATACTATATTATACTATAAATATGTGTTTAAACTATACTGTAGTCTACTAAATGTGTTATGTCTAGAGCAATGTATATATCTTAATTAAAACATTTTATTGCTAAAAAATGTCAATTATCATCTGAGTCTTCAGCAAATTGTTACCTTTTTTTTTGCTGGGGGAAGGTCTTTCCTCCTTAATGATGGCTGCTGGCTGAGTATAGTGATGTTTGCTGAAGGTTGAAGTTGTGAGAATTTCTTAAAATAAGACAACAATGAAGTTTGCCACATGATTTGACTCTTGCTTTAACTCAAACATTTAAAGAGCATTGGAGGGTTATTATTTGGCCCAAATGTAATATTGTTGTGTCTTAAGGAGTACAGAGGCCTGAGGAGAGGAAGAGAGATGAAGGACCTGCTGGTGGGTGGACCTCTCAGACAAAAAAAAAACATTTATTGGTTGTTTAATATCGTATATGAGCCCAGTTTATTCTACCCCAAAACAATTATAATAGTAACATTAAAGATCACTCATCACAGATAACTATAACATATATGATAATAGTAAAAAAGTTTGAATTATGAGAATTATCAAAATGTATCATAGAAATACAATGTGAGCACATGTTGTTGGAAAAATTGTGCCAATGGACTTTCTCAATGGACAAAACCTCAATTTGTTTTTTTTTTAATTATTTTTTAATTTTTTAAATTCATTTTTCCAAATTATCCCCTCCCTCCCTCCATTCCCTCCCCCCGATGGCAGGTATTCCCATACATTTTACATGTGTTACAATATAACCTAGATACAATATATGTGTATAAATACCATTTTCTTGTTGCACATTAATTATTAGCCTCCGAAGGTATAAGTAACCTGGGTAGATAGACAGTAGTGCTAACAATTTACATTTGCTTCCCAGTGTTCCTTCTCTGGGTGTAGTTATTTCTGTCCATCATTGATCAACTGGAAGTGAGTTGGATCTTCATGTTGAAGATTTCCACTTCCATCAGAATACATCCTCATACAGTATTGTTGTTGAAGTGTATAGTGATCTTCTGGTTCTGCTCATTTCACTCAGCAACAGTTGATTTAAGTCTCTCCAAGCCTCTCTGTATTCCTCCTGCTGGTCATTTCTTACAGAGCAATAATATTCCATAACCTTCATATACCACAATTTACCCAACTATTCTCCAATTGATGGACATCCATTCAACTTCCAGTTTCTAGCTACAACAAAAAGAACTGCCACAAACATTTTGGCACATACAGGTCCCTTTCCGCTCTTTAGTATTTCTTTGGGATATAATCCCAATAACAGCAATGCTGGGTCAAAGGGTATACATAGTTTGACAACTTTTTGGGCATAGTTCCAAATTGCTCTCCAGAATGGCTGGATTCTTTCACAACTCCACCAACAATGCATCAGTGGCCCAGTTTTCCCACATCCCCTCCAACATTCATCATTATTTGTTCCTGTCATTTTAGCCAATCTGACAGGTGTGTAGTGGTATCTCAGAGTTGTCTTAATTTGCATTTCTCTGATCAGTAGTGATTTGGAACACTCTTTCATATGAGTGGAAATAGTTTCAATTTCATCATCTGAGAACTGTCTGTTCATATCCCTTGACCATTTATCAATTGGAGAATGGTTTGGCAAAACCTCAATTTGTTAAAAAACACCATAGTTTTAAAGCACAAAAAAATGAAGCACAATAAAACAAGATATATACCTGTATAGGGAACAGATGAAATGGAATAAGAGTCCAAATGCCAGTGAGACAGGGATAATATGTCAACTTTGGGAACCCTGGCTAAAGCAAGACAGGATGTCATTAAAGCTGTCCAGTAATGTGATTTAACACTTGCTTTTCCCTTAAAGAATAAGGTTATGGATTCCCTTGTCCTCCACATGACTCCTTGATCTTACAATCTTTTGAAGAATCTTTGATTCTTCTTTATTTTCTTCTTGCCTGTAAGATCATAGATTTAGATTTGGAAGGGATCTCGGAGCTAATCAAGTTCAAATATTTTAGTTTATGGATGAGGAAGCAGGCCCAGAGAGGTCGTGACTTACCAAAGGTAACAGAGTTAGTAATTGGTAGAACTGGGTCCTTTTTTCTCTAAATTCTGTTGTGTTCTTTTCAGTGTGTGACATCTTCTCATACGCCCCCTTCTCATATATCCTTTCTTGTTAGATCTCACCTTATTCTGAGACAGATAGGGGAACTATGTAGATCATGTGATTTTTAGTGACTTGGAAGATTCCCCTAAAGTCTATTGCTTGAAATTTACCTGAGAACTGAATTCCATTAGTTTAAGGCTTTTATCCCTTAATCCTGAGAGGAGAACACTTTAAGCTGTCATCATTAACCTATACTAGTGGGAATAAAGAATCTGAGAGTTGTTTCTAATAAGGAGGAGGGAAGAGAGAGAATACTGGGACATTTGGTAACTGAAGTGAGGGGGGGGAAAACCCCATGAAATAGGTCAATTGGAGGCAAGGAAAACAAAGTTCATTTATAAGACTTGACCTTGACTCCTGCTTATCCTGCATTATTTCTTTCTTCCTTCAAAATATCTTTCTAAAAATCCCTTTTTATGGGTTGAATTTAATTCTTCATATGTAGAAGTAAGGGGATCATTGTTCTTCCTTTGCTCAATTATATCATATGTGTCGCATGTTAAACAGCAAGAAACTCATGAAATAGTTAAATATCTTGTGTGCCATTTTGTAGATTGGCCTATGTGTGTGCATTCAGTAGAGCATGATTGAAAAATCATCATTTATGTCCTCTTTCTGAGCCATGGAAGTAGAGAGTGAAAGGGTTGGTACAATGAACATCAAGGGGAACCCAGTCATCAATGAGACAAATACTCAAAGACTCATCTTCTGTGTTTGCTTGAAGCTTCACACCCAAAGCCTTGTTCTGACATGTGCTTTTGTTCTTTTTTATCTAAATTCAACTTTTTCAGAATGTCACAGAATTCACCATATCTCATCATTTACCTTAACTGACAGACTTGTCAGTGGTGGCAATGGGTGTGATATATATATATATATATATATATATATATATATATATATATATATATATATATATATATGTGTGTGTGTGTGTGTATATATATATATATATATATATGTGTGTGTGTGTGTGTGTGTGTATATATATATATATATATATATGTGTGTGTGTGTGTGTGTGTATATATATATATATATATATGTGTGTGTGTGTGTATATATATATATATATGTGTGTGTGTGTGTGTGTGTGTGTATATATATATATATATATATATATATATGTGTGTGTGTGTGTGTGTGTATATATATATATATATATATATATATATATGTGTGTGTGTGTGTGTGTATATATATATATATATATATATATATATATATATATATATATGTGTGTGTGTGTGTGTGTGTGTATATATATATATATATATATATATATATATATATATATATATATATATATATGTATATATGTATATATGTATATATATAAATTCTCTTTTCCCTTTGGCATACTCCCCAAGAGCTAGAATGAGTATAGATTTTCTTAGCTGAGAAAGCTAGAAAAATATCAGCATTTTCTTCCCTCCCCAGTAGGTGAACTTTAGAGGACAAACTTGATAGGTAACAATTATTCCTACTTTGGACACAAGTATCTTTGTATAAGAGAAATACTGTACCTTTATATTCCTGACATATTTGTACAATGGATGATGGTTCCTGCTTCACTGCAAACTTAGAGAAAACTCCTTCTTTTCCTTGGTAACATGTTAGGGTGAGAGCCAAGGGAATTGAAGTGTAAAAATCAGACAGCATCTCTCTCTTGCTGCTGTCTGTCTACCTCCAGGACTGAAGCACACTGCTGAATACCTTCAGTATTTTAATGTCAGAAAATTGGCAAATATAGTCAAGGACGATGAGCAGCTGAAATTACAAAGGGCTTTTGGAGCATTGAGGGATGTTCTAATCCTTTTAGGACCAGCCAACCTTTTCTGTTTATTGCTTCATCTTATGTAAATGATTACAGTTCAAGAAGACCTAATATTTATCATATGGGACAGGATGATGGGTCAGGATTTTTTTTTTTTTCTTTCTTTCTAGCTCACTTTTTCTTTTCCATTAGTAAATTTAGGATCAGTAAACATATCAGCATTTTCTATTTAAAGACATTTTCTCTAAAAGTTTAATAATCCTTGCTTTTAACTCCTAGTTCCAGGTTATAGCTATTGTTAATGCAATCTTTTTAAAAAATGGGCTACTGGAGTTATTGGTTAAAGATTAGAAATCTTATGGAATGTTAGATGTCATTGTAACTTTAAGGGAGGTTTGTTAAGCTTGGCAGGGCTTTAGAAGTAAACATAAAAGTCTCAGAGTTCTATACTTCCTCATACTTCCCATTTTTAGTCCCCTCCTCCATCTATCAGAAGGGATGTAAATTTAAAATTCCATGACATTCCTCCAATTAAGCATAGTAGATGCTCACTAAATATTTGTTGATTAGATTGATTAAGCTCTGATTTAAGGGGAGTTGATACTTTCTCCTTTGCAAGGACAACTTCCCCTCAAATGCCAGGAAAAACTGAATTAAACATTTAACAGGAATATAACAGCTGAAAGAGATATCAATTTTTAAAGCATAGGTAGATTTGAGGAATAATGTTAGACCCTAGCAACCAATCAATTGATGAGCATTTATTGCACAGCTATTATGTGAATGCCACTGTGCAAATTGCTGGGGAAACAAAACCAAAAATGAAATAGTCCTGACCCTCAAGCAGTTTATATTCTACTGGAAAAAATAATGTGTATACATATAAGTAATTACAAAATATATACACAGTAAATAGTGATCTCAGAAAATGGTTTGCAATTATCAATAGAATTTCTTCAATGAATATTTTCTTAAAAAGCTTTGATTGAAAAATGGGACCCAGTGATTAAGGAAGATTCCGACCAAATCGTAACAGCAAAGCAGGATTTCATAGAGTCTTTTACCAGTTTGGGGCATGAGCCAAGATAACTAAGCTAGAAAAAGAAATATTACAAATTATTATCATGAAAACCATACTCTCACATTCCCCCATCCCTTCATATACTAGTGGAACACATATCATCTATGTTAAATGATCATCTGAAAGGGGAAAATTGTCATAGGTTGATGCAGTAGATAGATTGTCAGACCTGGAGTCAGGAAGACCTGAGTTCAAATTTACCTTAGACATTTACTATGTGACCCTGTTTGCCTCAGTTTCCTCATCTGTAAAATGAGCTGGAAAAGGGAATAGCAAACCATTCTAGTATCTTTGCCAAGAAAACCTCAAAAAAGAGATTATGAAAAGTCAACATGACTGAGAATGACTAAACAACAACAGAACAAAACTAAATCGTTCAGATGTGCTTTGACCAAGGTAGACAATAAGACTAGTACCTCTATTGTTTGGACACTATATTACCCAAGAGACTCTAAGATTGAATCAGCTTGTTTGGCTTCCACAACTGATTCACTCTCCTAGTTTGTATTTAGGCAAATGTTGTTCAGTTATTTTCAGTTGTGTTTAACTCTTTGTGACCCATTTGGGGTTTTCTTATCAAAGACACTGAAGTGGTTTGCCATTTCTTTCTTCAATTCATTTTACAGATGAGGAAACTGAGGCAAACAGAGTTAAGTGATGTGCTCAAGATCACACTACTAGTAAATGTCTGAGAGCATATTTAAACTTAGGAAGAGGAGTCTTCCTGAGTCCAGACTCACTATTCTATCCACCTAGCTGCCCCATTCAGACAAATAATATCTAGAATGACTCCCTAATTTTGCATGTGTGAAATTTTGAAATCATGATAGCTTTATTTAATTCCATCTTATAAAATTTGATTCAACATTTTAGCCTAGAGTAAACTATAAACCAAGGGCCAACGCTACCTCTTTTTTTTTTTAAAGGCCAATAAGCTAAGAATGCCTTTTTTTTATATTGTTATATGCTAAAAATTATTTTAAAAAATGTAAAAACTATTCTTAGCTCATTGGCATAGTTTGCAGACCTCCAATCCTATTCATCTTTTTAAAAATCCTCATTCTGTCTTATATTAGTTGTTTCTTATGTCAACTTGAAATTTGATAAGTATTGCCATCTATACCAAATTAGTGATAAAAATGTTAAACAACAGAGTGAAGGATACATATAGATACCCCTTTCCAAGCTGATTTTGTCCTTTTAATGACTAATCTTAGGGTATGTTGATTCAATCAATCCTAATCCTCCTATTTGTACTATTGTTTAGCACACATCTTTTCATTTTGTCCACAAAAATAGAATGATGAATTTTACCAAGTGCTTCATTAAAATCTAGGTAAGCTATGTCTATGACATTTTACAGACAACAAGGTGTCACAATAGAGAGAACAATGGATTTGGGATAAGGAAAACCTTAATTGAAATTCATTTTCTGATTATTTACTAACTGTGTGATCTTGAATAAGTCATTTAACCTCTACCTGCTTTAGTTTCCTATTCTGTCAAATAAGAATAATGATAGTACTTACCTTCAAGGATTGTTGTGAAGATATAATTAGATAATATTGGTAACGTGCTTTGCAAACCTCAAAGTACTGTATTAATGTTAACTATATAATTGTGATAATTATTATTTCTATGATTTACCAGTCTGGTAACACTGACCAAAAAAGGAAATGAGATCAATCGGTGACTTGTCTTGTGAAGCCATAATAGTTCTTTGTGATCATTGCTTCCTTTTTAGATATCCACTAACCATCCCTTTAATAATTCACTCTAGCATTTTGCCAAGAATCAAAGAAAAGTCATTGGCCTCTAGTTGTCTTCTCTTTTTAAGCAATTGGGACAATGTTTGTCCTTCAGCAGTTTGGTAGCTCTTCTCTATTCTCCATGATCTTTCAAAGATTATTGACAGTGGCTCAGCAGTATTTTAGTTCTTTTAGCATTTGAGCATTTATTTCATCTGGGCTTGATAAGTTGAATTTATCAGATAGCTACATATTTTCTTACTATTTCTTAGTTTGAGAATCACCTCCCTATTAGAAAACTTTGTTATGTCCTGTCCAAGTTAGAAATAATTCCTTGACAGGCAAAACAGAAGGATCCTAAGAGTAAAGCAACTTCACTGTCTCTCTGTATGTATCAGTTATCCAAGCACTGGCTTTATCCCTTAAAGATAAAGGAAAGGGATGGCGTTGGAATTCAGGGAAGATAGTAGAGTGGGTCCAGATTTCCTTCAGAAATAGAAAATTGTCATGAAATGAATGTTGAGTTGCAAAAATGAACTTAAAATGTAAATGTTTTCTTTTTGAACTGGAGACAAAAATTGGAGGACTGGGTGAATAAGATGACTGAAACCATTGAGTTGACCACTTGACACTTTTTGGATTGGCAGTTCGTTATAAGTGATGTGGGATAGTGGGGGAAAAAACAACAGATTGAGAATCAAGAGACCTTCAACTTCCTAGTTACATGACCTTGAGTTAGTGACTTTGATTCACTGGGTTTTAGTTTTCTCATCTATAAAATTTTGGACATGGATTATATAATTCATAAAGCTCATTTCCAAATAAAATAGTCTAAAGTTTCTCTTAACTTTTTTTTATAACTTATGCAACACAGTTTATTCAAGTTATATTTTCTGTCATATTTACAAGTATTTGTGAACAAGTCCATTATTATGTTCCCTTAATTAAAAAATGTCAGCAACAATGACAAAATTAAAAAAAAAAAAAAAGCAAATGGTTGAAGTGTGTGAGAGAATCTCTCTTCATTAAGGAAAAAAACAAACCTGTTTAGCCAAGGGACTTACAGAGAACACAGTTGAACATTCTGGCAAAAATCCAAGAACAGTAAATCTTTGGAGGGGGGAGGCTCTACTGTTCATCTGCACCCTCTGGTGGCTTTTTAATGTCATGGTCACCAGCTTATGAGAACATCTTTGTTGGAGACTGAAAAGTCATATACCTCCTTGGAGCAAGAAGCTCATAGCAGTGCCATTCAATTAAAGAGGAGGTGAATGAGGACAATTGTTTGGGGAAAGAACCTGCTAGGCAAAATGATTAAATCCAGAAGCAGGTACAGAGGATTGCCAAAAAATATCCATGTTGGAATCCCATCACTAGCAGTAGCCAATGATGGAGGTGTCAGGTAAAGTGTGAATTTCACTTATTGTGTTATATGATATTGCAGTATGGAAGGTGAAGTAAATTGGAAAACTAAAACGATTTTTTTTTTGTCCTTGGCAGAAATTCATTCATTAGGACTATATCTTTTTACAAAGGGAGATTAGATAAATTAGAGATAAAGGAAAGTGGAACAGATGTTTCACTTCTGATAAGTATCATTCTATAAGGAAACTCAAGAGAGTAGAAGGAAATGAATCACTGAAGAAAGTCTACAAGCCCATCCGCTTTATCTCGCATTTTGCACACGTTTTGAGAAGACGAGGAAATGCCACACATGACAGAGAGCTGACTAAGCATAGTGCCACACCTGTGCCAGTGGACTAACATCCATAATGATACAAAGACAATTTTGATTTTTCTTTCCTTGAATGTTTGCCAGAGCTAATGATGCTGGAAATTGCTTGGGAGCCTATGTAATTCTGAAGGGAAGAGATAGGGAGTATGTCAAGGTGAAGAACAGGGAATGGTGGCAGAAGTTTGAGTAGAATCACAAACTTTCAAAGCTTGAAGGAGCCCTAAAGATGACGATGACGATGATGATGATGATGATAATAACAAGATAGATAAAATCTAATAAAATGCTTTCCACCAAACAGAGGTAGGCTCTAAAATGAGCGCTGTTAGATACCATTTGAGGATTCATCTAGTTCTAAAATCTATGATTCTATAATTCTAGTGTGAGTGTCATTCCCATTCTACTAATAAACAAACTGAGACTTGGTGTAATGACAAGATTGAACAACTAGGATTTAATAGTAGCTTTCTGTTTTTATATGTGGTACTCTTTCCTTCATGTTCTGCTGGAGTTATCATTTAATCTTAACTCATTTTGTGGGTAAGGAGCCTGAGCCCCAATCAATCAATTCAAAAGCATTTATTAAATATTAAATTTATTAAATATGTGCCAGCCATTGTGCTAAATACTGGTGATAGACATACAAAAAGGCAACATGCCCTGCCCTCAGGCAGCTCGAATGCTTTCAGAGGTGAAAACATGTATATATGTATACACATATTTATGTAAGTACAAACAGCAAACAAAATAGGTATGAGATGATTTTGGTGGGAGAGAAATAAAGGCTCAGAGATTGGGGTGAGGGGGAAAAATACAGACCTGGATTTCCTTATGGAATAGGATTTCCACCAACAGGGTGGAATATTTCCTAATCTCATTACAATACATCCTCTATCTTTCTTGCCTGGAAGTGGTAATATATATTGGCTTTGACCACCAGTTTCCTTGATTCCTGATTCAGGGAGGCAGTTCAGCATTTTTGTGCCTTGCTCTGATGTTGCTGTTTGTAAAGATGTTGACTCTAAGGGGTTCTTTCATGCTCATAGGCAGCGTTTTAGGACTTTCCTTTGAGATGAGAGGACTGATGACTTTCTAGTTGGAATGAGAAGAACGAATAAAGTGACATAATATTCAGAGGAGCTGGGACAAAGTGATGCAAATTGTGAAGTTATTTGGAAAAGTATGTATATGCTACTCATGGAAACATCATGATTGTCAACTTACTTGGCTACAGAAAGTAATCATGTTTCTACTGTGAAAACCACAATGGAATAGATATTGAATGGGAGAATATTAGGTCTGGGAAGAAATGGTTTCAGGCAGAGATCAGTAAACCTTTTTTTGTCTCAGGGTGCCACCTGAGGATGTGTAGTAATAGTTTGAGGAGTCAGAAACTGTAGTTATTCAGTTGTTAATTCATGTCTGACTCTTCATGACCACACTGGATCAAATTGTCCATGGTATTTTCTTGGCAAAGTTACGGGAATGGTTTGACGTTTCTTTTTTAAATCATTTTACAGATGAGGAAACTGAGGCAAACAGGGTTAAGTGACTTGCCCAAAGTCTCATATCTAACTGTCTGAAACCAGATTTGAATTTAGGTCTTCCTGCTCCACCCCTGGTGCTCTATCCATTGAGCCACCTAGCAACCAGAGGAAGTAGATTCTAAATCCTGCTGTCTCTGTTCCTTAATACCTTTGGATAAGATGTTTAAGTTAGCCCTCAATTTCTAAAATGAGAGGTTAGGGCAGATGACTTCTGAGGCACCTTTCAGTGATAAATCTATGATTCTATGATAGACTTAGATATCTGTGAAAGGCAGATAGAAACAGATAGATAAAAGATCTGGTAAAGAATAAAAATTTTAGGGAGCTAGAAAGAGAAAAGTAGTTTTGAGAAAGTAAGAGAGAGAATGAAATTAGATCAGTGCAAGGAAAGATTTCATAGGCTATCTTCCATTACTATCACTTATAGGTTTGGGCCAATTGAAGATTAACATGTTTTAGGGAAGTACTCTTAGTTACTGGCAGTTGAATGAAATTCTGGGGATTCAGACAATGTAGAAGAAAGCAGTTTCTTCAGCTGGGCATTAAAACAAACAAACCAACATCTTCCTGTTCAGGTATATTCCATCTCTCCCAAAGCTTCCCTTTTGTCACTTCTTTTCATTTTTTTTTTATGCAACCAAAAGACCAACACCCCCCACCCCCAACAACTACTACTATTGGGTGTACTTTCTCTGTCTCTGGTTCTCTCTGTCTCTGGTTCTCTCTGTCTCTGGTTCTCTCTGTCTCTGGTTCTCTCTGTCTCTGGTTCTCTCTGCCTCTGGTTCTCTCTGCCTCTGGTTCTCTCTGCCTCTGGTTCTCTCTGCCTCTGGTTCTCTCTGCCTCTGGTTCTCTCTGCCTCTGCCTCTGCCTCTGCCTCTGGTTCTCTCTGCCTCTGCCTCTGCCTCTGCCTCTGCCTCTCTGAGTCTCTTGTCTGCCTCTCTTTCTCAGAAATATGAAGGTTAAATAAACTTTTTGTCCATACAGTCATAGAAATTAGTCTAGTAGGTGGAGGTTCAGAGATAAGATAAAAGCAGAGGTGATAATGATAGAGGGTATTACATAAGAGAGCAGTGAGGCAAAGGAGACCAAAGGAGGCCTAATGGGAAAAGTCTTTACCAGCTGGAAGGGGTCAGTGAAACCTTGGAGGCGGTGATATTTGAATTGGCTTTAAGAGTAGACAGGAATTCAATAAATAAAGGGTAGGAAGGATGGTTCATTTATAGGAAACAGATTAAACAAAGACACAAAGATTGGAGGGTACAAGGTGTATTTAGTAGGTGGAAAGGAGATAATATGAGAACAGGCTGGAAAGGTTTGAAAAGGCAGAATTATAGAGGAGTTTGAAGGCCAGGAAAAGGAATTGGAACTTCCCTTTGGAGGCAATAGGGACAGTGATGATTTTTTGAGTTGAGAATTTCAGATTTTACCTAAATATTGTTAGGATGGAAGTGGTAGAAATCAATGGGACACTGAAAGTCAGTGTAGGCAACGAAGGTACAGTGTAAAAAGTTGTACAGCTATTCTGGTTTGTGAAAGTGGCATTTATCTGGGGCAATTATGGACAAGAAATGGAGGTTTCTATTGCTGGCTGTTGCCTTTGGCTAAAATAATCCGTGGAGGGAGTAGCTGATTTGTATTCAACCAGCTTTGGAGGGAAGGGCCAAGCAAGAGCCAAGGAAGGTGTTTGGGCAATGCAGAAAGCTGTCTCCTTTGTTGGTATTTTCTATGCCCTTACCCTTTGGGAAGGAAGCATGAGGGCAATTGCAATATATTTGTGTGCTTTCACTACATAGGCGTTTCATATATTATTGCTGTATTGGATGCCCACAAAGGCAAAAGGTACACATGTATGCACAGAGGTGTTAGTGTGTGCATAGGAGTGCTTGTCCGTGTGTGTGTACCTTCCTCCCATCCTCCTTCCCTCCTTCTTTCTCTTCCTCCTTCCTTTCCCTTCCCTCTTTCTGCCCTTTCCTCCCTCTTTCTCTCTTCCCTTCCTTTATCATTCTAAGCTCTTCATAATCAATACACTCCTATTTCCTCTATATATTTTGCAGGTATTTTTTAAAGTGTAAAAAAGATTTTTTGTGTATGTTCTTACTGGAGACTCCCAACAATCCTAAGTCAGTTAATAAGAATTTATTAAATACCTACTATGTATCATGCACTGTGCTAAGTGTCAGAGATAGAAAGAAAGGCAAAGGACACTAGATCTGGCCTTTAGGGAGTTCACACTCTAATGGAAGCGATAATAAGCAAACAAATATGTACAAATAAGCCATTTGTTGATATTATTTGTTTTATATATATATATATATACATATATATATATATAAAATGTTATATATGATTATATATAACATATATTGTTTGTTACATATACATAATTTGTTTTTAATAAAAAACATAATATATGTATATAAATACAAACTTGTGTATATAAATACAAACTTGTGTATATGTATATTCATCTATATCTATATAAAATTTGTTTATAATAAAAACAAATAGGAGGTAGTTAACAGAGGGAAGAAAATCGCATTAAGAGGAGTTGGGTAAGACATCCTGTAAAAGTCTTAGTCATTAGATGGAACTTGGAAGAAGTTAGGGAAGCCAAGAGAAGGATAAGGAGGAAAGATATTTCAGGTATGAGAGACAGTCGGAGAAACTGCCTGGAAGCAAAGAGTTGAACTATCTTGTTTGCAGGATAGCGAAGAAGCTAGTGTCATTTGTGGGGTGTAAAATATAAGAAAATTGGAAAGATGGGAGGGTGGGTCATGAAGGACTTTGAATGCCAAGCAGAGAGTTTTGTATTAGATCCTGGAGGTGGTAAGGAGTCACTACAGTGGTAGGGATATTACTATTTCTATTTTAGACATGACTGAGTAGGTGCCCCTGAGGCTGTGTGATAGGGTGAGAGTGCCAGCCTCCTAGTCAGCATGACTTGGACAGAAGTCCTGGACTGTAGGACCCTGGTCAATTCACTTAAAGGAGAAACTGTGAGAGTTTAGATGAATTGCTCAGATAGTTTTTGTCAGGTGGAATTAGAATCCAGGTCTTGCTGATTTCAAGTCCCAAAGTGTTCCATCCATTGTACCAAGCTGCCCACTCGAGGGTAGGGGACCAATTTCTTGCAAAGGTGAGTGTGATGATATTGGTGATACATAAGCAGCCTGGGCTAAATTATCTATTAAAGCTATGAACTTGACACTCTCTCACCCCTCTAAGTGCATGGTTGAGAGCCTCAGATGTTACAATCCCACCAGCACTATGGAAACGACTTAGTTCCCCCTTTATTCCAGAGGGATGAGTGCAAGTGATTCACAGGCTTGGGCAGCAACTGCATGATTTGCCATCTGTTTCTCCTAGTAATGTCACAGTGCCTGCCCCTTCTGTCCTTTAAGCTGCCCGTCTCTAAAGGACAGCAAGAGCAGATAATGGCCTCTCGCTGCCAGTGAGAACTAGCTCTTACAACTCAGCCTTGAACTTTTGTAACACGCTGGACATGGATGGCTTTTGTTAATGGAAAAGTAGGGCTGCTGAGGAGTTGCATCCAAACTCTTAAAGGCTAAGATTCAGTGAAAAGCTCTATTATTGAAGCAGAAGACTATGTCTGGATAGATTATACACTGTATGAAGAAGGCCTTTGTACATATCTATGAAAGTGATCTATTTTTTTTTATTGTCTCTAAGAGATATATTTGGGAACATACCCATTTATTTAGGTGGCTACCCAGTGTTATTTTCCTTATTTTTTACCTTCACATCCTCTTACTTTGGATCTGAGCCACATGCTTCTGTAGGAAAGGTCTTAAATTTTTTTTTTTGCCCAGATATGATTTATTTAGTATGGAGAATTCCTTCTAACAATGTATACCAATAGCTGCTCTGCTGTACAATATTTGAGGCATTTATAATTTGAGTGACTTAACCAGGGTCCTATATTCCATGTGTAAATATAGGACTTCAGTTCAAGTCATGCTGACTCTGACACTGATACTCACCCTATCATGTTACCTCAGGAAAGCCTAGTCAGTCATTTAATCATTTTATTAAATTTAGGTAGTCTATTGCAAATAGGTAAGAAGTAAATGGTTTTGATGACTGCTGCTTTGTAATATAGTTTTACATTTGGTATTACTAAGCCACCCACCTTTGTATTTTTTTCATTAATTCCCCTGATATTCTTGACTTTTTGTTCTTCTAGATGAATTTTGTTATTTTTTCCCCTAATTCTATAAAATAATATTTTGGTAGTTTGATATGGCATTGAACCAGTATACCAATTTAGGCAGAAATGTAATTTTTATTATATTAGCTTGGCCCAGCCATAAACAATTGATATTTTTCCAATTGTTTAGATCTGACCTTATTTGTGTGTGAAGTGTTTTGTTAGACGTCTTCATATAGTTTTTGGGTTTGTCTTGGCAGGGAGACCCCAAGTATTTTATTTTGTTTCCAGTAATTTTAAATGGAATTTCTCTTTTTATCTCTTGCTCCTGGGCTTTGCCAGTAATATGTAGAAATGCAAATGATTTGTGTGGGTTTATTTTATACTTTGCAACTTTGCTAAAACTGTGAATTGTTTCCAGTAGGTTTTTGAATGAGTTTCTAGGATTCTCTAAGCATATCATCATATTATCTGCAAAGAATGATAGTTTTATTTCCTCATTACCCATTCTAATTCCTTTAATTTCTTTTTCTTCTTCAATCTTTTTTCTTGTTTCTCCCCTGATATTTTTGGGAACGTATCCAGCTTCTCTTCATTACAAATAATGCTTGTTATATGTTTTAGATAGATACAGCTTATTATTTTAAGGAAAGCTCTCTCTCTCTCTCTCTCTCACTCTCACTCTCTCTCTCTCTCTCTCTCAATACTTTTAAAAAATTTGTATTTTTTTTTATTAAAACTTTTTATTTACAAAACATATGCATGGATAATTTTTCAACTTTGACCCTTGCAAAACCTTGTGTTCCAAATTTCCCCCTTTTCCCCCCCCACCCCTTCCCCCAGATAGCAAGTAATCAAATACATGGTAAATATGTTAAAATATATGTTAAATTCTATATATATATATATATTACACATATTTATACAGTTATCTTGCTGCACAAGAAAAATTAGATCAAGAAGGGAAAAAAAACTGAGAAAACAACAGAATGAAAATACAATGTTGTGATGCATACTTTGTTCCCACAGTCCTCTCTCTGGGTGCAGATGGCTCTCTTCATCACAAGATTATTGGAACTTATCTGAATCACTCATTGCTGAAAAGAGCCATGTCTATCAGAATTAATCATCATATAATCTTCTAGTTGCTGTGAACAATGATCTCCTGGTTCTGCTCATTTCACTTAGCATCAGTTCTTGTAAGTCTCTCCTGGTCTCTCTGAAATCATCTTGCTGATTGTTTCTTACAGAACAATAATATTCCATAACATTCATATATCATAACTTATTCAGCAGTTCTCCAACTTATGGATATCCATTCAATTTCCAGTTTCTTGCCTGTACAAAAAGGACTGTCATAAGCGGGTCCCTTTCCCTCTTTTAAGATTTCTCTGGGATATATGCTCAGTAGAAACCCCAGGGGGTCAAAGGGTATGCATAGTTTGATAACTTTTTGAGGATAGTTCCAAATTGCTCTCCAGAATGGCTGTATCTGTTCACAATTCCACCAACAATGTATTAGTGCCCCAGTTTTTTCACATCCCCTCCAACACTCATCATTATCTTTTCCTGACATTTTAGCCAGTCTGAGAGGTGTGTAGTGATTTCTCAAAGTTGTCTTAATTTGTATTTCTCTGATCAATAGTAATTTAGAGCACCTTTTCATATGACTAAGAATGGTTTTTAATTTTTTCATCTGACAATTTTCTGTTCATATCCTTTGACCATTTACTAATTGGAGAATGGCTTGAATTCTTATAAATTTGAGTCAATTCTCTATATATTTTAGAAATGAGGCCTTATCAGAACCTTTGAATGTAAAAATGTTTTCCTAGTTTATTGCTTCCCTTCTAATCTTGCCTGCATTAGTTTTGTTGGTATAAAATCTTTTTAACTTAAATAATCAAAATTATCTCTTTGGTATTCACTAATGAGTTCTAGTTCTTCTTTGGTCACAAATTCCTTCCTTATCCACGGATCTGATATGTCTAAATTATAAACCCATTTTGATATTATCTTGGTTATGATGTTAAGTGTGGATCAATGCCTCGTTTCTGCCATACTAGGGTTGGTTTTTTTTTTTTTTTTTTAAATTTTCCCAGCAGTTTTTGTCAAATAGCGAGTTCTTATCCCCAAAGCTGGGGTCTTTGGGTTTGTCAAACACTAGATTGCTATAGTTATTGACTATTTTGTTCTGTAAATCTAACCTATTCCACTGATTGACTACTCTATTTCTTGGCCAGTACCAAATGGTTTTGATGACCTCTGCTTTATAATATAGTTTTAGGTCTGGTGTAGCTAAGCCACCTTTATTGGCATTTTTTTTTTAATTAGTTCCCTTGAAATTCTTGACCTTTTGTTCTTCCAGATGAACTTTGTTATTAATTTTTTTTTAGATCTGTAAATAATTTCTTGGGACTTTGATTGATATAGCACTAAATAAGTAGATTAACGTAGGTAGTATTGTTATTTTTATTATATTCACTCAGCATACCCATGAGCACTTGGTATTTTTCTAATTGTTTAAATCTGACTTTATTTGTGTAGAAATTGTTTTGTAGTAGTGTTCATACAGTTCCCGACTTTCCTTTGGCAGGTAGACTCCCAAATATTTTATATTATCAACAGTTATTTTAAATGGAATTTCTCTTTGTATCTCTTGCTGTTGGAATTTGTTGGAAATATATAAAAATACTAATGATTTCTATGGATTTATTTTGTGTCCTACAACCTTACTAAAGTTATGGATTTTTTTCTAGTAGATTTTTAGTTCATTCTCTAGGGTTATTTAAGTATACCATAGTATCATCTGCAAAGAGTGATAATTTGGTTTTCTTATTACCTACTGCAATTCCTTTAATCTCATTTTCTTCTATTATTGCCAAAGCTAATATTTCTAATACAATATTGAATAGTAATTGTGATAGTGGGCAACCTTATTTCACCCCTGATCTTATTGGGAATGGTTCTAGTTTGTCTCTATTACATATAATGCTTGCTGATGGATTTAAATAGATGCTACTGACTACTTTAAGGAAAAGACCATTTATTCTTATACTCTCTAGTGTTTTTAATATGAATGGTTGTTGGACTTTATCAAATACTTTTTCTGCATCTATTAAGATAATCATATGATTTCTGTTAGTTTGGGTATTGATGTAGTCAATTATGCTAACAGTTTTCCTAATATTGAACCAGCCATGCATTCCTGATATAAATCCGACTTAGTCATATCATATTATCCTAGAGATGACTGCCTGTAATCTCTTTGCTAATATTTTATTTAAGATTTTTACATCAATATTCATTAGGAAAATTGGTCTATAATTCTCTTTCTCTGTTTTCTTCCTACCTGATTTAGTTATCAGCACCATATCTGTGTCATAAAAGGAATCTGGTAGGAGTCCTTCTTCCCCTATTTTTTTCAAATAGCTTATATAGTATTGGAATTAACTGTTCTTTAAATTTTTTGGTAGAATTCACATGTAAATCCATCTGGTCCTGGAGATTTTTTCTTAGGGAGTTGATTAATAGCTTGTTATGTTTCTTTTTCTAAAATGGGACTATTTATTTATTGCCTCTTATGTTAATCTGGGCAATCTATATTTTTGTAGATATTCCTCCATTTCACTTAAATTGTCAAATTTATTGACATATAGTTGGGGAAAATAACTCCTAATTATTGCTCTAATAGGAAAGCTCTCTTTATCTCTATGCTCTTTAGATGGGTGCTGTATTTTGTCAAAAGCTTTTTCTGCATCTATTGAGATTATCATCTGATTTCTGTTGGTTTTGTTAATGATATGGTCAATTATGGTAATAGTTCTCCTGATATTGAACCAGCCCTGCATTCCTGGTATAAATCACACTTGGATATAGTGTATTATCTTACTAATAAGTTGCTGTAATCTCTTTGGTAGTATTTGACTTAAATTTTTTTGCATCAATATTCATTAGGGAAATTGGTCTGTAATTTTCTTTCTCTGTTTTGGCTCTTTCTGGTTTAGATATCAATGCCATATTTGTGTCATAGGAGGAATTTGGCAGGACTCCTTCTTTACCTATTTTCCTGAATAGTTTACGTTGTATTGGAATTAATTGTTGTTTGAATGTTTGATAGAATTCACTTGTAAATCCATCTGGCCTGGAGATTTTTTTCTTAGGGAATTCATTAATGACTTGTTCAATTTCTTTTTCTAACATGGGACTATTTAATTTGTTTCCTCTTCTGTTAACCTGGGCAATTTATATTTTTGTAAATATTCATCCATTTTGGTTAGACTGTCAAACTATGCAGTTAGGCATAATAGTGCCTAATTATTGCTTTGATTTCTTTTTCATTGGTGATAAGTTCATCCTTTTCATTTTTGATGCTGGCAATATGGTTTTTTATCTTTTCTTTTCTTCTGACTAAATTAACCAAAGGTTTATTAATTTTGTTGTTTTTTTCCCACAAGACCAATTTTTAGTTTAATTTATTAGTTCAATAGTTTTCTTACTTTCTATTTTATTAATCTCTCCTTTGAGTTTCAGAATTTCTGATTTAGTATTTAATTGGGGATTTTAAATTTGTTCTTTTTCTAGTTGCACACCCAATTCATTGATCTCTTCTTTCTCTATTTTATTCACGTAACTATTTAGAGATAAAAAATTTCCTCTAAGAACTGTTTTGGTTACAATTTTGGTATATTGTCTCATTATTGTCATTCTCTTGGAAATTAAATAATTTAATTCTAAAGGATTAGTCAGTCAAACAACAATCATAGAAACAATAATTTCATCCAAGATGATGTTTTCTTCAGTGGATTTTTTTTTTTTTTTTTGCATTTGGCCAATTGTGTTTTCTAAGGAATTGATTTCTTTAGTGGATATTTTTTGCATTTGGGTTATTGTATTTTTAAACTATTTTTTCCCTCATCTTTCAAATTTATTTAAAGAAACAGAATATGGAAAAAACATAAAAAGAATACAAAACAAAAAGAGAACACTGTTATATGTCCAACAGCACATCAGGGAGGATTCAAAATATATAACAACAAATACCAGTAAAAAAAAGTATATGTAATAGTAAAATAGATTATATTCATGAATGTCCATCTTTTCTTTACTTCCCTGTAAATTGCTCTTTTGTTCTCTGCTGTGCACCTTTTTAAATACTCTATTCTTCCCCCACCTTTTATCTCTCTTACCCCCAAGCAGGCTATGATTAAGAAAGGATATATTTATATATAATATGTAGATATATATATATATATATATATATATATATACACACACATACATACAGACACATAGTCCCACACATAAAGACACACATATCATTCCTATCCCTGCTGACTCTTAGCTTTAATTTTGCTCCTAACTTGCCTTGCTATTACTTAACCTTCCTTTACCCATGGATCCCTCCTATGTCTTCTTCCTGCACCCTTTGCTTCCCTGTCCACCCATTCCCTTCCCTGTTATTTCTTTATAAATTTTAGAAAGTGCTATACCCTTCATAGTATATAGGTAGTGTTGCCTATTTAATCCATTCCCAATGT
Source organism: Sminthopsis crassicaudata (assembly GCF_048593235.1). NCBI lineage: Eukaryota > Metazoa > Chordata > Mammalia > Dasyuromorphia > Dasyuridae > Sminthopsis > Sminthopsis crassicaudata. Next base: position 135,574,124 of record NC_133620.1, read on the forward strand.
GAATGGATTTTCAGAACTATGAGCCCTCCTCCCAATTCTAATACCTCTGCCCCTCATTTGTATGCCATAATTAGCATTTTTTTTTAATCTTAAGTGCGCCAATCTATCTTTTGAGCTGGCCTATTGCTGTCAATTTAAAATATAAGATTTTAACATTTCCCATTTTTTTAAACATGTTCCCATGTTAAAAACAAAACAAAAAACAAAACATAAACCATTTGTCCATGTTGAATTTTTCAAAACTAATCTTTGATATTGGCTCTTATATGTTAAATTTTCTAGAAAGTTTTGGTTTGGTTGATAGAAAGTCCTGAAAATTTGCAAGTTCATTGAATGTCCATTTTTAATGTCCATTTTAAATAAATCTATGTTTTTTGGGGGTCAAAGTTCTCTGATCTATAAAATAGAGTTAAGTCCCTGCCCTACTAATCTCACAGGGTTGTTATATGGCTCAAGTTAATATATATGAGATTACTTTGGAAAGTGGCAGTTAGTTTAGTGAATTTTAGTGAAGTTTAGCTGGGTCTGGAGTCAGAAAGATCTGACTTCAAATCTGGCCTTAGATGCACCCTTAGGTAAGTCACTTAATCTCTGTTTACTTTCATTCACTGAAGAAGGAAAAGGCAAACCACTCAGGAACAGCATGATTCAAGTGATCATGAAGATTTGGGTATGACTTAAAAGCATTAAAGTTGCACATTTTAAAACTATAACAAATTATTATTTTAATACATTAATAGAGAGGTTGTATTATGGTTGTTAGAGAGCTGGTTTTACAGCCAGGAATATGGGAATTCAATTTTTACCTTTGACATATATTGAGACTAATACGTTATATAAACTATCAGTGCTTCAATTAATGTCCTAAGAGTATAAGGAAGTTGTAGATTGGTTGTCCATTGGTTTTAATTGAGGGAGTTTTTCACTAGGAATTCTTGTTACAAAAAAATTGCAGGTCCAATCCAAAAAAACAAAAACAAAAAGCCATTAGAATCAAAAATTATAAATTTAGAGCTAGAAGGAAGCCTAGAATTCCTCTAGTCCAATTTTCTCATTTTATCAATAAGAGAAGCTGAGGCCCAGGAAGGTAGCAGTCATAAAGCAGAATATATCAAAAATCTTTTAGGTGTAGGTTTTCCAGCAATTTATTTGATTCTATGTTTTCCTTTTGTTTATCTTCCTGTTAGACTTATTCAGAACTGAGAGAGGGACATTGAAATCTCCTGCTATAATTGTATTACTGTCATAGCTGTCAGTTTCTTCACCATCACATTTTTTAAACTTTTATTTTTATCTCTACTTGTGTACTTGAAAGAAATCTCATCTTTCTTGTTGTTGTCCTTGCTTGCTGTATATTTGTTTATTTTTCTTGTAACGCTTTTGTCTTAGGTATTTGAAAAGCAAATAATTTCAGGTTCAGATCTCATTTTCTCTCTAGGGAAGCTTTGATTATCCCCCTTTTTTATTTTTAAAACTCTCATCTTATTTTCATCAATAGTTAGGCTTATATTTTCAAGGCGTGTCACCTTGGGTTTCATCTTAAACTTTTTTGCTCTTCAGAATACTTTATTCCATTCCCTCCTACAGTTTCTGATAGATACAGAATAGTTTGATTTTATTTGAATTTCCTTTTCTTTAAATTTGAAGGCATTGCTCCTGGTTCCTTGTAAAATTTGTTTGTCATTGGAATTGTTAAATTCAACCACTGTGTCTTGGAGTTTGCAGTTTAGGATATTTTTTGTGGAGGTGCCCTGTGGATTCTTTTGATTGGCACTTTGTTTTCTGTGTTCAGAAGTTCAAAGCATTTTTCTTGTATTATTTCTTATCTGGTTGTGTTCAGGTTTTTTGACTTGTCATATTCTTCTGGGAGAACTATATTGGGTAGGTTGTCACTATGCATACTGTTTTTGAGATCAATGCATTTTGTTTGCAGAAAGGTCGTGTTTTCTTTCAATGTTGTTCCTTTTTGCTTTTCTTCTTCCAGATTGTCCTTCACTTTTTTTGTATTTGTACTCCCAATTAATTATTGTTTCTTGTTTCTTTATTTTTTGTTGAGGTGCAACTCAGGATTCAAGTATTTTCATTCTGCTAATTATTTGTTCTTTGCAAGCCATAAAATCTGCTTTCATAATTTTTTCTTTTTCTTTTGAACCTTTCAGGAATATTCTATTGTGGCTCCATGGTCTCTTAGGAATCCATCAGGCAATTGTCTCCTCAGATGTTGATTCATTTTCTTTTAACTTGCAATATTTATTCATAAGTATCTGGACTCTTTTAGTTGATCTATAGCCCATATTCTCTTGTTACTAATATTTTTCTTCTCTACTTAACTCAATTAAATACTTTGAGTATTTCTTCTCCTGAGATCTTTGGTAGTATCAGTCTCTCTCTTCCTCCTCCTCCCCCCCCCCCCAGATTTCTTTATCACTCCCTCTCTGACTCCTTTCTCTTTGGTAGTTTTCCTGGGGATTAGACCTCAAAACTCTCAATCTCTTCCAATTCTGGGCAATTTGCAGAGCACTTTCTTCACATTCTGCCCCATGTGTCTTTTAAGGGGACAGACTTGTCCTCTACTGGATACTGGACTCTTCCTTTTAGGATTAGTGATATGTCATGTAACAACACATAAGTTATACTCTAATTCTCTCAGATCCTCCATTTTTTTTTAGATGAGCTCTTCTGTAGCACAATACTGTCTCGGTGCTGACCCAGCCAGTATAAGTTGCTGCCATTTAGTTTTCCTTGACAAACAAGGATGGAATGTAGACTTTAGTTCTTTTGGAAGCCTAAAGGTTATAGGTGTGGTGGTAGAACAGACGGTGTTGAGTGAATAAACTGTTAGTTTAGGGATTAGCTTTCTCTGCTGTTAGTTCATTGAACCCTGCTGGAAATTTTGGTATCCCAGAATGAGGAGAAAGCAGAACTTGCTTTATCTCTTGAACATAATTCCTATTTTGAAGAAATTTCAGAAATTCTGAGAATTGGAGAAAATATCTAGTTCTTCGTCTTGTTCACATGATTTTAAAAATTGTATTATCAATGAGAAAATGATGATAATAATAAATACTCTGCTTTTTAATGGTATTTTAGTTTCCTAGATTTTCAGATGTGAAAGAGGAATTAGTAATACTCTATTCTAGTACCCATCATTTTACCAGTGAGGAAATTGACATCAAGAAAAGTGAAGTAATTTCCCCAAAGTCACATAGCAAATTAATTAGTTCATAGAGCTCTTATAATAATCCTAGTGTCCTGTATTTTTTTTTTTAACCATTCTTTCCACCATCCCACAATGCCTCTTCTGGTGAGCAATGAACTGAATAGAATTGTATGCATTGCCTAGAAAGCACCAGCTTACTGAGCTTTTCAGTTTTCTGCATTAAAGAGAACTTCTAGCTAATACAATATCATGATATTTTCTTAATGTCCTTTTAAAGGTAACTGTAAGTTAAATGGTCTTGTCAATGCTTCAATAATTTGAGAACAGAATAGAAGAGAAGAGAAGAGAATTGACTGGCAGGAAAGTAGTGAGGACCACAAGGACAGCAGTTAGCAGAAAATTGGTTTCATGTGGTACAGATGTTCCTGAATGGACCAGCATTATTAAAATCTGTGGTCCAATGTTGTGAGTTACTCTTAACATGTGGGTTTTCCTCACTTATCTGTTTCCATGCTAGGTTCTTTAAATGTGTACTTATTCTTCTCCACAGATACTAACAGTAGAGAAGAGTGACCCTGGTTTGAATTAATTTTACACTGTGATATATTGATTATTTCTACATTTGCTTATATTGAGTATTTGTGATAGATTCATTGTTATTACTTTTGCCATATTGTTAAGTAGATGGTTAAGTTTAAGATCTGATAGTATCATCATCATTGTGAATTTTGGGCAAATGGAATTTAACCAATTAATGTTCAGTATAATAGTGAGTATGGGGGAAATATATTTTTCCTAGGACAGGGAGAGAATTTGAATGTGGTTGTCTGTGGTGCTGGTCCATATTTGAGAATTCAGACCTAGTGTGTGTGTGTGTGTGTGTGTGTGCAAGAGAGAGAGAGACAGAGAGAGAAGGAGGAAGAGCAGGGATGGGGAAGGAGGAGGAAGAAGATCAGGAGGAGGAAAAGGAGGGAGAATTATATCCTCATGTGAGGGGTTATACTGTTGGTACTATTGGGGTACAGGCAGGATACCCTCTTACATATGTGTGTATACACACACAACACACACACACCCCATCATTCGCTTTGCTCTCTAGAGCTTGTAATCTTTTGGGTCAGTCAGTCAGCTAACATTTATTAGGTACCTACTATGTGTTAGGTTCTCTGCTAAAAGGAGAAGATGACATGTATATATGCATATAAGCATAATACAAAAGAGATTATAAGTACCTGGAAATTTTAGAGTTGGGAGAAATCACTTCTAATGGAGTCTAGGGTAGGGGAGAAAAAGGGTCAGATAAATCTTTTGTCCTGGACCTTTTAAGGGTACAATTTATTACATGAATTGTAGGTATCAGAAAAAGCTAGAGGGGGGGATATTTTTGCCCTTCTGTCATTCTCATTTTAAAGCACGAGGGCAATTATTTTCTGCTTGCCTTTGTGTAGGCAATAAAATGACATCCATACCTGGCAAATAAATTATGTATTTCCTTTATCTACATTGATAATAGTATTTTTAAAGATTCAAAGTAGTGGTCTAACAAGAAAAGACCTGAGTTCCAGTCCTATCTCTGATGTGAGTGGCTGTATAATCTTGGATAAGCCTCTTACTTAACCTTGAAGTGCTCCAGGTAAGTTTCTGATTCTTTAAAAATCATAAAAATCACTAATCTGCATTAACTAAAAGGGTTTTCCTCTTTGGGAACTCCCCACTTTGATGAAATTTCTGATTAGAATGTGCTGCTTTCCCAGAAGAAGGTCATGTCTTTGTGAATTGGATACCAGGTCAAACCAACTCCCTTGGAGCAATAGTTCCAGATTATAAGTGTGAATTGTGCCAGTGGTAGAAGGGCAGTGAAACAAACTCCCCAATGGAGATCCTCTGCCCTACCAAAGGGAATAGGTCCTCACTCAGGAGCAAGATATGGACAGAATTAAATCCTCCAAATTGTACCAAATTATTGGTTGTGAACACTGGTGTATTGTGGGATGACTAGCTAAGCACTGTAGTTTTCCATTAATAATGAATTATTTGCTGTATTCTAATCCGGTTAAGCATACAGTTTCTCTGGAAATGTATTAGTCGCAGTGTGTGTGTTTGTGAATTAAGCCCTTGGTGTATCAGGTTTATGAGCCTAATTGTCTATTCAAAGGGCTATCACTTTATCATGTCATGAAAATTAAAAAGGCCCCCTTTGTTTGAGTGTTTTGTTAATCTTCTGACTGTTATTTTTTTCCTTCTTCTTTCTAATTTTCTCTTCACTGAGCTTTATTATGATTTAAATGCAACCGAAGCAAATCCTATCACTAAATTGCAATTGATTATTACAATAACACTGATAATTGCATATAGGTATTAGGAAATAATACACTTGGGACTCTTGCAGGGAGATGAAAGAGGTGGCTCCAGATTATGCCATGAAAACGCAAAGTGCTAAAATAATCAGGATAATGCATTTTCACATGGAAATGGGTTAAAGATTTAGTGACTTATGTTTCATGGACACATGAGTGATTCCCCCTACGATTATCTTATGGATCCCAAAGTGACATTTAACAAGAAATTATGAACAATTCATTTTGAAAGCCCAATTAACATCAGGTACTTATAGTTGATTTTAAACACATTTAAACTCTTCAAGAAGACACCTCCAACTTTTCTTTTTTAAAAATATATTTTTTATATAAGTCAAAATGACAACTTTCAGATTTAACATTTTTTTGTTGCCTAGTTTCATTCCCTGAGGAGTATTCATGGGAATGGTTTACCTAAATTATTTTTGGTTGCATTTGAACACAAAAAGAATTCTTCTGTCCTTTGGAGATTAAAAAAAAATCTCCTTTCCTTTTTGTTTAGATAACGTAAAGGTAGCTTTGTTTTTAGACTTCAGACTTGGCATACTGACTAAAGACTAGCAGTTTTACTTTGTTGGAAGAAATTTGCCTTTGAAAAAACAAAGTTTGGAGAGTCAGAAAATTGCATGCTCAGTACCCATGTCTGTTTTCCCTTAACCTTCCAGAGTCATTTTGAGATAAGTTTGTGAGAGTAATTTTGAATGGGGACAGTAGACGGTAGAATAATAACTTAAATAGTGTGAGTCTAATTGGATCATATAACATGGAATCCAGTTTCACAAAATTGTGGCCAGCATTCTAAAACAAAAGGGCACTTCAGAATCATCCAACCCAGTTTAACTTCTAGACTTCTTTATAGATGAAGAAACCGGGGCCTAGAAAGATGACATGTTTAGTCCAAGATTATGTAGGTAATAAGTAACACTGGTATCCAATTCTAGGTGCTCTGATTCTAAACTCAGTGCCCTTATCATGTCATACAATTCAACAAACATTTCAGAAAAATACATACAGATAAGTGTTATCTCTTTTAAAGTCCTTACCTTTAGAGAGTAAAAACTTACAATAAAAAGAATAACTATCATTTATGTAGCCCTTCAATATTTGAAAAATGCTTTTACATTTGCCATTTTATTTTAGTTCTTTTAAGAACTTGGCTAGGTAGGTGTTATAATAATATATTCTCCATCTTATGGATTAGGAAACTGAGGCAGACAAAAGCTAAGTGACTTGACTAGAGTCACATAGCTAGTAAATATCTGAGTTTACATTTGAACTCAGGTCTTTCAGACTCCAAGTATTGCATTATATCCACCGTGGCATCTAGCTGCCTATCCAAACATTTGCCTTTGTTCAAAATGTTTCAGGCATTCTTTTAGAACTTTTTTTTTTCCCAGAGAAGAAGGCACATTCTCTTGCCTTTCCTAACTGGTCTCTTTGTTTTTAATTTCCCCATTCTAATACATCCAGTGAACCAAGTTCATATCTGGAATCAAAGGATCTCAATTTGGATTCTAGCTCTGTCACTATGTATTTGACGTTGGGCAAGTGATTGAAACTTCTTTGGGATTCATTTCCCTCATCTGTAAAAAAGCGGTCAGACTAAATTATCTTGGAGGTGCCTTAAATCGATGACTTTATGATCTACCTTCCACACAGATGACAAAATGATATTTCTAATATTAAGATCTAATCGTACCACTCATTTCTTCCAAAACCTTAAATCTTTCCTATTGGCTTTCAGATAAAATAGAAAAGTATTATTTCAAACTCTCCCAAATCTGACTTCTAACTATCTTTCTATCCTTTCATATTCTTCTTTATGGATATCATATCCTAACCACAACGGATAATAGACTCTTCTTCAAACTTGTTCTACGTTTCCTTCCTCTGTACTTTTTCAAGGAGACTTCCTCAGTGCTTAGTTTGTGCAATGTACAATGCTTTTGATTGTTGGGGACAGTAGGACAAAGTTGTCATCTTTACTAGCTCCTCTGGCCCTTTCAGCCTTCTTCCTGGGTTGATTTGCATGACATTCAAGGGGATGCCTCATGGGCACCTCTATTTCAGCTCCACTTTATTTTCTAGATGTAGTGCCTGGAAAGATTTAAAGTCAACCCAGGCCTATTAGTCTATGGCTATATTAAAAGGTAAAAAGAATTTCAGACCTTTGCTCAGATAAGAAGTTAGAATGACAGTATCCATACAGCTGTAGCAGCAGCTGAGAAAAGTAGTTTAAAAGACAAATTCTTAAGAGTTTCTTCTCTATTAACTGAGTAGAGGTGTTGGATCCACAACTATAAAATAGCACAATAGCCCTTGAATTATAAGCAAACATTGTACAACATTCTTTGAACAAGTGTTGACATTTTGAGAATCCACATATAAGAGAATTTTAAAAGTAGATCTTCTCCTTCTGTGCATGAAGATCATAGTAGCTGATTATCAGCAAAAAACAAACAAACAAACAAATAAAACAAAACAGTTCAGAAGAGATACACAAATCCTCAGTAAAGGAAGTAAAATAGCAGAATATATCAACAGTTAGGGGGTGGGGTGTAGGAAGGAAGAACAAGCAACAGCAGAAACATGCATTTTACTAGTTTTATATACATCCCCATCATGTATGTTTCATTTATGAACATAACTGGAATGTAATATCATCCTCTGCTAATTATGAAGTCATTGGTCATCTCCTTCTTTGGATCATTTTAGAAATGAAGAACTGAGGCAATCTTTTAAGTGTCAAGTCTGGATTTAAACACAGGAAGATGAATCTTCCTGACTTCAGGATTGTACTTTTACCTTCTGTACCACTTTGCTATCCTAACCCTGGGATCTAGGTGTTATTATCATCCCAATTTTAGATTTAAGTAAATTGAGAAAGATATAAGTTAAGGGACTTGCTTAGGTAAGTCTCTGAGGCTGGATTTGAATTCAGGTCTTCCTGATTAAGTCTAGCACTTTATTCACTGTACCAATATTTGTTGAGTATAAATGTGGCTTGAGAGCAGTTCATGTGAAAAAGATCTGACCATTTCTGTGGATTCAGGAATCAATATCAAGAGTCGGCTCAGGTACCGCTTTCTGTGAGAGATCTTTTATCATCTCTCTCACATTTCATGCTTTCTTTTTAAGGTTTTTTTTTATGTCTGTTTTGCATATATCTTGATTCATGAATGTTGCTTCCTCTGATGAATGTCAACTCCTCAAGGGCAAGATAATTTTGCTTTTGTCTTTGAACCTCTAGCCCTCAGAAAACCGCTTAGTACATAGTAGTTGCTTAACACTTGCTTGTTGATTATTTGATCAGTATAAGCTAACCAGGTGACATAGAAGTCCCCAAACTGAATCTGATTCCAGGCCACATTCAAAGTGACATAACTTCTGGAAAGGGGAGTGCTGTTCTATGTTTGCACTGGGCGGACTGCATTGGGAATATTATGTTCAGTTTTGGGCCTCCCATTTTAGGAAAGACATTAGCAAGTTAGAAAGCTTCCCAAGTAGGAAGACCAGAATGGTGACTGGAGACTGTCATATAAGAATCGGTCAAAGGAATTGGAAATGTTTACCTTGAAAAAGATAAGCCTCATATTACACACTTTTGGATCATTTTTTCCCCACTGTATTGATCAGTTGTGCTGATTTTTTTCTCCTTCTTTTTTTTTTCCCTTCAAAAATACTATTTATTATATGGAATAGTTCTCTAGGAGGGGAAAGGAGAAGGATGGAGACTATGATGTAAAAAAAAGACATCAATAAAACTTATTTTTAAAAAAGAAGTGTTTGGGGAGACATAGTTTTGTTAAAGACATAGCTTTGTAAAATAATTTAAAGACTTGTTATGTAAAAAAGGAATTAGATTTTTTTTCTCCTTTGTCTTAGCAGAACTAGGAGAAATAGGTAGAATTTATAAAGAGACAAATTTTGGTTTGATCTCAAGGAAAAAACAAAGAAAACAACTGCCTGACAAGTAGAGCTCTCCAAATTAGGACTGGGCTGCCTCAATGGGTTTCCCCTCACTTGAAGGTCTTCAAGCAGAAGTTGAAATGACCATTTGTCAGGTGTGTTGTGGTAGGGATTATTTCTTGAGTATGAATTGTAATATTTGGTCAATGAGGTTTCAACTCTCATATTCTGTCATTTTGTCATCTTCCAAACCAAATCACAGAACTTTGTACTTGAGGACTTCAATGTGAAGGTAGGGAGAGGGACAATCATGAAAATATGGTTTGAGATTGTTAGGAAAGAGGCTGTAGGTCTTGATTCATCAGAAGCTTCATGATTATTACTATGAATGGAGCTACCCAATCTATGCTCTAATTCCATTATATCCTATTTCCTATAGGATGAAATGAAAATAACATTCATGAAAAATGGTATGTCAAGAGTAGACAAATCTCAGTATACTTGTTGGAGGTGACACAATTTTATTTACTTATTTTTTATTTTTTCCCCAATTGTATTTTATTTTTAAAAATTCATGCAAAGATTATTTGTAACATTTACCTTTGCAAAATCTTGTGTTCCATTTTTCTCCTTTCCTTCCTTCACCCCCTCCTCAAAACAGCATGAGCAATTCTTTAAACATATTTTCATATTTGTGAAGATGTGCAAGAAAATCGGATCAAAAGGGAAAAAAAAACATGAGAAAAAATGAAACAAGGAAACAAAACAATAGCAACAAAAATGTGAAAATATTAGGCTTTGATCCACAATCAGTCTTTGTAGTGCTCTCTCTGCATGTGATTGACTTTTTTCATTCCAAGTCTATTGGAATTGCCTTGAAGATGACATAGCTTGAAAATTGATTCCAGAGGGCTTTTAAAAATTTTCAGATCCCAAAAGAATGGGAAAGGACATAGTATTAATTCCTCTCCCAACAAAGGATTACCATAAAGATATAAGATACCATAAAGATACTCCAATGCATGGCATGCCCACTTGCTTATTATCGTAAAATATTTTTGAGTGTAGTCAAATGTTTCCTTGGGGTTATCTTTGAAGAAAACATGAGAAGTGACTAGACAAGTTTTCACATATGCTTCTCTATACTAGCCCATGTTTTCAATATATACTTTATCTGAGTGTTGTAGAAAATACAAGATCTTACTTTATGTAAATTGGTTGATAATGAAAATTTAGCATTTGAGGGGAAAATAAAATGCAGTCTTAAGAATTGTCCTTGGGGCAGCTAGGTGGTGCAGTGGATAGAACACAAGTCCTGAATTCAGGAGGACCTGAGTTCAAAATTGGTCTCAGACACTTAACACTTCCTAGTTGTGTGATCCTGGGCAAGTCCCTTAATCCCAATTGCCTCAAAATATAAACAAACAAACAAACAAAAAAACAAACCAAAACAAACAAAAGAATTGTCTTCCAGGAAAGTCTTCTCCCCATGCATATATGATATTCCTTCATCAAAATCCATAGTTGTCTTCAAAAATCTTCTGTTTTTTTTTTCTCCCCAAGAACAAACTATAGTTGATGTACTGTTGATACCTTGGCCTATACCCCCTCCCTTTCTCATGATAGTATGAAACAGTAAAGTTCAGTGACTGGAAAAATCCTGACAAAAATATCTGTTTCAGGCCTTGCTTAGCTTTAGCCAGACTGACTATTATGGTATTAAACATGATATTCACTACAGGACTATGGAAATTAGGGACCACAGATGTATCACACACTATTGTTCATGAAGGGTAAGTGTCTTTGTTTATTGTTCATATGTGAGAGTTTGTATAACTCCCTTGGAGTCTCTCATTTTGGGTTGACATAGAAAGCTGACATGTTTATGTTTTCTTGAGAGAATGGAATCCCCTTGTAGTAGGACTTAGTAGTCCATAGTTTGTGGTCTGTAGTCTGAACCTGGTAGACCAATCAAGCTAGAATCAAAGTTCAAACAAACTCAATCACATGTGGGAAGGTATCAAAAGAATATTAGAAAGGAAACAATATAGACATTGGGAAAAATCTGAAACAAAATCAGGGACAGTCTATGGTCATTAATAGGAGACTTATTCAATCAGTCAGTAAAGCATTTACTATGTCCTTTGTCCTAAGCAATGAATAAATCACCAAGGAGAAAAAGACAAAAATGAGACACTACCTCTCCTAAAATGATAACACATATCCATGTAAGGGCATACAAGATATAAAGAAAGAAAAATAAAGACAAATACACACCAGCAAATAGGTCAGAGGTCTGATATGCAGGGACTTTTATAATGGGGCTAGGGTGGTGAACTCTGATCTTGTACAGCAAGATTTCATGTTTGATACTTCACCTTTTTGAGCTGCCCAGGAACTCTTGGTACTACCTCATGAACATCTATTCAAGGTTGGAGTTTCATCACTCAGATTACTAGGAGAAGTCGTTAATGGAACTTGATTGCAGATCAGAATAAATCAGCTTTTGTCTGAAAGAATACCTCTGATGTTCCCCCAATTGTTACTGCTGAAGCATAACTGGGAAAAGAAGGAAGAACTTTTCTAGTCTCCTCTACCCTCTTTAGGCACCATGCTAAGATACAACAGCTCATCTACCTGGCTGATTCTGGCCTCGGGAATTCTCCACTGTGGTAAGATGTTATTGCTGAGACAATGCAGTTACAACAATTTAGTCTTATGTAAATGCATGCCATCTTCTTTATACATTTTAAAAAATGCATCCAAGAGAATTGAACTGATTGTACAATACCCTCTGGCTCATTTTTGCTAGTTTGAATCCTTTCTAGTACTCTTTTCCATTTCTGTGCAGTTTTAATTCCCAAATAAAGGTGTTTTTCAATGACATTCTTAAAAATTCATGAAGTATTTCTTTCCTATTTGTTGTCTTCTTGTAGTATGTGCAGTGAGTCCCCATCTTCATGAGATAATAGCTTAGCAAAGGTCTTACAGTTCAGTTTTTGAAAACTGTTTCTCTTTGTTAAATAAAGGTTTACTATAACCCACAGCAAGGAAGAAGAAAAATACCATTAAATATCAGAATGCAAAAGTGTTTCCTGGATTTATATTTCATAAGAAAACATAATTATATTTTTCTCCAAAATAGTGATGCTTATTTTGATTCCTTTCTCAAATTTGCTGCTTTGCATTTTGTCTTATCTAGAAAACAACCAGTTTAGCACAACAATTCATAGAAAAAAAGCATTCTATCTCCTATGCTTTTCCTTAATCCAAATGATCTACTCTATTTGTTCTCTCCAGGGGGGAAATATTTGTGTGCATTTTTTTGAATAGGTAGTAATCTTTTATACAGATGGAAATCTAGAAACAGTCTCACTTAAAAATTAGTTTTCATAACATATTTGAAATTACTGTCTATTCAGCATGGTGGTCCCTCCTACCCACTGTCAGTTCAGTTCTGATGGAGGGTAATATTGAGAGCCCATGGGAAGTAATTCTCATTTTGCTTCTTTCAGTAAGAGCATTGCTATTCACTAATCCCTGTTAGCACATTTTAACTGAATATTTCTACCAAAGGGAGAAAATAAAACAGTTTATTGACTGAATGTTTGAGTTCTGGGAATTCCGGCTGAACTTGTTAGTTCGGATGGCAACATTAAAGCAATTGATACCAATTTAATTGACTCTGCTATGGGGGTCACCAATTCAACTTAACATGTAACTCAAATGTTAGGGCCTTTTAAAATTTTATTTATATATTTTAAAATTCATTTTTAAAAAATGGTGAATTCTAAATTATTTTATTTCCCTTCCTCCAATCCCTCCCCAACCCATTAAGAAGGCAAGCAAAATGATATCAATTATACATTTGAGATCATATAAAACATATTTTCATATTTGTCATATTGACCTCTGGAAAGCAAGAAAAATAAGGAAAGTGAAAAAAGTATGTTTCAATCTGCACTCAGAGTTCATTAATTCTGTCTCTGGAGATGGATAACATTTTCCATCACGAATCTGTTAGAATTGTCTTTGTTGTATTGATCAAAGTAACCACGTCTTTCACAGTTGATCATTGTTACAATACTGCTGTTACTATGCATAATCTTCTGGTTCTGCTCACTTCACTTTGTATCAGTTCATATAAGTCTTCTCAGGTTTTTCTGAAACCATTTCCCTTGTCATTTCTTATAGTATGATAGTATTTCATCAAAATCATATAACACAACATATTTAACCATTCATGTTGTGTCCTTTTAATTATAATATGTAGATTATAATATGAAGCTTCTGGTCCAGGAATTTTAGGAACAGATTTAGCATGAAATACTTTTTAAAAACAAACTTCAAATTTTAGTGTTTTTTTCCTAGGTAAAAATAATCTTAAGAGTATTCTTTAATAAATCAAGACATTTTGGTATCTCATTTTAGTCTGATAAGAGGAGCTTTTAGCCCAGATTTCTGTGGCTTTCATCTTTATTCCCTTGTTAACTTGGTAAAGTTTATTTATTTATTTTTAGGGGGCAGTGTAGAACAGATTCACTCCAACTATCTTTTTTACTTTGGTTTTGAGGAAAGAACATTAGACAAAGGATAGAGGTCCAATAGAATTTAAGCTGCTTGAATTCAATGATTTTATTTTTGTCATTGTGTCCCCAGTATCCAGCACAGTATTTGTCTCATATTAGATGTTTAATAAATGGTTGTTGAGTGAATGAAAGAAATCCTGTAGTGCCATATTTTACTTCACATTGGTATTTAATTGCTATTAATCACTATAGTTTATTGAATTCCACAGAAATTATTATTCTACAACTCCTGACTTCTTCTAAGGAGAAGCCCACCTGTGTTTAGATTGATTTTAGAAAGGAGGGATACACACACACACACACATAAAACTATATATAATCTTATAAAGTGGATTTTTTTAAAGCTCATCTCATATTATATTGTCTTGCTTAGGAAATGGCATGTGATTTGATATTTGAACACCAGTGAATCGAGATAAGTTGTGGGGAAAGTACATTTCTAATTGACTTAGAATTGGATTCATGTCCTAATACTGACATTAATTAGATAAGTAGTGATGATTAAGTCATCTACCTTTCTGAATTCTAGTTTCTTTATCTGTAAAATGTTTATAATAACTATTCTATCTACCTCAAAGATTATATGGGAGGCCACATATAATATTTTTGGAAGCATTCTGTAAACTTAATGCAAGTATAGGAATTCAGTGGATGAACATTGGTAGAAACAGGAACTGGATGTATGATTTCATTGACATAGGGAGCTACCAAGTAAGGTAACCTCTATTGATGTAGATCAACAACTTTTCTATAGCTCAGAATCTTACACAACTGATTAAGGATCTGAGAAGTTAAGTGACCTGCTATATCACATAGCCAATATGAGGCTTTGATTGAACTCCAATTTTTCTGCCCACAAGGCTGGCTCTCTCTATCTCTCATTAAATTAATAACAATAATAGGATCATAGGATCATTAGAGTCTTAAGGGATCTTAAAAGAGATCATCTAATCTTATCTCCTTACTTTACAGATGAGGAAATTGATGCTCAGAGAAATAAAGGAACTTAGGTTACATAGGTGGAAATAAAGAAACTGAGATTTAAACCCAAATCCAACACTTTATCCACTACCAAATGATTAGCAATAATAATAATAATAATAATAATAATAATAATAATAATAATAATACTCTAAGAATATAGTAAAAAAAGAGGGATCAGAATAATGACAACTAATCTTTATTCTGGTCATGATTCTGCAGTCAAAGTGATCAAAGAAAACCATCTTATTTTCTTTTTTTGTTAGCCATTTAAAAGAAATAGACTTCCTGACTTATTAGTAAATAAGATAGCTATTTCTAACAATACAATGAAAATGAAAATGGGGGTTGGGACTACCCCCCAATGTGCCCAACTGCCCAATGCACATTGCCTAATGTCCTGGGCTCTGCAGAACCTTCAAGAAATTAACACACTCACAAAATATGTTTTTCTTGCTCATTAACTTGATAAAGCCCACTGATTTTTTGGAATCACTGCAGCAAGTTGTAAATGATGTATGAAATGAAAAATCTCTCCTCACTCAGTGAACAGGGAAAGAACTGACAATGCTTTGTCATTGCTGGCGGGCTAGGGTGTTTGCTATAATATTTAAACTCTGTGATAGTCAAATTACACTGTGACCTCAAGAAAATGCCTGGATAAGAGCAGGATTAGTATACAAATGGACCCTATATTGTGAGCTTTCCTTCCTCCTTTGTATATTTCATTATGTATTTGAAAAGAATATGTCTGACCTGACCATGGCATATTTAGAACTATGGCTAAGAGAGTATATATGACCTGTCATCTTCTTGCTGGGTTCATGAATGATCTTTCTTCTTATTAGAAGCTAGGACTATTCTTCAAGAATATTGGTGGGGCTGGGAGCCTGTCCTTTTGCTTTTGGGATTAGCATTTTGGCTTAAATTGAGACACATCTTGCTGTCTATTACTCTCCATTATTATGGTTCAAGTGATGCTGTTATTATAATCAGGCCATTCTCTATCAAATATCTATGGAGTGCTAGCAGTGTGCTAGAAACTGTGGGGGATAAAAGAGCAATCAAAGACATAGTTTTTGCCCATAAGGCATTTATGTTATAGCTTGGAAGACAAGAGGAATGCATACAAGATAATAATGAGCTTATTTAATCATCACACAATATTTAAGGTTATAACTGCACAGGAAATGCTGCTAGGTATTGTTCAAAGCCATTTAAGCAGACCTGGGCTCCTCTGTTACTGTGATCCTCACTTCAACTATTTCTTTTTCAATTTTTACAATTAGGACATTTCTATTAACATTCTCTGATGCCTAATCATAGCATGGAGATGACCCTGGGTTCTCAAAGGCTGAACAAGCTAGCTGAGTACAAGTTATAAGGCTGGTCAGCTTCCTCTATTGGTCAGGAATTAGTTTTGTCTGTTTTTTTGAGGATCAGTCCAGCTAAGTTCCAAGAGACTTTATCAAAAGTTTGGGCAGATAATATTTTTTTTTGGCATAATAATTTATGAAGACCATCTACTAAGATGTAGAGGGTTTGTTATCTGCTTCAGTGGAGGATGAGCCAACATTGATAAAATATTAAGCCTTTCAAGTGATTGAGTATTGAAATAAATAGATTAAAGGAGATTATGACATCTTCTAGAAATTAGTGCTATCTATTATTGAGCTGATTGACTGTCTTTGTATATATGTGTCAATGTGACTCAGGGCATAAATTGTTGTTTAATCTTTGTGACCCTATGGCATATAGCACACCAGCATTGTACATGGACATTTCTTGGCAAGGATACTGGAATAGTTTGTCATTTCCTTCTCTAGTAGATTAAAACAAATAGAGGTTAAGTGATCACACAAACAGCAACAACAATAGCTAGTAATCTGAGGTTATATTGAAACTCAGGTCTTCCTGATTCCAGACTCTGTGCTCGATCCATTCAGCATAGGATTTGTACACAAATAAAACTTGGAGAATAGGATTGATACCCTTAGAGAGCTTTTTATTTCCTTATGGAAACTGTAGGATCTCAGGAATTTACTATTCAGAAATGTGCAATATAAAACTTGACCAATCTCTTCATCATTTTTTCTTTGCACTAGTATTAATGTATATATGGGATGGGGTAAGGTGGAATGGGGATTAAAGTAGGAAATCGAATAAGAATAAATAACAGGGTACAACCTTCCTTCATATTTTCCTTTGTGTTAAGTTCTAATGTCTGCCAAGTTGCAAATTGAAGGCTTCAGAACCCAAGTCTCTCTAGTTAGTCTTCCACATATACCAGTTCTCTCAAACCCACTCTGCTCTACTTGACCATACTCTAAGCCTCTGCTCTGAGTCCCTCTGCTAATTTGCCAACCAACCAACCTCATGCTAATTCTCTTTCCACAAAACTCAAAGCCCCAAATAACTAATGTTGGTTTCAAGGATAGGTCCTGGTATCACTGCCATACATCTGCAAATTCTCAGGTAGTTGCATTTCAGCACAACCTCTAGAGAACAGCTATTCTGATTTTCAATCCAGATATACCTATACTCTAACAATATTAATATCAACAGCATTTATAAACTGCTTATTATGTATCAGACTCTGTTAGGTGATAGGAAGGAAGAAGAAGGCAAACAAAAACAACTTGAAGAGGTTACATTCTAATAGGAGAGAGAATATGCAAACAACTATGTACATGTAATATAATGGCAGTAAAAACATGAGGGAACATCAGAAAAAAGGGAAAAAGGATTGAGAACTGGGTTTCCTAGAAAAGTAGAATTTGAGCTTAATCTCAAAGGAAGCCAGGAGGTGGAGATTAGAGTGTATAATAGTAATGATGGTGATCTTTGTCCTCTGATCTATAAGCTGTACACTGGGTTTATTAAAAAATGACAGAAGGAGTGCAGCCTTTATCATTTTATATGAGAAAAAAGAAAATCTATAATACAGCTGTTGAAAAGAAGTGCCCGGCTTTTTGCTCTCATGTACCCTGATGTGTGTAGTCTTAAGTAGAATTGTGGCTAAAGGTGACATCTTCCTGTGATGACTTTCATCATTGCAGTGTAGATAGGTATTGCATCGAGCAGTTAGGAAGGTCAGCAATGACATCCAGGGATGTGGTTCTCCACTTACTCTTTGCATACTAACTTGGGTTCTAAAAGCACTGTTTGGATTTTTTTTGGAGGGAGAAGTGGAACTCTGGTGAATGATTCATCTATAGACTAGGGATTGATTCTATCTATTTCCCGAGTATCAGTCTTGCTAAATTCTGATTGTCAATGTCTAGTTCCAATGAAGAGATCACTGTCAAAGATGTTTACTGATATAAATTTCATCACTGAACTCATATTGGGAATCAGTATGTTTCTATTACCAAAATTCCTGACCATATCAAGGCTGATTTAGTAATGGCAGTCAAATTATTTTCAATATGGAGTACCACACATTTGGACTTTTTTTCTGCCTTTCTTTTGTTCTTTCCCTCCATCCTTCCTTCTTTCTCCCTCTCCCTCTCTCCTTTTTTCTCTCCTTATTCTTCTCCTCTCTTTTCTCCCCCTTCCCCCATCCTTTCTTTTCTCTTTCTCCTAACAGAACTGGAATAAATTGGATTGATTGTGTCAAGGTTAATTGGGTGGTTATGTGTATATGTGGCTTGAGTCTTCTATAAAAAATGTCAATAGATCAGGAACCTCCTAGAGCAATCATCAATACATTGAATGTGAACTAAAACATTCTATTATTATGGGAGGAATATCCTATAAGTCTCAGTTGCTTTGAAAAATACTAGAAAGACATTAGTTGTCAGGTTTAGACTAGGCAAAAAAGCATTTCAAGATTTGCAAGTGAAAACTCATTTTTTTCTATTTCAGTGAATACATAAAATATATTCTCCTTGAAAGTATAGATAATTCTGGACCAGATCATCAAGCGTCTTCACAGTTTTGACCAATAGAAATAGAAACAGTATATCTTACCTATGATGATTTGACTGGTCACTAAAATTACCTTGTCAAAGAATGCTCTTTGTTCTAAAAGATTATTTTCATTCTTTCTTGGGGGTTTGTAAATCCATCTCTTGGCTTGTCAATCAGAGTTAGGGTTATAAGGTTTTGAGTTACACTGACCTTAAAGCAAATCTAGTCTAGCCCTGTCATTTTAATAGAGAAGAAAAGGAAATCAGTTGGTAAAATGACTTGTCCAAAGTCATCACACAGTATATAATGATGGTGATAATTACATCAACAAACATTTACAGAGTATTTTAAAGTTTAAAAATAGCAAGTAGCAAAGTCAAGATTCAGTTTCAAGTTTGAATCCTGAGTCAAATGCAGAGCTTTTCCCACTCCTATTTGAATGGTCAAAGGAAAAAAGGGGCATGCAATAGTTTCGGTAATCCTAATCAGTAACAAATTGAAAGTTTATAAAAGGAAAACAATGTTCTTGTTGTAGCCTTTAGATATCATAAAAAGTTTTTTTTTTTTTTAAATCTACATCATCTCTGTTTAGGATGTTTTGTATATTTGTAATGGCTATACCAGCAAGAGCAATACTTTATGTTATTAAAAAAAAAACTCAGATCAGATCATAGATTTCTTGCCAAAGATTTCTGTGCTGCTTAGATGCCTCTCATTACTTGGAATGGTCATGCATTTCGGTTAACATTTTTTTTCTCCCAGGGATATTCTGATGCAATGTGGCATGCTGGTTGCTTTTTACTAGCTTAATCTGCCTCACAAGACTGGGTCATCCAGAGCAAAACACATTCTATGTTTCTGTGTGCATGTGTTGACAAACTTATCCTCTGAAAGGACACATTTTAGGATCAGCAGTAAATGTAACACATTAAAATGAAAAGTTAACATCTTCCATGCAAATCTACTCCTTAGTCTGGATTAATGAATGCAACTCAAAGTTGATTTTCTAGGGAATTCATTGTAGCACAAGCTAAAGTTGACCGCTAATCAATAAAGACTTTGAGTGGAATGATAAAAATGTAAGATATTTGTTTAATATGAGACACCGAGGTGGCTCAGTGGATAGAAGCCAAGGTCTGGAATCGGGGAAATTCATCTTCCTAAATTCAAATCTGGTCTCACCTGCTTATTAGCTATATGGACATGAGCATCACTTAACCCTATTTGCCTCAGTCCCCTCATCTGTCAAAGGAGCTAGAGAAGGAAATGGTAAACATTCTAGTATCTTTGTCAAGAAAACCCCAAATAGGGTCAAAAGGAATTGTATATATGTATACGAAAAGGAATTAACAACAAGATATATGTGTTCTATCCAGTCTAGTCTGAAGTAAGCCCAAAGAACTGTACAGGGAAAGAGCGCTGGGTTTGGAGTCATTTGATTCAGATTCAAATTCATGGTCTGCAACTTATTACTAAGTGGATATCTTTTAGCCTCTTTGGGTCTCAGTTTATCTGTAAAATGAAAGGAATGAATTGAAAAACTCCAAGGTTCTTTCCTGAGAATAAGTTTCTAGAGAAATTAATTGGGTTTATCTCAGAGACTCATCATAAGGAGACTTCAAAGATCATTTAGTCCAATTCCTTGCCTTCAGGCAAAAATGTCATTCTGTTTTCAAGATCTTTAGGGAAAGAAATTTTATAACCTCTATAATAATCCATAGAACAGAATGTACATTTCTAGGTCCATCATAATTCCATTTCCCTTTGTTCCATTTTAGTGGAGAATTTTATTTTATTTTATTTTTTGCTGAGGCTATTGGGATTAAGTGACTTACCCAAGGTCACACAGCTAGGAAGGTGTTGAGGCTGGATTTGAAATCAGGTCCTCTTGACTTCAGGGCCAGTGTTCCATCTACTGTGCTATCTAGTTACCCTTTTAGTGGAAAATTTTAAAAACATTCACCACAATCTGAATGTTCAAGCCATTTTGAAATACTTTTTCAGTTTTATTTTTTTAAAATTTTGTTTCTTTAAAATTTCTCCTCATAGCTCCTATTCTTTTACTCTAATTATTAATTCTCTTCTGTTATAGGATCACAGATCCAGAGTAAGGAGATATCATAGAGTTGACTGAGTCCAGTGGTTCTCAAGAATCCTAGGAGGTCTCTGAAACCCTTTTAAAGGACTTACAAATTCAAAATTAGTTTTTATTTCTAATATGCTAAGTATCTATAAATATAATCCACATAAATAAAAACTCTTTGAATAGATTCTCAATAATTTTTCAATAGTATGAAGATAATGAGAACAGAAGTTTGGGAGCCATTCATGTAGTCCAATTCCCTCAATTTACTAATGAAGAAACTAAGAGAACTCTTTTAGACTTCTTCCTAAGTTCTTCATATTATTTTAAAGCATGAAACATCATATTTTCACACATATACCTCTTGATTCAAAACAGATGTGTTTCTGCTTGACATAGTGGCGCACACTTTTAATTCCCCATTATTGACCAGAGGTTAAGCTGCTGGTTTGTTTGAGTTCTAGAATTCAGAATTGTAATAAAGCTGAAGGAGAAAATGATTTTCAAATGACTTCAGCACTGTTAAATGCTCCAGAGAATCAATGACAATAGGAATAGAAAAAAAAAGATGTCTGAGTTTAGTAATAAAGCAATATCCATTGACTTCTAAGAGTAACATTTCAGCACAGGGATGAGACAGAAACTACATATCAGGGGATAAAGGTAAGAATAAAGTGGAGAAGATGTGATTAAACACTTTTTGGACATTTTTTTCCATCCCTTATAGTTCTTAGTCTAATGTGTCTATACCATCTTACAAGGGAAAGATGGACAAATTTTTTTCCAATAAAGATAAGTCTTTGTTCTTATTGCTCTGGGTTCTTTGGTCATATTTTTGCCCCCCATAAGTTATGAGGCCAATGGATGTGGATAGTCAAGGTCAATAAGAAACAAAGACCCTTCTGGGGAACAGAGGGGATGTTTTGAGTCATGCTCCAAGAAAGAAAATAAGAGTTCTGGCAGGATTGAGCCAAAAGTTCATTGGGTTGTCAATTCATATTGATTCAGTAGATTTCTTTCTTTTTTCTTTTTTTTTTTTTTTGATAGGGTTGATAAATGGGTAAATCAGAGAAATGTATACATTATTTAATTAGATTATTGCAAAATATTTGATAAACTATCTCATTCTGTTCTTGGGGAGAACTCTTTTTTTTTTTTTTTTCTTCTTAACTTCCCTCTCATCCTCCCAGGCATTCAGACTTATAACCCCTGTGTCATCTTCAACTCTGCAATCTAATCGTTAGGACATTTATCCTGACATCAAGTTTAGATTTAGCCTTTTGCAATTTCTACCCACATCTAAGCACTTGTCAAGTACTATTGTTTCTTCTTTTATAATATCTCTCATATATGCCTCTTTGTGTCCTCTGACACTTCAACCATTCTGTGCAACTTTCATTACTTCATGCCCAGACTATTGCAATAACTTTCTGGTTGGTCTTCATTCAAGTCTTCTTCTCTGTAATCTACCCTCAATTCAGCTGTCCTAAAACAAAGATCTGCCCATGTTGCTACCTCTTTAATAAACTCTAGTGGCTATTTCATCCAAGATCAAATGTGATATCCTCAGTTTGTTTTTCAGGCTCTTTATTATCCAGTTTCTTCTATTAATCTGGATTTGAGAAAACTCAGTAGATATGATAGCTAGATGTCATCTATCAGAAGGGTTCTCAGAGCAGAAATTAGACTTCTGATTGACTTCTTCTGTTGTGCCTCCAGAACTAGGAGTCTTAGGTGGAAGTTGCAAAAAAGGCTCATTTAAACATGATTTTAGGGATTTGTGTGGTAAAGTTCAAAGCTATCCAGAAAAGGAATGGGTTGCTTTGAAAGGTGTTGGAGACCTCCTAGGAGGGAGAACCTAAGTAGAGATTAGCTTTTTATTTGTTTGATATAATATGATTTCAAGTATGGGTTGGACTAGAGGGCCACTGAGATCTCTTCCAATGCTCAAATTCTGGGATTCTGTGAGGTGAGAGGCAGGTTTATAGCACTAGTTTCAAAAGCATATGAACTCAGCCTAAATATGGGAGGATCAAAGCACTTTAGAGGGCTATGGCAAATGCTGGCAAGGTTTTAGTTTGGTTCAGATGGCCTCCCTTCCTAAGGCAGCTTCTATTTGTGTCAATGGTCTGAAAACATCCTGTTTCTTACTCCTATGGACTGACATTGTGGTTTAACTGAAAACAATCTTCTTTTTCCCTTTTCTAAATTCTGTAGTACAAAGTATATAGTCAAATCAAGAACAACTTAACTTTATTGTAATATGTTGGAATCCTGTTATAAATGAGGAATAAGTAAGAGAATGAAATATCTTTTGGAACAATTGGCAGAATGATTTGAAACGCCTGGAGAGACTTACATGAACTGATGCTGAGTGAAGCGAGTAGAACCAATAGAACATTTTACATAGCAACAGCGCTTTTCAACAGTGAGGTGATTTAGGGCAGTTCCAATGGTCTTGTGATGAAGACAGCTATCTGTACCCAGAGAGAGGACTGTGGGACTGAGTATGGATCACAAACATATATTTTCACTTTTTTTGTTGTTTGCTTGCATTTTGTTTTCTTTCTCAATTTTTTTTCCTTTTTTGATTTGATTTTTCTTGTGCAGCATGATAATTGTGGAAATATGTATAGAAGAATTGCACATGTTTAACATATGTTGGATTACTTACCATCTATAGAAGTGGGAAGGGAGGGGAAAACTTTTAGAACACAAGGTTTTATAAGGGTGAACACTGAAAGTTATCTATGCATATATTTTGAGAATAAAAAAGCTTTTTTATTAAAGCTTCTTAATTTTCAAAATATATGCATGAATAATTTTTTCATGGCCCTTTCCCCCACTCCCTTTCCTAGATGGCAAGTAATCCAATATATGTTAAACATGGTAAAAATATATGTAAAATGCAAGCAAACAACAACAAAAAAGTGAAAATATTGTGTTGTGCTCCACACTCAGTTTTCACAGTCCTCTCCCTGGGTGTAGATTCCTCTCTTCATCACAAAATCATTGGAACTGGCTTGGATCATCTCATAATTGAAAAGCGCCAAGTCCATCAGAATTGATCATCATATAATCTGATCTTTTGGTTCTGCTCATTTCACTTGGCATCAGTTCATATAAGTCTCTCCGGGCCTCTGTGAAATCATCCTGCTGGTCTGGTCTTACAAAACAATAATATTCCATAACATTCATATATCATAATTTATTCAGTCATTCTTAAGATCTCTTTGAGATTTATTGTTACTCTTCCTTGTTTTTCTGACATAGTAGCTGTATATTTAGAATTACTTCAGTTTTCCCATCTTTGAGATGGGGATAATATTACCTGCTCCATATACCTTGTAGACTCTTTGTGAGAATCAAATGAGACTATATGCCGAGGATATTGCATGTCCTACCAAATTATACAAATATTCACTATTGGGGCATGTGGTACAAAGCCTAGAGTGCTAGGTTTTGAGTCAGGAAGGACTGAGTTCAATATAGTGTTATATGAGACTCCCCCCAAAAGTTAATGCTATTCTTAGCTATAGTTACAAGGAAATGATATGTAAGAGCATGAAAAGCAATGATTCTTCTATATTTGCTCTATTCTGCTCTGAATACATGTAGACCACATTAAGTTTTGGGTGCTAAGGAAATAACTAAGTGGAAATACGTTAAGAAAATGGTGATTTACATGGTAAGACTACTGGAGCCATCCAAGGGTCTGTTAAAGAA
The DNA here is from genome assembly GCF_048593235.1 of Sminthopsis crassicaudata. Taxonomy (NCBI): domain Eukaryota; kingdom Metazoa; phylum Chordata; class Mammalia; order Dasyuromorphia; family Dasyuridae; genus Sminthopsis; species Sminthopsis crassicaudata. Next base: position 135,598,841 of record NC_133620.1, read on the forward strand.
ACTTGGGATTTTTAGAAGGCTTAGGGGAAAGTGATAGCTTTCTTAAAGTATTTGAAAGATTGTCATGTGAAAAAAGATTCTATGTATTTTGCTCATTTTTCAGAGAATAGGACAAGGAACAACAAACAAAAACTTTAATTAGAAATAAGGAAAAATTCCTAATCATCAGAGGGATTTTATATATATATATATATATATATATATATATATATATATAGAGAGAGAGAGAGAGAGAGAGAGAGAGAGAGAGAGAGAGAGAGAGAGAGAGCGCACAGACTCAAATATTATGTTGGATAAAAACAAAAACCCTCTTAGTTCTTTAAAAAATATGGCTGTATTGAATGAAACAAAGAAGATGTTAAAATTGGAATAAAACAAAAGAATACTTGTTTATTGTATACTTATTTAGATAGTTATTACTAAGTACAGCTTCTAAAACATCTAGTTAATCATTAGTGAGTAGTTTAGGCACCAGGAGAATTTGGTTCCATAAATTGATTTTGATGTTGATTGTACTTTTTGAAGTTTAAGCACCAATGGGAAATTGCTTTCTTTAAAGCCTAGTATTCCAGAAAATGGGTAGCAGGAAAAGTGACAGACTAGATGAGGTAACATCATATCTTTCAGTCTCAAAACAGGTCTTTTCTTTACATTTTTTTTTAAATTTAAAGATTGTTTAGATGTGAAAAAATGAATTATCAGCTTTGATCTTTTCTGCATTCCTTGGAGTGCCAAAATTTTCCCTTTCTCTAATCTGTGGTATACTCACTGATAATCATTATTGCTCTATTAAAAGATATATGGGGAAAATGGAACAGTCTCCTATGATCTTGAACATATGTATCCCTGAGGCAGTGCATTAAATTTGAGAAGGTTAACTATAATGCACAGGGCTACTAATCTTTTTTGCATTTCACTAACATTTTTATATCTAAAATAACAATAAATTTATAATTTTTTTCTGTTTTTCTTAGTTTTAGTCCCTCTTGTCTGCATGTTTGTCTTACTTCCTTCTCCCCCCCACTAAATAATTTTTGATAATCAGATCCATCACATTAGTTAATAATCCTTCCCTTCACCTTCATTCAGTTTTCTAAGAAATAGTTGTCTTTTTCTAATTAAGTTATTTAAGTCAAAGGGCAGATAGATACAATGGCAAAAATTCCAATTATTCCCACCCATCACAATGTTCTATTTTCTCCAGGAAAACTTTTTCTTAGAATTCCAATCCTTACCCAGTTTGAATTATATCTAAATTATAGTTCTTAGAAGTAAGGAAATAGATCTCAAATAGTTTTTGCAACTATATTTCATACTTAGCTCATGCTGAATCAGATTCTACTAGTATCTCCCTAGCTGCAAATCAAGAGACTTTGGAATATGTATTTTTTTTCTTTTTGAGTTTTAAAGAATTATTTATTAAGTTGCTGCTGATAGTATGTTATTTAGTCACTAGGGAATCTACTTCATTCTATACCAATCTACTTGGAAGTGAGTTGTAACCTACAGGACAATCAGGCTGCAAGTGTGATTAAATCATGTGTAAATACCAGTAATCCTGTTTTCTTGGACTGCCAGGTCTGGTCCAATTTTGAAAGTCCAATGGGAATTCTTTGGGTAAATATACAACCCTGAAGATCACTGCATAAAAAGAGAACTGTTATATTAAGCAGCATGGCATATTTAATTTTAATATTAGCCTATGAGATTAGCAGAGATGGAATTTACTTTAGGAAAGGGAATTGACAAAGGTCACCCGGGGGAAAAATCTTTTTGATAGATTTTGCAGTTTCTGCATAGGTAAGGATTCTATATTTTTTCTCTTATTCCTTGTTGTTAAGTAATGATTCTAAGGGATGTTAAAGGCTGGGGCAGTGAAGATGGAGACACTGAGGGCTTCAAAATTTGGACCTGGAAACTGGCCTCCTTTCCCTTTTCCCCACCAAATTTCTTTAAAAATTATTTATTGATCCTTTTATTTCCCAATACCACAAACTTTCCACTAAACCTTTCTCTGTAATCAAGGAAAAAAAGTTAAAACAAACTGACATATCAACCACGTGTGACAATATGAATAACATTTCAAATCTACAATCTCTCTGGTCATTGCATTTTTCTGAATTCTATTGTCTTTTATATTGCTTTCCTTTATAGCCAGGTACTTATTAGTGTGAATAATGAAGTCTGTGAAATGGTTGCATTTTTTTTTTGAATTCTCATTGCATAGTTTCATCGGGTTGAAACTAATTACAATATTTTATATGATGATAACTTTGAGGAGTGTGAATTATAACATGTGCCACCACTTCACAGGACTCATTATTTGTACTAATCTGGACCTACCTTCATTATTGTTGTCATAGTATAGATTTTTCTTGGTTCTGCTTTCTTCACTTTAAACCAATTATTCATGCAGGTCTTCCTACATTTATTGGAATCTTTCATATTCAATATTTATAATTATGCAATATATCTTATTGCATTCCCTATTCCCCAATGGATAAATGGCCATTTCATTTTCAACTTTTTATTATGATTAAAAAATGCTATTATGAATATTTTGGGATATACTCTACATTCCTCGTGTATATTTCCTTGTTGGAGGCATATATTCACTAATGATAATGATGGGTTAAAGGGTATCATCATTCAAGTCACATTTCTTGCAGAACTGAAAATTATTTTAGAATGGCAGGTCCAATCCATAGCTCCACCAAGAATATATTAATTTCTCTCTCTCTACATACATACATACATTATATATACCAACACACACACATATATACACATACATGTATACATATTTTAAAAAGTACCTATTCTGTGTTCTGTGTCAGGCACTGTGCCAAGCATTGGGATTACAAAGAGGGACAAAAGGTAGCCTCTTGTTTTTGAGGAGCTCATATGGATTATCCAATTTCTTGAATAATGAAAAAGGATTCTGAGATGAAAATCAGAATATTGTAGTGAAAAACAAGGCTGGGTTTGAAGTCAGGAGATCTGGATTCAAATCTTACTTAATCTATTTTTTGACCAGGGCATAGTCACATAGACTTCAATTTTGTTATCTGTAAATCTGTACATCTTGGGGTTGGTGTGAAAAAATCTTTTATCATCCCTTGTGCTATTTAAATGTGTTATTTGTTTATTTTATCTCTTTGGACATTTTCTGACCTCCCTAGCCTTATTTTCAATCTCTCATGCCCTTGTTCTCTAGACTCTCGAGTCTGTACATAGTGATGGTCCCCAGATAGAGTTTAATCAAATAAAGGCTGCAGATCTGGGAAGCTAGGTTGGCTAAGGCAGCCTCGTTTCCCTGCACCAGCTGATGATCAGATCATTTTATCATCGCTATGATCGATCTTCTGTCTTACCAGGCACTGAAAATACAATTCCTATTACTGTAATGGCCATTATATTACATAAACATCTGGTGTGACTTATCTCCTCCTGGTGACTTCAGGCTCTGTGATCTAGCCAGCCTGCTCTGTGTTGATTCACGCCTATTGGAATAAAACCTCAGGGGTTCACATGCCTACTTCAAATGGCCTCCTATGCTTGTTAAGTCAGTATCAGTAAGAGACAAAGCTTGAACAGTAGGCTTCCACGTAGCTTAGCTTTATTATTACCTGAAACCTGTATTCACAATCCCATTTTAGAATCCTAGAGCAGCTTTCAGCTACTGTTAACAAAAAGGTTCGAAAGTCCCAAGGAATTTAAGGAGAATCTGTATACTTGTGTTCTAATCCTGCTATACTACTTATCTCTGACTTAAGGTAAAATTTATATTGTCTCTGGGTTTTGAGTTGGTCTTCTTTAAAAATCAAACCACCACCACTACCAGCAGGAACAGCTTCATTTGTGGAAGGAGGCTGGATAAAGTGACCTTTTCCCCTTTGAAGTCTCTGATCCTATAAAAACATAGGATTGCATCATTGTTGTTCATTTGTTTTCAGTCGTGGCCAAAACTTTGTGTCCCCATTTGGGGTTTTCTTGGTAAAGATACTGGAGTGGTTGCCATTTCCTTCTTCAGCTCACTTTATAGATAAAGAAACTGAGGCAAACTGAGTTAAATGATTTGCCTAATGTCACACAGCTGGAAATATTTGAGGTGAAATTTGAACACAATTTTTCCTGACTCCAGCCCTGGCACTGTTCACTGCACCATCTAGCTGCTCTGCATTGCATCATAGCATCCCTGTTATACATATACAAAATCCTTTCTGCCCTGTAGTTCTCCCAATCCTCACCTAGCTAACATAATTTTAAGTATTCTTTTGGAATTTAGTGTCTGTTTTACAGTTTATGGCATAGAAATATTAAATAACTCTACTTGAGTAGTTGTGGCAGCCAGAGAAGAATGTTGGCTTATTTTCTTTTGATTGTAAGCAGCCTAGTTCTGTTCTTCTTTAGTTATACTTGTTCCTAAGAATCCAGCCCAAAGAATAGACCTTGGCGCTCCTTAAGAGTTATATCTATAAAGGTAGTGAGCACACTTTGTTCCTTCCTTTGTTATCTTTTACTTGAGTGTGACTCTGTCCAGAATAAACTGTACCACCTGTCCTTTTTCTTGCCCCCACCTCTAACTTGCCTGTGGCAGATTGTCTAGGCATTTTCCCCTAAAATGGAGAGGACATAGATTTTCATGAGTTTCTGATACAACTCCTGAAGTGTAATACTTAGCCAGGAGCCCAAGATGAATATATTATGTAGCAGTTATCAGCAGCAATTTCTACTCTCCAATAATATGATCTATTTAAGAGTTACTCCTTCAGGCCCTGAGACCTACATAGATATGCATTTACTTTTTAGCAAACTTTACACTCACGAATATATCTCTTCCCACCAATTTGGAACCCCATTCAGACCCGAGTAGCTTAAGGTTAATATCACCTTTGCCACAATAAAGAATTTATAAGTATAGAGTTCTTAGGTTCTCTGATTTCCAAAATTTGATCAATCCCTGACTGTCTCCTGCTATAGACAATCTTATTCTGTAAGCCCCCTATTCATAGAATCATAGATTTAGATATATAATGGACTTCAGAGACTCCAGAAGAGAAAAGGGAAGTATTGAGAGCTGAAGGGACTCAACCAGTATCATACCTGAAGAAAATGGCATTTGAACCTATGTCCTCTGTCTTTAAATCCTAAGAAATCTGTTGGCAACTTACTATGGTCTGGTTGTTCTAATGGCATCAATAAATATCATGTGTGCTGGGTTTCTATAGGTGGGGTACCTTTTTCCCCTGAGAATCTTTCTTAATATAAGAAATAATATAACATAATTATAATTAATTAATATAATATAATTTTCATAATATAAGGAGCCAGAGCACAATTCACTATACAGTTTCCAGCAATGAACTGAGTAATCATTATAATCCAGAAAAATGAAATCTCCTTAAAAACAGGGATTATTTTATCCTTTTCTTTGTGCCCTAGCACAGTGCTGTTTACATTTGTTGTTGTTCAGTCATTTTTCTATAGTGTATGACTCTCTGTGATACCATTTAGTGTTTTCTTAGCAGAGATACTGGAATGGTTTGCATTTCTTTCTCCATCTCATCTTACAAATGAGAAGAAACTGAGACAGAGTTAAGTGACTTGCACACAACTAATAAGTACCCGAGATTGGATTTGAACTCAGGAATATTCTTCTCCTTGACTTCAGGCTCAACATTGTATCCACTGTACCACCTACCTAGTACATCTTTGGTACTTAATATGTTTATTGAACTGAGTTGAATGTTGAAGAATGGTGACTTCAAAGGTTTTGACAACTGGTCTTGTGAAAAGAAAAATCATAGAAAGTATCTTTAAGAAAGTATCTCATATTACAACTGTATCCAGTGTCTTTCTTGCCCTCTCAGGATTTGAGGGGTATTGTAAATGCTACAGTATTCTGAGGCATCTTGCCATTGGCGCTCAATATAGGATACAATGCCAAAGTTTTAACGTCGTGTTAGAAATCAAGATTATTTAATGGTAGTTGACATGAACTACTCTGATTGTTCCAGGGCTTTCCTCCAATGGATTTTGAATGGTCTACTCTGTTAACTTGGTTCTCATTACTACAAAACCTGAACTCTACATTCTTGAATCTACAAACAGTATGTCAATGAGCCCTTCCTTCCGCAGTCTGAGCAGGGTTAGCTGTGTCTGAAATGATTAGTAGAGTGGGCGGCATATACATTTCTGTGTCTTGATTACCTTGTAGGGAAGAACTCTCTCACTGCCTGAGTGTCATGGACAACATTTACATCAGAAATTGTCCTTTTCATTTCTGTGACATACAGTGATTTAGTCTCAGTGGTGAGGGTTTTGTTTTTAGCCATCAAATGTTGTTCAGTTTAAAGATGTCATTTTAGGGCTTTGTGAAATGATACTATACCATAACATGTCATTTAGACTATCTCTAACATGGCAGTGCAGAAATGTATAGTGCAGTCATTGCAATATGTGCGGCAAGCTGACAATGTTCCAGTGCTATCTGGAGTTTTGAACATATCAAAGCAAGGACAATTTTGTCCAATATCTGAAAGCTCTACATATTGCTAATGAGCAACTCAACATCTGCCACAATAGATAGTTGTGGTTGGTTCACATAGTTGGAGGCCCATCTTTCTAGTAACAAATCTACATATTTCTATAGCCCCAGAAAGGAAATACATATCTTGGCAACTACTGCCTTGGATTCTTTTGGGGAGGTTTTTCCACAAAGTAGTGACTCTGGGTTTTGATAGCATGTGTTAGTGGAAAGAATGTAGACTCAATTTTTTAATGATGCTTAATTAACTGTGTGATTATGGAAAAGGCATTCCATCACTAGGAATTTCCATTTCATTGACTGTAAGTAACACTGAGGTAAATGTTAGAGAGTTAGGTAATAGTGAACTGTTACTATACTTTTGAATGTGCTCTTATCATATGAGGAGAAGTTGGTTCCACAGCATTTGGTGACTAGCCTCTCCTTTTTCTTACATTCTGAGTGAATGTTCTATTTTCTTATAGAGTATCTTCTTCGTTCTCAGAGAAAGTGGACTTCTCTTGTAGGGATCCACTTCTCTGGACATCTTTGGAGACCTAAGGGGATCTGGGAATGGTTCTTGAGTGACTCAGGTTACTGGAGAATAAAAGCTGCTGCCACTGCTTGCTATATAATACTATAGTCTCAGGCTCATGTATAAGCATTACTTCTGAGGTACCACTCATGTTCACAACTAAAAGAAGGAAACTTCTTATATAATTTGCTCACCAGGCAAGAAATAACCAGTGTTTGAAATATAAATTGTTGAAGAGTGACTGTTGTTGATTTAAAAAAAAGTATGATGTTAATAACAAGAATTTCAGATTTTTTGCTCTTACTCTGGGTTGTAAATTACCTGGGACAAGCAAAAATATTGATGTGGTTTCATTTTGTGGAAGACATCATTTCTGTTGACACTCTTGACTTGAAAAGTCTGATCTTGACCAGATGCAACTTAATGGGCTGGTTTCTCATTCTTCAGTGACTTCTATTTTGTGTCATATATGTCACATTGCCCTCTTCTATTGTATTTTTAATTTTATGTTGTTTAATAATGGATTCTATTTTTAGGAAATGTGCAAATATGTTACTTCGGTGATTATTAGAAAAAAAAAACAGCTGCTGTTGGTATGGGAAAGGCTAGTGAAAGGAAATAGTATCAGGAACACCAAAGGAAATATAGTAAAAAATAAAAAAAATAGTGCCAAGAACTGACAAATTGTTGTAGCAGAACAGTTTAATTAATTCTCCCAAAAGAAGCCATGGTTTTCAGAGGGAACTGGGAGGTAGAAGGATGTGTTGCTGATTCATCTATAATATGGTGAAGATTTCTTGAAGTTTAAAGAACAGTGAGAAGATCAGTTAAAAACAACCACTCAAAACAACTATTAATCACTGTCAAGAAGAAAAAACAATTGTTATGGTCAAGACAACACAGATATTGGATAATTAGGAAAATAGTATTTTTACCAACAAAATTAATTTGTCATTTAATATATAATATTAAAAGTAATATATATTGTATACTATAGAATATTGCATATTATTTAATAATATATAAATATATAAATAGTATGTAGAAATATGTAATATAAATAATTACACAATAAAATATAATACTACATGTAATATTAAACAATATGAAATATAAATAAATTGTCAGAAGGAAACCAGGTGAGTCTAAAAGATCTGGACCTTTTTATCATCAGACTGTAGTATAAAAAATGTTTGAGGGATTAAAATTTTTCTAATTATCCCAAGAGAGAGAATAATAAACTCTTTTAAATGTATCGATACATTGAAGAGCAGAAGTATAAAAGGAATTAGAAAAATAATCCCAATGGAATATAAACTCATATAATACCATGCAAAATGAAAAGTTAAGAAATTTGCCTAAAATATGAAGCTGAACATGCTTCTGTGGCCCAGGAATTCACCTAAATTAAATCCCATTGAAAATTTGAAGGTTACAATCAGTGTTAGACTTGGGGAAAAATGGACTATTCATGAAAGGCATGTTTAATATCCAAAATGATGAGTATGGTTTCTATGATGATGATTTTAAAAAATGTAATAAATCCTATGATCCCAGCACCAAATTCTATAAAATAATTGATATAGGAAAAGGACATACATATTAAAAGACATTTTTAAAACATGAAAACTTAATTATTTTACTTTATCCTGATTAATTTATACATCAGTCTAAGTGATATAGAAGCAATAAGGACTCTTGTTATTCCATGTGAGAGGTCCATTTACTGTCAGAAGAATATTATGCTTCTGTTTATTATCCTTGAACTTGATTGCATCAGGAGAGAAGTATAATTTCTCAATATCAGAATATCGGGTTTCTAATTATGCCCCAAAATGGTGATTCTAAGAAGTGGTCTTATGTTCCAAGGTAGAGGCCATATTCAAAGGCTTGCTAGAATAATACTGTATGGTCTTCAGTATCTGGTTTTAGTGTTATTTCTCTTTATTGCTAGAAGGGGTATTGTTTCAGTATCTGAAACAGGAAAGGGACAAAATGACCTTCAATTTTATTACTTTATTATTTGAAAAATTAGTATATATTAAATCTCATCTTAGAGTCACATAGTAGCCTTTAAATATGGTAATTCAAAAGATCCAAAGTGCTAAAGGACACAAAAAGAAGAATGTCATCAGAAAGAGTATCAGTTTCCCTAATTTGCACATATAAGAAAGCTTTAGAATATCTTCTCAATGAAATAGTAAGTTTGCTTACATTATGGTTCTAATCTCATATACATGTGTATGTGTGTGTGTGTGTGTATATATATATGTATATATATATATATATACATATGTATGTATTTATATATTTATACATACATACATCTATATCTTTTTAAATCTATCTAGATTGATTGATCTATCTGTCTGTTCATCCATCCCATACTAATTTCCCCCACTTGTCAAACTGAGGAAATTTCATTCATATCATATACCTTGTTCCTAAAGTCCTTAGTAATTTTGACTCTGACCCTCTCAAGAGATTAGACTAAAGGAATCAGTACAAATGACTTTCAACATTCCTTCCTCATATCATTGGAAATTTCCCAAGTACTTTAGCAAGAATATTCATGCCTAGATTTTCATTATTTGACTCTTTTGGCACTTGAAATATAGTCTCATGTTTATGGCTATGTTCATGTGTCTTCTGAAAGTCATGGGAGAATTAAGAGCAGTTGACTATTCAGAGATGCTTAATGGGAGAAAGGCAGCAGAATTTAAGGCTGGGATGGAGAATCTTGAGCCATAGATCTGATGGAACTTTGGCTGGGTTTTTTAACCAGCTGACTGGAAGTAGCAGAGACCACACAAGATAATATTATACTAGTGACAGCACTTTAGCCAAGAGCCTAATTCTCCCCTTTCTCCCACAGACTATTGTTATTTTTCCTTTCAAAACTGGTCCTCTGAGAGGCAATAAGAGCAGTTAAAGAACTGCTAAAGTAATAAGCACATTGATTTTTGAAAGCTTTTAAAAATCCATTTTATTTTTTTTTTTGAGAAAGGTAGAGAGAAGTTATTTACTATCATATATATTTTTATCTCCCACTATGCCAAAATTAGAATTTATTTTGGTAAAAGGCTAAGAAATAAGAAATAAATTTTAATCAATCAGGAAACATTTATTAAGCACCTACTATATGTTGAGCACTAGGGATAAAAATGGCAAAAAATAAAACAGTTTCTGCCCGTAAGGAGTTTACATTTTGTTGAGAGACAACATTTAAGTATATGAACATACAAGGCTATAGGGATAAATACAGGTATATTTTCTCAGAGAAGTTAATTGGCAGATCCAGGGATGTAAAATCAGGACTAGAAAATTAAACAATATATCCACTCTTCTAAAATGTAGGGAAATATCTTCATAATATATATTGTATCTTCAGAATTCCATTAGAAAGTAAAATTATTAAAATTTTGTGGTTTGAAAACAAAATATACATAAAAATTTAAAAAAATCCACAAAAAGACTAATCAGAAGTAGTTGACAAAGGTGATCTTATTTTTAAGAATACCCCAAAATGTCTTTGTTTAGGGATAACAACCCAATGATGACAGAGTTACAGTGAAATTCCAGTGTGGCAATCCAGAGGGAAGGAGTGAAAGTGGTTATGCCTTGTTAAAAATAAATGGCCTTTAAGGATTTCTTTTCTTTATTACTTACAGTGAAGCATAAAAAGAAGGGAAAAAGAACATTAAAAAAGAAGCATTTGCCAGAAGTAGAATGAACAAAATGGCATTATAATAATGATTATAACATAATGATTTGGTTAGTTTATGCCAATATGTTGACTACAGAAATTAATTTTTGTTAACATGTCATGTTAACTAGAAGAATAGTTACTGAGTGATGGCTGGAACTAATTAATTCATGGGTGATTGTTTTACTGTCTTAAATTATTTTATTTATCCTGGCTGACCACAGGATCAAATCCAATAATGAAGACTGTGTTAAGAGAAAAATTGAACTTCTAATTTAAAGATGCTTAATTTAGTGCCTTAGTTCTATTCAGAATGGGGCAAGGTCTACTTGATCAGCCTTCAGGCATTTTGGTAGTATCTCAGAGTATTTGAAGTGTTAGAAATATACTATAGATAAATTGTACTTTCTCTCAAATTACTTACTTATTCAGCTTATCTTGTCTCTGTCAGAAAAGAAGGAAAAGTTTCGCAAACTCTTCACTTTCTATCCTAGCAGAAGAAAATCACTGTAAGTCCTTCCTCCTAATAATTTTGATATTGTACTTCTTATAAAGTTGTTAAAGGCAGTTATTACATTTTAAATGGATCCACAAAATGAAGGAAATATTGGTCTTCTGAAGTACAATTTATTCTGTGATTAGCAATGGCCAAAGGGATTCTCTCTGAAATTTTTGCTTGATGGCTGAGAATTTAGCCCAGAAAATTCAAGACTGAAAGGGTTCTATGTCCAGGGAAGAAAAGCATTTGGTTTCCTTGTGTTTGTATTCCCAGTATTTAGCTAAGTTTCTTGTGTAGAGTAAGTATTTAATAATTTGACTGTTTTTCTCTAGGAGAGTCTTTCTCTGCTACAAGTAGATCCCTTGGTCATGTCATACATATTTATTAAGTACTTACAACAAAGACACTTAATTGTTTTGGACCTTATCTGTAAAATGAAGTGGTTTGATCCCATAATTCATTTATACCAGCTTGCAGAACCTTTCTCTTTTCTTCCTCCTTCTCTTCCTCTGGAGGCAGGAAAATTTGGGTTTAAATTCTATCATTGATTGATAGTAGCTATGTTATGATAGCAAGCTACATAGGTTTTTCGATCATCAGAGTCATCATCTATAAAATGGAGAAAATAATACCTATTCTATTTCTCTCACCAGATGGTACATAAAGGACTCAAAATATTTTATAAACCCTGATTATATGGAAGAGGGGCAAAACATTCAGTTCACTGGACTTATTATGATTCATCTTTTGAATGTATTATGACCAGGAAATATTTGTCCTTTATTTGGCACATTAAAACTTGTCATGGTCAATGTAATATACCAATCTTTCAGCCTTAAAATGTTCTTTCACATCTCAAATTGTGCTCAATAAATCCTTGTTAAATAAGGTTTCTCTCCTCATCTCCAACAAAGGATAGGCAAATGCAGTAAAACTATTTTAATCATATGATATATTGCAATAGGAAACTTTTTCTTCATGTAGATACAATTATTAAAATTTGCCAGTGATATCAAAAGACAATGTAAAATAACTTAAAAAGGAAAAAGAAAAGGCTTCTGCTATAAGACTGTTGTTTCAAGATTATAAATGACAGCATTGCTATTACATACATAACCCTGTGGATAAAATGTAAATGGAAAATAATTCCTAGATCTCTTGGCACTCTGGTAGAGAAAAATGTAATATATTTAGAATGTTAAATGTTAGAGGAAATGTCGAGATAGGTGGTTATTTATAATATTTTAATTGTTATAACTATTAACTTTTTCTCTGTTAATTATAGAAGCATTTTAGAAAACTTTTTTCCTGTTTTATTATAGTAATATTAGGATAAAACCCAAAAGATTTTGAAATCATGTAGAGGAGAATATATTTTGGAACTAATGTTAACAACTTTTAATAAATGTATTTCTATATTCAACATAAATAGAGACTGAAGGTAAAAAGAGGAAAAGAATTTCACTTTAGTTGAGACTATTTTTTGGCTATTTTTGAAGCATGTATATACATGTATACACGTACACACTTACATATACAAATCTTATCCAAAGGTAAAACATAACTCCAATATCAAACAGATTGATGATATTGCCTCTTTCTTTTTCCAAAGAGTGTTTATCGCCCCTGAAGTCCTTTTTGTAGTTAAGGTATTTCTCATGTAGTTATCAAAGTGAGCTATAATTGTATTTTTCTTCAGGATTTAAATGTAAATCTGCCTATAATGTTATGCATGAATATTCATGAATATGAATGAATACCACAAGAAAGCTTTAACACAATTCAAGAATGGTTTTCTATAACCATTAGTACCCAAAGAAGTTGTCCTTAGGTTGATAGGGCTTAGAATCAAATGGGACTTTAGAGGTCATAGTTATCATGAGGGAGAGAAAGGAGATAGCATGTGTGAGACAAGTCAAATCACCAATACTGATGAGGTCCTGAGTCCCTGGGGTTGGCAGGGAAAGCCTGAAGTATTGATAAAATTAGTCTCTAAGGCAAGCAGGAAAGGGCACTGATGGGGATCAGATTAATTTTATACTCCTTCTCTCTGTGGAGGTCCTGAGTAACCCCACCTTAATGTTTTCAAGCAGAAAGCCAAATTAAGTCAAACCCCTGAAGTCAAATTTCCTCTACCAATCTGTCATGGCCCACACCATCTTTGCTGAATCCTTTTGAGTTGGCTTGCCTCTTGGTGTCTTTCTTCTCTCTCTTCCTCATGCCTCATGTTGTCTTTCCCGTTCTTATAGCTAACTAACTCTAAAAGAGTATTAAACTTCTCTGTGTTCCACTAGCCTTCTAGTAAATGGAATGCTCCCATCTCATGGTGTATTCCCTTTCTTCTAGCTAATTGTGAGTAGTTCCACTAGGGAACTGTCTTTTCCATTGTTAAAACCAATTTTCTGCCTAACTATATGCTTTACTAAATCTATTTCAGATTTGCTACTCCTGGTGTATATTTTATCTCTTCATTTTATTTATATTCTATCCTCATAAATAAATCTGCCTTTTGCCAAAGATAATGGCTCTTGTGAATTTTTCAAATGACTGAACCTTCAACATTTGTGCCAAACCCCAACATTTGATGCCAGTTGCTTTCTAAATATCATCATTTAGTGCTGAATCTCAAACACATCAGTACTACTTTGGTAACTATCCCCCCTAAGACCCTGATGGAGATAACCTAGGACTCTGAACACAAGAGTCCTGGAAATAGCAGTGTTATCTAAATCTACCCAAGAAGGGGTAGACATAATTGAAGGAAGTAATCATTGTAGAGAAAGGGACTGTTGGCCCACTCAGCAGCAACAGCTACTGGCCAACTGTTGGCAATATGCAAATTGAGCCCTAGGAATGGTAGCAATTTTATCCTGTTATCACCTTCTAGTTCTGCTTTTTCTTTTTATTTATTTATTTAAACCATGATCCTTATCCAGCAAAGCAACTTTTATGAAAAAGGGCTAGTTATTTTTATCAACTGATGCTCACAGTATAGACAAGCTAATCTAGCTAAATCAGTAAGGCATCCTTAGAGATACAGAGGGAGATATAGATAGCTAGATAGAAACATAGTAGACACACAGAGAAAGAGACAGACAGAGATAGAGAAATAGAGAGACAGGGCAGGAAGGAGGAAGAGAGAGAAAAGCAGGAGGAGAAGGAGGGGAGAGGGAAGAAATGAGGGAGGAAAGGAAGGAGAGAGAGACAAACGCACACACAGTGACTGAGAGAGTGAGATACAGAAAAAGGCTGCTATAACATGCCTACTACCATATTGCTTTGCATATAGTAAGCACTTACTAGGTGATTTTTTTCATTCATTCATGTATTCAATATTCTTTTGCAGATGAGGTAATTTGGTCATCTGAGTGACTTGATTTAGATCATATGGGTACTAGATAATAATATCTAGATTCCAACCTAGTCCTAATTTCAGATCCAGGGCTCATGAGACTGGATCCCACTTATAAGAATTATTCATCCTTGGATAATAGTAATTCATGGATAATAACTAAAGGCTTTTCCAAATTAAAGGTCTGTATTATCCATCTAGCAAAAAAGGATAGCAGGCAACAAACTCCTGCCACCAAGGTCCTTCTTGCTATTTTTCAAGAGTCTTTCCCCTTATCTTTTAGTCAATAACCAAAACTCTTATCATTAGCATCAAGGCACTGTAGAAAGAAATAGGTAAAATTGCGTCCTTCCTTAAAAAGACTAATTGATGTGGGTGAGGGAGGTGTATATATGTATGAAGAAAAATATTATCAAGTAGTATAAGTTTAGGCTCTAGGACAAAGAAATCCAGAATTTTTTCTTATGTACTTGGCTGGTCATTAATTTCATAGCCTGAACTATCATTTGCTTGGATTGGTTGATTGACCTCAGTGGTACATATAGAGCACACATGAAGAGGAGATATGTGTGGATGGTTAAAATATTGGTGGCTGCTACCTGTGCTTCAGGTAAAGCATATTGTGACAGTATTCCACCTCCCCTCCATCTCCTTAAGTGCTCTAAATAGAGTGTTCATAGAATGATTAAAGTACTTCATTCTACTCAAACTATTTAAGAAACTAAATACACAGTTATACCTGTGATTGGTTGACTAATTTCAGAGAAATCTGGACTGTATGTATTTACTTGGTGTAGAGTCAACCCCTGCCTTAAGATATATATATGAGAAGATTTGCTTGCAAAACATGACAATAGAAAAGACAAACATGGGGGTAAGGGGGGGTATAAAGCTATGCTGAAGACAGTCTACCCAGAGTATCTTCCAGAGGTATTTGTATTCTTCTGGAGAAGAAAAATGAGAGCAAGACACCCACCTTTCTATGTCAGTCTCCTAGGTCTCTGCTTGCCTTAATCCACTAGAAAAGGAAATGGCTTACTACTCCAGTATTAGTGAGATTGGACCAGTAAGAGACAACAAATCAAAGGACATAGATAAATGAAGGAGCAAATAAACACAGATTCTGTGAGACACAGACTCTTGGAGTATTGAAGAGAGCTACATCTATAGAGAATTTTATGAGGACTCTACAAAGGGAGAAAGATTTCAGTAACTAGCAGCTATGATTTTATCTTTTAGCTACATGTGCTTTCTAAGTGTGCAAGGAGAGAGTGGGCCCCAGACTTCTGGGGGGATATTTTGTGGTTTGTCATTGCAGTTGTGTCTGGCTTTTTGTGATCCCATTTTGGATGTGTTCTTGGAAAAGTTACTGAAGTGGTTTCCCATTGCTTTTTCCAGATCATTTTACAGATGAGGAGCAGAGGCAAACATGGTGAAGTGACTTGCCTAGGTTCACGTAGCTAGTCCAAATAAGTCATGAAGCAAGTCACCTAGGTAGTCATGAAGATGAGCCTTCCTGATTGTAAATCTAGTATACACTATCCCAGTGGTCCTCAAACTTTTTAAATAGGGGGCCAGTTCACTGTCTCTCAGACAGTTGGAGGGCCGGACTATAGTAAAAACAAAAACTCACACTATGTCTCAGCCCATTTGTCATAACCCAGCAGGCTGCATCTGGCCTGTGGGCCATAGTTTGAGAACTCCTGCTCTGTCTACTGTGTTAGCTAGCTGCCACATTAATACTATACCACATAGTCACATTAATATATATCCTTTCTAAAATGAATTAAACCTGATTGACTAATAAGCAATGGAGCACACATTGGATGGGGGCTCATGAGTGATACTATTAGAATTTCTAACCCTTTACAGTTACCCTTAAAATGCCAAAGAAAGAAGTAGTCTTTTTCCTTTGATAACCCCATCTATTAATTCATCCAATGTTAGAAGAATGAGCCTTTAGAGGGTGCTACCTAGAATTGCTCAAAACAGGAAAAAAATAATTTAAAAATCTGAGGACTCAAGAAGCTAAAAAGTTGACAGCATTGTTCTTGCAGTGATAATTCTTTTTCCTTCATGTAGGAACTCGGAATAATAATTTCACTTTAACTTATGGAACCCATGTACTTCTGAAGGGGGAAAAATCACCTTCCTTCTTCTTGAGTGGATTTAGAAATCGGTAGGCACACAGCAATGGGAGCTAAGGACTTTGCCATCCTTCCAGGAGCCCTTGATGGCTCAGACAATCCCAGCAAGTGCTCTTTGAGAGACACAGAGGGAAAAAAGAAGTTAGGATAAATTTAGTTTTCTTTTGAAGTTAATAACCTTCTAAAAGGGCTTTTGGTAAAACAGAGAGACACCTTAACAACATTTAACATTTCCCCCCTTTCAAATAGGTTTCTTTCCCTCTCAGATGATAAAATCTGAGGAATTCATCTTTAGAAGTAGCAGGTCTGTGTGAGTCATGGTATCAGCTGATCATGGGGTTATCCTAGCCAAGCTGGCACCCTGTGGAGGGAGAGGGAGGTGAAACATCGTTTCTAATCCTTGTTGCTCCTCTCCTCTTAACTTGGTATTTCTTATGCAAAGTGAAGGAAATTATTTGCTTTCCTTGATTTTTTCACTCATCCTAGACAGAAAGGAAGTCAGTGGATACATTAAAAAATATTCCTCTCTAGAAATAAGAACATTCTTTTTGAATTAGTTTTATCTCTTGCCTCAAAGTGAAAAATCAAGGAAGAGAAAAGACTTTATAATATTCTGTATCTTCTATTAAGCATGAGTAACTCAGAAAGGGAAACTATTCACATTCTCTCCCCCTCATTCTCTTTTTCTCCCTCTCTCCCTCTCTCCCTCTCTCTGTCTGTTCTGTCTCTCCAAAACTCTTCACATAGAGACGAGTGTTCTGTTGATATCCATAGAAAAAGAGCAAATAATTTCCTTCACTTTGCATAAGAAATACCAATGCTTTCCTTGATTTTTTCACTCATCCTAGACAGAAAGGAAGTCAGTGGATACATTAAAAAATATTCCTCTCTAGAAATAAGAACATTCTTTTTACTGAATTCAAATATAACCTCAGACAATAATTAGCTATTTGATTTTAGGTGGGTCACTTTGCCTCTCTTTGCCTTAATCCACTAAAGAAGGAAATGACAAGCTACTCCAGTATCTTTGCCAAGAAAATGCCATGGACAGTATTGACATCCTATAGTCCACAGAATCACAAAAGATCAGAATAATAAAAAAGTTTGGAAAGTAGCCACTTTGATGTTTGGATAGGACATCTAGAAATGTTGAGCTGATGATTTTATACATTTTTTGTTGTTTTCCTTATCTAGTGGATAAATCCTTGGCTTTGAGTGAGAAAATTAGGGTTCAAATCTAAGCTCAGATTTTTCCAAGCTGTGGGACCAAACAAATCTCAACTTCCCTGAGTCCTGAGTATACTCATCTCTGAAATGGAGTAAGAATATCTGCAGTAAATATCACTTCTTATCATTTTATTATTATTATTATTTGGGTGAGGAAGGGAGTACATAAATCTCAAGAAGATATATAAATATAAGCTTTTGTTTGTTGTTGTTTGGTTATATTCAGCTGTGTTCAACTCTTTGTGGTTTTCTTGGCAAAGATACTGGAGTGATTTGCCATTTCCAAACAGGATTAAGTGACTTGCCTTTATGCTATCTAGCTGTCCCCAAATATATTACTACTATTACATTTTGTTTATTGCCTCATTGTGTATGAAGTTCTGTGAGATGCCAATTTATATTCTAGAGCTATGTTCCAAAAAAGACTGCCATTGGGGTAGCTAGATGGCACAGTGGATAGAGCACTGGTCCTGGAGTCCAGAAGGATCTGAGTTCAAATCTCACCTCAGATACTTAACACTTACTAGCTGTGTGATCCTGGACAAGTCATTTAACTCCAACTGCCTTGCAAAAAACCTTAAAACAAAACAAACAACCCCCCCCCCAAAGACAATGCCATTGAGAATATGCATTGATTCAAACATACAAAGACCTAAAGAATAAATATATCCATAAAAGACCACATATTTAGTTTTCTATTATGTTTTGCTACTTTGTAGCTATGGATCAGGATTTTTACTGCATTTATGCTGTGGCAAATTACTTCTGGCTGAAGCTAAGAGTTCTTAGAATGTTATTTAAGAATGTAAGCTATTTGGGAGTAGGGACTATTTTATCTTTATATTCCCAGCTTCTATTAAAGTACCTATGGCATAGTAGGAGTTTAATAATGTTTGTTGGTTGGTTGTATGTTTTCTACTACTTAATCAATAGAAAGCTTTGACAAAGAAGGGCCTCCCAGTAGGAAGATCTCTAGAATAAAAAAACCTCCATTTATAACAATGCAGTACTATTTTTATGTTTTCTTCCCTAAGAATTTGAAAGACTAATCGTGGAAGTGTAAACTATACATTCTTGAAGGTATGAGTTTGTTTCCATTTTAGAGAGAAACAATATTTGAACATAGGTTAAAAAGATTCATAAAACCTCACTTATTTCTCACAATCAAAATTATAAGGATTATTCCTGTATTACTTTCTGTGGAGATTTAAATTCATCTATCTTATCATACATTATCAAGCTGGCTGATTTCTTTTCTTTCCCAGTTCCATTATCTACCAGTCAAAAATGCTGTTTCTCCTATGGATTGATTCCCTTGGAGAGATCGTCCCTAACATGGTTTCAATTGTTACCTGCCTGTTGATGTCACTCCAGTCTACAAAAACCAAACTTGAAAACAAAACAAAGAACTAAAAACCTTAGTGTTTGAAAGAACCTCGGAATCTTTCTACTCCAACCCCTCCCATAACAAAAATCCTCTCTATTTCATATACTACAAGTGGTTATTTAGTCTTTGCTTGAAGACCTCCAGTGAAGGAGTCTTTGCTTGAAGATCTACTACTTCTTTATGTAATCCATTGTATATTTGGACATCTATACTTATTAGGGAGGCTTACCCTTATATTTGGGCTTCTTAATTTTTTTTTGTACGTATGTCATGGATCCTTTTCTATGAATAACAAAGTCACAGGTGAGGCTCATACTATTGTGATTTCTTGTCTGCATTTTTTAATGGAAGGAAATGATGAATTTCAATATCATCTGACCATTTATGAAAAACTCTTCATTGGGAAAACAATTATATAATGCATGAAAGGCAGAGTTGGTAAAAACATTTAGAGGAGAGCTTCTAGATTCTTCCAACTTTGAGAGAAGACACAAAATGTTCCAGGTTCTCTTTAGGGACACATCCTTGCAGGGAGAGAGATTCTCAGAGGAAACCACTTTATAGAAGAACTGGCACCTCAACCATATCCCTAATCCTAGGTTACTACCCTAAACACTTTGGAAAATTTCTTCTTGAGTAAGGTCAAATATTCTTTTTTATTATTTATTTAATAGTTTTTATTTACCAGATATATACATGGGTAATTTTACAGCATTGACAATTGCCAAACCTTTTGTTCCAATTTTTCTCCTCTCCCTCAAGATGGCAGGTTGACCAATACATATTAAATATGTTAAAGTATAAATTAAATAGAATATATGTATACATGTCCAAACAGTTGTTTTGCTGTATAAAAAGAATCAGACTTTGAAATAGTGTACAATTAGCCTGTGAAGGAAATAAAAAAATGCAGGCAGACAAAAACAGAGGTATTGGGCATTCCATGTAGTGGTTCATAGTCATTTCCCAGACAGTCAAATATTCTTTATGTTGGTTGAGCTGAGATGTTTTACAGACATTTGGAGAACTCACTCATTCTGTGTATTGTCTTGTATTTGCTGATCTACATAACTCTTCTAATCCTGTTTGCTATCAGGTTGGATAAATGAATTTATTTTCTATGGATCATGGTCAGTGTGTAATTGACATTTAGATGGAAAGAAGTCAAACCTCTGTACATGGCCTTGACATGCTTCTTTTTCATTAAAGGGATAATGATGAAGAGCACAGTTTGAAACTAAAATTTATTTTCCCCTAGAATTACAGTATTTAAAAGGAAGGTAAATGTAATTTTAGCCTAGAACCTCCTCCCTGAAGAAAGAAGAGTCGCTAGTATAGTAGGTCTCATCTTCTTGCCAGGAATCAACGTCTTTCTTGGAGAAGGGAGGCCCAAAGATACTTTAGTGAAATGCATTCGTGTTTTCCTGTGAACCACATCCAGGCAAACATATATGTATATATATAACTTGTCTGGGTAATATATACTCTACATCAGCCATGTAATTTTTTTTTCATCTGAGATCATTGACCCTTTGAAATCCAAGGTAATCCTCTTGGGGATCTGTGAACTACAGGTAAAGAACTCTTGCTTTGCATCAAAAATATTTTTTTTCTCTTTGAACTTTTATATGTTATACTTTGTTCCATCTTTGGCGTCAAAAATATCAAATTTATTATCTTTGCTAATGTAACAGCTTGTAAAATACTTTGAAAACAGTTATTTTTTTTCCTTCTAAATTTCCTCTTCTAAACAAACAAGAGTTCATTCAAACTCATTATATGAAACTGATAACCCTCCCAATCTTGGTTGGACTCTTCCAGTTGCTATTCAGTGTATCAATGTTTTTCTTAAAATGTGGTACCTATAACTGAACACAATACTCCAGATGTGATCTGTCCAGGGCAATGCAAAGTGGGATGATCAAGAACTAGATATTCACTTGGTTTTTTGGTAGCTAGATGAAACTGTTGATTCGTATTCAAGGTGCCTTCTGCTAAAACCTCCAGATATTTTTGAGATGAACTGCTGTTTAGCCACCCTTCCTCTGTTTTAATAATGACGATAATAGCTAACATTTATTTAGCACCTATGTACCAGGTGTACTGGTACTAGACATTGTGCTAAGTATTTTTCTACAAGTATTATTTTATTTTGTCTTCCTAACAACCATGCAAGTTAGGTAATGCTATCTCCATTTTATAGTTGAGGAAACTGAAGCAAGCAGAGGTTAAATGACTTGCCCAAGATCATATAGCTATTGAGTTCAGATCTGAAATCAGCCCTTCCTGACTACAGATCCAGAACTTTATCCATCTCACCACTTAGGTTCTATAATTGCAAAGTAGAATTTTTGAACTCAAGGATAAGACTTTATTTTTATCTTTAAAGCTCACCAGAATTGGACAAATATTATAACTTATCATGGCATTTCTTAATCCTTACTGCTCTCCTGTAGGTTAGTCATCCCTTTCCATTTATGTCCATTAATTCTGCCTGCCACCTCTGCCTTTTTCCATATCACTAATAAAAATGTTAATTGCATGGGACCACTTTTAGTTTTAGAACAGTGTACTGGAGACCTCCTTTCAAACTGATATGACTATTAATGATTATTCTTTCTTCTCAATCATTCAACCTGTATAATCTACCTAATTGTATTATCATCCATGCTTCATTTTTATACCTACCCAAAAAAAGATCATGAGAAATTTCAATGAACACTCAGAGTGACATCTTCTTCAAAAGACCTTTCCTGATTGCTTCACTTATTAACACTTTGAACCTCTCCCAGCCAATCTCTGTGTTTTTATTGCATTCATCCTGTGTGTATTACTTCTCTGTGAACATGTGGTATGACTTAGTCTCCACCCTCAAGGAGCTTACATTCTACTATCTTATTTTTGCATTCGTATTCTTGGGATCTTGGATGGTACTTGGCACCATAAAAAGTACTTAATAAATGTTTATCAATTTGTGGATTATTTACATAAGGTATTTACTTCTCTTTTTTATTTTAGCCATGCCAACTAAGAAGTCATTGTCATTTCTAAAAAAAAAAAAAAAAAAAAAAAAAGAAATATAATTAAGAATCAAATACTTGTAGTCTATCTGTAGTTAATTACTGCCCCATTTCTTGGATTGAGTCCTGTCTTTTCTTCTTTTCTTTCCCACAATATAATTGGACAAAAACATACCATTCTAATTTGTTACCCTTTATTTTTCTTGTTCGATTCAGCTAATTCTGAGTTTTTATCCTCTGGATGCCATCTTTTGGGGTCAATTTTTGTTTCAATCATTAAAAATCCTACTATCTTTCCATTGTAACTGTCCTCCCTCTCAATGGGGAAAAAGGCAAACTCTATTACAAATATGTATTGTTGGTCAATCAAAACAAATTTCCATTTTGACTACATCTAAGTTTTCCCCTTTGCCTTCTTCCCTCACTCCTCCCCCACCAATTCCCCATCCAAATTTTCCCCTTTAGTTGTAAAAGACTAAGACTGTAATAGGAGGTAGTAATTTCATCATTTCATCATTAGTCCTCTGGAATTGTGGTTGGTCATTACACTGATTAGAGTTTGCAATTAATTTAATATTATTTCCATATTGTTTTCATTGTATAAATTATTCTAATTTTGCTCACTTTGCTTTGCATCAGAATGTATCATCAGTCTTCCCACATTTGTATCAAACTATCCCTTTCGTCATTTCTTATTACACAATACTTTGCCATCGTATTTATATACCATATCTTATTCAGTCATTCCCTAATTGATGGGTGCCAACTTAAAAAAAGCTATAAATATTTTTGTACGTCCTTAGAGAGTTTTTTCTTAAAATCAATCTCTCCCTTAAGCTGTCTTCTTTCTAATTCTCACTCTCTTCTCTCTCTTCTATTTTTGAATGAAATGTATTTCTATACCCAACATTTTGTGTGTGTGTGTGTGTGTGTGTGTGTGTGTGTGTGATCTTCCATCCTTTAACCATTTCAGATGAGAAGTTTTGTCTGCTGAGAATTCCTCCCTTTTTTGTATAGATATTAATTTGTATATACTATGTGAAATATTTTTCTTTAACCTTCTTTTTCTCTCTCTCTTTCAAGTATATTCCTCCTTCTCCATTATTCTCTTGAGATCATCAAGCTATAATGAAATTACTCCCAAATCTTGATGATTTAGATTCCCTCTATGATCTCCAATAATGATAGAGTTCAGAGGGGGCACAAGAAAATCTCCTTATATTAAAATGTCAGCATTTTGTTCTTGTTTGGTACTTTATCATTGTTCACATGTGTTTGCCTTTTTAAATATTTCTCTAACCCTTGTTTTTGAACTTCACAATTTTTACACAGTTTTGATTGTTCCATCAAGGATGTTTGGAAATCCTCTATTTCATCAAAAATCCATTTTTTTCCTGTAGCATTTTATTCACTTTTTCTGGGTGAATTATTTTTGAATGTTATTCTCAAATAATTTGTCTTTTAGAATACCATTTTCCAAATTATTTTCTCCTTTATTATGGAGGCTGCTATATCATTGGCAATCCTAATTATGATCCTTTGATATTTACATTGCATTGCTTCTTTCTGACTGTTTGTAGAATTTTTTCTTTGACCTGGAAACTCTGAATTTTGAATATTATATTCTTAGGAATTTTTATCTTCAAGTTTATTGCAGATGGTAACTAGGGGGAGGGATCCTTTTTATTTCAACTTTGCTCTCTGTTTCTAAGATGGTTCTTTTAAGATGTCTTGAAGTATAACATGTTGACTCCATTTTTTTTTTTTTTTTTTTTTTTTTTTGGTCATGGTGTTCAGATAATCCAGTGACTTTTTTTTTTAAATGGTATTCCCTCTTGCCAGTGACATATCAAGAAGATTTTTAGCATTCATTTTTACAAGATTTTGAATTTCAAAATTTTCTCTCTCCTTCCCCATCCTCCTCTTCTGAAGGTAGTTTGATATAGTTTACACATGTTATCATGTAAAATATGTTTCCAGAGTAGTCACAGATGTGAAAGAAGAAACAGATCAAAAGAAAAAAAAACACAGGCAATTACAGATAAGTGGAAAAGCACACAAATGTTTTGATCTGCATTTTGAGTCCATCAATTATTTATCTGGTTGTAGATAGTATTTTCCTTCATGAGATCTTTGTACTTGTCTGGGATTTTTGTGTTGTTGAGAAGAGCTGAGTCAATCATAGTTGATTATCACACAGTAATGCTAATATTGAGTACAATGTTTTCTTGGTTCTATGCATTTTACTTTGTATGAGTTCATTTATGTCTTTCCCGATTTTTCTGAAATCTGCCTGTTCATTTCTTATTGCACAATATTATTTCATTATATGTCATAGGTTGTTCAGCTGTTCCCCAGTTGATAGATAGCCCCTTAGTTTCCAATATTTTGCCAGCACAAAAAAGGTTGGTATAAATATTTTTTACATATGTAGTTCCTTTTCCCCCTTTTTATGATCTCTGGGATATGAATCTAATAGTGGTTTTGCTGAGTCAAAGTGTGTGCAAAATTTGGTTGTCCTTTGCTCAGACTTCCAAATTCTTTCTCCATTCTGAAGAGCAAAACTATAAAACAATATTCCTAATGAATATTGATGCAATTTTTAAAACAAAATACTAGCCAGGTGATTATAGCAATATATCACAAAGATTATATACTATGACCAGGTGAGATTGTATTTCCTCACTTTTTCTTTTTTTAAATGAATGTATTTTAATTTTCATTGACAAGTATATTTACATACATACATATATAAACAATAAACAATAAAGAACAAGCAATAGCAAAAATGCAAAAATTAATGGAATAAAAAAGTGATTGCAAATGATTGTAATGTAACTTATTACTTATAATAAGAATGTTACTTATTTCCTGATTTCAAGGGAAGTTTTAGGTTTATTTTTTGCTGCTTTGTTAGCAGTATTGAAAGTTGTTATTCCAGGATTTCAAGGATAGTTTGGGATCTGCAAACTTTGTGTTGCAAATGTAGTTTACAATATAAAACTGATTACTTCCACTTTCTCTGCCTTACAAGTTCCTGACCTGGCTTTTGATATGAGAAACAGTAAATCTTGGAGTAAATCTCCTATTCAACAGTTAGAAAACTCTCTTCAGAGAATTACTGTTGTTCATTCTTTATTCTTGAATGGGACCAGTGACATCCTGACTTGCATGTCTGGTTCAGAATGGCAGAATTGTAGGCACCTTTTTGGCCTGGGATTTTTGCATTAATTATTGATGGGCTGGACTAGACACTGAATCTGAGACCCAGCTCTGCTCCTGTCTGAACCACAGTACTATTGCTTGCTTCTGAACTTTGTCCTTTATCAGTATCTTCTATTTCCTTTATAAGTTGTCTAAACTGGTTGCACTATTGCATAATATTCTTCCCTTAAGGCAAAAGTTGTTAAACAAATATTGGTTACCTGAGTTAAATTGATTGGCTTACAGTCCCATTAGTAACCTACATTGCTCTCATGAAGTTTCTTGAAAAGTCACAATCCATCTCCTAAATATATGTCTAGCTTTTTCCCATGCCTAATGTATATTTTCTCCTTCTATTAGAATTGTTGGTTTCTGTCAAATCTCATCTCAAATTCCTTCTTGATTCTCCCCAGTTGTTAAGAACCCCCTTCCCAAAGTGACTTTGCCTTTTATAATTTGTATATATTTTATATTCCAAATGTGTATACATGTCGTTATCACCAAACTGAGAGATGCTCCTTGGGAAGAGAATTGTTTCATTCTAGCTACTTGGTCTTAGCACAGTGACTGGCACATAATAAGTGTTTAATAAATGCTTTCTGAATGATTGAGTGATACATTTCAGCCCCTTATATTCCAGTCAATTTCATTTTCACATTTATTTTCTATTTTTTAGTTTCCTCCAAAATTAGGTGTAAAAACTGTAACCAGATCACCAAGCTATGTCTCCACATGTGAAATATCCCTCATTCCAGTCCCAGAAGATTTTGTGTGTGCCAAGTTTGCAATTAATGTGGAAATTTTTTTTTTGATTAGAAAATGTTTGATCTGTGTGTGAAATGTGCTGTTAGAAAGCACAAGGGTATACAAGTCTGAAATAACCTTAGGTGAAAATAAGTAAATTAATTAGCATACAGTAGATGCGCATTGTTAAGTGAGAATGCAATACCTCCTGCAGGGATTAGAGTTAAACAAGATGATTGATAAATTGTTATATTCTCTCAGTGTCACTCAGTGATATAATC
Organism: Sminthopsis crassicaudata; assembly: GCF_048593235.1. Taxonomy (NCBI): domain Eukaryota; kingdom Metazoa; phylum Chordata; class Mammalia; order Dasyuromorphia; family Dasyuridae; genus Sminthopsis; species Sminthopsis crassicaudata. The sequence goes on from NC_133620.1 coordinate 135,625,472, forward strand.
ATGGCTTTTGTAAATATTTAGTCAAGAGAGCAATCCAGCTGTTCCCAGCCAGGTTTCATCCCGTTTCAGCCAATGCTGAGAGCCTCTGATTTCTCTCTCGTGCTGGTTAAGCGTTGAGTAAGCACACATTTTTATGAGCCTCTAAATACTCATAATAGTAAATAGTGAGAGTTGTGGTAATAATAGCAATAGCCAAAGTAATTATAAGGAAGGCTATCTCTGGTCAAAAATAAGAAGGAGCAGGTTATTTTTTTCATTTCTATTCTTACAAGACAAGCCTCATTCTTTCATAAGTTGCTGTGAGCAGGTGGTGAAACCATCCATTTCCATTGGTTTGGCTGCAGAGGGCTTGATTTTGGGCAAAACTTTGGGGTGATTGGATTTTCATATTACAAATCACTAATTTTAAGCCTCTCATCCTTTCTTGACAAGTAATCAAAAAAGGGATTTCTCCCTTATTTTATGTTATTTTTCCTATCATGTTACTACTTTTTGAAAATATTCTTAATTTAAACTAGGACATTCCTTACTTTTCTATGAAGTCATGTTATTTTTATCTCTTTGAAACCTTAGGATGCCCTGGGGATCATGGAACTTGTCTTGGTAAGGAGGGAGAGAGAGATAGTGGTGTTTGTCTCTAAGGGCAAAGATGGTATTATTTTGCCATGAAGTTCCTGAATAGAGCAGAAGACAGAGCACTCTTGTTAGATGTTTTCTTTCCTACTGGGAATTTCAACAAACACTTTAGGGTTGGAGAGGCAGTCATGAGACCAATCTGATTGGAGGTCTAAAAAGTATTGAGCACTTTGGTTTCTTTAGTTGATTTAGGTACAATATCTGAAAGAAAGGTACATCTAGGGATGAGTTCAACTATAGAATCGTAGAATCTTGAAATTGGAAATAATATTAGAGATCATCTAAGTTCAACTTCCTCATTGTAGAGAATGAGAAGAATATGAGGTCTAGAGTAATTGAGTGATCTGCTCAGGGATATACTCTTGAATTTTTTTTTTAAAGAGGACTAAATAAGTCTGTTATAATGTGGTTATATCCATACAGTTATTTTTTCCCTCTACTTTAGATTAATAAGCAGGATATTTAAGGACTAGAGATTAAATAGGCAAACATGATTCTAAGAATCTAATAGGCCCAAAGAAATTATAAAAAGGTAAAAGGACCCATATTGCAAAAATGTTTCTAGCAGCCTTTTTTTTTGTAGTGGCAAGAAACAGGAAATTGAGTGGATGCCCATCAGTTGGGAAATGGCTAAATAAATGATGTAATATATATAATGTAAATATACTCATATATAATGGAATATTATTGTTCAATAAGAAATGATGAGTAGGCTGATTTCTGAAAAGTCTGGAAAGAATTATATAAACTGATACTAAGTGAAGTGAGTAGAACCAAGAGTACATTGTACACAGTGACAAAAAGATTATGTGGTGATCAGCTATGATGGACTTGACTCTTTTCAACAATGAGGTGATTCAGGACAATTCTAATGGAATTGTGATGGAAAGTGCCTTTTGCATCCAGATGAAGACTAAAGGTGGATGAAAGCATATTTTCACCTTTTGTTATAGTTATTCGGTTGCTTGTTTTGTTTTTCTATCTTGTTTTTTCCCTTTTGATTTGATTTTTCTTGTGTAGTATGACAAATAGGGAAATATGTTTACAAGAACTGCACATGTTTAACCTATATCAGATTGCTTGTTATTTTGGGGAGGGGAAGGAGAGGAGAGAGGGAGAAAAATCTGGAAAACAAGGTTTTATAAAGTTGAATGTTGAAAACTATCTTTGTGTGTATTTGGAAAAGTAAAATATTATAAAAATGAAAACAATTTATAATACTACCTCAAAAAAAGAGAACTTAATGAGCTTAATGATATATATGTATCTGATGAATATAAAATATGAGCATGCAGTCCTTTCTTACTTTCACATCTTTGCTTATTCTGGTCCCCTGGTCTGGGATGCTCCTCCTTTCTTTTGCCTAACAAGTTCCTTAGGACTAAAACAAATCTTACCTCATCTAAAGTGACCTCTGCTTCTTCTGAGCTCTGACAGCACTGCTTGCCTACATCTCATTAGGCATTCACAAATTATGGACATATATTATTTGCTATCTTTTCATTTTTAGATGTCATCTTCTCAAGCACCAGCCAACTTGTTGATTGACTAGTAGATGAAATACCTTACCTTGTCCATTGACACACATGAAAAAAATGAGAGAAAATAAGATATGGAAAGTTTGAGTAACCACTTGGGTTAAATTACCTTACTGAGAGATCTAGAACATTCCTGGCGGCTCCCAATGGGGATGACAATGAGGATTTTAGAAGCTAGTATAGTTTAGTAAAAAGAGCCCTGGCTTTGGAGTCAGATAATTTGGGTTCAAATCTCACTACTAACTTCCCTTTAGCTTTCTCAGGACCTCAGCTTCCCCAAATGTAAAATGTAGGGGTTGAACTGTCTAAGGTAGTAGTTCTGGGCACAATACTATTTTCTGCTTCCAGGGCCATAACCACATTGGAGAATTTGGGGGAAATGGCTCATTTTGGAGATCCTTCTAAAGTTATTTAAAGTTTCTTGTGTCTTATTCCTGTAGAACATTGACTCTGCTCCAATGTCAATACAAGTGTGTGTATATGATCCAAGCCAAGGTCTGTCAGTTTAGAATGGGCACATAGTGATTATGTGTAAGATTAAAATTCAATCTGTGATGATTCATAGCTTTCACAGTTGATAAATGTCATTCAATCTTTAGAGGAAGAAAAGAAATAAGCATTCATATAGTGCCTACTGTGTGATGGGTATTATACCAAAACACTTGACAAATTCATCTCATTTGATCCTTGGAACTGTTAGGGAAACTGGGGCAAACAAAGGTGAAGTGACTTGCCACTAAGTATCTAAGGCCACATTTGAACTTGGGTCTTACTGACTCTGCTCCCTAGAACGCTCATAAGGATAAATCCACTGCCTCCTGAAATAATCCTTTTCACTTTTTGATAGTTCTCATTGTAAGAATAATTTCCTTTATATAAGCTTAAATTTGTTTTCCTGCAACATATTCCCAGTCCTCCCCCAACTCTAACCCATTCCTTCCTAAATAATTTCTCTAAACTAAGCTCCCTCATTTCTACCTATGCTCAATAGAATGAATGTAAATTAGCTTCTTGAAAAGACAGATTAAAAAAATTTTTTTTGGCCTTTGTATCCCCCTTATCTAACAGTTCATTGAACTGTTTCTTACATGATTGCTCTACTTTGGGACTTTCTCTGTATTCTATGCTATGACCTAAATAACTCATTACCCTGCAAGATCCTTGATACTTCACTTCATGAATTTCAGTTCTCTCACTCTCTTGAGAGTTCTCTTCTAGATGTGTTCCCAAAGATTGTTTAGGTATACTTTAGAATGATCTTATCTCCCCAGACTATTAGCCCTTTTGGATTTAGTGACCATGCAGAAGGAGTACTGGATTCACCCATTGCTCTGGTTTTTCTGAGGTGAGCAGAATTAATCCAATCTTTCTTCCACATAGCAGCCTTTCAAGTACCTGAACACAACGATCACATTCCTTCCTTAAGTTGTCTCCTCTTGAGCATATTGAAAATCTCTGGTTCTTCAACCTCTGGTTAATAATGTAAGCTCCTTAAGAGCAGGATCTATCTTTATTTTTATTTTTTGGCCATTGTATCCCCCAGACCCAACAGTGTTTAGAACAATCCTCACTTAGCTGTACTCTTTTGGGACTAATTTCACTTCTTTACCATGACACAGGAAGCTCATTTTTTGGAAAACGTCCTCACCCATTGCTTCAGTTCCCCAGTTTATCACCACCTCCTCTGATTGGAGGGTAGAGCCATGAACTGGAAAGCCTCCGTTTAATGTTTGTCTGAAAATATATGTCTTATTCTACATCTCGAGTTCATCAGAGAATTCATCTCAGAATATCTCATTTCTTACATGGATATGCTACATATTTCTCTTCCTTTTCCACCATGCCCTACTTTCCCTCTCTGTTAACCCTCCATTTCTGCTTTTCAGCTTCCTTTTTTATTGTCTTCTCCTATTAGATTGTAAGCTTCTTGAGGATAGTAGGCATTATTTTTCTATTTTCATTTTAATTTGAATGACAATAAATGGTTAATACTGACAGTTTTAGCTTTACAAGTGGACCATTCCACAGACCTGCATATAAAACAAACTTGTTCCTGATGTGGGGAAAGTGGTGAGAGAGACAGGAAGCAGAATCACAACAGTGGAAAGGGGGAGTTGACACATGATTCAAAGGGAATCAGAGAAGTTGAGGGCCAAGGCAAATCTGGGCGATCAAATGGATGGAAATAATCTTGATTATTTCCCCAGTCTTCCTGATTCCAAGTCCAATACCCCATCCATTATTCCACACTGCCTCTATTTTCACGTCAAGCATATCATACCTTCAGGTAAGAGTAAAGCTGGTGCTTCCAGGGAGTCAGAATTAGTGCATGAAGGGGAAAACATGAGACTGAAATGCCAAGTTTCTTGCAGGTACAGAATGTGTGCCAGCAAGGCTGAGACCATGTTTTAACTACAAATACCACTTTGGAGAACCTGTGATGCCATTGGCCTGTGTGTTTCTGCCACTGCACACATCAGACCTTGTCTTAGCTCTTTCATCCTGTGTGATTCTTTAACAAGTCCTTCCATAAATCCTTCATAAAGACAGGATTTCTTCAGTATGTTATATTCTTCATGTAACATATGCAAGGGATGCAATATCATAGAATCCAGCAGGCCCACTAGCTTGACAAAATCCTGTCAAATATAAGATTGAGATGAATGAAAATGTATATAGATTGCAATTGAATAAAAATCTAGTTATAAGACCAGGCTCCTAGGAATTTCAGTTTAGGATGCTCTCTCTCCAGCCCTATCAGCACTAACAGCTAAGGGGAAGTCGAGAGATCCTGTCTGAGTTCCTCTGCTTTCATGCCTTCATTTATGCAGACTTTCTCTTCCAAATCAGCATTGACTAAACATCATAAATATTTAATATTGCAGGATGGGAGAGGGCAGCAGAATCTCATTTTGGTTTTTCTTGAACCTATTATGTTACAGAATTGTTGATAAGTCATTTCAGTCATGTTTGTCTCTTCGTGACCTCATTTGAGGTTTTCTTGGTAAAGATATTGGAGTGGTTTGCCATTTCCTTCTCAAGCTTATTTTACAGATAAGGAAACTGAGGGAAATGAGGTTAAGTGGTTTGCTCAGAGTCACAGAGCTAGTAAGTGTCTCAGGCTAGATTTGAATTCATGAAGATGAGTCTTCCTGATTGCAAGCTCAGTGCTCTATTCACTGAACCATCTAGCTGACCTTTTTTTCCTTTGTTGTCTGCTCTGTCCATCTATACTATCTTGTATAAGGATCTTTAAAAAGGTTGTATGTTATTCTACGGTTGTTCTGGTTTGTTTAGTGCTGGATTCTCAAGCCTAAAACCTGAGGCTTTGAGCATTATGCAACCAATCAAGTTATACTATGTAGTCCTTTATCTTTTGTTTAGATGAATATAACAAGAGAACAGCAAGTCTTCATGAAGGGACACACAGTTTTATACTGACCAATAACTGTTTTCATCTCACAAATTAATAATGGGTAATGACAATGACTCATCTTAATATAGGCATTTATGATTAACAGCAACAAATGTGAAGGAGATTGTAGGTTATGCAGGTATAATTATGCCAATTTAAAGGATGAGGAAACTGGGTTTCAGCAAGATCAACTGATTTTTCCAAGATTAAACAGTGAATAAATTTTCAGACTCAAGTTTCCTCACTTCTAATTCATTGCTCTTTCCAATCCCCTCTACTTCACTTCAGACTGTACAGGAAAAACCCGTTTTGACATTATCCCAATTTAATATTTTCTTTGAACTGATGCTTTTGTGTCTGAAACACATGACATTCTCTGTGTTGTTAATACATGGGATTCCTAGAAGGTTTTTTTTTTTTGTTTTTTTTTTTTGCCACCTTTGGTGAAGTTTGCAACCATTTGTTAGAAGTGCTTTTCAAATATTGCCATAATTTGCTATGGAATGAGTTTTTTTTTTCCATCCACTATTCTGTTTTTTACAAGTTCAAGATCTTGCTACTGATTTATAGAAGAATAAATGCTGGAAGGGGTCTCTGCAGGGGCATTTTAATAACTATTTAACAACCAGTTTTTATGGAACTGGTTCTTATGAATCTGATATTTTTCAATAACATAAATATATTTTTAATGCATTTCTGAATTTCTAATCTTTTTTTTCCTGTATTTTCTGTGGCTTCCACAAAACTCCCAATGGGTAAAGTTTCAGTGTGAAAGAGATAACTGGAAAGTCTTCCTAACCTGAAATCTGAATCCCATCCATTATGGCCCTGAGTTGCCAGTAATCTACGTAAAAGATAATAAGTAGTTCATTCAAGTGTTTGACTAATTTCCATGAGACATTAAAAGAATCAGAGCAAGGCCTCCAGCATATTGGATAGCTCCTTTATGGAGATTTTGTGGAAATACCAAGACAGGAATTTCACTGGATAAGGGAAAAGAGGAGGAGAATAAACATTTAGATAGCATCTACTATGTGCTAAGAACTGTGGTAAGCATTCAAAATATTTATTTTTTATTTTAACTTGATATTTTTTCCAATTACATGTAAAGATACTTTTCAACATTCATTTTTGTAAGATTTTCAATTCTAATTTTTTTTTCTAACTTCTTCCCCCTCTTGAGAAGAGGGGGAAGCAATCTGATTCAGGTTGCACATGTCAGTCATTCTAAACATATTTCCATATTAATCATATTGTGAAAGAAAAAGCAGAACAACGGGAATTAACCATGAGAAAGACAAAAAAAAACTGAAAAAAGGTGAAAATAGTATGCTTCAATCTACATTTAATTTTCATGGTTCTTTGTCTGAATGTGGATGGCATTTTCCATCTCAAGTCTATTGGAATTGTTTTGGATCTCCTCATGGCTGAGAAGAGCTAAATTAGTCATATTTGGTCATCACACAGTCTTGCTGTTATTTTGTACAGTGTTCTCCTGGTTCTGCTTGTTTCACTCAGCATTAGTTCATGTAAATTTTCCCAGGCTTTTCTGAAATCATCCTGTTATCATTTCTTATAGAACGAATATTCCATTACATTCATATATTATAACTTGTTCAACCATTCTCCACTGATGGGCATCCATTCAATATCTAATTCCTTTGCCATCACAAAAGAGCTTGTTTTAAGCATTTTAAAGTGAAAATTAATTAAAAGAAATGTCAATGGTGGGAGTATCAGTACTAATGTGAACAGGAATCCACTGGAATGTCATGGTATAAAAACTCTACTCTTGGATTGTAAACAACTAGAAAGCAGGATCATGTCTATGTACAATGTTATTATAGACATAAGTCATCTTTCCCCCTAAATTTTGATGTATAAAAAAATTTGGGGATACTTAGATGGCACAGTGGATAAATCAACGGCCGTGGAGTCAGAAGAATCTGAGTTCAAATTCAGCCTCAGATACTTATCACTCCTAGTTGTGTGACCCTGGGCAAGTTACTTAACTCCAATTCCCTGATCAAAACAAACAAAAACAGTTTGTGGCTTATAACAAGATGTTCGTCTTTTTTTTATTTTTTTTTTTTTTTAAACATATGACTATTGTGTTTTTTTCCTCTTTTCAGAAGAAATATTTGAGAGATGGCCTTTGTTAGCACTAATGGGGTAATTCCTTTTCTTTTTAATAGCTCTTTAGAATAAGAGAAATGTTATAGTGTTGAAGTTACAAATAATCATAAGAAGGGGCAGCTAGGTGGCACAGTGGATAGAGCACCAGCCTCGAATTCAGGAGGACCCCAGTTCAAATCTGGTCTCAGACACTTAACACTTCCTAGCTGTGTGACCCTGGGCAAGTCACTTAACCCCAGCCTAAAACAAAACAAAACAAAACAAAAAAAAACCCCAAATAATCATAAGGTCATATTTCACATTTACAATTGGGGAAAGTTTAGATATCATTTAAATCAATACCTTCATTTATCAAAAAATGAAGTTGAAATCCAGAGAGGTGGATTTTCCCAAAATCACAATCCTGTTTTGACTGAGCTGGTACTAGCACCCTGTTCTGATAAAAGGGTATTTACGTAAAATGCAACATCAAGAGGAAGGATCATAGAAGATCTGAAATATTTTAGCAAAGCACTTGACAAAACTTTAAGTACCATATAAATGTTAGCTATTATTATGACTGACCCATTTCCTTTTAGGGTTGTATATATACTGGGTGACATCTTTTATATCACCCCTTAGGTACAAATTTTCTTTGGGAATGTGCTGTGGGATCAAGAACATTGCTCTTTTTTCATTCCAGTAGGTTACCATCTGGTGGTGGCCATGTAAATGTTGTCTAGCAATGATGAATATGGAGCAAGAGCAAATGGCTCTGATGAAAGTAGGCCTCTCAGTACAGACTCAAGGAACTCTTAGTTTAGCTCCACGTGGGTAGAGCTGCTTTAGGTCTGTTTTGTTGAGCACCACTGAATTTAGGACTGTGGAAAGAAGTTCACCTGAGCTTTCTCCCCTATCCTTTGGGAGCTGTGTTTGATTTTGGCTTGGATTTTGAAAACAAAGCCATTGTTACAGGCATCTATCTAGAGACCTTAGTGGAATGTGAGCAGAAAGAATGGAAGGGAGTGTGACAGTCACATGAATTGTTTGTGCCATGCTCTGAAGAGCAAATAAAATAGAAAAGCCCGAATCCTAATCAACTGCAATAATCAGATATGCTCTGATGCTTTCCTTTTTTCTTTCTTAAAAAACAAAAAACAAACCCAAAAACTATACATCGTTCTCTTCTGGCCTATGCAACTCCATCAATTTGGATTGTGAGTTATTCTCTGCTCCTGACAATCTTTCTTAACCATAGAGTAGACTTTGATCAGAGGTCATCCAGAAACAAAAGCAAAAACAAAAACAAAAACCCAAAACAAAAACACTTGAAACAGAACAGAAGAAGAGCCTTTGCTGATGATACTAGGGAGGTGGGTCACCTAGGAATTCTGCTTAATAGGGATGAGGAAAACAAGACCTTGATAACTGTAGGACCGTAGACAGGTAGCAAGCACTTTTTCACTTTATGCATTTTCCATCTTTCTGAATTGTTGGGGAACCAGGGGCCTTTACAGGACATACTACATCCTTGGTTACCCTCCTTGTATTAGGGGTCTCTTCTCTTATATTCCCTGGACAATGAGCCAAGAGGAGTAGATATGCTCCTCATTGCCCTTTGCTACTGTCCCTCAGAGACCTCTTTTGCTTTGTCATCCACTCTGCCTATCTATACTACTTCATTCAGATCCTTGAAACAAATTTGTTAACCCTGAGGTTATTATTATTATTATTATTATTTTGCTTAAGGAATTAGTATTGATCTCAGTTTCCCTTTCTATCTTAGCTCAATTCCTGCCCTTGTAATTAAAGATTAAAAACACATTTAAGGACATCTAGGTGGCAGATTGGGTTGAGCACTGGTTCTGAAATTAGGAGGCCCTGAGTTCAAATACTGCCTCATAAACTTCTTAGTTGTATGACTCTGGGCAAGTCACTTAATTCTGCCTCAATTTACTCATCAGGAAAGTGATCTGGGGAAGGAAATGGCAAACCACTAGAGTATCTTTGCCAAGAAAACCCCAAAAGGGGTCATGAAGAATCGGGTACGACTGAAAATGACTGAACAATACTTCCCTATATTAGAAAATCTTTATGGGGCTCTACCATCCCTTCAAATTATTACTTATATTTCTTTGACCTTTCACAGCCTATTCTTTAGAGAAGGCTGTCTAGCCATGCTGGCACAAATCAGACTTAAGGCATGGGTCTGCTGATTTCTACATCATTGCTCTCTCTGCTAGACCATATTGTCTTTATGATTCTATTTGTTGGTAATGAAACTTATTCTTTCTCTTCTCAGCGTGAATAGGACAAATTGATTCAAAAGAAGTAGACTCTTTTGTCCATGTCGGTGTGGGTGATTGTGAGTGATCCAGTTTGATTCAATTTGAGGCAATAAACATGTATTAAGCACTTACTTCACGGCTCTGTGCTAGGTAGGCACTGGGAATTAGATCAAGCTCCTTGAAAGCAAATTTTCCATTCTGTATATCTTCAGAGTTCAGCACATAGTTGATGCTTACTAAATGCTTCTGATTGACTTACTGGGGTGACAAAGAAACTGTAGCTCTTGTTAGACCACGTGTATCAGAATCAGAAACTGCATCACAAGGAGCAATTCTCCTGATGCGAAAGCTCCCATTGCCATCTCCGCAGGGTATTTACTATCAGAGTAGACATTTAGATATTGGCCTGTGGGTTTAGCTTTTACTTAGTTAGAGGAATTGGGACAGGTATCAATTGGATACCTCTATTTTTTATCTGTCTTGCTGAATGTGGATTGAACTCCAGCTTTACTACTACATAATTTTGTGACTTGAACACATCACTTAAATGATCTGAGTCTCAGTTTCTCTATCTTAAAAATGGGTTCATAATTCCTTGCTTTCTTTAGTTCATAGGGTTGTTATAAGGATTTAATGTAAAAAAGAAAGGAAATGGACTTCTGACGCATAAGTTATGTTACAAGTATGAGGCAGTGACATCTGTCATCTTGTCATTCCTTTCCCTTATCTATCTTCTTACCTCCCCTAATAGAGGCAATGGGTAGTTCATTATATAGAGCATTGGTCCCAGAGTCAGGAAAACTTGAATTCAAATTCTATTTCAGATACTAGTTATTGAGATCTTGGATTCTTCTGCTACAATTTCCTCAAATGTAAAATGGGGATAATAATAACATAACATCAGAGTTCATGTGAGCATCAAATGAGACAACATATGTAAAAAATAAGCACCATGCCTGATATATAGTAGGTGTTTTTGAAATAAAAACTTCTTAAACTGTCATGACCCTATATGGAATCATGTAACTGAATATGGGGGTCCTGAAAAATTTGGCAGTGGTAAAAGAGAGCAAATATTCCATCAAGATTAAATTCTTTATATAAAAATAAACAAGCTCATCTATCTCATTACTATGCAAATTTGGTTTCATCTTTAATAAGTGGTAAAATTACATGTATATCAAAAATTATTTAAAAAGAAATTTATGATTTTTTATGAGCAAATATTTGATTTGTGTACCTGTTTTATATACCTATATACCTGAGATCATATAAAAATTTATTGGACAAAAAGTGATCACTCGTGGAAAAAGTGCAAGAAGTCCTGATATAAATGACTTGACTCTCCTCCCAACCCATTCCCTACCTATACCTAGAAGAGCCATACACCTGAAAGACACGACCCGTGGATTTGCATTATGGCTCAGAACACTGGTTCTTGATCTTGTAGCAGTAAACTTGTTTTTAAAATTTTGTTTCAATAGAATTAATTTTCCTTTGTGATTCTGTGCATATTATTTTATTCATTTAAAATATTCTTTGGAGGAATCTATAACAAACTAGATTGCTGAAGGATACATGATTATTTTTTTTTTAAAAAGGTCAAGACTCTGATTTAGAATTAATATCAAAAAATTCTTTCACCCCAAACCATTATGGGTTGGCAATAGGGAGTTCATTCTCCCTAAACATTAGTTATATTTCAGTGGGAAATCACCATTAAAAGGGCACAAATGTGTTTTTTTGCTTTGCTTAGATAAGGATGCAAGGAAGTGCTATCTCAAATTTGAAGGGAATTATTGCTCAAGAGCTTCCCACAAGAATATAAGAGACTTCTTTTATTGCCCTGGTCAGGTATTTTCTGGTAATATGAATTTCTCTCTTACTTTCCATGAATAAAGCATCCTTTAGTCATCTATTATCCTCTGGCTGTTGTCTAATGTTGCAGGTCTCATCATTCCTCCACTGGCCCACCCTAGGGCTGAATATGAGTGAAACAAAATGATCTGCTCACAGGATGGGACAATGGCACTTTGTAATTCCATAAAACACTTTGAGACTCTCAAAAGGTGCTATATACATCAATAAATAATAATAATTTTCACTCTCTATTCTTTGTAATACTCTCTTAGAAGGTTGAAAATAAAATTTCTTTCTTTATTGATTTTGTCCTTCTACATTTGGCAAACATTGATTTTTTTTTCCCTTTCCTAATGGAGCAGAAGCCAACATAGCTGTATTTCATTTACTTCTCTCTCCTTACCTCAGCATCATAGATGATGTTCGAAGGAATATAAACAGCTCCTGGAGACAGCCGTAGTAGTTGTTTAACTAAAAGGGACCTCAAATAGCTTTCTTTATCTTGTTGTCAGATATATTCAGGGTGGGTTTCAGGAAAAATAATAGAAAGTATCATCTGAGGGACATTTCCTAAGATTTTAATGATAACAGTAGACATTCAGTTAGTGCTTTAAAGTTGAAAGCACTTTGAGGGCCTTATCTCATTTTAGGCTTAGAACGGCAATTGCACAAGGATGGATTCTACAGTTATTGTTATCCTGATTTTTACCTACAAAAGAACAGAGTATCCAAGAGCCCAAGATGATACAAGTAGCATCAGAAATGGGATTTAAAGCTGTCTCCCTGACTTCAAGCTTACAACTCAAACCTTGATGCTATGGTTCTCTCTCTCTCTCTCTCTCTCTATCTCTATCTCTATCTCTATCTCTATCTCTATCTCTATCTCTATCTCTATCTCTATCTCTATCTCTCTCTCTATCTCTCTCTCTGTCTCTCTCTCTTTCTCTCTCTCTTTCTCTCTCTCTTTCTCTCTCTCTTTCTCTCTCTCTCTCTCTCTCTCTCTCTCTGTCTCTCTGTCTCTCTGTCTCTCTCTCTCTCTTCCTCTCTCTCTCTCTCTTCCTCTCTCTCTCTCTCTCTACACACACACACACACACACACACACACACACACACACACACACACACACACACACACACACACACACATATTTAATTTTGGATGTGACAAATTTGGAAAGTTTGTCATAGCTGAATTGTAGTACCAGAAGACCTGAATTTAAATCTTTTCTTTGCTATTGTCTATCTGACCGTGGACAATTTAACTTCTCTGGGGCTTATTTTCTTCCACCAAATAATGGGGTTTGAAGAGATGCTCTAAAGTCCCTTCCAATTCTGTCTATGATCCTAAGATTACTTTAGCAGCTAGAGACATTAGAGGTAAGAATACGTGCTAGAATCTATTAAGTCTAGATTAAAGGTGATGAGATAATGAACATTAAAGTCATTGTAATGGGACTTAAGGAAATGCAAGAGAAATTACAGAATTAGAATTGGCCGCCGATTGGATATGAGGGAGAGGGACAAATAGAAAAGTACTATGCTGTGGATTTTGTGGAGGCTGATTGATTTGGAGCACATACTTATACATAATAATTATTTCATAAATATCTGTTTGATTTTGTTCAGTCATATAAATAAAATAGCCAAAAATGTCCTAAGCAACATGTGGAATAAAGCAGACAGTTAACCACCCTGAGGTATCAGGAATCTTTATCTCAATTGGAGAAGGATCAACTCTGCAGAAAGGGAGTTGACATAGGATGAAGCTAAGAGTGGACCCTGAGTTTAGATTGGAGTAGCACTCCTTTATTTTTCATGTCACCCTTTGCCCATGATTTTTTTATACAAGAAATCTATGCAATGAAATACTTAGAATTTGTTAAAGGGGGCTGGTAGGAACTTGTCTGAGATAATAGGCTAGCTGCCCAACTGTCAAGACACTCTTCCTGTTCAAAATTATTTTGTATCTATTTTTGTGTGGAGAAGTCTTCATCATCTTCTCCTCCCAACCTCTGCAATACTATAATGTCAATTCCTTTAAAGTCTCAACCATTTAAAAATTGTCTTTGAATTTCTGGTGCCTTTTCACATAGTAGGCACTTAATGAATATTTCTCGAATTTAATTTTATCTGAGCTCTGGGAGATGTAGGCTGACCACATCATCAATGCTCAGTCAATATTTTGTAATTGATTGGTTAATTGAAAAGAAGGGAACTGGAACAAAAAAGACTGCCTAGAATCTCACCACGCGTTTGCTTTGAGATTTGGAAAAGAAAGTGCATGACTCTTTTAGCTACTATTTATTCACCCTTTTACATATCAGTCAGCTTGCTTCTCCTCCATATTCAAATTGAGAATGATGCAAAGAAAATAACTGCAGGATATCTCTGGAAACAGAAATTAAAACTAGTGGATTTGCTGTAGTTTTCTGTTGCCCCTGAATTTAGAAAGACTAGGATTTGAGTCTGGACTCTTTTGCTTGCTAATATGTACCTTTAGGCAATTTATTTAGTCCCCATTAATTTCTCCATTAATTTGTTTCCTCACCTGCAACTTGAAGATACTAGCTGTCAAAATGATCTTCCTAAAGAATAGGTATGAACATGTCACCCTTTCCTTTCAACTCCCAATTCAATAAATCCCAGTGGTTCTCAATCATCACCAGGATGATTCAAAGAGTTTCATGGCCTTCCTCCACCTTACTTTTCCAATCTTCTTATAACTTACTCTTTCCTCCCCTTTCTCTGTGCCTTCTCCTTGCTCCTATATATTTTCATCCATTTACATTGACCCTGCTACTATTCCTTGAACAAGAAGTCACTCCAATTTCCCAAGTCCAGGAGTTTTCATTGGCTGCCCACTATGCCTGAAATCCTCTTCTTGCTCATCTCCCCCTCCTGGCTACTCTCCAGCTTCCTTCATTTCCCAGCTAAAAAAATCACCCTTTCTATGGGAAGCCTTTCCCAGCCCCTCAGTGCTAAGTGCCTCTGTTGTTGATTATTTCCATTTAACCTATAGCTATTATTTGCATATAATTGTTAGTATGCAGTCTCCCCTATTAGTCTGTGTGAAAGCAAATTTGTGTTTTTTCCTTTCCTTATGCTCAGCACTGTTCCTGGCACTTAGCAGGCACTTAATAATGACTGGCTGACTGACACTACTTGTCTGACAGGACTACTGGAAAAATTAAAAGAGATAATAAATATGATTTTAAAAAAAATGACAAAGCACAATAGTAATAATAATTCTTATTAGTTGGTTTCTGCTGAGATCTAGAATGCTTTGACTTTATTGTTTAGTATTCTGGCCTCCTTTTCTTTGGTTGCTTTCTTAGAGGATGTTTCCTCTCCATGGCCATCCTTTAAACTGTGTCACAGGAATTCAGAATTTCTTTTGAAGCTGATTTGTCTCTCACATGGGATTAAAACCCCATGGCTTTGCCTCTGTCTATGTAGAATTTAGGCAATTATCCTGATGATGAAGATCAAAAGCACTTTCACCTGAAAAACCCAGATAACTGAGACAAAAGGGTCTATTTTGGGTTTGATTCATCTGTTCTTTCTCATTTGGCGTGTGCAGACACAACCATACCTAGTCAGAGGTCTGGGGAGGCTGCACTTTGGGGCACTTTGGATAAATCTGAATGGCCCTAGTTTAGGAGACAGCACCCCCAAGCTTTGTACCCAAGGGGAAATAAACAAGCGTTAGCTGTTGTCTGATTCTTTACATTTCTCTTTTAAAACAATAACACCACGCATATACACTAAGACAAAATGTGAATACATTTATCCTGAGTTCCTGGAACTCCCTTAGCTTATATATTCATTTTTACAGAGACAAATCTGTTGAAGAATTAAAAAGCAAATTTGACTTTGCTCTATAAACAAGACGGGAGGTGGTAGAGGGGGTGGTGATGGTGGTGGATGAAATTTTCTCGTTTGCTAAATATACAGCTTCTTAGTTTGAGACATAAATAAGAACGTTTGCCTAAGTAGGTCAGATTTGAGCTTGGGCTTTTCAAAAAGACTTGAAAGCAGCACCGTGAATACCCACTTCAAAGCCAGGATCCATTTTTGTGCTCACATTTTGTTCCTGAGAAGTTTCCCATCTGTTCGAATGTCATGGCTGTACCACCGTAGCATGTCCTCAGTCTTTCTGACTGGCACCTCCTAGACTTTCCTTTCTCATGTGGCAGGTAAAGGAGATAATTGGAAGACCTCCAGAGCCAATATGGGGAGGGTAAAGAAAGGGGGAGAATTCCACAGGAACAAATGGGAGGGGAAGAAAGATACATGTCCTCTCTCTTGCTGTGCCAACCTGTGTGATTGGTTGTGAGAAGCTGAAAGAGAAGAGCATGCATTTTGAAATGCTTCTCCTGGGGCTGAGCCTGAAATTAAAAAGCAATGTTGGGAGAGATTAGTGAAGTTCAGTTCACTCTTGTCTGGGCACAAGTGCAGTTCTGAATTCGGGATTCTGACAGATTTAAACCCTTTTTTTCATCAGCGCTAGTACAACATGATCTGCCTGTCACTTTCTCGGATGATGGCTTTCTGACTCCTTCCAGGAGCTCTGCAAGGGGAGGAAGCTTCCTCACTAATGTGTCACTCAACCCACCCACCCAGACACCCACTGCTTGTTTGAAGCTGGCAAAAAAAAAAATCTTGATTTTTATATAGACCTGAGAAATTGCCTCCCCTCCTCTTCCACCCCCAACACAAATGATATATAGGATGTGATATGACTATCTAGTTATTTTTAAAAATCTGAGGACTTGGGTGATATAGATTATAAATGAACTTTTCGTTATTTTCTCAAGATACAGTGCTAACCAATAAAAGTGAATGTAGTTTTTCTTTCCCCATATTAACTGGAATCAGTAGACTGCTGATGGTGCTTTTAGAAGCACATATAAGAATCATTTCACTCTGCCCCTTGAAATGAAACCATGGCTGGTGTGAAACTATTTTCTGTAATAGCAATACTACCCAATTCACTCCCAACTCTTTCTCGGATTGCAACCAATATATCTCGAGATAGTGTCCAAATCATCCAGGTGGCTCAGTATAAAGCTCTTTAAGAATGAAGACACCTGCAAGGAATTTTGTGACAGTATCATGGAAGCCCTCTTAGTACAGAGTATCTGAGCCATAAATACCAGTGCCAACAATGAGTGGCTTTATATCAGGCAGGCTGGTCGCCTCGCTGGGCATTAGCACCTTGCCATTAGTGGTTTTCACCAGAAATGGCTTAGGAAGAAGATAATTATAGCAAAGTAAGTATTGTCCACAAGGCCCATTTTGTGTGTGTGTGTGTGTGTGTGTGTGTGTGTGTGTGTGTGTGTGTAATAGAAAGATGAATGAATGAAAAAACCTTTATGAAGGGCTCCCTATAAACAAAGCACTGTCCTAAGTGTTAAAGTTATGGACAGAAAAGCAACTCAGTCTTGTTCTTAAGAAGTTCACCTGCTAAAAGGATCTGATAACATATACAGGGGGCTTTAGCTACAAGCCAATGTCATTTCTACTAATAAAGCAATATCTAGGTGCTCATACTAACAGTCATGAGATCTGTACTTTAGTGCTGACTTGGCTACTGAATGACTTTGGTCAAATTAGTTTGCTGTTGTGTGAAGTCCATCTCCTGGTCTTTAAAATGAGGTAGTTGAAATGGATTATTTTTAGTTTTCTCCTAGCTCTTAGGTTCAATGATTTTATTCCTTCTGATCCTGACCTAAGGGGAGTTTAGGGAGCATGTATGACCAATGAAGGCTAGTAAGGCTTAAGAGATAGAGAGCAATGAATGCTGCCATTTAATTTGGTGGCATGTGGAAACCTGACTTTCTTTTCAAAGATATGAATCCAATTTCCTTGCCAGGAAATGTTTTGCTTGAATTATCTGGATGATTGTTTTAAGCCTTTTACTTTGAATAAGGAGGATGTAAAGATGCAGAATGAAAGGAAGGTCAGGAAAGGAATATGAATAATGAGAGTAACTGCCATTTATGTAACACTTTGAAGTCTGCAAAATACTTGATGTATATTATCTCATTTGGATCTTACACCAACCTGTAAGGTAGGAACAACAGGTATCTTTATGACCATTTTGCTGATGAGAAGACTGAAACTCAGAGTTTAAGTGGCTCTCCCAGGGTTACACAGCTTGTGAGTTGTTTAAGGCAGGATTAGACCCTTAATTAATGGGTTTGTTATTAACTAGCTCTTTGACCTTGATCAAGATACTTCTCAGAGCCTCAGCTTTTTCATCTATAAAAAGAGAGGGTTGGGTTAGAAGGCTTTAAGGTCTGTCTCTGAGTGCTCAGACTTTGTGTTTCTAATTATCTTCAATCATGTTTGCTGTCCAGATTCACTGGACACCTGTTAATTCTGCATTTCACCAGGTGTTAAGTCCATTTGATACAATATTGTGCCTAGAGGCATCCAGTTGGCAAGTGAGATTTTGGTGACAGAGAAAGATGCTGACTAGTGAAGAGTTGCTCTCTGTGCCCAGCTGTGATATGTTAGATTAAAGGCCCCTCATTTTCTTTGCCTTGTCTGCATCTCTGGCAGACACAGGAAATATGGGAAAGATGTTTGTTACTCTTGAGCACTCTTGCTCTAAATGTGTAGTGTACAGTAAGTACAGCCCTGTTGATTGTACATCAATTTGATGGACTAACTATAGAACAGTAATTAAACCAAAGAGAACATTCTGGAGCACTTATTGCCACTTGCTGTCTGTTTAATTCCCAAGAGTCCTGCAATAAATAGAACTATAAGTTTAATTAATATCTACCAGTCTGACTGTTCATTTAGGATAGGCTCTGCTGGACCAGTGATCATGCTTTCAAAGAGCACATGCTTCGATTAATATGGTGCACATTTGTGGAATCTATGTTTTAGTACACAGATTAAAATATTTTCTATGCTTAAGTGCCTTAAATGCCTTTTGTTCATCACTTATCATCATTGCTTCTTATTTCACGTGTAAATGTTTCCTTCTCAACTGTAAGGCCCATGAGGGCAAAGACTATGCCCTAGTCTCCTTCATATCATTCCCAGTGCTAATTCACACTTTTTATTCCAAATCTACAAAGACCCTACTGTGCGTGAGGCACTGTGATGAATCAAATGTTTTATCATGAATTCATTACTAACCTTGTCACTTTGGGGCACATTTATTGGACCTGCTGGCAATTTCCTCCTGACTTTTGCCTTTAATATGGCTGATAGATCTCAAGATAGCATCCCAATTATCTGGGTGATTCAGTGTAAAACTCTTTAAAAATTTAAGTGCCTATGAGGAAATTCTATGACACCATCATAGGGATACATGAATACCTGGATTGCATAATTGTTTCAGTTCACTGCAACTTAAAAAATATATTTTTTTTTTGTGGGGTGGGATTGGGATTAGAGATTTAAACAAAGGAAATAAATTGCTTAAAGCAAAAATCCTGTTTTAACTCAGACATGGGAGGGTACTTAGCTTGAGACATCTACAGGAGATGGGGGAGTTTCTGTGGGGAACAAGAGAAGGAATCATAGACAAGAGACAACTGAATCTCTGGAAGGGCAGCACAGCCTCAACTTAGCCACTTACTCCTTTGGTTAGGTGAAATTTAGGTCACAGAAAATGAGAGGCAGATAATAAATGAGCCAGTGAATGGCTTCCTTTGGCCTTGGAAGTCAGGCTAGGCCATACTTTCAAGCTTACTTTGTAGTTCAGTATAGACATGTCAGAGTAATTTCTACATAATAAGGCTCTTTCCTGATGTGAAAGTAGGAAAGTTTTTTTTTTTTTTTTGAACAGGAAGGGATAATAGGACCTCACTGAGACATATCTGATTAGATTTCTGCCTCTGATGTCACAGTGCATGCATCATCTAGGAAGCAGAAATGAGTGGGTGAGTGTTCGCCTCCCACCCCCAGAATTAAGGCAGGGTAAGGGAACCAACTAAGAATAAAGGGATATATCTCAAGCAGACACTACCTGTCACCAAAAAGTCTAGGCCTGGGAAATAAGGGTTTTTTTTATTTTTCTGGACTTCCATAATTATAAAAGGAAACATTTGCAAACAGTGAGTTTTCATGTTACACTTGTAGTCAAGGGCACCTATACTCATATCGTGTGATTAAAAAAAAGATGCTTAACAAAATCAGTAGGGTAAACTTAAAAATATGTGTTATTATGTATTATAATTATCATGATAGGATATATAAATGTGTTTATATATTATATATATTATCATAAAAGATAATTTTGCTTTTCATAGGAAAAACCATTCAGACCTGTATTTTTTTCCCCTTTTTTCCTATTCTCACTGTTTTGTATACTATAAGTATTTAATGATTACTTATGAGTTGATAGTTGGTGCCCTCAGATATTCACCACCACAGTCAGACACCCACAGTCAAAGACATATCCAAACACACATTACTGTTTCCCCTTTTTCTCCTCTCCTTTAGCTCCCACCTCTGTCTGAGACTTTTGGCTTGATGCTGCAGTTCAGTTTCAGAACCAGTCCTGTAGGATCATAGATTTTGAGCTGGAAGGGACTTCTGAGATTATCAGGTTCAATGCTCTCCTTTTACAGAGGAAAAAACTCACAGTCAAAATGGTTCAGTGACTTATCCAGGCTCACACAGCTCATAGGTGCCTGAGGCTGGATTTGAATCTAAGTTTTCCTGATTCAGTCCAGCTCTGTTTATTTCACTGCTTAGCTGCCTGGATTGATGCTTGTGAAGTTAATTCACTCAGTGATCTATTTTAAATGATACATCGAAGGATGTTTAGCTCCAGATACCTATGGGGAGGTAGGGTGAATCTATTGGGGAATAAGGCAAGGGATCATAACAAAGAGGCAATTAGAGTTGGAGAGAATTTTAGAGATTATGTAGTCCAATTCATCAGTTTATATAGGATACAGTGGACCTCTTGAGAGGTTAAATTGCTTGACCAAGGTCACCATAATAATAATAATAGCTCACATTTATATAGTGCCTCAAAATTTAAAAAAATTATTGAATAAAATCTCCTTTTCTCTCCTACTTCCCCATCCCTTTGAAAAACAAAGAAAAACAAAAACTTTATTAATTAAGTCCTCTGGCCATATTGAAATCTCTATATCTATACATCTCATGGTCTTACTCTGAGTCCATCATCTCTCCATCTGGAGATGGGCAACATGTTTTACCATGAATTATCTGGAATTATAGTGCCTCAAAGGTTTTTGATTTTTAATTTAACAAAACTCTTTCCCCCCACAACGACTCTTTTGAGGTAGGAAATATGAGAATTATCATGTCCATTTTGCTGATGGAAGAACTTGCTCATTGTTACATGACCAGTAAGTAAAAGAGGTGAGATTTGAACTTAGGATATTTATTTATTACTGTATTTTCTTTTTTATTTTTAAATATTTTATTTCTCCAATTACATATAAGACAATTTTAAACCTTTAAAGCCTTTCTGAGTTCCACATTTCTTCCCTTTCTTCCTTTCTTCTGTCTCTGAGACAGTAAGCAGTTTGATATAGATTATGTATCTACAGTCATGCAAAATATATTTCCATATTACTCATGTCATGAAAGAGGACACAGACTAACCCCCTTTTCCCACAAAATCATAGTGAAAAATTGTATGCTTCAATTGCATTCAAACTCCATCAGTTCTTTCTCAAGAGTTTGTTCATTAGCATTTTTTATCATGCATCTTTTGGAATTGCCTTAAACCATCCTATTGCTGAGAATATCTAAGTCACTCACTATTGATCATTGTAAAGTATAGCTGTAACTGTATACAATATTCTCCTGGTTCATCTCAATTTATCTTGCATCTGTTTGTGTAAGTTTTTACAGGCTTTTTTTCTGAAATCATCTTGTTCGTCATTTCTCATGGAACAATAGTATACCATTACAATCATATGCCACAAATTGTTCAGCCATTCCCCAAATGATGGATGTTAAGTTTAGGATTTCTAACTCCATAATAATTATGATGATAATGATTGATATAGCTCTTCAAAATTTGAAAAGTGCCATATGCATATTATTTTGCCTGAGCCTTATAAAAACTCTATTAAGTGTCATTTCCATTTTGCAGATGAGAAAAAATGAGTTTCAGAGAACTAAAGTGACTTGCCTCTGGTCCCAAACTAATAAATGTTAGAGGTAGGACTTGAGCATGGGACTTCTTGATTTTGAGTCCAATAATATACCTGTTAACTTTATCAATTCACCTATAATCCCCTAGTTACAAAATTGGGGCTTTAGAAGTGTAGTGTTTATTGACATAATAGCTAATTTTTTTTTTTTTTTACTAATTGCAAAAGCATCATCACTAGGTTTGGGAATGTGTAGCTCTGTTCATTTTCTGTTGGTAGTAGCAAGAATCTTGACTTATTAGAAGCAAGGTTTCTATGAATAAATAAAATACACATTTTGCATAAAGTACTCATATTTACCTTAAACAAAAATAGAGATGCCATGATTTGAAAAGAAAAAAAAAACAATAACAACAACAATTTTTGTTGTTTAGTTCATGGGGACAATGGGGAAGATATTTAAAATTGAGACTATCCCAGAAAATTCAGGATCTATCATTAGCATAATTATAGCATTTGGCTCTGAAATTCAAAACTTCATGTAGAAAATGTTCAGAACCATTTTCCCCTTCTTCTTCAAAGGACTTATAGCAGGAAAGGGACTTATAGCTTATGTGCTCTTCTGCTCTGTTACCTACCTCCATGAAAGGATGGGGAGGCAGACTCAGAGTAGTTATGTGCTTTATCAAAGTCACACAGAACTGGGAGATGAATCCAGCTTCTCTGGCTGCAGAACCAGGGCTCTTTTCCACTCTATCATTAGAGCCTTTCTTATAGCAGTTTAACAGGTAGTCCTGGCTCATATCTGAGGGCTTAGCCTAGGGCTGAGCCCTGATTCTATGCCAGAGAAACCGAGGAAAACATTCTGGCTTTCTGCCTAGAAGATCAAAAGGCAATTGAAACTGAATCCCAGAAGTGTGATTATATAATATGAAAGAGAAAAGGGAAAAAACAGGGGGGGGTTAGGTTGAATTTAAATAAAAAAAGAAAACCAAACCAAATCATACCAAATCCGAAAAACCCAGAGAGACAAGAAAAAAGCCAAGAAGGGTAAGGGAAAAGAGCTGTCAGAATTTCAGGACAGCGAATCAATATTCCAAGGTAAACACGCAAATACCATGTAGACATTAAAAATGATGGTATTTGATATCCCAACCTTGGCAGAGGTCATGCTTGCTTTTTTATTCTAGGATGATACAAGGATTGCTAAAGCCAGAAAAAGGAACCAAATTCAAAGCTTGTGTCTGGATTAAAAAGCATGTGATGTTCAAGGGAAACTAAGGGAAGGACTGGCAAAAGCCTCTCACCAAGGAGCATTCAAGAATATCCAGCCTCTCCATCATCATGAATTCCTCAAGGCTTTGGGACTAAAGAAGAGCTATTTAGTCACAAGCAGAAAAGAAACATGTTCCTGTATATTTATTTACATTGAGCTTTTCCAGAACGTTTTCGTAAGACCTAAGAAAATATTCCAAAAGGAAAATGGTTGTTGGAACATGTGTGTTAAACCTGCTCCCCAGAAATGAACTGATATAATGACAAACTATATTGATCCACACATTTCTTCTCTGATCTGGCTTATACAATAGTTGAGTGTAACCTTCAATCAGACTTCTGTCAAAAGAATGATAATAAAAGTGAAGAGTACAAAGAGAACAGGTGATGGTTAAAATAAAAATCAAAACCCATCTTTATTTGAATCAGAAGAAATGTATAGAAATTCTCTCATGGTAAATGCACATCTTAAAATATAAAAATTTTAAAATGTGTATATATTTGTGTATTTAAATGTGTACATGTACAAATACATATGGATGCATATATACATATGTCATATCAATTGTGTGAGACTTTTTGTGATCTCATCAGGGGTTTTCTTGACAAAGATACTGGAGTAGTTTGACACTTTCTTCTCTTTAGTTGTTTTAGTCGTGACCAACTCTTTGTCCGTGGAATTTTCTTAACAAAGATACTGGAAGTATTTTCCACATAGTAAGCTAAGGAAAGCTCCTTCCTCCCCTCCCTTTGCCTTGCTCATCTTATTTTCCCATTCTGAATTTTCCTTATATGTGTGTCCTGAGACCCCCTTTTTCTCATTTGATGTTTTTTTGTGGTCCTTATTCTAATTATAATAATTCCTAGTTAAAGCTCTGTCCAGAGTGGCTAAAAGATTTGTCTAAATTTACCCATTTCTCTAAATATACATGAGATTGTGGATGCTGACTCAAAGTAATTTGGAACTAACATTATCTCACAACAGATAACCTAAGAGGTCAGAGAGTTTAAGGCAATTAAACACTGAATTTCTCTTCCAATATAATAGGCACTTTCACTTTATAATAATTGAGCATTTACACGGTATCTTAAAGTTTACTCAGCACTTTACAAACATTATTTTATTCTATCTTAATAATTCTGAGAGCTATTATTATAGTCATGTTGAAGCTAAGAAAGTTGAGGCAGATAGAGATTAAAGTGACTTGCTCAGGATCATACAGCTACTTAGAATCTGAGGCAGAATCACAGAATAGATCTTCCCAGTACCAAGTCCTGTTCTTTGAGCACTGTGACATTGGTTGCCTAAAGTTTTTTCTTTAATAGGGATTTCATTTATTGATATATAAATAGATCCAACTGTATTAAATAATAATCAATGAATAATTGAATTTATTAAGTACCTTACAGATTATGGAGTGGCTTAGGGAAAATTCTTCTGTGACCGTTTGTGTAGAGTATCCATTTTAGACTTTGATTATTTATATCTAAATACTGTATTGCTGTTATGTCCCTGAAGTCAGGAAAATTCATCTATCTGAGTTCAAATCTGGCCTCAGACACTTAATAGCTGCGTGATCCTGGACAAGTCATTTAGCTTATTTGCTTCAGTTATCTCATCTGTAAAATGAACTGGGGAAGGAAATAGCAAACAGTTCCACTAACTTTGCCAAGAAAACCCCAAATGGGATCACAAAGAGTCAGATATTACTGAACAACACTATTGCTCTGAATGTAATCTGCATTCACCTCTTCACTTACTCTTCTTTCTACTCTGAATCTGGCTTATGCAAAACTTGAGTGCAGCCCATAATTAATGTGTATTTACAGTTTCTTTCCCCTTTCAGGAAGTTATCATATTATAGGCAAGATCTGCATTTGTCCCAACATATTATGTCTATCAATATAATTAGATTATGGCAAGGTCAACTTGATTATTCTGGTCATCATTTGGTTTACTTGGAGCCCACCAACTGTATAATTAGGTGTGAATAAAATAAAAAAATATCTTGCTACTATTTTTGTCATGCCATCCCACTCTGTGATAATGCTAAACTGTGCACATTTTCTCCCTTGACAAAATATAAACACAGTGAGGGCAATAACTATTTAATTTTGTCTTTGCATCCCCATGTCAAGCACAATGACTAGTACAGAGTAAATATTTAATAAAATGTTTAGTGATTGATTAGTTGATTTTATTGGTATTGTCTGAGTCTATTCATATAAAGTAAGAGAAAATTGAAGCAATAACCTGAATAATACCAACAAATAAAACATTCTCTTTGCCTCATTTATCTGTAAAAATTTAAGGGAGGAGAGATAGTGATCCTAAGAGGTAATTTCTTTAATTCACTCTTTCATCTAGTAGGTACAACCATATCTGTAAATATTATGGCTCACATCCTTAGGCACTTGTTTATTTCTTGACAGAATGTTTCTTTGCAATTCTTAAGGTAGAGATATTACCCTCCTACTCTCCCCTTGCAATTAAAGGATGAGAATTTAAGCTGAATGATACTCATTTTATTCCATAAATAGGATTTCTATTAAAAAAACACTTTAGATGAAATACAACCTGATTTCAAACATTTCACCCACAGGGATTCATACTAGAAAACTAATATTACACCTAAAAATGTAAATCCTAGAGACAGGGGAAAAAAAAGTCTATTGTTTTTTTTTTTTTTTCTCCCTTCTTTCCTTTGTGGGAGGTGTTAGAGTTACAAAGGAATTTAAGCTCTAACTAGAAAGGCTTAGGGTAGAAATCTTTGTACAACAGATAAAAATGAGGCTGGAGTAAATCTACTGCTACCTACCTTTAGCAAGATTTAGATAACTTGGAGAGGATCCAAAGGATGGTAGTGAAAATGATTAAAGGTTTGGGAAATAAAGCTTCTGAGCAAACGCTAAAGGAATTTGGAGTTATATAGCTTGGAAGAGAGGATGTTGAAGGTAGAATTAATAATTGTCTTCAGGTATATGAAGGGACAAAAGGTGGGTGTTGGTGAATAGCTATTTTTGGTGTCCACTGAGGGTAACATAAGATGGACTTGGACTTAAACTTTGGCAGAAAGATTTAGATTCGATATTATAACTTTCTGACTCTCCTGGATTCTTGCCATGGAGGAGTCCCACTCTCACACAGAATTCAGAGTGAGGCAGGTCCAGCCTGATACCTCTAGGAGAGGGTTTATTAATGGGAATACCTAAGAGAACGTCATTTCACCTGTGACATGGTCCTGCAGCAAGGATTCTCAGGGGATGGTCACATGCAGATTCTAAGGTGTGAACAATAGGCGACATTGTTAAAGAAAGTCCAGACAGACCTTGAGATAATATGCTGTTTCAGCACACTTTTCCCTTCTTGTCTTTTAATCTCTCTTTACCCTTGGAACAACCCTATGAGGTAGGTAGAAGGGAAAGAATATAGATCTTTTAAAAAATCTCTAGAGAAGGAGGCTTTTCTACTTACCTCATAGGCTTGTTAAAAGGGTCAAATGAGGTGGAAAGATATGGAAATGCTTTGGTGGTAAGGCCTCAAATTGTTGTATTATTGTTATGTCTACATTATAATCATGATGAGGAAAATGAGAAGATTGACATACTTGAATTACTATAGAGTTACCTTTATGCGTTTCCCCCAAGATTTGGAAATGTTATGGAAACATTATCCTAATGGCACTTTCTATTTGAAAGGCATTTAGCCTATCAATAAAAAAATCACATTATAGCACCTGGATGCCTCTTTTTTGCTTAGGCGTATCTCAGTCTGGCATGGAAACTCCTCTAGAAGATTTTATTCATAAAATATAATGTATTTCCTATGCAGTGAGGAAATAGAAGGAACCAACGGTCTTAATGGATCTGTTGATGAATGAGACTTACAATATGATAGAATGCTATAGAAAAATGATCAAGACTTGATATAGTTTTTATAATTGTTATTGTTTTTTAAGACTCAGCCCAAATCGGCCCAATTGCTTTTTCCTATGAGCCTTTCCTGATTTCTGCCAACCAGAAGTCATATCTCTGTTTTCTGAAGAGCTATTGTGGTAGAGTAGGGAAACATGGATCTGAAATCAGGAGACCTGTGTTTTGACTTTTACTAGCTATGTGATTGTGAGCAAGACACTTAAAATTATTTTTAATTTTATTTTTAGATCTATATTTTTTCCCTTCTACCTCTTTCCCTTATCTTACTTGAGAAAGAAAGATAAACAAAACTCCTGTTATGAACATTTATAATCAAATAAATTCCTGCATTGGCCATGTCCAAAAGAAAGGTATATCTTACTCTGGCTTCAGAGTCCATCATCTCTCTATAGGAGGTAGGTTGTTGTTATTGTTCAGTCACGGCTTCATGACCCTACTTTTAGGATTTTCTTGGCAAAGACACTGGAGAGATTTGACATTTCCTTCTCCCCATCATTTTACAGATGAGGAAACTGAGGTAAGTCAGGTTAAGTGACTTGCCTAGGATCACACAATTAATAAGTGTCTGAGGCTGGATTTGAATGCATGAAGATTAGTCTTCCTGACTACAGGCCCACCTAACTGCCCTAGGTGGTGGATAGTATATTTCACACTTTTGTCCTTTAGAATTGCCTTTTAGAATAGAAGATTGTGTTGCTCTGAGTTCTTAAGCCTTTCAAAGCCTTTTATCTCTACATTGTGATTATTGTAAAAATTTCCTGATTTTGTTCTATTAACTCTGTATCAGTTCATCCATGTCTTCTTGGGTAAGTCACTTAACCCGTCCAGGTCTTTTCCTCACTAAGTAGAGATTCTTATACTACAAACCTTGTAGATTTATTATAAAGGAAATGCTCGAAGTGACAAATAAATAAGAATATTTCTTGGACCTCTCACACACACTATACCATGTATTATAATTATTTGTCTACATCTATTCCTTATTTCCCTATGTGACTGTATGTTCTTTTAGAGCAGGCACCATGTCTTTTAGTATCTTCCCCAGTGCCTTACACATAATGCAGAATTTCCAAGAATCTTAAATTTAATCGCTAAAATTGCACTAAAGCTTTTGGGACATTCTGTACATGCTTGATTTAATGTTTGTTAAGATGAACATATGGCAATTGGAAAGTAAATAAATAAAAAGTAAGAGTGGGATAAAGGCTTGTGGTGCACGATGGGATGGAGAAGAAACTAATCAATCATCTGCAAAGCCTTGCCAATTTACTATCACAATTTCTTTCACACTTATCCCCTTCTCTCTATTCACATGGCCTTGACTTAAGTTCAGGCCCCTGTTTTCTCATAACTGGACAACTGAAATAAATGCTAAATTAATATCTCTACTTTCAGTCTTTCACTCATCTAATCTGTCTTCAACATAGTAACCAAATTGATAGTCTTAAAATTCAAATCTGACCATTTCATCTTACTATTCAAAATTTGCCAATGACTCTCTCCTATTGCTTCTAAAATAAAGTACTAAATCTTTAGACTGGCATTTAAAACCCTCCACAATTTGGCTCTAATCTGCCTTTCCAGGCTTATTTTTTTGCTCCCCTTTATGCATTCCATGTTTTAGCCAGACAGGTCTATTAGTTACTCCTTGCACAGAACATCTAATCTCTGACATTTGTGATTTTGCAAAAATAGTCTACCAAGTATGGAAATGCGTATTCTCCCCACCTTGACTTTATAAAATCTCTAGATTCCCTCAAAGCAGACCTCAGGTAATACTGCTTCCATCAGGTCTTGGATATTAGCACTCTTACCTTGTGAAATTACCATGTACTATTTTATTTTAAAATACTTTATATTATAATAATATAAATAATATAATATAGTATAGTATAATAGTATAATAATATAAATAATATACATCATATAATGGAAGCACTGAATATAAAATAAAATAAAAATACACATTAAATCCCATTTGGCTTTTAAAACCCTTTGTAATTTAGCCCTTTCTTACCTTACCAATTTTCTTACACTGCTCTCCTTTGTTTATTTTATTATCCAGCAACACCTGTGTCCCTCCTTTCTATCCCTCATACTCTATTATCCTCCTCACACCTGGAATGCTCTCTCTTCTGCCCATTTATCTCCTGGAGGCTCTGGCTTCCAATTCAATTCAATAGACATTTATTAAGTGCCTACAGAGTGCCAGGCACTGTACTAAATGTTAGAGATTGTTGTTGTTTAGTCACTGAAGTCATGCATGACTCTTTATGACATCCTTTGGGATTTTCTTGGTAAAGATACTAGATTGGTTTGCCATTTCCTTTTCTAGCTCATTTTATAAATGAAGAAACTGAAACAAACAGGGTGAAGTGACTTGCCCAGGATCACACAACTGAAGACCTTAGCTTAAAAAGTTTAGGTCTTCCACTACACCCAGAGCCATCTCTAGTCATCCTGATCATTATCTGGTCACTGGATCCAGATGGCTCTGGAAGAGAAAGTTAGGCAGGTGAATTTGCACAGCCCATCCTCACTTAAATGCAATTCATTTGCATCTTATGGCATCACTTCTCTGATGTCAGGGTCATCTTTGAGAACAAAGGATAAAAAAATCTAAAAAGTAAAAAAGAGGCAGCTAGATGTCACAATGGACAGAACATTGATTCTGGTGTCAGGAGTGCCTGAGTTCAAATCCAGCCTCAGATACTTAATACTTCCTATCTGTGTGACTCTGGCCAAGTCACTTAACCCTAATTGCCTTGGGGAGAAAATGAGAAAAAGAGAGGAGAAACAACAACAAGAAGAAAGGTCTCTGACAGGTACCGATTCTAAGCAGATCACTTAACCTTTCAGAACTCTAGCTAGAACATTGCAGAATAGCTGTAGATCTGTCTCAGTAAAAGGAGTTTCCTCATTGGGAGTTCCCTAGGTCAATAAAATCAGATGTTTCATCCTGCCAAAAAGTAGTGCTAATGAGGACTGAAATGGGCAAATTCTAGGTAGCACAAGGAGTAGAAGGCAAGGGTCTGGATAATTTCTGCCTTTCACATGTTGCTATAGAAGATCTATTAGGAAAATATTTTGCCTGATTGCCCAATTTTTCTATCTGGATGTGTTTCCTCTCACTGAACTCTTCAGGATTTAGATCAGTCTCAAAGGACCCCAGCAGGCATAAACCATTAGGCTTTCAGGCTTTATGTAGATCAAGAACTGTGGGCAGGTTTCCTGTTTTTGTCCATTCTTTTCTAAATTGGCTCAGTTTGCTTGTTAGATAACTTATTTGAACTGTGTTCCACACGGGGAGCTTGCTCTAAGGCAGGTAGAAGAACTCAGCTTGATTATATGTTTCAAATGCTTTCCTGGAACTCTTGGCTGGAAATTGTTCCTTGTTTTGACATAACAGTGATATGTGAACTTCTTAAAGATAGGGGACTAGGAATGGATGGCAATGCAGTTCAGTGGAAAGAGGGTTGGATTTGGAATCCAGAGAACTTCAGTTCCAAACCCAACTCCTACACTTCCTACTTGTGCGACCTATACCATGTATTTTGGAGAAATCTAACATAAGTACATATTCTATATGATTCAGAGCCAACATTTCCAATACAAATGCTCCCATGTTATGAAAACGATGTAGGCAATTCAGTTCTGAGTTTCAGTTCTGTAAAAAGGAGGCTTTGAACTAGATGACTTCTGAGGTTCCTTTCAGCTTAAATTCATGATTCTTTTTTAGAATCAGTCTTAGAATTTTGGAAGAAAGAGGGTAATCTAGGTTCTCAGCCCTTTTCTCCCTACCCCCCACAAGTGATTATCCAGTCTCCACTTGAAAGTCTCCCAGGATGGATAGCATCCCTTTGAGAAGGAACCTATCTCAACATTGGGAAGCTTTAATTGTTAATCCTAACAGTTTTTTTTCTTGAGATGAGTTGGAACCTGCCTCTTTGCAAAAGTTCTGTCTATTGATCCCGATTCTGCCCTGCACATGAAAGTGGTGGTGACTGTGTTCTGCTTACTCCTTCCCAACAGTAGGTAGGCAGCAATGTATCCACAATGAACTCTCTCTCTCTCTCTCTCTTTTTTTATTTTTAGGACAACTGAAACAAACAGAAATGTTTGGACCCACATAACATTTTAGGCGTACTAGCACTGCCAACATTAGCTACCCAACTTTGGCTAGCTTTTCTGAAACATCTGTAGCTAGTTTGAAGTCACCACACAGTCATTCCAATTGCATCGGACTAAATTAAAGCAGAGATTTTGTGCTTCCTTCTTTTATTCATTGTTGTCCATGACTGTTTATTCCTTCTAAAAAAAAAAGAAAAGAAAAAGATTTTTTTCAAGCTACCGACAAAAGAATGTTTGAGCGTTTCTTTGATGGACAATTAAAAGAGAAGCCACTTTGCTAGGTTTCATACTTAAATATAAAATAACATAGCAAAAAGGGCCAGAAGTGATAGATACATAATGAATAGATTACAAAGAAACACTAAATCCCTGCCATTTCTAATTAAACATATCAGTGACCCCATACTATTTTCAGATAATTGCAGTAGGTCTTCAGGTTGCTGATGGGAACCTGGCTGCTTTAAGGAGCCTATGAGATGAATAAAAAGAACAGGTAATTTTTGTGGCTCTTAAGTCATTGGTTCTGATTATTTTTCCTTTAAGGTGGGTAAGAGTGAGTATTGATTATTAGGTTGTCAGTTTCGTCCCACCAAGGAAAATGAAAAAGGAAATGAAATAAATTGCAGATATTTAAAGCATAAGTGAATAATGGCAGTCAGTTGGTTTTATAACGTGGTGGTATTTGAATTGGATATGTTGGCACTGAATCATACAAAATATGTATTTATGCATTAGATTTCTCCAAAATTCATGGTACAAGTTTTTAACAAGATGCAGGAAAAATAAACTGCAACTCTGATTTTTTTTTTTCCCTTAGGTTGCTCGTGACAGTGATTCAGTATGGCCCTATACTCAATGTGATTCATGTAAAAGGTATATACAGTAAGTATTGAGTTTGAAAGGAGTCATCAACCATCTCTAGAAACATTGCTCTCTGAATGAACGAGACCCTCTGTGTGGCCGTCATCATCACCATCATCAACGATAAGCGTTTATTGAGCACCTCCTATGTGCTTAATTATTGTTTGGGGCACATTCACGCCATGACACCAATACATAAAGAGATTATGTTTGATTTATAAGCATGTTAAATATTCTAATTCAATTGTGGAAGATTTTTCTTATGCCGTCCTTATGTACACAGTGTGATCTCAGCACACACATAGATTAAAGACTGTTTATATGCTTTTGTATGTGATTATGTATCATGTAGATGCAAAAATGTCATAATTTCCAAATGAGACATCTGGGGCTAGATTCACAGCCTACATAACTCTTTGAAAGAAACCTCCTATCTCTTCCTGTGTATTCCTTCTTTTGTGTACTACCTGTCATTTTCTGAGTCTCTTCTTTCAAAAAGCTTAATCTTGTAAGAGAATTCCTTCATAGCATTACAAAGGATAAGAGTTATATTTTTATATTTGGTTTGAAGAGAAGCTTCCCTAAAGCTCTTCATGAAATGGATCCATTATACACAATCATAATATTAATAATCAGAAAATCTCAACAGCAACATTAATAATATATGTTGATCTGGATCTGTAATTTTATACCATAATATACTTAAGTAGATGTGTGGTGTCCTTAATGCAAGTATTCCCTTCTGCAATACAGATTGCAACTTACTCATACCTGCCCATCCTTTAGGACTATTGTTCATATACTTTCACAATTTTTCCAATAGGGGATCTATGCATCTCAAGGAAGTTAAAAGCCCATAGACTATCTCTAGATTGTCCCTTGTTCTCACTACCTTTTTTTGGGTGGGTCTTTCTTTGATCACATTCTTATTCTTTTTTTTTTTTCCTGAGGCAATTGGGATTAAGTGACTTGCCCAGGGTCTCACAGCCAGGAAGCCTTAAGTCTGAAGGCAGATTTGAACTTCGATCCTCCTGACTTCAGGGCTGGTGTTCTAGCCACTGTGCTACCTACCTGCCCCTAGATCACATTTTTTATATCACTTTTCCTTTGTAATTCTCCAAGTATGATATCCCAGCTTCCTCATGCCCACCATGTGCCTCTTGTTGTTTGCATGAATCTCAGTTTCAGTTTATTGGGGAATAGCATTTTGTAATTCTCAGCTATGTCACATAACAAAATGGGTCTTTGTTTCAGGGAAGAATATGGCGTTATTAAAAGAACTTTGTATTTTATAAAGGATAGTCTAGTCCATTTTCTAACTTATTTTCCATTCTGGGCTTGTCATTCTCCATTTGTCTAATATACAGATGAGTTCAGAAGTTGTTAATACAAATGCATACATGCATATATATGCATGTATATATGAACATTTATGTACATGTACACACATGTATATTAGATATGTGTCTTTCTGTCCATCTATCTCTCTATAACTTGTTTTTTCTTATGTGGATGATAAGCATTCTTTATCCTGTTGGTTTTTCCTGGGCAGCTGGTTAATCCAAACTCTTTAAATATAGATCTCATTTAGGAGGCTAAGCAAAATTCTAGGGTTTAATGTAATTATTCAATGCTGTCTACAAACACAAACATCTGGAACATCCCTAAGACTTGGGCCCAGTATGAGAGGGAAAGATGACATTGGTAAGCATATATTGCTTTGTTTTATTTCTTGCCTGAAATTAATGATCTGAGGGTAGTCAAACAAGGTTATCCCTTCTACATATTTCAAAAAATATCATTTTTTTTTGTAAGTTTGGGAGACAGATGTCAAAGTACTATTTTGTTCTACTAAATAAAATGGCTTTTTAAAGAAAATAGTTAACAGGCAATAAGTACAATGGGATCTTGTATTATATTTTTGAGTCAATTGTGGGTTGGTAAAAATACAGAATGGCACTTGTCTATTTCTTTCAAATACCCTTCACAAGAATTTTTCCAAATTTTGTAAAGATGGAATAATAATAAATAAACATAGCTAACATTTAAATAGCACTTACATATACCAGGCACTGTGCTAAGTGTTTTATAATTATTATCTATTTGATCCTGAAAACTCTAGGAGGAAGGTGCTATTATTGTCCCTACTTTATGTTTGAGGAAATTGAGACAGAGGTTAAGTGACCTTTCCAGTGTCACATAACTAGTAAATGTCTGAGGAAGGTCTTTCTGACCTCAGGCCCATTGCTCTATCTACTACCTTACCTAGTTGTCCCTAATAATAATAAGCACATTGGTCACTTTTTGGGGAAGTAATCTTATTTAGGTAGTAATAAGTCTTCCTCCCTCCCTCTTTTCCTCCTTCATTCTTTTGTAACTTTATCTGCTCTACATATTTTATAAAAATTAATTCTTCAATGTCACCAATATTGTGGGTTCTCTAGCATAGATCTCTTCTCTATATAATTGATCCAAATATAGCTAATATAATTAATTTTTGCTGCCTTCAGTTTCTGTTCTTCTGCTTTCTTGAGAATCACAATTGGAGTTGTCCTGTTACAAGAGATCATTCTGCTCTTGATGATGAAAAAGATTTGTTATAAATATTCTAATGATTAATTTCCATCTTTTATCTGTCATCCTTCCAATTTCATCATTAAATGTTCTCAGGATGATTTTGCTTTGTTGGGTATCTCACCCAAGTTTTTCTGAACTATTTTCCTCTCCTTTTCTTTTTGTTGCTTTATGAATTTTTATTCTAATTAAGTGCTGTTCTTGCTTGTCATAGCTCTCTGCTTGGCAAGTAAATTATGTTTACTGATTGAGACAGATTTTACATTTTTTTGGTATCCTTTTTGTTGGCAGTTGATTTATGTCAGGTCTATGTTAAACTGCTAAAATTGGTGTTGATATCCTTTCCTCCGTCCATTTCCCTCTTTTGGGGGATATCACTAACTTGTTAAATAGGTCAAGATGGAGTTGCTTTAATTGCATGCTTTCTCTTTCTCCTCCTCCTTTTTATTCTTTCTTTTAGCTTCAGATCAGTTTTGATCTTCGCTGTCAGAAATCATTGGTCCATATCTACATAGATAACTGTTTCAGGAATTCTTCTAAATCACTAATGATTTATTTCTTGTTTATTAAAACATTCAGTTTTTTTGCAATATTAAATAGAAGAGAAGTAAAAAGAGAACTAACTGAAAAGATAAAGAGAATGAAATAGGTTTCTGAATCAAACACCCCAGCAATCAAGTTGACCATAATATAGCTATGTTGAAATGGAAGAGCAAAAGAACATTGGATCCATATGAATTTTTATTTCAATGCTTCAGAAGATGCCTGACCACAATGATGCAGATTCAAAACTCAGCTCATTCTACTAATATATGTTGTTACTTTTCAAGACCGTAGTGGACAGTGCTCATTAATTGTGCTATCTCTACAAACAAAACAATAATGTGCTCTTTTCCCCTCCTCTTCTCCTCCTGATCCTATTAACCAGTTGGCTACTTTTTTCTTGCTGCATCTTTTTAAACTAAAATAGGTCCTTAGACAAATAGGTACAGTGTAATGGATGAACATTTAGTGAGTATTTTTCCCCCAATGGAATAACAGAAATAAATAGAAAAAAGGCCTGGGAGATCATCTAATCTATCATTTTACAGTTTAGAAAACTGAGTTCCAGAGAGGGTAAGTGCATGGAACAAGTAGTAGAATTACTTTTCAAACCAAGATTTTCCAACTACAAATCCATTATTCTTCTCTAGGCAGCTTGTTGGTGCAGTAGATGGAATGCCAGGCCTGGAATCAGAAAGAGTTGAGTTTAATCTGGCCTCGTACATTTCTCAGCTATGTGGTCCTAATCAAGTCACTTAATCCTATTTACCTCAGCATCCTCATCAATGGAATGATCTAGAGAAGGAAATGGCAAACTACTCCAGTAAACCTGCCCAAACTCATGAAGAGTTAGTTGTGACTAAATGACTGAAAACAACAAAAATTCTGGGAAATCCCTTAACCTTTATCTCCCTTAGTTTCCTTATCTGCTTCAAAGGTTTTTGCAAAAAATATTATTTATAAAATGCTTTGCAAATCCTCATGCTGCTTCTCTTGTGTTTCTATTGATTGGCTGAACTTTAAACTACTTTCTAAACTTCAGTTTTCTCCTTCCTTATT
The DNA here is from genome assembly GCF_048593235.1 of Sminthopsis crassicaudata. NCBI lineage: Eukaryota > Metazoa > Chordata > Mammalia > Dasyuromorphia > Dasyuridae > Sminthopsis > Sminthopsis crassicaudata. Next base: position 135,661,806 of record NC_133620.1, read on the forward strand.
GGATATGTTTAAATTTCCTCTATTTGGTATTTTTTTGAAATATCATCACTATGGAATACATTTCTCCTACTTTTCTATATTCTATGAGTTCATACTTTGAAGCTTACATCGATATAATAATCATATAGAGAGAACTGAGCTATCTGTCATGTCATCTCCAAGATTTCAGAATATTCTACTGGGAATGAAGAACAATAAAAAGTTGCAGTTTCTCAACTGTAATCAAGGGAAATTCAACCTGTGGTATGCAAACGGGAGCATGGAGTTGTAAGAAAAATAAACAAGCAGATCTTCCTGGTGTCAGACTAATCACATTTTTAGTACAGCATTATCATGGGGCTTCAATATGTATACTTGTTCTGCTGTATAGCTTTCTGTCCTGGGAATTGTTACTTCTATGTCTGAAGTCATTTTGGGATATTAAGAGTTATGGTAGATTGATCTACAGATAACTGAGGCTTTATTGTATATCCAAATATGTGACTCCAGATACAGACTCTAATAATTCCCAGAGTAAAAACTTTGCAGAAGAACAGAACAAAAGAAATGCATGGTGGAAAATGAAGAAGGGTAATGTTTGCATGGCAAGAGCAAAACATAAACCCATGGATAGCATGCATGATACAGTACTATCCTAGAAATGTCATGAGAATTTGAGAAGAGCCCTGAGAATATTTGGTGGACTCTTTGGTGACCTTATGGAGAAGCATGTAAAATAGGCTTATATGGATGTGCTGTGATCTGCATCACTGGGGAGAATAGCATTGTAAATCCATTGGAGATAACTTGGTATAATGGATAACTGTCTCTCTGTCTCTGTTTCTCTTTCTCTGTGTGTGTGAGAGAGAAAAAAGAGAGAAGGCAGAAGAGAGAGGAGAGAGAGAGAAAGAAAGAGAAGACAGGAGAGGAGAGAGAGAAAGAAGACAGAGAAAGAAAAGACAGAGACACAGAAAGACAGAGAGGGGGGAAAGAGAGAGAGATACAGAGAGAGCAACAGACAGATTGAGAAAGATTGAGATAGAAAGAGACAGATTGAGATAGAAAGAAATAGCCAGGGAGAAAGATAGGTAGGGGAAAGATAGGAAAAGGGAGGGAAAAAGGAAGTGCGGGGGACAGAGAGAGAGACAGAGAGATAGAGACAGAGACAGACAGAGATAGAGAGACAGAGAGATAGAGACAGAGACAGATAGAGACAGAGAGACAGAGACAGACAGACAGGAAAGAGAATAGGAGAGTGAGAGATGGAATTTGAATCCCAACACCAGCTCTCTAAGTGATATACCATACTGTCTAGTACCTATATCTATACCTATTTTTCTGAATAACCAAAGGACATCATCTAGCGAGCTCTTCTATACAGGATTTATAGAAAGATATAGACAAGCATTGCAGAGAATGAGAAAGTGTGGATGACTTATGTCTTGCATAGATGAAGGGGAATACACAGACTAATGAAATTACAGATCATTCAAGATATCAAAATGTATATATTTCTTAGCAGATTTGTCTCTCAGATTAAGTTCTTGATGTTCAGCTGATGCTAGAATTGCTATTGGACTATCAACAGGGATACAAATTATATAAACACATATAGGCACACATGTGCATATGTATATTTAACAAAATACTAAAGCATATGCACATACATATGTAAATGTGTATACAAATGGAATGTAGGTGTATGTACATACACAGTGATACTTTGGCAGGTCCATGATTTCTTCTGGTGAGAGTGCTTCTTTCTCTGATGGAGATCAGACTTTCCAGGGTTTCTTATTTGTAGCTTTCTAGAAGTCCTTCAAAAGAGGTTTCATACAACCTGTTAAGGGCCTCTATGTTCCTGGGGTAATGTTCTGGGATGACGGTTTTCTCTCATTCTTCCTATCTGATCGACCTCTTCCTTTTATGGTCTTACATCTCCTTGACAATGTTTTTATGCCATTTCTGATACCCAAACCATTACTGGTAATATGCTGTAGCCTATTATTTCCCATGTGTATTTTTTCCCTTAACCTTTGAATTCTTTTCACTTTAAATCTTCCTATATCAATAAAATTTAGCAGAAAGAACACTGGACTCTGTCCAAATTCCATTTTTATCATTTACTATTTCTGTGTCTATAGGCAAGGCATTTTACTTCTCAGATTGTGAGTTTTCTCATCTTTAAAATGGATTTAATAGTTGTAGCAGCTACCTCAGGGAGAGGTAATGTAGTGAAGTGGATGGAGAGCTGGCTCAGAAGATCTAGGTTGAGTCCATCTGTAACATATTCCAGCCATGTGATCCTGGGCAATGGCTCAACCTCTTAGTGCCCCAGGCAACTTTCTCAGGTGATAAATTACAGAGAAGGTGCTACCCTACACTGAGGAGGTTCTTCCCAGAGAATTCCTTATACCAATAAAAATCCCATTTCCAGTCCATATCTAGATACAAATGGATTTGTTTTGATCTGATGTGTGATCTCATTAACATAGGGATACAGATTAATACCTGTTACCTGGGGCACAGACTTAACTAGGTTCTTATAGCTAGTTTGAGTCAGATGTGGGACTTGAACTTGCCTCTTAATAGTTCTAAGCTCAGTTTTCTACCACTATGCTCTTTTACTCTACTGCTTTACTCCTACTACTATTAATCCTATAACACTATTACTACTATTACTACTACTACTACTACCACCATCACCATTCCTACCATTCCTACTACTACTTTACTTTTATTACATTATTACTCCTCCTACTATCAAAAATACTATTATTATTATTATTATAAAGCTACTGTTACTACAACACTACTATTATTACTACTAATATTTATTACTTTTATTTATGAGGACTAAAGCTGTGATTTCATTAGTATAGAGAACTTTTAGGTGAGGAAATACCCTTTATCACTGTACACTTGTAACTTTTCAGTAATTTATAATTTTAAGCAGTTATCCAGAACATATGTCAAGTTCAAATAGGAATGATTTCTGCAAATCACATATTGCCTTACAAAAACCATAAATTAAAATGTTCTAAGTTGTATAAAGTTTTTATTTCTTTTGTTAAAAGTTTAGCAATTGCATATTTAATATGGTTTAATATGCATTTTAATATGCAGGTCCATAATGCAGGGCATGAATTTGACAGCTCTGGTCTAGAGCACTGAGAGATTAAGGCACTTGAACCTAGTTACACAACTAATATGTGTCAGAAGTAGAACTTGAACCTGGATCTTGGTTTCAAGGCTAGCTCTTTTTCTACAATGTTTATGCTCTTGTTATTATTTTATTATCATATTTTTTCAAATACTTTTTTCCCCTGAGGCTAAGTGACTTGCCCAGGGTCACACAGTTAAGTGTCTGAGACCAGATTTGAACTCGGGTCCTCCTGAATTCAAGGCTGGTGCTCTATCTACTGCATCACCTAGCTGCCCCCATTATCATATTTTTGCATTACTAATATAGAATTATCAGAAACCGTGAACTCATCACAGTTTCTATAATTAAATTCAACCTGAAATCTCTGTTGTGATCTGTAGTGATTGTTAATATGTAAACTGCTGAACTATTTATTTCAACAGACTACCATCTAGCTACATGTCACTTGCATTCATCTGGACAGCATGTGGTTTTCATTCACTTTGTTTTTTTTTCCAGGGTGGATGACTGGACCATTTGCTTTTATTTTACTGTGGATATCAGTGAGGAGACTTTGTAAATCATGTTTTCCTGTTTTTTTTACATTGCTTGAGGTCAGTACTTAATGGATCACTAAACAAAATATTTCCATAGTTGCATTGGTCAAGGTCCAGCCTAATTTTTAATGTATTCATAGCAGACATTGTTTGAGGGAAGTCTTCAAGGCTGTATTTTGTTTCTTATATCCTTTACTCCTCTGAGTGTACCATATGCTGGCAAAATTTATGGTCTGCTATATAAAAAAAATCACCTGCGAAAACTTGGCTATTCCTTTCTCATTCCTTTACACACACCTTTTCTGTGTTCTTAGAACTCTTGTTTTCCTTTAAAGCTCAACCCAATTCCATTTTCTATGTAAGGCTTTTCTTCATCCTGTCACCTGCTAGTTATTTCTATTTCCTTATATCCTTCATCATTTTCGTTAAAATTTTTAAAAATAAGAAAACAAATTAGCAGTGATCAAATTTTGGGTTCTTTTTTTAAGATAGGGGTTAATAGTTATATGTTATAGTTTCCATTGCTTTATGATCTTCTCCACTTTGAAACATCCTGAAAATTAATCTTATTTCATTGAATCTTTCAAAATTTGTTCATTGAAAAATGTCAGAGTATTAATTATTCTCTTGATTATGTTCACTTCACTCTCCATCAGTTCATACAAGTCTTCCCATGTTTCCCTAAAACTTCCCATTTCATCATTTATTCCAACATAATAGCATTGCAGAGAATAAATGACAAAAATATACTACCTATGTCCTAACATAAAGAATAGGAAAGACTTTATTTTTGGACATGGCCAGTATGGCAATGTGTTTTGCTTTGTTATTTATATTTCTTACAAAGAATTTTTTAAGGGTTGAAGATAGGAGGGAGAGTTATTAAAATGATTTAAAATGTATCCCCTAAGACCATACTTTTTCTAGCATAAATACATTTAAACATGTATTTTCTGGAATCTATTTCTGATTTTTGAGTACATCTTTTTAGATATCATTAGTTCTTCTTCACAAAACCTAGACATGGTAGAATAAAAATGCACTACTCTGATCAACAATGACATTAGAACAGTTAATTTAAGGAGCAAGAATTGCCTTTATCTACAATGTAGCTTCCCAGTATAACTTCAAAGGCATATAAAGGATAGAGAAAGGAGGTTGTATTCACTGGGAGGAAGAATTAGGACGTCAAAGTATCATGAAACTTGTGCTTGGAAGATGTATTGCATCAGGAAATAGGAATTTGGAAAGGCATGCAACTGCTAGAATGTCAATCCTTCATGGATGGAAGACTTATTCAAGAGTCCCGGGCTGTTTCTGAGCTTCCATGGATGTAGAGTAAAAATGGTGCATTTAATGATATGGGACCCAGCTTCTGAGCACTAGATGCAGGTGTTACAGTTTATATTTGTTATGTTTAGACTCTAGGTATAGATGAGGATAGAAATCCCAATATATCAACTCTGTGGAGAAGAAGCTGGCAGCCTAGAACTGGTCCAAAAGTGAATCCAGGAACAAAGAGTTATGATAAATCTCCATACTGGCCATGAAGATTATACTGGGAAAGACAGGAGAGATCTCACTCTTTTCTACCTGTATACATTAGGGATTGTTTTCATGATGTTGTGTGAATGCTCTCTGAGAATAATTTTCCTCGTCTACCATCTTGGAATGAATTGATGGCTATTCCCATTTGTACATGTTGTGGGGTGGAGACTGGGAATTGATCTCCTTAAAAAAATCTCCTTATTTATTTACATTTTAAGGTCTTAAAAGATGTCTTAGAAAGACATCATGATATAATGGAGGGTTAGCCTTGATATTAAGAAGAACAAGATTCAGATCCTGCTTCTGATACATACTGGCTTTATGTCTCTGCAAAAGTCCCTGTTAACATCCTAAGCAACTCCCTAAAAACAAATGAATTACCAATCAATGGAATTTTCATATGGGAAGTTTTTTAAACATGAAATCGCAGAGAGATTCAGAGACCCTTTCTCCCAATTAAACATTTTGATATTGAGTTTGTGTTTCTTTATAGTTTGTGATTAGGGGATCTTACTCTTACTCATGATTGATTAATCAAGATATGCCATTTTAAGCCTGAGCAAAGTAGCAAAGAGTTCCAGAGACAGAGTTTCTGGGAGTTTGGGGGGCACTCTTGCTACAATAAAAATGATTGTAGATCAATTCTCTTTTGTGTCTGCTGCCCTTGTTTTATCTACCCATGATCCCAAAATGATTTGGCTTAGCTAGATCTTTTGCCAAGTTCTCTGCAGATTCATTCTCTCCTCCCCTGCTTTTAATGATTTTGTCTTCTTTCATCTGCCTCTAAAATGTTTTGTGAGTGGTCTGGTAGTCTAAATCAGCACTGCCCTCAGATGCCACATCTGCTTGGCAAGAAGTTAAAGTATTTGCTGACTGAAGTGGTTTCTTGGATCTTTTTGCCTGCCCAGAGGAGACCTTCCAATTCATCCTTTCATTTATCTACAATTTCTTTCTGTGTCCTTAGAATCCTTAGTTTCCTTCAAAGTTTGCCTCAACCTTATGTAAAGCCTTTCTTTATTCCCTCAATTGCTAGGACCACCTCCCCAAATTATTTTGCATTTATTTTGCATGTACTTTGTTTTCATGTAGGTGTTAGATCCTTTTATAGGAAATAAGCTCCTTGAATGTGGGAACCTTTTAATTTTTGTCTTTGTATCCTCAACTACTTCTAATATTGTCTTAATTTTGTATTTCAGTTCTTTTAGTCAAGTTTGAGTCTTTGTGACCCCCTTTTTTGGACAAAGATATTGGAATAATTTGTTGTTTTCTTCTCTAGCTCATTTTTACAAATGAGGAAACTGAGGCAAACAGAATTAAGTGACTTTCCAGGGGGCATATAGTTAGTAAGTGTCCAAAGCCAGATTTGAACTTAATTCTAGACTCCAAGTCTGGCACTCTATTCCAATGTGCCACTTATGCCTTTACTGTCTTTATACACCCTCAGAATTACTTAGCTTAGCTGGATCTTTTGCCAAGATTTCTTTAAATTAATTTTACCTTTTTCTGCTTCTGTATGCTCTATGAGATGATATCACTCATATTCATCTACCATTCTTTTTTGTAATATTTTACAAATGAGTTTATATTCTGAACTGCTATTGCTTTTGGCCATTATTTCTCTTTTGGCAAGCAAATCAAATGTTTGCTGACTAAGGTCATTACCAGACTTTTTGGTCTTCTTGTGGCAATTGGTTTATACTGGTTAAACTTCAATATACTTTTATTATAATCTGTCTATTTTTGATATCAAAGATTTTTTTATGATCAGTTATTTAAATCGTTTCAAACTGATTTGTCCTAATTGTATGCCAGATTTTTTCTCATGATTATTATTTGTTATATTTCTTTACTAATTTTAATTCTTTCTTTAATCATTATTCAGACTGTACTTAGTTGATTTGGGAATAACTCTGACATAAGTAATGAATCCTCTTTTGGTTTTTAAAAATAAAATTACATTTTTTGGTGGTTTATTTAGTGCTACCATGTATGGTGCTTCTCCTGAACTTCAATCTCATGTTACAATTATCTTTTGGACATTTCAAACTCGATGGTTCCAGTGATATCTCAAACCAAAACTGTCCCAAATAGAATTCACCATTTCTTCCTCCTCAACCCTCCCCCCTCTTCCAACTCTCTCTTTTCCTATCAAAAGTACATCTATTTTTCTTAGTCTTCCAGGTTTGCAACTTTAGCATTATCTTTGATTCCTCACTTTTCCCTACTCCACATATCCAATTGGTTGCCAAGTCTTGCCTCTACAACAAATTTCTAACATCTCTCATGTGCCCTCTTTTCTCTTGCTTTTAACAGCTAACACATTGATTCCAGTCAACATCATCTTCTGCCTAGATAATTGCAACGGCCTCCTAATTGATCTGCTTCAATTCTCTTTCCTTCTCTCCATCCTTCATATTTCTCCCTAAAATCATTATCCTTAAGTATAGAATTAACTAGGTCAATTTCCTACTCAAAACTATAGTGGTCCTTGTTGTCTCTGGAAACAAGTACAAAATTTTGTTTCTATTTAACTTTTAAAGCTCTTCACAGTCATGCTGCCATTCTGTCTTTTTAATTTCACTCTCTCTTCATTCTGTGATCCAGCCAAACTCTCCATTCTTCATACATGACACTTCATCTCCCCTTTTTAATACCTTTATACAGGCCTGGAATGTACTCTTTTCTCATACCTACTAAGTAGAATTCCTCTCTTCCTTTGCAGATCAAGTACTACCTTCTACATGAAACCATTCCTAATTCTCTCAATTGCTAAATACCCTACCTCTCAGACTCCTGTATATTTAATCATTTTATATTTATTTGGATTTATTCCCTTTATAATTGTAATGAGGGGAAGGAAGCTGTTGTAATTCTCCATGTAGAAGAAATTGGTTAATTTGTTTTTAGGAACATATAGATGTGCCTTTTTCTCCAGCATGGAGTATGTTCAGACTTTTATATCCCCATATGAGGAGGAGATGGAATTTAATGAATAGACAACTTTTCTGGAAACAAAGGCCAATCTTTTAAATACCAATATTATCCAGTGTTTCTGTGAGACATACAATATAAATGTCTATAAAGAACTGAAAATGAGAATCTCGCAGTGGTCAATGGAGAGACACATGGTAAATGGTAACAGCAATCTTGTTTTAAGAACAACTTTGAGCACTAAAGTAATTTTGACTATTACAAATATTCAAATGAACTATGAAGGCCATATGAAGGAAGACATTATCTGCATCCAGAGAAAGAAGTGATAAATAGAAGTATATATGGAATAATGGTATCCATCTCCAGGGGAGGGGAGAGGGAAGAACAAAAAGGAAAAAAAATTACGTGACAACTTTATTATATATTTAAAAGGAACAGCAAGTTATACATAATAGATTCACAGTTTCATGTGCAATCATCTTTTATAAAATTATATCAGGTTATAGAAATGTTTGTTTTATCCCATAAATTAAAAATTAAAAAATATAAATAGGTGATTATGTCTCTATCTAAGTATGTATACATATCTATATAATTATAACAATTTTTATAATACATATATACAAAATATATATTATGTATATAATCTGTGAAGGACTTTGAAGTTTCAAAGAGGAATAAAAGATATCATGAGGGAAATCTATGGTAGGTAGAGAAAATGTATTAGTCCTGTGGTGAGGGTAAGGGCTGACAGGCACATAGTGTTTTACTGATATCCCTGTGACCCCATAATGTCAGAAGAAAAATCTCCAGGACATTGGGTATACTCTTGTGATGTACTTATCGAAAGGAAATGGACAAAAGTTATATAGGATGGTCTGTTTTTGGAATCATCAAAGAAAAAAATAAAATTGATTAGATCTCACAGGCCATGTGAATATTTGATGATCTCCAACTTTGCCACTAATTAGTCCTATGACTTTAAGCAAAATCATTTCTTTACCTCTCTGAATCCATTGTTTTCTTCTCTGATAATGAAATGTGAAGGGTTTGAATTAAATGAACTTGTCTTTCCCTTAAATCTCCATTGGAATATCACCTTCTCTGTAAGAGTCTTTTCTGGTCCTTTCTCCCAATTTGTCCTCTATATAGCTTGTTTGTATATAGCTACTAATTTATCATCTCCCTCATTATATTTTGAGCTCTTTGAAAACAAGAACTGACTTTGCTTTTTTTTTTTTTTTTTTTTTTTGTACCCTAGAGTTAGTATTGTATCTGGCACATAGTAGGCACTCCATAGATATTTATTGACAAAAATTACAGATTTTTAAGGTCCTTTCAGATCTGATAGAGGGTTCTATAATCCTCAATTTTCTTCCTAACCTCCACTTCTCTGCACAAATGCTTGGGAGGAGTGACAACAACATAGTCTGCAAGACTGTCAGAGGGTCTAGCATGACTGAGCCTTTGAACAATGAGGAGATGGATGTTGCCGTTCAGATGTGGGAGAAAATTGAATTGTAGTCAAGGTGATAAGGGATGTTTTTCTCTTGGAAAAATGAAGCTATACCTGGTAAGAAGGCTATTACCGGGAAAAGAAGAAACTTTTCTACAGTTGCTACTGAGGGAAAGTAGATGGGATAAGCTAGGGGAGAACTTTCAGTGAACAACTCCACGTATGAACGTTGCTTATTTTACACTGTGTGAGGTAGTGAGAGAGCTTAGGAGGAAAAAACAGAAGAATAGACCTTTAGAGAAGGGTGTGTAATTTTCTAAATCAGCATCCATAGGTAAAATTCAAGCCTCAGGGAAAAGGGAGCCTAAAAATGAAGCAAAGATGCCTTTTCCCCCTCTCTCATCCATGCCTGAAACACCGGCATTTCTCAGCAGTTGAGGAGTCATTAGGAATTCAACCATTCCATTAATAAACATTTATTAAGAGGCTAATAGATCAGGCAAGATGCTGGAAATTCAAAGGCATAAATGAGATAAACTCTGACTTCAAGAAATTCTTATTTTCATTTGGGAATAAGGATGGGGTGGGAAGATGAGTTCAACCTGTAAAGATAGATGTGTACAAAATAAATACAAAGTGATTTCTAAAGACTGGGGATGCTAAAAACTGAGGAAAAGCCTCTTAAAGGAGGCAAAATAACCTGCATTTTACAACTTTCTTCTCTAAATACCTCAAAATATATGGTTGATTTTTAAAAGCATTTATCTTGCCGAACTAGCCACTGTTTTATTTTTAACTTTAAGAGAGACCTTAGTTCACAAATAACCAGGGTTACATAGGAAATTAATTTGAAGGTCTCCTGGCTCACAGGGAATATTTTTCACTATCACATGATGGGATCCAGCTTGGCAGAGTAAGCTGTTGTTCCCTAGGGGAGCCCTGAATAGTAGGGTGTATTGAAGGTCATTACAGGGATATATACAAGTAGTTGGAAAGAAGACCACACTTTGACCAAGTCTACACAGTCATCTTTTTAAAAATTTTTGCAGTGAAAGATCATTTTAAAACCTAGAATTATTTAAATTGGACTTGATTAATATGAAATTTAGCAGAGAGTTGGCTAATGCCACAGCTTGCAGAGCTTATGTGTCTATTTTTAAAGTGTTATTGATGATTGTTGTTTTAATATCACAGTTACTTCCCCTCCTTTCCCTCCCCATCCTCACATGGAGTCCTCCCTCCTAAAAACAACAAATTTAACAAAAACAACAGACATAGTGATTGTATTAGATAATGCATCACATTCTACATCTGTAGTTACCAATCTCTCCAATGAGAAAAGAGAGGTATATTTTTCTATCAGCTTACCAGGATCAAGATTAATTAAGATTTGATCATTTTTATTGTTAATATTTATATATATATATATACATATATGTATATACACATATAAAATTATAGTTATTGTGCATGTTATTTTGCTTCTTCTTACCTAACTCTCCATCATTTCATATGTCTTCCTGTTTCTCAGAATTTCTCTTATATATCATTTCTTATAGTGCAGTATTGTTCCTTTACATCCATACATTATAATTTGTTCATTCATGTCTCATTTTCCATGCTTCTACTTTGTTTCCAAAACAAAGCTTTTTTCTTTTGTAAAGAATTTTTTTTTCTATTGTAAAGAATATTTAGTGTATACATGGAACATGCTTTTCTGTAATTATCTTCCCTGGAGTAGACGTTATGCTAAGGGTTCCCTACCACTTTGTGTCCCTGTATCTCTTGACTTATATAATATGAAAGAAAACAGAAAAAAGAGACATAAAATATTTCATAAAGAAAACTCTGATTCATAAAATGTTTTATGTTGTTAAATCATTATCAGAACAGAGTCAATAAAATTAGTGAGATCATTAATTCTGTTTCTTATCAACCAACCAATTTTGTTTTTGGTATAGTTTTTGAAGTATCCTATTCAATCTTCAGTTTATTTCATGCTTTGGATTTGATTGAAAACAGGATTGAGAATATTCTGGCTCTTATGATAAGTTGTAAGCAGAATTAAAGCCTTAGTAAGAAGTGAATATACTTCTACAAAGGATATGCCAAAATTTTTGTAGCTTCTTTGACTGGAAATCAATTTGGAGTTTCTGGTTAATGAGAAGATCATTTAATTCATCTGTTACTGGGCCACTGTTGCTGATTTTTTTTCTACCTCAATATGATAATAGTTTCATAACCAAACTTTATTCATTTGTTTTTTTCCCAGCGGGAATTATTCCTTCAACTGTCTTTCAAATTTTTCATATGTGTTATCCTTGTCCTCCCTTTTCCACCTTGCTTCTGCCTCCTCAACATTCTTTTTCTAATTCAAACTCCCCCCATACCCTTGCCAGTGATTACTATTTTGGAATATTTCAATATATAGTTATTTGACAACTATTTCCATAGTCCTTAACAAAGCTTCATGTACCTCCTGGAGTTATGTGTGCTTCAAGATGGGAACCTCTGCTTTATGTCAGTCTTAAAACTAATGCTGGATCTATCTCTTTATGTGATGACTCATGATACATAGATTTTCATATCTGGCAACCAAGATCATTCAGAGCATTAATTATTTAATTATCTGGGCAATGTAAATAGCTAACCTGAATAATTCAGGTGCTCTTAAATTTTTAGATTTTTTTTTTTTTATCTTTAGTCTAAATAAGTGTCAACTATTCTCATAAGATTAAAAAAAATCAATCACAGTTGTCCAAGATGAGAGAAATTTCACTCGAACATTTTACATGAAAAAGAACTTGGAGTTTAGTTAATTACAAATTCAATATGACCTAATGGTAATATACTAAAGAATCTAAATAGTGAGCACAATCTTAGGCTGCATATATAGAAGTATCCAAATAGTGGTTGCCCTGGGTTCTCCATATATTCCACTTTTGCTATGAGAGCTTCAATGAAAAAAAGTCAGCACTTCCAGAGGATCTGCAGATTCTCCAAGCAGAGGAAAGCAGAGGAAGAGAAAAAAACTCGTGAAAAGCAAGAATATCCACAGAACAGATTCTTAACTTTTCTTGCATTTGTTAGACCTTTTGACATTCTAGTGAAGTCTATGGATCCTTTTTCAGAAAATTTTTATTAAAATGAAATACAAAAAACTACAAAGGAAAGCACAGAGATTGTTAAAAAAAATAACAGATTATATATATGTATATATATTACTATATGTATATATATACTATAGTATATATTTCCCACCCAAGTTCATTGACTACATGAAATTTATTCAGAGACACTCTACATTAAGATATTCTTTTTTAGGTAAAAAAGCAGCCCAGAAATAGACTAACTACCATGGTCTACTTGCCTACACTTTTTTCCTCCTGCCCCCCAAATATCTTCCCCCACATATTGTCACTAAGTGTTCATTTCACTTTTTAAAAAAGTAATACCTAAAAATCCAATCAACTAGATTTTGTTTAGGGATTAAGAAGCACTTTTTAAAAACACCACATATATGGATAAAAAGGTTAAGGGTTATAATTTCTATATTCAGGTGGTTGACCTTAATTGAACCCCATGTACTTTTCTCTTCAACTGGGTGGAGTTTAGGTATTCCTGAGGGAATGGGCAGTTTGATTTAAGGGAGTAATTCTGGATAGTTTTGAAGGGGTGTGTGTGTCGTGTGTGTGTGTGTGTGTGTGTGTGTGTGTGTGTGTGTGTATGTAGGGATGAGGGAGGTGAGCAGCACAGCCGTGAGGAAAGGCAGAGATTAAAAGGTCTGATGGCATAAAAAAAAATAGGAGATATATAGTAATTTACTAATTATAAACTTTCTCCAAAATTTTTTTACCTAAGGCTGTCATTGTATTAGGAAAGAAGCTGCGAATCCCTCCTCCCCGCCCCCCCCCCCAATTTCGCTACCTTGTCTCAAGACCCAGGATTGAGGCTAGCCCTAGCACTGTGTTCAGCTACATTAAGCACTTAATAGATTTTGGTGGGATATCCTGGAAACCTAACCACCATGGAGCATTTTTATGAGGAAATGCATTTGGAATTTCAAAAAGTCATTTTACAAAATTTTGGAACACGGCCAGTTTGTCAGCTGGATGTGACCTCTATTCTCTCTTCCACTTGCTGAATTCTAGAAACCTAGTCCCTGTAAGAGGGCAAGAAGGAGGCTTATTAGCCTAGATCAATTCTCTAGCAAAAGAAAGCCTCAGAGAGGCACAGCTGGTTGCATAGCAACATGTCTCGGTTCCCCATGTTCTATGGAGCTTTGTGCATCCCTAGTCTGTTTGCCTGGTGCTCAGTTTCAATGTGTGCTCATCCATCCCTAGGTTGCTCTTTCAGCTTATATGTCACTATGGTATTTTTCTGTTCCTCTGGCTTTGACATTTGGCCCTCTGGCATCTGCACTGACATAGTTTGGTTCCACTAAGGACTATATTCTTGGCCTCTAGTGGCCCATTGTTGAATCACCTTCTGATTCCATCAATACAGAGAAGAGATTGCAGCACTGGGTGGTCTGTTAACCCTTTACTCTCCACCATCTAGTGATGGTGTGTGATGGCCCCATTGTGGGCTGTACTATTCAGACCTTGCTTAGTAAATATCCTTTCTTTTCCTTTTTAAAAAATAGTATTTATTTTTCAAATATGTTTTCCACATTCATTTTTTGTGAAACTTTGTGTTCTAAATTTTTCTCCTTCCTTCCCTAACTTTTCCCTTCCTCAAGACAGAAAGCAACCTTATATGCAATCTTTTAAAATATATTTCCATAATAAATACCCTTTCTAAAAGCTAATAAAGTCTGGCTAAGAATAAACGAGAATCACCCTGGTGAGTGATGATACTAAAAACACTAAACCCTCATAGTTCCCTTTAGAACTTTTAGGGAGGTGGTCAGTCAGTCATCCTTTGCCAACATGGCTCACCAATTCAAGTGTGAGTTGGGGTATATCCCAGGAAGGGAGGAGAGTCCTGCACTAGTATTGTAGCTTCCTTCCTTCTGCATCCCTTGCCTTGTACTGCTATATCAGAGATGCTGAGGGATTGATCATCCATTTTTATTATTATTTTTAAATTTATTAAAATTTTAATTTATAGAATAAAGCAAACATTTCCATAGCATAATATAATTAAAAAAGGTGTTTGCACATGAAACTGCAAATATATTGTGTGTAACTTGCCATTCCTTTTAGATACATAATAAATATATCATGCAAATTTTTTTCTCTTTTTTTTTCCTTCCCTATTCCCATACATCCCTAGAGATCTACAATTAGGCAGAATATATACACACATATATATTTATGTATACATGGGTATATATACACACACATATTAGTATATACATATGCTTATATAAACATACATACACATATAAAAATATATGCATATATAAAATCATTCTAAACATATTTTAATTTATCAATTCTTTCTCTGGATGAAGATTGCATCTTCCTTTATATGTCTTTTGTAGTTAATTTAGGTATTTATAATAGTCAAAATGATTTATTTACTCAAAGTTGTTAAAACAATATTTCTATTACTGTATAAAATATTTATTTTAATAAAAGACTTCTTGTAGGCAATATCTTAATTCAAGAAGTCCTAATGGTGGTTACTGGGAACTTGTAAGGTAGCTTACTGAAATTTTTCAGTTTACAAACCTTTCCCCTCAAAATGTGTCTCTGGTTAAGCTCTGTTGTAAATCAGTTAAAGAATCTTGCATGATTTTAGAATGTATGGGACAGACACCTTGAGTGAGGAGAGCCTTCAAGGCTATTTTTTGTTTTACCAACCCCAAATAGCTTATTAAAATCCATAAATAGTAAAAAAAAAAGTACTACATACTACAAAAATACTACTATGAATAGTAAAATAATATTATGAATAGTAAAATTAGTAGGATTTTATATTTTTGTACCCCTCTTCAGATTTTTTGTGACTGAGGTAGATATTGGTTTATGAAAACCTACCTGTTATTTTCTTGAGTTTTCACTAAGGCTACTGATAAAATTATAATTATTACTTGGATAATACTTAAAGATTTGTAATGGAATGAATTCTGGAAATGACCTGATAAATTACTATAAAAGACCTCAGGTCACATTACAGTTCTATATGACTGTGTAATGTTTGGCAAATCATATGATTTTCATGTACCTTATTTTCTTTTCCTCTCAGAATGGGGTGGGGTTTGGATTAAATTATTTCTCTGTTCCCTTCCAGTTCTGGAACCATGTTCCTTTATAGTTGATTGTGCAAACACTAATAGCCTTCACTTTTACAGACAATTCAAAGATTCAGTATCTTGATTGTAGTCACACAACTCAAGGCTTCTGACTGCAAGAGAGAAACTCAAGACTTCTAACTACAAGGAAGAAGTTTAAGGCTTCTTCCTACTATACCATGATGTCTCTTAAGCTATAGCATTAGGAGGTACCTACTTGGTCAATCAACTAGGCAAGCAAACATTTAAATTTTTTTTTGGTGTGTGTATGTTAGGTGTTGTACAAGATGCCTACTGCACCTATAACCATATAGACTTAAAACGGACCCTCTTCTCAAGAATCTTGTAACCTATCTAGGAGAAACAACACAGACAGGTGTAATTAGTACAGACTGATAGTGGGGAGTCCTTATCTCAGATCTGCTCCTTCCGACAAATTGGGTCTTCAAAGTATATCTGGCTATATCTTCCCTTCAAAATTCTAGGGTATTCCTGAGATCTTATGGGGTTCTCCTGAAAAATATCACTTCTCTTCTGGACTTCTCCCTAATATCAATTGATGGCTGTAATTAGTGTCTTTCCAATATTATTGTCTCAGGATACCAAAAAGATATGGAAAGACCCAAAGTATCTCTCTGACCCAGGGAAACACTGTCTCCTTTACACCTCTAATTTTAAAGAAAATGTGCTTAAACTTAAAATGATTGTTATGAAGCCTTCAGCTCACCAATTTCACCTCCAAATTTAGCATAGCTGATAGAGTTGCTTCTCTGATTGCAGGACAGTGTGTTATGGTGATAGCAGATTTACTGGGTCCTGTAGGCTACTCCTCAGGACTGGATTTCTCATTGACCTCAATGCCAGCCTGCAATTTCTTATGAGACTTTCCTAGAATTTACAAATAGAGAGGAAAGAAGATACATATAGGAAATAATGCCTATTTGAGGCACAGGTTTACTTAGGGAAAGAAGAGAGGAAATATTTATTAAGAACCTATTTTGTGCTAAATGCTTTACAAATGACTCACAATAGTCATGTGGTGGAGGTATTATTATTATTATCATCCCAATATTACACTTGAAGAAATTGAAGCAGATAGGGATTAAGGGATTTGCCCAGCATCATTTAGTCTAGTAACTATTTGAGGATGGATTTGAACTCATATCTTCTTGACTCCAACCCCAGGACTGTTCCTCTGGAACTCAGCAGTTAAGAAGCATTCTCAGTTTCAGTTGAGCAACCAGCCACAGGATCTTTTCTTCACTGCACAGTAAGCTTCCAAAAAACCATTAGGGAATTTCTGAGCATGCTCTGAAGTGGGAAACCAGATTTTTTCCATTCTGTGTTGTTGAAGATTTCTGGAAGCAGCTCCTCCATCTGGGGCTTCAAAGGGATTAGCCTTAGGCAGAACCCTGTGTGCATTCTCTGATGTCTGAGTCTTTATTGTCTAGATCCCTAGTTACAAAGGCATATAAAAATATATAAAGATAATTTTGAATGGAAGGTATAGGGGGAAAACTTCATGTAATGGTGCCATTTGAAATGAGCCTTGAAGAAAAGGGATTGTATTAAGTTGAACGATTGTATTCTAGGCATGGAGAACAGCCAATAGAAAGATATGGAAATGGGAATTGACTTTATAATTAGTAAATTCAATTCAAGAGACATTTATTAAGTGCTTCCTATGTGGCAGGATATAAAGTGGCTGAGGATATAAAGTTAAAAAAAGAAAGAAAGAAAAACATTTCTTATCTTCAAAGAGTTTACATTCAACTGGAAAAGAGAAAAAAGGATACAACATGTACATTTCAATTTGAAATTTAAAATATAACATTGCGAAAGGTATGGTTAGACAGCCACCATTCTGAAAAAACATCTGGGGTTCTTATTTCATTGAAACTAAAAATAGTTCATCAGTGTGATACCAACTGGACATATCAGGGAAAATATTATAGAGAAAGGGACCTATGAATAAGAGATGGATATGAATTGGAAATATAGGCTAGGCATAGATTGTGAAATTCATAGACATGAGAGATGGAATGTTGAATATGAGGAACAGTCATTAGTCCAAATTGGTTGGAAGATAGAACACATGATGGAGAAGAATAGAAAATTAGTCAAGTCTTAGATTATTCATTTGATTGGCAGAGGCACAATAATGTACCATAGCTTGATGGGGTCACATCTGAAGTTGGTTCTATTTTCCTAGAATGTAACTTCCTGGAGGGCAGAGCTTTATTATTTTTTCTTTTTTCTTTTTCTTTTTTCTTTTTGTTTTTGGTAGTATAGTGCCAAATATATGGCAGGCCCTGAAATAAGTTTCAAATCAATTAATCACAAGTATCAGATTCCAAAGTGACCAGAAAGAGGGACTGATGTTCAGAAAACCCATTTGCTCTCATTAATAAAACAATCTTATCCATATTAAAGTAATAGGAGATGGAGGGATGGAAAAGGTTCTATTAGTATGGTCCAGCTGGGGACCTCTAAGATGATTCCTCCCTTCACTGTGCTCATGAATAATTAAACAAATTGGTGTGACACCAGGGAATAAGCTGTAAAGTGTCACAAAATGCCAGAAACAAAATCCATCCAAAGTGCTCTTTTTCTTCCTGAGGAAAAACCTAAAAGAACTTTTTTTCTGATTACCTGACAGTCCATTTAATCCCCAGGAAACATTCCTTTGTTATAGTTTCAAGGAGAATTACTTGAAATAATCCTTTGTGCAATGTGCCTGGTTCTATTTTAGTTTTAAATCGTGTCCCCTTTCTTTTTGAATTTGTTATAAAAAAAAGACATCTAATCAATGCCCAAGTGGAAGTGGTATGGCCAAGTCTGAGTTTCTTTCTCTCCAGGATGAAGTTACCTTTTGTATGGAGCCCCTTTTTAAAGAGACTTAAAAGACTTCTGGGCTTGAGCAAGAATTAATAAAAAAAAAACCCAAACCCCAAACCTGAATGTTATAATTAAACTGTACAGATTTAGCCATCGTTCTTATAGTACATTACCAAAGGAAGGAATGGTGTTTTTTTTTTTTTTTTTTTTTTAATAGCTCCATATCACTGGGCTTGTCTTCAGGGCCCTTTGCTACCTGTGACCCAGATTCAGAAGGGGCTTTATTCTTTCTTTCTGGGCTAAATATCTAGAAGGATTTTGGAAAGCATTTTGTTAAAGAAAAACACAGGAGAGAGATCTGGTCCTCTTAATAAATGAACAATTATCTTATTGCCTTTAAGGCAAGAGGCCAGTTTTAGGGAAAGAAATAGAACCCTAGAGGTTTGAGAGGGGAGTATTATACCAGAAAGGAGGGTGCCCCACTTTTTGACCACCAATGCAGTCTCAGATTCTGGCTTGGAATTAACTCCCAAACATGAAGGATAAGAAGAATCATGGAGGCAATTTTCATTTAAGAAGTAGAACACTATTTCAATTTAGGAGATGGGCAAGTATCTTTGGCTTATGCTGTTCTTGGCACTTAATGGGATGAAGACTTGAGAACCTTTGAGCCTAGCTACATATCATAGGTTTAGAGATGGAGGGAATTTAGAGGACATTTAATCCAGTTCTCTCATTTTATAGATAAGGATATTGAGGATTAGAGAGATTGAGACCCCCTACAGTTACATTGGCAGGAAGTGAGACAGGATCTGAACCCAGGAACTTTTGACTCCAAATTCGCCACCTTTCCCAGAGCTAAAAGCTGCATAGAGATCAACAGGATTTAGGTCTCAAGCTTTAGGGAACTTTGACTTTAGAATGAAAAAAATCTGACTTTTGTTTGGGTATGGTAATTTAAGGTAAGATGAAAAATAAGAGAGTGAACTGGGCCAAACTACCTAATGAGATAGTTCTATCATGATCAGGTCAAACTTTAAAAAGAAAAGCAGGGTCCATTTGTTGTGAGAAAAGCAGTTTTTTCCTTCCCAGGTCACTGCCAATGATCCCATAATAAAATATGACAGAAACAAAATAATGGAGCTGCTGCTAGTATGTACCTTCTTTATCAGAAGATCAGTGGCCTCATGATGTCTGTTAGCCAAAGACTGGCTAGATGTGTGTAAATATAGATATTACTTTTACCTCTTTTTCTGTCTGTCTGTCTTGCTCTCTCTCTCTGTCTCTGTCTTTCTCTTTTTCCTTTCCTCCCCTCTCCCCTCTCCCCTCTCCCCTCTCCCTTCCTCCTTCCCTCCCTTCCTCTCTTCCCCCCTCTCCTTTTTCTTTCTGTTTTTATTGGTGAAAGAGCATTATTATGAGGAGAGATGCATAATAAAAATAGGTGTGACTCATTATTCATCATTTTGTCCACTCCGATCCAATGTAATTTAATAAGCATTTATTAAGAATTTATAATATGCACAGCATTAGGTTAGACACTGGGGATATAATGACAAAATACAAAACCAGTCTAATCAAACAGAATTAGAAAGTCAAAAATTTATTCTACTCTTGGTTCAATCCAGATCCAAATTCAGAAATGAATTAATAAGGACATTTATACAAAAACTCAGTTCACTGCTTAGTCATTTTATTTTTTCATCCTCTTTTAAGAATATGTTGCTTTTCTCCTCCTCCCCTGAGAGATGGAAATTCCATTTGATCTTTAAAAAGTAGTATAAGGTGAAACTACAGAGTAATTTTTTTAAAGTATTACAACAGTAACATTTTTTTCTTGCAGAGCTGCCAAAAAGTAAGATATCTGCAAAAATCTAAATGAAAAGTATATTCAATTGCTTAGGCCTTTTAAAGAATTGATAGTTTTTTTTTAAAAGCAAATAGGAAGAAAATGGTAGAATCCATGACTGAATTTTTAAACAAATGCCTAGTTAAAAATAATATCCAATTTGGCCTCCACTAGAGCATGGAGGGAATAACAAAAGGTAGCTAATGTGGAACGCACTAAATGCTTGTGTCAAGTTGCCAGCACATTATCTTTGGATCTTTAACCAAGGAGGACTTCACTTGCAGAAATGGCTCTTGACAAAGTTAAGTGGTCCCATATATTGTTTGGGAAATTGCCCTTATTTTGTGCTCTTCTTGTTCCAGTAATGGAACCCATGAGCAGTAGATAATTGCAGCAGCCTCATCTATCAAATAATATTAGAAGTCAACAGCTATAATCTGAACCACTTGCTTTACACAGCTCTTCTCTGTATTTTTGGTTCAAATTGTCAGTTGTTACCTGTAAGTGTCCCCATTCCCTGTGGTTGATAAAAGTTAAAAGATTTAAGGAAATCAGGAGGAGTGCAGTGGAAGGGCTTAAGCAATGGCTTACATGGCCAGCCCAGGACACCCGATGATAACAGCTCACTGAATAGGGAAAAAATCATAGCTCTTTTGCTAGCATTATATGTTACTGTCACAAGTGCATGAGGATTGGAGGAGAAAGGGTATTTTTTAGGGATAGTCAGGGAAGTTAAAAACTAAGTTTAAGGGGGTCAGAAGTAAACCTCTGATTAGTGGAAGACAAACACTGATATCGAATTCCAGCATTCAGAACAGTGTGTGTTCATATCGCACGCCACAATTACCCACAGCAAAGTTGCCTACAAATTGACTTCTACTACAGTAGTTGTAGAATCATGGGTTTCATAGGATTTAGAAATTCAAGATCAGTAAATCCTACCCTTCCATTTATCCGATGTGTTGCCTGTCTGAAGGTCACCTGGGGAGTAACTAGCAGAGCTGAGATTCAGAGCCACACCCTATGAAAGGATCTGTAGCTGATGCTCTTTCAATCAATTAACAATCATTTATTAAGGATATATTATATTCTAGGCACTATATTAAGTGCTGGGGATACAGAAAAAAAGCAAAAACATTTCCTGACCTCAAAGATCTTATATTAGAATGAAATGAGACATGCATATAAATACTTCTATAAAATAGATGAAAACAGAGGAGATGGAAGTTGACCTTGGAGGGAAAGGCACTAGTTAGAGTGTACTGCGTGAGTAGGTCAGGAAAGGCTTCCTGTGAAAAATGACACTTCTGTTGTATCTTGAAAAAAGATTTCCATGAAAAGCATAACATCTTACAGTCCAGTGGTACCTTGAAATCATGTGGATGAATCCAACTGGTTGGATTCAATAATTTAATTAGACTCAGTAAAGGTATCCACTGTGTGGCTATAAAGAGGAAATCAAACTCTGGTCCTGCCCTGGAAGAGAACACATGGAGTAGTATAGTAGAAATAACACTGTTCTCGAGATGGAGAAGAACGAAGTTGCAACCCTTGTTCTGCTATGTCCTCATGGATGGCCCTGGGCAAATGGATTCACATCACTGGATCCCACTTTTTTCCTTTTTAAAATAAAGGAACTTCAAAAAGTTATCAAACTGTGCAAACCCTTTGATCCAGCCAATGTTTCTACTGGGTCTGTTTCCCAAAGCGATTTATAAAAAAGGGAAAAGTACCCACATGTGCAAAAGTGTTTGTGGCAGCCCTTTTTAAAAAATTAATTACAGTTTTTATTTACCAGATATAAGCATGGGTAATTTTATAGCATTGATAATTGCCAAACCTTTTGTTCTAATTTTTCCCCTCCTTCCCCCCCACAAGATGGCAGGTTGACCAATACATGTTAAATATGTTAAAGTATAAATTAAATACAATATATGTATACATGTCCAAACAGTTGTTTTGCCGTACAAAAAGAATTGGACTTTGAAATAGTGTACATTTAGCCTGTGAAGGAAATAAAAAATTCAGGTGGACAAAAATAGGGGTATTGGGAATTCTATGTAGTGGTTCATACTCATCTCCCAGAGTTCTTTTGCTGGGTGTAGCTAGTTCAGTTTATTACTGCTCTATGAAGAATTAATTTTGTTCATCTCAATGTTGAAAATGGCCACGTCCATCAGAATTGATCATCATACAGTATTGTTGTTGAAGTGTATAATGATCTCCTGGTCCTGCTCACTTCACTCAGCATCAGTTCATGTAAGTCTCTCCAAGCCCCTCTGTATTCATTCTGCTGGTCATTTCTTACAGAACAATAATATTCCATAACATTCATATGCCACAATTTATTCAGCCATTCTCCAATTGATGGGCATCCATTCATTTTCCAGTTTCTTGTCACTACAAAGAGGGCTGTCAGCCCTTTTTTGTGGTGGCAAGAAAATGGAAACTTAGTGGATTCCCATCAGTTGGGGAATGGCTGAATAAGTTATGGTATATGAATGTTATTGTTTTGTAAGAAATGACCAGCAGGCCGATTTCAGAGAGGCCTGAGAGACTTCCATGAACTGATGCTGGGTGAAGTGAGCAGAACGAGGAGATCATTATACAAGGCAACATCAGAATTTTATGACTATCAATTCTGATGCACATAGTTCTTTCCAAAAATGAGATGACTGATGCCAGTTCAATGGTCTTGTGATGGAGAGAGCCATCTATATCCAGAAAAATGACTATGGGAAGTGAATGTGGATCACAACATAGCATTCTCACTCTTTTTGATGTTGTTCACTTGCATTTTGTTTTCTTACTAATTTTCTTTCCTTTTTGATCTGATTTTTCTTGTGCCACAAGAGAAGTGTATACATGTTTACACATATTGGATCGAACATATATTTTAACATGTATAACATATATTAGATTGCTTGCCATCTAGGAGAGGGGGTGGGGGAAAGGAGAGGAAAATCTGAAATACAAGGTCAATGTTAAAATATTGTCCATGCATGTGTTTTGGAAATTAAAAAAAAACTTTAAAAATAAAATAAAGGAAGTAGATTAAATGAACTCTAGTTTTCCACCCATTTGATGAATCTCCTTTTATGACAGTCTCCATAATTAATAATGAGACACTGGCAAAGGACCTTCCCACAAGAGTTGCCACATCAAAGAAGGCATTGTGCTGTGAGCAAAGCAGAATTGCAGTAATTCAAAAGAAAAATGAGATATGCAAATTTAGAGACATCTCATCCCAAATGTTCCTGTGTTGTTCTGATGATCAATCATAATTGGACACATCTTGACCCTGACATAGTGATACCACTTTGGTGGTCTTCAAGAATGAAAGACCATAACCAACCCAGCCTCTCCTTGAACCTTGCCAGTGCTAGTGTCCTTTCTACCTTTTAAGGTTCTCTGTTCTGTTTTTGAGAGCTTTTCTTTGTATTGAACTGTAACTTTCACCGACTGATCCTTGTTCTGCCTTTTAGAGTCCCAGAATAATCCTAACCCCTTTTCCTCCTGGTGGTTCTTCAGCTATTTGAAGTCAATTAGTCAGTCAACAGATGTTTATCTGAAGACAATAATCATGGAGAATTTTCCTTTCCCTCATCCCCATCCTACTCTCCTCTTCTCTCAGTTTTAACCTTAAATCTTTTAATTAGTTACTTAGTGTGTTTTCAGTAGCATCCAAAGTTGGGAAAACTTAATGGAGCAATTAGAACTTGTATTGGACCTTGAAGCACTGAAAGTCCAGTGCCTTCTTTCTAAGACTGCCTCCAAGTTATCCTCTATATAAAGCATTTGTGTGTAATGGTTTACACCTTGTCACCCCCCATTAAATTAGGATTTCTTTAAGGGCAAGGAGTATTTTGTGTCTCTTAATGTCCCTAGTAACAACTGAACAAAAAAAATGTCCCCAGTGCTTAGCTTAGCACATGGCACATAGAAAGTGCTCGATAAATGTTAATTGATTGGTTCATTGAAGCACTTAATAAATAAGCACTTAACGAATAAAGAAATGTTTATTGACTTCATTTGATTTTTGTTCATTGGGGAAGAAAGGCAGCAAATGTTTTCAGAGGGGAGCAGCAACAGGAGAGCCAGTGATGGGAGATTCTTTGGATGTCTAGTTATAAAGTGATAGATATGGCCATTTACTTCAGGCACAACAATTTCCTACTTAGCTTGCACAGACAGATCACCCAAGCACACAGAGATGGCCATTTAACAGAACATTTTTTTTAATACTTCTCATTGTTCTGAAGTGGGTTGATACTCTCATGAATCGGGAGAGGGCACTGGAAATTCATGCAAAACACTGGGGTATCTATCCATATGGACATAGTGATGTTGTTGTCTTGGGTGTTCTAATGACCAGGGTGTTCATTGAATATCCGCTCTTGGCTCCTTCAAGTTGTGAGTTTATGGTTCTATATTCTTATAATAAAGCTACATTTGCTCTCACCAAGACACTTTTAAAAGTGGAGTCACTTAGCATTGGTGGACACAACTAAGTCCTACCAAAGATAGCAAAGGCAAGAAGGTAGGAATGAACATGGAATCTACTTTGAGAAGTAAAGGTGGATTAGTAAAGTGGAGCCACATTGGAGAAAACCCCCCATTAATGCTATATGGTCAAATATCCAAACCCACACTGACCTCTTTGTATTAATATATAACAGATAATTTAGTTTTTATAATCAGAGCATCATTGACTGACAGCTCTGAAGGGACTTGAGAAGTTATCTATTTTACAGATGAAATAACTGAAGCTCAGAGAGGTAGAGCATTTCCTGAAGATCACATAGGTTCAGATCCAGATGGCTAGCCCAAGGAGCCATATTTGGTACATGAATTTCTTCCCATATAGAACTGGTTACTGTCATGTCCCAAAATAGATTTTCATTAAGAGGCTACCAGGTCCTTCAGTAGAAAAAAACTTTTTGAGCACATATAAGTTAAGAAAGGTCTGAAAGAGAATACAAGCAGTAGAGAGTCATTAAATTACCCAAAATGTTTTCACTAAAGACAAAGGGCTCAAACATTGTTGATTCAACTTTGCATTTATTAAGCATTTACTACATTCCTGACATAGTACTATGCACTAGATAGACAAAAAAGAAGTAGTTCATTGTCTAATAGGATAAGGTTCAGAACTGAATTGGAAGCCAAGTCTCTGGACTTGCTCTTCCACAGCAGCACATTGTGTCAGTGTGGCGTATACCTTTGTGATAGTTGTTGGTTTACCATCTCATTTTTGTGAATGTTATCTTCCAAGACAGTAGCTTCTTAAAGTCAGAGATAATAAATAAATTCTACTTATTTTGTGGTATCTCCTAGAATGCCTAACTGGTAAGTAAGAAATATTTGTTTATTAAAAAAAAATCAAAGCAAATGGTCAGTCAGTTCAGTTATCCTATTAGACAATGAACTACCTATGCCTCAAGTTCCTCAATTGTTTTATGAGGTAACAATAGCATGGAGATCTCGGTCTTGTGAAGAAAGAATGAGATGATATTTTTAATGTCAATCTTAAAGCATTCTATAAATATTAGCAGCACTACCACTACTAGTAGTAATAGAAATAAAATGAAACTAAGGTATTTGTATATAGATGTTAAAGTATGAATATGCAACTGAACCACTATCCTTTCTGACCATTTTGAGATTATGTAATCTCAAAGACAGTCTGTCCTAATGGATATTTTGCTGGGTTTGGCAACAGGAAGGTCTCAGTTCAAATTCTGTCTGTGATACCTACTACCTGTTTGACACTGGATAAGTCATGTTAAACTCTTTAAGGACTTATCTATTAAGTCAAAGATTTTTGGTGGTTGGAGGGAATGGTGAATGAATGTGAATGAAATCACTTTCACATCTTGAAAGTTTGAGTCACAGATTCTGCAAATATCCATTTACCTAGAAGCTGGGAAAGATTATAGAAGCCTTTTTATGTTTATGTGTCTAATACTACACACAGAGACAAACAAGCTGGTGGTTAACTTCAGCTTTCTTAAGATGTGTGATTTAATTATCTAATATCCCAATTTTAATTAATAAGTAATAAATATATGCTTTCTAACATGATGCTACATTATTTTGGTGCCCCTTCAATAAATTTTGAGACCCTACGGAATGTGCTACAAGGTCAAAGCAGGTTGTATTTTCTAAAATTATAACATTATCACAGCTCTCAGGCTGGCAGTTGTTTTGCACCACAGATTATAAATTCTGATGATGTTGGCTTTAGGATTGTGATGCACAGGTCATTTCCTTCTTTCCCCACCCTCTCTTTTTTACTTTCTCGGTTACTCCTTTTTGATTCCTCTGATCTTTGGATGGGATTTTTTTTGAGATAGAGATGAAAATATTCACATTTACTTGTCTTTCTTCATTATCTTAATTGCATGCATCTGCTGCTGGTTATTAGTACATTGATTGCCCTTCTTTTTAGGCAATATATGTGGTTAAAATAATGTGTCTGGAGTGCTTGTAGCTGGCCAAATGCCTTCACTGTCCAAGCTAAAGCTGTATACACTTGTATATGTGAATACTCTTCTGGCAATAATTGTTCAATATGACAGCTTCTCCCAGGTATTTGAATGATGCAACTTGTTCAAGTTTAATGCTATCTATTATGAACTCGACTTCATGCTGTTAATAGCTGGAAGGCATTGATTTTGTTTTCTGTTCTTCTATCTCAAGCCCATACATTTTGCTTGCATTATTGACTGTTCTGATCATTTCATGCATCATCTCTTTGGAAGATGTATAAATCAATGTCATCTGTGGAACTTAAGTTGTTTATTAGGCTGCCATGTAGGTTTACACCTTCATGAAAATCATCTCATGTGGTCAATGGCGGATGTTTCAAACGATTGTTGAGTACGTCTGATGAAAAGGGACAACCTTGCAGGGTGTCAACATGAGGGGAGAAAAGTTCATTTAATTATTTATTTGGGTTACAAGTCATACTTGACTGGCCGCACTTTTTAATGAGACTAATTAACTTCTTCAGCATGTGAAATGAGTTCAGAAGTACTATGATTATAGCATGGCACAAACTGGATTGCTCACCTGAAAGACTGCATTTGTGCACTCTATTTTACAGAGCAGTTTGTATTGTAAATAAGCACTACATATGCCAGAGAAACCACATTGGTAGGTATACATATGAGTATCCCTGAAAGGGATTTTTCTGAAATTATTCTGCTTGTCACTTCTTATAGTACAATTGTATTCCATTATAATCATGTGCTGCAACTTGTTTAGCCATTCCCCACTTGCTGGGCATCCTTTTGATTTCCAATTCTTTGCCACCACAAAAAAAAAAGAACTGCTATGAATATATTTGTACAAATAAGTCCTTTTCTAAAAAGAAATCTCCTTGGGATATAGACACTTAACACTTCCTAGCTGTGTGACCCTGAGCAAGTCACTTAACCCAAATGCCTCAGGGGAAAAAAAGAAAAAAAAAGAAGGGATTATAGATTGTATAGTGGTATTCTTCTCATATGCATAAATCTGACAGATAAATTATTCCATGTTCTCTTAATTTGTTTATGGTATTATCCTTTATGTATAAATCAGATACCCATTTTGACCTTATTTGGGTATCTGGTGTGAGATGTTGGTCTATACCTAGTTTCTGTCATACTCTTTTCTAGTTTTCTCAGCAATTTTGTCAAATAATGACAAAAAGCTTTGATCTTTGGATTTATTGTCTATTTACATTGGTAATGGAATTTTCTCCTAATCTATTCCACTGATTTATCACTCTATTTCTTGGCCATTACCAGATTGTTTTGATATATAGTATAAAACTTTTATAATACAGTTTGAGATCTGGTATGGCTAGACCACAATCTTTTGCATTTTTCAATTCCCTTGATATCTTTGAGTTATTTTTTCCAGATAAATTTTATTTTTTTCTAGTTCTATTAGATTATTTTTGATAGTTTTATATGTATGATATTGAATAGAAAGATTTAGGTAGAAATGTCATTTTTATTATATTGGTTAGGCCTACCCATATTTTTCCAGTTGTTTAGATTTGACTTTATGTGAAAAGTGTTTTATAATGTTCATATAGTTCTTGGGTTGGTCTTAGCAAGTAGACCCACAATTATATTTTCTACAGTTATTTTAAATGGAATTTCTTTTTCTATCTCTTGCTGCTGGGCTTTGTTGGTAATATGTAGTTGCATTGATGAGTTTTTGGGGGTTTTATTTTACATGCTACAACTTTGCTAACATTGTTAATTATTTCAAATAGTTTTTCAGTTGATTTCCTAGGATTTCTAAGTAAAATATATTATTTTCAGAGTAATAGTTTTGTTTCCTTACTGCCTATTCTAGTCATTCAATTTATTTTTCTTCTCTTATTGCTGTAGCTAACATTTCTAGTACAATACTAAATAATAGAGGTAATAATGGGCATCTTTGCTTCACCCCCAATTTAATTGGAAGGGTTTCTAGCTTGTTTCTATTACAGATAATGCTTTTTGGCAAATATTACTTAACATTTTAATGAAAGTTTCATTTATTCCTATCCATTTTATTGTTTTATTAAATAGAAATGGGTGCTGTATCTTATGAAAGATATTTTCTACATCTATTGAGATAATCAAATAATTTCTTTTGGTTTTGTTATTGATAGAATCTTTTATGCTGATAGTTTTCCTAATCTTGAACTAACCCTGCAAGCCTGTATTCCTTGTATAAATTGTACCTGGTCATAGTATATGATCTTCATGATATGTTTCTGTAATATCTTTACTAGTATTTTATTAAAAATTTTGCATCAATATTCATTAGGGCAATTAGTCTATACTTTTCTTTCTCTGTTTTGGCTCTTTCTAGTTGGGGCATCAGCCCCACATTTGGTAGGACTCCTTAATTAAGGAAATGGAATAGGCAATAAAGAAACAAAATTATTATTCTTTGCAGATGATATGATGTTATACTTAGAAAACCTATTTTTGTGCAAGTGCCATGTACTGCTGAGAAAAAAGGTATATTCTTTTTTATTCCCATTCAGTTTCTCCAGAGATTTATCATATTTAACTTTTCCAGAATTTTATTCACCTACTAACTTCTTTCTTGTTTTTTGCTTTTTGTTTTTTTTATTAGATTCATCTAGTTCTGGAAGGGGAATGTCCAAGTGCTCCACTGGTATAATTTTGTTATCTTTTTCCTCCTGGAACTCATTCAACTTCTTCAAAAATCTAGATGCTATTTTATTTGGTGCATGTATATTTAGTATTTATATGATTTCATTGTCTATGGTATCTTTCAGCAAGATATAGTTTCTTAATCTCCAGTAATTGTATCATTTTTACTTTTGTTCTATGTGAGATCATGATTGTTATTCCTGCTTTCTTTGCTTCAGCAGAAGCATAATAGATTCTGTTCCAGTCACTTATCATTACCCTGTGTATATCTCTCTGCTTTATATGTGTTTCTTGAAAATAAAATATTATGGAATTTTGGTTTTTAAGCCATTCTGCTATGTGTTTCCATTTTGTAGGGTAGTTCATCTCATTCACATTTAAATTTACGATAACTATGTATTTCTCTCCACGCTATTCTTATTTTGCTTGTTCTAGTCTTTTCTTACTCCCCAATTTTTCTCTCCTCCTTTACTTTTGATCATCACTTTCCTCAATATACTCTCCTTTTCAACAGTTCCCCCTCTCTATTATCCCTATTTCTTTTTACTTCTTTATAGTATAAGGCATTTTTATATCCAATTGAGTGTATTGTTATTCTCTCTTTGAATCAATTTTGATGGGAATAAGATTCAAGCTTTGCCTTCCATCTCCCTCCTCATTTTCTTCTCCATTATAACAATTCTTTTATGTGGGATAATTTAGCTCAATCTCCCTCATCTTCCAGTACAATTTTCTTTCTCACCCCTTTATTTTTTTGGGGCAGACATCATCATAACAAAGTCATTTTGTAGCCACATCCTCTGTCTATATATAGTCCTTCTAATTGATTTTATAATAACAAATTGTTGAGTTACAAATATTATCTTTCCGTATACAAATATAAATAGTTTAACGTTATTGAATTTCTTATGTTTTCTCTTTCTTGTCTTTTTTTTTTTTTAACCTTTTTATATCTTCTCGAGTCTTACATTTGGAGGTCAAATGTTTTATTCAGTTCTTGTCTTTTAAAAGAAATGCTTGAAGTCCTCTTTTTTTTTTTAACCTGTCCATTTTGTTCCTTGAAAAATTATGTTCAACTTTGCTAGGTAGGTGACTTTTTGTTGTAATCCCAACTCCTTTGCCTTTCAGTATATCATATCATATTCCATGGCTTCTAGTTCTTCAATGTTAAACCAGCCAACTACTATGAAATTCTGCTGTAGCTCCAAATTTGAATTGTTTCTTTTTTGGCAGATTGCAATATTTTGTCCTTAATCTATGAGCTCTGGAGTTTGGCTATGATATTTCTGAAATTTTCATTTTGGTATCTCTTTTAGGCAGTGATCCACTGGTAAATTCTTTCAATTCTATTTTGCTCTCTGATTCATCAGAACACTTTTAATAAATTTTGGAAAGATGTCATGCAGGCTTTTTAAAAATCATGCTTTTCACATAATTAAATAAATTTTCTTCTTATTTCTTCTTTTACTTCTTCCTTCTACATTTTTAATTTGTTTATTTTGATGTCTTGTAGAGCCATTAGCTTTTACTTCTTCAATGATCATTTTTAAGGAATTATTTTCTATAGTGAGCTTTTATATTTCTTTTTTCCCCCATCTGACCAATTTTATTTTATAGGGAGTAATTTTCCTTGGTAAATTTTTATATATCTTTTTCTATGCTACTGACTGCTTTTTTCATGATTCTCTTACATTACTCTCATTCCCCCCACCCCAATTTTTCTTCTACTTCTCTAATATATTTTTTAAAATATTTTTAAGCTCTTTTAGAAATTCTTTTTGGACCTGAAAACACATTACATTTTTCTTTGAGGCTTCACATGTACTATTATCCTTTTCTAAATTTATCCCTTGATTTTTCCCAACACCAGAGCAACTTTCTGTTGTCAAGCTCTTTTTTTCCCCCTCATTTTTTTGAATTTTTTTGTGACTTGGTGTTTTTATATAAGTGTTGGGCTCTGGTCCTACCCTGTCCCACACTTTTTATATTGGGGCTCTGGGTCTTATGCTGATCTTCACTGGAATTTAGAGCTTAGCTCCATTATTCCTCTGAAGAATCAACTTTTCTTGTGGCTCGTACTAGGTGGTGGGGTTCTCCCCTGGGTGGGGAGTTAGCTCTTGGTCTGGTGGTTGACCCTCAAGGAGGGATCTTGTTGCAGGATTGCCATAGGCATGGGGCCCTGCTTCTGGTTGCTATAGAAACACTGCCTCTTTGCTGATAGACCCCATGGTAGGGTCTTGCTGTTGGCTAGCTCATGGGTTGGACTGCTATGGTTCAGTGATGGGGTCGAGGTCTCCTTGGTGTGGGACCTTGCTGTGCTGCACAGACTGCTCACTTACCTGTGGCACTACTGGTGTATAGGAGGATGAAGCCTTTATGATGGATTGCCCCAGAGTCAGAGCCATGTTGCAGGCCCCCTGCTATGAGACTGGCTGCTGTGGTTGCTGATGCTCTTGGACCTTGCTTCCCCCCAACCCAGTGATACAAACCTGTTTTCCTGATCCTAGATCATTTCTGAGACAGTTTTCTAGTTGTTTGGATGGGAATTTGGGAGAGCTTCAGATGGCTCCTTCCTCACTCTGCCATCTTGGCCTTGTACTCCATTATTTCATATTTCAAAAGCTGATCTGAAAATGTTTGAAAAAGCTAAAAATGTTGTTACCATATGACTGACTCTTTGGTGTTTGGCCTTTAGGCATTCAAAGATAGGCACATAGTTCATTATTGTTCCCATCTGCAAAGCCTTTCCAGAGACTTAGCTCTGTTAGTAGTTTTCAAAATCTTGAATTACCTTCACTTTATCATGAGACACTGATTTTGGGCTTTAGCGGAATTCCTGAATGTTAGGGGATTGTCCCTAGGAAAGGGCACTATGGAGTGCAAATCCTGCTTACTATGTTTGATATTAAACCAGTCACTTTATCTTTATAGGCCTTGAGTTCCTTACCAGTAAAATGAGGGAGTTGGAATTCTTAGCCCCTGAAATTTCTGCTTTTTCTATCTATAGCTATGATATTATTGGGCATAGGTACTCTGGTGGTGCTGATTGTATCTCATCCATGTGCACTTATCCTCTGTAATTCTTGTCCCTGCCTTTGTATAAGTCCTCCACAAAGGTTATAACCGAATATAGATGTGAAGCAGACCAATTGTCTAAATGACATCTAACAAGTGATACACTTTAACACTTACCTTCTTTTTCCCTGAAATACTAGCATTTAAACTCTATTCAGATGACACATCTTTTGTTCTTAGAAAAAGTCCCACTTTTGAGGTACCTTTTAAGGGCTAGATTGTGTATATAAAAGCAATTGAAGCTATGTGAGAAACCATTTTAACAAAACTAAACCAATGAATCAAAAAAGAAAAAAAAAAGAGAGCAGGTTAAAAAATGCTTACAATAAAAAAGGAGCCCAAATTAGAGGCAATAGGTTCATATGAGAAAACCTGGGGACAATGGGTAATTCCAAGCACCAAGTGTTTCTCTGGAGAAAGGATGTCAAATCACACATTCAGTGATTGACATTAAGTTCAGTGCTCATCAGTGTCATTCAGATTTTGTAGTTTTAATTGGGTAAATTTCTTACTCTTAAAGCGCATTAAATATGTTAATTTTACCACTCATAATGCTGGGCTTTAAAAATATTGACATCCAGGTCACTTAATTTGATACTTAAATTAATGAAAATGGAGCAACTTTTTTTTTCTTTGAAATTTACAGCCCCAAATGCAAATGCTTGCTTAGTAATATTTGTTTGGTCCAATTTAATTATCTGAAAGCCTTTCTATGGATAGCATACTGCTGCTTTCTGTACATGTGTGAATCCAAGGCTTCTAATAGTATTTTATTTTGTGGGGAGCATTGCCAGCACTAGTTTCTTAATGTAAAAACTGAGGAAGTACTTGACAAATACATTTCGAGCTAGGACTATCCCAACTCTTATCATTTTACTGTGACTGATCAATATCTTGGCTAACATGGAGAATGCTCACAAGTGATCAGAGAAGGGAAATCAAAATTATAGAATGTATCTTGTGTTTTCATCTGGACTGGCCATTGGGGGCAGGTGTTAGTTAGGGACCATGGACAAAGGAATAGGGTGTGATGCTGGCAATGTGGTCAGATCTGGTTGGAAAAATGAACGCCATTAATAATTCTAGTAATGAAGGACCAGAAATAAACAGTGAATTGTTCTAGGCAAATGGATCAGGTCTCTCTAAGTAACAAAAGAGGCAAGGACCACAGGTGGGAGGTTTGTTTTAAACTTGGTAGTATAGAGACAAGGTAACATTATTAGTATCCAAAGGACAAAACAGAAAAAATTTGTTTTCAAGTCAAGTAAGGGTATAAGAAAATATGTATAGTTTTTAACATGGTAAAATATTTATTTCTTTTTGAGCCCTAGTTTTTTTTCCTTGGGAAGGGGGAAGGTCTAATTCTCATGTCTTTTGATGGAACTGGTTAGTTGATTAGTATGTCCAACTCTTTGTGACACCATTTGGGGTTTTTCTAGCAAAGATACTAGAATGGATTGCCATTTTCCAGCTAATTTTATAGAGAGGATAACAAGGTTAAGTGGCTTATCCAGGATCATACAGCTAGTAAGTTTCCAAGGTCATTTTAAAATTTTTCTTCTCTTGACTCAAGGCTTAGCATTCTAGGTACACACCTTTGAGATTAAATAATCTTTAATAACAGGCTTGACAACAAAATAATGATATAAAACTTATGGTTTTAAAGCACTTAACATAATTAATTTATTTTGATTCCCATAATATTTATTTTGTAGAAAAAGTGGAATGATCTAAGATAAGTGTTCCTTCAATTAAATAAACTTGAAATTATTTGAATGGATGTACCCAAAGAGGCAAGTCTTTGTGAATTTTAAAGGAGAACTTCAGTGGATTGCCTTAGGAATCTGTGATCGATTGTTTGACATTCAATATTCCTATCAATTACCTGGATAGAAGTTTAGATAGCATCCTTTGAAATTTGCAAATGGTAAAATTTGAAGAATAGCTATCATACTGATGACAAAATAAGCATTCAAGAAGATGTTTACAATCGAAAATACTAGTACAAATATAGTAAGATGAAATTGAATAGGAATAAATATAAAATTTTATAATTGAAATCTAAACAACAGCTTCCCAAGTTTGGCTTTGAAAGCTTGGTCATTGTCAAAAGATTTGGGAATCTGAATGGATTGCAAGCATAAAAGATGTATTGTAGCTGACAGGAAACTAATGTAATCTTAAGCAATGTTTAAAGAGGCATAGAGTTCAAAAATAAAGAAGTGATAGCTAAGTTCCACAATTTTCTTTCATTTTAGATCAGAGTTCCAGTCCTAGAGGTCCTAATCCTTTCATTTCTTGAATTCCCTCCCTATGTGGGTACACTGAGTGGTAAATATCCCATGTAACCCACTATTTTAGGCCATCTTAACCATTTATTCCTCATTTTACTCTCTAACCAGCTTCTCACCAGCTGCCTTGCCCCTGATCATACATTCTTGGCTCTGTCTTTCTACCATGCCCATTCCTGTTTTTCTGTTTTGTAGCCCTAATTAAATTAATACTGCCATTGCTAATGGAAGGAATATGTCAATCAATGTGCTTTCACTCATCATTCCTAACACTTTAAAAACCATATTACCCCTCTTTGGACCCTACTCCACTTTACTTGTTGTTTCTCTATATCTTCTTATGGGAGAGATTGTCTTTTCTTTTGTAGCACTTAGCATAGTACTTGGTAGAGAGCAATAATTTAATAATATATTAGTAATCTCTATATATAGATTATAGCTTTGCATTTGATATTATTGCTGAATTAATTATTATCTATGTATCTTGGTGTCAAGATACATAACAATCACTTAACAAAATATATCCACATATCTTTTCATTCATTCATTTGTTCCCTGCTTAGACCATATTTGAACATTTTATTCAGTTCATTTTAAGGGGAACATTGACAAATCAGAAAACGTCTAGCGGAGATCACTAGAATGGTAAAGACTTGTCTTGATTTACATGAAAATCAGTTAAAAGAGCTGGGAATTTTTTTTTCTGGAAAAGGCAAGACTTAAGAGGAATAATAACTATTCTTTCAGTATTTGAAAGGCTTGTCATGCTTGTTTTGTCTTAGTCCTGGAAAATAGAAGCAGGAACAATGGATGGAAATTACAAAGAGACAAATTTAATGTAAGGAAAGAAAGAAGAATAAAAGTAGAATAGGATGCTTCAGAAGTTGGAGACTCCCATCATTGGAAGTCTTCAGAAAGTGAAGGGTGATATCTGAGCTTGTGTTCTGACAGTTTTTGTACTATAGGACAATATGAGTGTCCTTTCTAAGAATCACTTCTTTTTTCCCCTTAAAAACCAAATGCAAATCACTCTGCATCTGGAGATGTTCTGTTCATTTTGTTATTCCTTGATAGTTACTTGTTATGCTTATCCTACAACATTATATACCATTACTGGATGATATTTATTGGTATTTACTTTACTTATGAAATTTGTTGTGTAAGGATTACCAGTGGCTAAAAAAAAGCATATTAGAAGTCATTTATCACAGTCAAATGTTTTACCAACTACAAAGCAATGTATCATTTCTCATATATTTTTACTTATGTATCTTTCTGCCTCCCATAATTGTGTATTGAAGAGAGAACAGTGGTGTGGTTCCCGGCTTCTTAAACTATGGATTGTACTCCCTGATAGGGTCTCATGAAAAATTTAGCAACAGTAAAAATTGCCTTCTGAATACAATGACCAAAATTAATTCAAAATCAAACATGTAATGAATCTGAGGTGTTTCTAGAGGTGCTTACCTCCACTGTAACCTTGGTTCTGAACACAACATGCTACCAAAAATATCTCTGCTCAAAATTACAGATAGCATTGCATAAAAATTTCTTGGGTGAAAAAGGGGTTGTGATTGGAAAAATTTTAAGAAGCCCTGGTCAAGTTTACCAAAGGAGGCCTAGTAAGTCACGTTGACAATGGATAGAATTCCTCAATAACAAACTACATTCTCTATGCTTCAAGGCTTCAAGTTGGAAAGTTTTTCCTTTTTTATTTTTTGACTCCTACTTATTTAGAGGAGGCAATCTGGTCCATGAGAAAGTA
The DNA here is from genome assembly GCF_048593235.1 of Sminthopsis crassicaudata. Taxonomy (NCBI): domain Eukaryota; kingdom Metazoa; phylum Chordata; class Mammalia; order Dasyuromorphia; family Dasyuridae; genus Sminthopsis; species Sminthopsis crassicaudata. The sequence goes on from NC_133620.1 coordinate 135,698,651, forward strand.
CTAGCTTGATACCTGGGGAGAATTAATATTTTATTTTTCTTTTATAAAGTCATTTGGTTGTCTCTCTTCTTTCTATATAAGTGCATGAAGATTATTAGACAGAAGAATTCATTTCAGAAATATAAGCTCTAGAAAACAGTATGGACTTATATCTATAGGCCAGATTTTGTTATTATAATTACTGCAGATTGTTTAAATGTAGGCAAACATAATGAAAATACTTAGTTTTTAAAATTAGATGGCACTTCAAATTAATATGAAATATTTTAAAAATATTCTTCCAATTAACAATTTCTACTTGCACTATTAAATCTATTGGAATTTAGTCTAGCCATGCTAAATTTAGATTGATAAAGGCTAGACATGTATTTAACTTGAGCGATTAGATTTTTCCTTGCCCAATTGTTCATTCAGTCCCAAGGGATTCTCATTTTTCTCCTTGGCTGTTGAATTAACTTACATATTCAATGTTCTTTGCAGCATTACAGGTAATAAGGTGACAGCACAAGATACACTTTAGTAGAGAGGAGAATTACTTTGCTTTAGGAACACAATTTATTCTGGAAAGAAAAGGAAGGAAGGAGGGAAGGGAGGGAAAAAGTGAAGGAAAGAAGAAAGAGGGGGGAAAGAAAGAGAAGAAAGAAAGAAGCAAAGAGGTAAAAAAAAGGAATGAAGGTAGGAAAGAATAAAATAAGGAAGAAAAAAGGAGTGAAGAGAAAAGAAGAAAAGAAAAAGAATGAAGAAAGCAGCAAAGGGAAAATGATTGAAGGAACAAAGGAAGGAAAGAATAAAAAAGAAGGCAAGAAAGCGGGAAGGAAGTACATTGTCTTATGCATATTAGGTGCTCAATAAATGCTTATTGATTTTCTGGTTCACTATGTAATTATGTCTTGAATAGAGCTCATGTTAGAAAGTTGTATAGGAATTATTGGGTGAGTATAAATTAGCTTCAGGATCCTAGGAGGAAAAATCAAAATTCTTAGTAATCTAGTCATCTAAAAAGTGTCTCTCCCTTTCCCTGGAAGAACCAGAATTTTAATTGTACTGAGTCCATTAATAAGACCTCAAAGAGGAATTTTTAGAAAACTATGAATAAGGATCACATCAGAATGAGATGTGGAGGACTTGTATTCTGTATTTATAGAGAGTACTTGCATGGAGATCACTCATCAGACTATTTAAATTAAAGTTCATTAGGTAGTTTCTGCTTTGTTGACTTTCTCAATGGCCTGGCACAAAAAAATTGCTAGACTTTCTTTGACAATATTTACATAATGCTAAATTGATTTGAGATACCTGAGTTCAAATCTCATATCAGATACTTCTGTGTGAACTTGAACTGAATTCACTTAATCTCTCTCTCAGACTCACTTTCCTTATTTGTAAAATAAGAAAGTTGGACTGGAAGGGGTCTATATTCCTTTCTCATTGTAAATCTTTGCTCTTATTGAAAAACATGATTTGGGACAACTCTTCCAAATTCTACTCACTCTGACTTAGGTCCCCAGATTATATAGCTTCTGAGTCTCCTTAGGATTCTAGGGTTAACCCTTGGACTTTAGGAAGATATTATTTGAATGCACAAGTGTGCTTCTTTCTATGATTCTGGGTTAATTATCAATCAGTGAGCCAGACTTAATTAGCTTTTAGAAAGGGATATTTACTAAAGTTATATACTCGACACAGTTGATACAAGCATTCGATGCAAATCTGTGACACAGTTTTCCACTAGTCCTTACAATGGGCTGAATTTAAGGGACCCCAAGTGGCAAAGGAGCAATTTAAAGCTCCTGGAGCTCCTTCTGCTGGATCCTCAAGATATTCCCCTTGAATATGGCTGTTTTCCTTACCTATGGTATAACTATTCTGTTGGCTTTTTTATAGAGTTGTAAATTTGTGACTAATTTGTCCTTGACTACTCCATATGTGTATTCTGCAGTCAGTTGATCGGGGGATTCTGTTAAGATGATGATGGGAATATAGGAAGTCTTTCTGGGACTAAGAAAGTCACATGGTTTGCCTTTGATGAAGGAGGGAATGTAGGACAAATGAAGACCAAGACTTAAAGCCTTTGGGCTCTGTTCTTCCTCCCCAGTCAATTCCTTCTCAGGGGATGAGCTGAAATGATCTCTAGCTTCTGCTTGTTCAAATATTTCAGCTTCTGAATTAGTTTCTTGTTTGTATACACATCCCACAGAGCATTATTAAGTTTCCTCAGCCACCAAGGACACTCTTCTTGTGTATGATTCCAAGTGATTGGGACTTTTTCTCACTAAGTCTAAATCCAATGATTGATGGATGAATTGAGACCTTATTTTATATAGTTGTTATCAGGGTGTAGTATTTTTATCACTAACTTTAAATTACAATCATATGATTCTAATATTGTTCAATTTATTTAAAGAATCAGGAAATCAGCTATTTTGGGGATGTCATTTAGTTCAATTTGATTCAATAAATATTTATTAAACCCCTAAAATGAAGCAGGCACTGACCAGGTTCCTGGAAATATAAAGATCAAAACCAGACTCTGTCTTTAACCCAAGGAGCTCCCATTCAATTGTGGAGAAATCAATGTTTGAATAGATAAGTAAATGTACCAAGAGATCCTATCTCTCTGAGGCTAGGCTACTGGACAAAAGTTCTAATAGTCACACTAATTTGAAAAAAAAAAATCAATCTGCATTTGTTAAGTGCCTAATATAGGCCAGGTACTGGAAAAACAAAAGACAAATGAAATAGTCCCCATACTCAAAGGAATCAAATTTTATAGAGGGAAATTAAAAGTATGGGCCTAGCCATTGAATTCAAATGTGTGGTTCAGGAACCAGTTTAGTTAACTTTGTAAGAGTTATTGATTTTTTTTAGCCCTAGAACTCTTAAAGAGTCATGGCCAAGCTAAAAATAATCATAATGTTGCTGAAAGAGACCTCCACAGTGACAAATTGTAGATGCTCTATTGGGATTTTAGACTTCTAAGATAAAGATGTAGTTTTCACGAGTTTCATAGATGTCCTAGGATAGACAAAAGAACAAAAACTTTTTTAGCTAGAGACTCTGGATTCTGTTTTCCACCCTCATGCCCAAACCCTCCTTTTCTTGGTGGGTTCCTTGTTGTCTTTGTTTTGCTTTTATTTAGCTAGTTTATAAAGTAGTTACAATATTAAAAATAATTTATTTCATTTATGAAAAATGTGAAAATGTTAATTTTTGGGGGGGTATAAATTTATATATCTAACTACTATTGTCAAAAACCAAGGACTGAAACAAAGCACATTTATAAGTTTAAAAGTCATTGGATTAGGTCTGTATGAAAAAGAACAGATTTTTCTGCATTAAAAATTGGTTTTAGAAAGCAAAAAAAATGGTAGCTGCAAGAAAAGAAGGAAAACAGAACAAAAAACACTGAGATTAGGAAGGGAATGGAGGAATTTGGTAAATTCGCATTAATTCTTTGAATATTTACTTAACCAAGTTTTTATGATCTTTAGATTGAAGTATATGAGAAATCCTTCACTTCAAGGGAGAGAGTGGAAGATGTGTTGTGGGAATGAACTAAGCACAAAATAGAAAATAGTAGAAGCCCATTAATCCTTCAATGTTTTTAGGGCAATTCGTGGATTGGGGGTGTTAACAGGAGAAAGTTTTAGCTTATCAGGAGGATTGTAATCACTGGGGAAAAAAAGAAAACAATTGAGTTAGAAAGATTCATTCATTTCAGGAGTTTTGTCATAATTGAATGTTTCTTAGCCCCACCTATTCTTAAAGAGCCTTGGCCAAGCTTTAGGGCAATTTTAATCAATGTTGCTGAAAAAGACCTCAACACAAGATTAAAAGAAAACAAGATGTGGGAGCAAACTGATAACTAATATTTGTGTGACTTTGGGAAAGTCAATATTTTTGGGGTCTCATTTTCCTCATCTGCAAATTGAAGGGTTTTGTCTAAATGATTTCTAAGTCTCTTCTATCTCTAGAACCTCTGATTTATTATACACTTATTTTCATTTTTGATAATTTATTTATTTCAATTTCAATTATTTATTTTTATTATTATTTATTTTATTTTCATTTATTATCCACTATATAAAGATATAAATTAATTCCTGTATGTAACCAATTCATCAACAAGTATTTATTAAGGAGCTACAATATTTTAGAAATTATGCTAGGTGCTAAGGACACAAAGACACAAAAGAAATAGCTCCTGTTCTCAAGGCAATTAAATTCCAGGAAAACAATACATAGGGGTGAGGCAGAGCACCTGTTCCACTAGTAATTGAACATTATTAAGTATCTATTATATTACATGTATTATTACATAAATGAAAATATATCATATTAGCACGTATTACATATTATATTAATATAGTATATAATAATTTGATATATATCATAAAATTTTATTTCACTCATGGTCCTCCAGCAGACAATGACCCCAGGTTCAAGGTACTTTCCTGGATTCAATCTCCTAAAATTATAGTTTATGAATCTCCATTGATGTGTTCAATTTTAATAGGTAGCCAAAGGACATAATTAGATAAAAAAAGACATGAAATAGTGCAGTAAGAAAAGTGGTAACAAAAATTATCTCTTTCCACCTCCTCACCCTCCAAATTACAGACAATGCAGTATGGTAGCTTTGGAGCCAGAGGATGCAAATATTACTCTGATGATTACCATCTATGGAAGGTCACTTAATTTCCCTGAGACTGGATTTCCTTCTCTCTAAAAGAGAGGTTTGCATTGGAGGACCTCCGAGGTTGTTTTTAGCTTTGGTTCTATTGTTCTGCAACATTGGAACACACTTTCTCACACATACATATAGCATCTGTGGGAAGAGTGGATGTATATACAAAACACAAAGTAAGAGGGATACAATAAGACCCGCATATGGAGAGGTACCCACATAGGGGATGTGTGGTCAGAACAAGCATGTAGAGGGGGCCACACATAGAGAACATGGGTGGTCTCATGTGGAAGGGCAACTCAAGTCTCAATTGCAGCATGTTACATGAGGTAATATGTAATAATTTAATATATATCATAACATTTTTATTTAATTTATAGTCCTCCAGCAAATAGTGATCCCAGGTTCAAGGTACCCTCTTGGATCCTGTCTCCTAAAATTATAGTTTATGAATCTCCACGGATGTGTTCAACTGTGATATCTTGGTGATGTCTCCATTGTCCCTACTGGATCAATCAATAAACATTTAGTAGTCATCTGCTATGTGGTATCTGTTGGATACCACTTAATCAAATAATTCCAGATGTTTCTCCATAGGAACCTATACTCTGTACATAGGTAGCTCTTCTGTAGTTTCCACTCCCTCTAGCTTCTGGCTTAGCTAAAATCCTTGGTTACTTCTTCATCCTTGAAATGCTGCTATTCTTGCTGAGCTTAAAACATATAGGCTTTCTGAAGCTTTTTTAGGGCAAAAAAGAATGCAGAAATTATTGCTTGGGAACTAGCTAAAAACTTCCTCTCTTTTGTTGCTTTGAAGTTTTGGCTCCTGAAGTCTTTGATCTCTTTAGCAGGAGATTTTCAGTAGAAGGGCTCCAAGCTTTTTAGGACATAGAGTAACCTCAGGTTAAGCCTTTTACTGGGGACTACCCTTCCTGTCTCACCCTTCCAGATTTGCCTGGTCTGAGACCTTACTCTAGGTTAAGGTGAGTTTTCCATGTTTTCAAAAACTTTCATCTCTGAAAGCCAAATTATACCTAAGAATTATTGTTTGTACTACTGAACAACTCTGAGGAGTTTGGGGTTCATTAGTTTTTCAAACCTGTCTCTTCTGTTCATATTCTCCTTAGTAGAAGAACAGATAGAGAAAATGAAACTTAGGAAGCAAGACCACAGTCTCCATTACAGGCCTAATTGCATTCTTGATTTTTTTTCCTGTTTAAATAGAGCCTTATATTAGGAAGATAGTTTCCTAGACATTTTTTTTCTCATATGTGGCAAAGCTATCACACAGTATAAGCATGTCACAAGTATATAATACACAAGGAAATACATGTGTCTGGGTCATTTGCATGCAGATATTTAGGCAAAGTAGAAATAATTTAGTTTAGTTTTTTTTTTTTACAGCAACTTAGAGTAAAGAAAAAGCTCAGAAGCAGATTCTAGTTATATTTGGCTGAAGGGGGCAAAAAGGAGGGAAATAAGGACAGGTAAGTTCTTTCATATTGCCCTCAAAGTATTTCCTTTTTACTGGAATTCACACCAATCCCTGGGTTGAGTTACTTAAAAAAAACAAAAACAAAAACAAAAACAAAAACAACCCTAGTCATTCTACACCTCCACTCATCTCCATTGTTTTCATTTCTTCCCTCCTTTTCCAGGAAGGAAAAAGAGGATCTTAGCCACTGAAATTGCTGTCAAAAAGTGCAGCTGTGGGAGGGAGAGGGAGCCAACATTTCATCTTCTTTTTTTTCTTCCAAAACTCATTTTTCACCAGGCTCTCTAAAGTCCCACTTCCATAAAAAAAATAGTGCCATATTATCTTTGCTAGAACTTTCAACATCTTGAAGGGTTCAGATTACTCCACCCACATGGTCAGATCTGTGCCTTAGACATGTAATTTTTGGCAGCTGTGTGGAGGATGGATTAGATTAAAGAGGAAAAAGACAAATGTATAAGGCCCTGAGTACCAGCAAACCTAAGAAGGGACTTCATGAAGGTAAAAGTGACCAGGGTCATAAAGGGAATTTGGGAGACACATATATTAACACATACACATATATATGTCATATCTTTTAAAATGATGCTTACCTGCCTAGAGACAGGAGATTTGCCTGGATGACTTCAATGTCCTTGAAAGCTCAATTTCCACCCCCACCATAATTTGTGAGAAAAAGACATTCAGAGTGTCATCTCATCCATGAGTATGTGAAGTGATATCATGTTACTAGTCTAGCCACTTTCTGTCAAACCCAGCTTCCTGTGGTGCAATTTCCAGGTATTGAGGTTTACTCCACAGGATATGAATTTCCTTTTTCTTGTGATTTTCCTGGCTTATGAAGTTTTCAAAATCATATATCAAAAAAGAGTGTGAAGGACTCTTTCTTCAACTTTCTTCAACTTGGGTACACTGGGAATTTCTTCTGACTTCTCCCACACAGCGGATCCACTAGAATCTGTAATAACAAGATCAAATTTTATGTGACTAGTTGCACAAATTAAGGGATTATGATGCATTTTTAGTATTTGGAAGGGTCTTGTCCTGTAACTGAGTCACACAAGATCCTTTATGCCATGATTCATATCAAAATTATTCATTGATGTAGATATTGATGTCTGAAGCCATAATGATCTCCCAAAGTTCACTACTCCATGATATACTGTAATCTTTGTCAGTTGTTAGTATTGTGTTTGATAAAAGGAAATTTTAAAGTATCAGTAGAAGGTAGGGGCCATTTTCTTCTATAGGTCTCCTAAGAGAGTTGGTAGAAATAGAATTGCTATGGAATAAACACTGGAGTGTGCCTAGTTGGAACTTTAGAAAAGCTAGTTAATTTGACTTGACCAGTCTTGTGCTATCCAAGGAGTAGTAACAATGACTTTCCACATAAATATGGTGCTGAATGCTTGGCAAGTGTTTTAATTTCTATTTTATCATTTGATTCTCATGATTCTTCTCAGTGTGAACATTTACAGCAAAAAAAATCTGTAAATACTATAATTCGGGGCTTTAGTGAGTATTTTCTTGATTGTCTAGACTTAAGAAAGTGGGGGAGAAAACTTTAATAAATGCAGACTAAAACTGAAAGCTCATTATGTGTACTTTTTCTCCTCCCAAGGAGCTGATTGTTAAATGTTTATTAGCATGCCTCTGATCATTTGTTGTCTCCTTTCCCTGTTTACAGATCTGCTGAGGCTTGAAGGGGAAAATAACTTGATAATTTCATCATAGAATCTCAGAATTGGAAGACATCTTAGAGGCTCATGTAGTCCTGTTAGTACCTGACCAGAAAACTCTTCAGCAATATTAGAACAAGGGGCCATTTAGCTTCTGCTTGAAGATCTCAAGGGAGGGAGAACTCACTGCTTCTTTAAGCAGTCAATTCTACTTTGGAATAACTGTAATTGTTAGACCTGTGCAAAGTCTAAATCTGTTTTTCTGTAGAACTTAAAACCAAGAATAATTCCTCGTCTATGTGATTGCCCTTTAAAAGCCAACTCCACTGGTATAATACTTCACTAAAGTTGAAACTCTGGGTAGTTATGGAGTTTTTAGGCAACCTCAGGACTATTTTAGGGCTATGGGATAGAAAATGAGCAAACTTTATTCTGAGATTAGATTAACTGTTCTTAACTTCGGTCAATGAATTTATTTTAAAAGTATCTTAATAGCTACAATTCAACATAATTTGTTTCTATTCTAATGCTATATATTTTTGATGCATTAAAAACATTATTTTGAGAAAGGGTACATATACTTTGCTAGACTGCCAAAGGGATTCATTACTTCCTTTCTGGAGCAAGCACTAGAAGTCCCAGGACAAGCAGCATGAAAATAGTCCTCAAATCTACTTTTATTTTATGGTTTGAAAATATTAAAAACATTGTTATTAGTTTTTAGTTAAGTATTGGAGTACATATGTTAATTTTTTGAACTAAATTTTAGTGCTCAAGGACAAAGCTCCAATGACCCTGTACTAGTTATAGTTCTGCATATAATATTCTTTTCATTATTCCTTGGGAGAATGCTATATAAAAATTAGGATAATAACTAATTTGTTCAGCAATCAATATTTGCCAAATACTTTTTATATGTCATAATATTTGATCCTCAAAACTCAAGAAATAGGGAGTAAAAGTTCAATTATTGTCCCTGTGTTTATAATAGGAAACTGAAACTTGGGAAGATAAATGACTTGCTCATAATGAAGCAACTAATGAGGGTCAAAGGGTTAATTTGAACCCTAGTTTTCTTCACTTCTAGTATAGACTTGCTCTTGATGGCAAAAGAATTTCATCTTTTTATGATTGATCCCAAGCTTGTAGATTTCTGTTCTGAAGAGCATAAAACAATGGGTGGTAGATTTTGATTTGGTGTGAATTATTTAAGTTTACTCTGTATTGATCATATTGAATAGATAATTGTCACATTTCTACTTTCCTTTGTGGATCACAGACCCAAATAATCTGTCTGTCTCCCTAGGCTTCCTCTAACTATTTTTCTCTCCTCAATAACTTTTTGAATAGAAAGAAAACAAGAATAAATAGCAAATAATAATAACATTTTAACCAAGTCCATTTGACTTTCCATTTTAAGCTGGAATATCTGTGCTCTGGGATTTAACAAAATTGACTATGTATAGAGCAGCTTGTTAAATACTTGTTTAGTGGATGAATAAATAGCAGACTATTTTAATTCAAAGGTGAACATTAATCTTCCGTGGGGGAAAAAAAAGTTGTTTAGAAGACCCAAGGATGTCTTAAAAATCTCTGAAATGAAAGGAACCAAGGAGACTATTTGCAATGTCAATGGGAGTGGGGTGGGTGGGAGACTTCTGGAAAAGTATAAAACAACAATATCCTAGAAAGATGATTCTCTGCAAAGCATTATCTAGCCTCTCCTTCTTTGGCATCCCCATGTCATGTCAGTAGCAAATAGCATCACAGAAGAGGGAAATAATGAGATACCTAAATGATGGGTTTTTTTAAAGGGAAAAAGAACTCTAATTAATTTTGTTCATCTTCAGAGATCACACAGAAAGGAAATGAAAGGTGGTGAGAGCAGACAAGGTGAAAATCCTGCAAATTCTTCAAATGTGAATGAAATTCTGTGATAAACCCTAACTTTCTGGTAAGCATTTTAATGGATCCTTTAATTAGCTTTTCTGGAAAGTTCACTGATGATATGCTGGAATAATGATCCCATATGCTCTAAAGTGTCTAGTCATTAGCCAGCAAGGTGACTGAACATACTAATGCACTTGCCTTTTAGACATTTTAAGCCTGGGCTGCTGGTATGGCCTCCCTTTTGCTTGACTCAGTCATCTAAGGAGTTTACAAGCTAGATTTTTCCTCAAAAAAAATTGTGCTAGGAATTTCTGGCCTTTAAGATTTTTCATGGTGACAGGAAGTACAGTGCATGGACTCATCTTTCTGAGTTCAATCTGGCTTCAGATACTCAGTAGCTGTGTGACCCTGGGAAGTTTAACTCAGTTTCCTCATCTGTAAAATGAACTGGAGAAGGAAATGTCAAACCATTCAAAAGCTTTACAAAGAAAACTCCAAATGGAGTCATGAAGAAACTGAAAAACAACTGAACAACATAGTAGTAGTTAAAAACTAGAGAATGGTGATAAAAAGGGTTCAGAACTTTCTCATAATCAGTGCAACTTTGGTACCAGACTTAGAAAAAACAGACCATAAATTTGGAATCAAATGGAGTTTACAACATGGAATCACTGCACACCCAAGGGCATCCTGCTTCCATATTCAAAGGTGCATTTAATTATGACCCAAAGATATGACTATTTAGACAAGATAAGTGAATGAAAGTTAAATCTATGTGAATAGAGCAGATTAGATGTGACCCAGATGGAGACATATGAAATGCCCTTAGGTCAATGGGCCATTATGGGACACTTTTGGAATCCCACATTGATGCTGCTGATGTTAAAGATGGCTTTAAGAATGATCATTGATGAGTGGGCCTGTGAATGAATTTTACAGTTCCAGCTTGGTTTGCTGCTGGCATAGACCTATAGTCTTTGACAAATGCATAAATTCTTCCTGTGCCATTGGCTGAAATGAGCTGATTTGCAGATAATTTATTCAGCATAAATTATTGCTGACCTTAGCAGGAAGAACACATGCGCTTGATCCTCTTCAGATATGTAGTCAATAGGGAATTGTCCAACCACATTTTTTTTTTACTATATATCTTTTGGCTAAATCAAATCCTAAATCTTAAGGACATCATGTGGATTTCTGATATTCCCTAGGGATGTTAAGTCTATAAACCAGCGATTGGATCATACTTTGGTAAATATAGCTTGCAGTTTGTTTTCTTAGTGTGGAATAGAATGGTAATTCTTTGTTGCAGCATTAATTATATTTTTCATTTATGATTTAATTCTTGCATAATTGAATACTTATTTAAATTGTAAAATATGGATGTTTCTTTTAACATCCCATTGCTCTGGTTATGGGATGATTGAAACTAAGTACATATTAAATTATAATCCTATAAGTAACAGTATGTTGTCATTGTCAGTCTTCATAATAGAATATCATGATGTTGATTGTTATTAGGGTTGTCGCGATACAGATTCAGAGATGGTAACTGCCTACATGAACTTAGTTGCCATGCTTTAGACACTAGAAAATATAGTGATGGCCCTTAGGGATCATAACTTGAGTTAGATAAATTCTGACCTCAGCTTTTCCTAGAATATTTAGCCAAGCTCTTTCCTTTGCTTTCTTTACCTCCTATCCTAATATAATTAATTTTTAACAGCTTACATAGCATGATTTGAAAATTGGCCCTTTTCCTAACATCCTGGACTTTACCACTATGCCTTAGGTATTATCTTACCCTGAAAATGTTATGTTATCCTGAAAAATGTTATGTTGGCCCACTTCTCCTATTGCTAAGTTCTTCCTTTTCCTTTTTGGGGAGAGGTCTAGGGCATTCTTTCTTTCCCTCCCAAACTGGCTTTTAATTCCCTGGACAGTGACCCCAACCCTTCATTGTGTGTATGTATGTGTATGTTCAGATCACATAAGCTTTTTAGCTCTCCTTGGTATGTTGTGTCACCTCCTTATAGTAGAAAGCAAGCTACTTAAGGACATGAATTGTCTTTCTTTTTACATACATATGTATCTCCACTGTTAAGTGCAGTGCCTGGCATATAAGTAATTACTGAATACATTTCTTATTTGTCTCTGTAGAATATTATAAGTCATTAGTCTAGCCCTCTAATTTTATAAATAAAGAAACAAACACCAGCCAGGTAAAGTAACCAAATCTTTGAGCAATGAATGATACCAACAGCCTATAGTCACAATGGGTTATTAATTTCAAATCTAATGCTTTTTCTATTATTCCACATATAGTAGGAGGTGAGTGTCATGTTGCTAAAATTCATTTATCCAGCATCTATACATAAAACATGGTCCTTTCAGATATATTCAAATATATCTTCCTATTTTTCAATGTCCTCATATGTTTGCATGTTGTCTTTTGCATTAGAATATGAAATCATTGAGAGCAGACACTGTTGTTTTGTTCTTCTTTTGATCCTAAGAACTTGGCACAGTGCATTACATATAGTAAGTGCTTAATAAATGTTTGTTGGGCAGCTAGATGGTGCAGTAGATGGAGTAGCCCTGAAGTCAGGAGGACCTGAGTTCAAATTTAGCCTCGGACACTTAACACTTTCCAGCTATGTGATCCTAGGCAAGACACTTAACCCTATTGCCTCAGCAAAAAATAAAATGTTTGTTGACTGACTGAAAGAAAGAGTTAAGGAAGTAGTATATTATACAATAGCATGCTACTATGGAATGTGGTGATGGCCTTTAGGGTTCATAATTTGAATTAGATTAATTCTGTTTGTGATCTGGCTACAAATTTTCTTAGAACACTTGGTCAAGCTCTTTTCTTTTCTATTTTCATCTCCTAACGTGTGTTATATTGAATTTGTGTATGTACTTACTTTGTACAGCAGAATGTAAACCCTGTGAGACTATCTCTTTGGGCTGTGTCATTTTAGAAAATCCTGAGTATATAGCACAGTACTTTGCACATTCTGTTTGTGATCTGGGTACAATGTTTTTTAGAACATTTCGTCAAGATCTTTTCTTTTCTATCTTTATCTCCTAACATATGATATATTTAATTTGTTTATGTACTGTACTTTGTATAGTAGAATGTAAACCCTTTGAGACTATCCCTTTGGGCTGTGTCATTTTAGAAAATCTTAGATCCTGAGCATTCAGCACAATATTTTGCACATAGTATAGGTGTTTGATAAATGTTTGTCATTATGTAAATCCAGTTCTCCATTTAAAGAAGCACAAAAACATTCTTAACAAAGAATAGATTCTTTTCAAAAATTAATTCCTCAGCCCATAGAGAATATGTCAGTATAATAGCATTTCCCATTTATTCTCTTTTTAAAAAAATAGTCAAAGAATAGAACAATTAAAGTCCAAAGAGGTCTGTAAATATGTGGCCAATGGCCTATTTTTGCCAAGATACAAACCTCTGTTTCTGAGGAGAATAAAAAGAAATAGATATTATTTATTTCATCTTTACATAGAGTTTTTTTCTTTGCAACTCCACCAATATATCCTTTACCTTTTCTCAACTCCCACCAAAGATACATAATATTTTCCTTCACTACTGATAATTTCATCTATGAGGGCAATTCTTTGACCTACTTGGATTACACCCCTCCATTGTTTAGGATATCTTCATGAGCTTGTGGTGGTTGGAAAAAAAAAATCATTACCTTGTGGCTAATCTTCTTCTTCTGAGTCTTTCCTGAATTTACATAGGCTAATAAAATTAGGTATATCTTGTGTGATCTGTAGATAATCTAGGGACATGATTAATTTATTTCTTATTTATTTGCTTTTATTTACTACATGGGCTTTCATCGGATAGTCTGTCTTTGATTATAAGCTCCTATTGGGTAAGAAAGATGTCTACCTTTGTCTGGTATAGATAGATACTTAAGTAGATTTTTCTTGGATGATACATATATGAAAAATGAACCTTCGGTATCTCCACAGTCAATGGTGCATACATATGCATATGTCTGTTCTTGATTTTGAAACATTTTTTTTTTCAAAAAAAAATGTGGTATTTTTTTCTTTTTATATCATCTTCCTTTCTGAAAATATTCCTTCTTTTTCTCTCACCCAAAGGACCATATTTTCATACATTGTAACAAAGAATAAAAAAGAGAGTTCAGAAAAACTGACATTGTCTGGCATTTTATGCAATGGACCAAACCTATAGTCCCTTTGTCTGCAAAGAAGGGAGGAAAGCATATTTACTCATTTGTTTGGTATCAGAGTTAGTCATTATAATTATATGGTGTTCAGTTTGGGGTTTGTTTTTAAATTTTTTTTCCATTTACATTTTGTAGACATTCATATATATTCTTTTCCTGATTTTGATTACTTCATTCTGCATCAGTTTTTATAAATCTTATATTGCTTCTCTGAATTATTCATATTCATTTGTTTCTTGCAGTTCAGTAATTTTCCATTATGTTCATGTCTTTAGCTATCCTCTATACAATCCTGCACATCTTTCTATGTGATATATTACTCTTCAGTACAAGTTGACTTTTTAATAAGTGGTATTCACAATTGGCAATAGAGCATGGCTACCAAGGCTATACAATCATAGCTTGAGAATTTATTCAACAGTTCTATTCATTTCTTTAACAAACAAACTTATAATTTATGTGTCAGGCATAGTTACTACCCTCAAAGTGGTTTTGTAATATTAGGAGGAAGTAATATTGTTATTTTTATAATTATATTTGTTAAAATGTGTCATGGAATTAGGTCTCTACACTGACCCTCCTGGGGAGCCATATGTGCTCTGGTCTCTAAAGAATATATATGACCAATGGCTCCTAGTTGATTTTCCCAATATGGGAAAAAGCAAGCTTTATCAAAGATGATCGGCACCTAAGCCATAGATTTTACAAAAAGAAGCCAAAGTTTCTGCCTCTCTCTCTCTCTCTCTTTTTGTTTTTTTTTGGATGTGTCACTGGGTACTCTGCCAGTTTTCCCTTGCATGTCTAGTGAGAAGGGGAGGAAATTTCTCTCCCCTCTTTCTCCTGTGCAACTGTGGTGACTACATGCACATGCCAACAAGATCATTTCCTTGCGTAGGTGAATCTGTGATCGACTTTCCTGTTTCTTTCTGTGTCTCCAGCTTTGTGTTGTTGTTGTTGTTGTTGTTTGTTGTTGTTGTTGTTGTTGTTGTTGTTGTTGTTTTTCCCTAGACTCAGGTAAGCAAATTGTAGTTCTCAAAGACTGACATTTCTTGGCTCGGCAATTACCTCATGACTTCAATAATTTCAATAAACATTTATTAAGCATGTGTCAGACATTGAGCTAAGAAAAAAAAAAAGGCAGTTCCTGCCCTTAAGGAGCTTACAACCTAATGAAGGATGATAACACACAAAAAGAAGATAAAGAGGAGCATCCCCCAGGGTACATTGGAAGGGGGGGGTCATGGTGTTCTGTGCATTCAAGGCTAGGCAGAGGTTTGTGAATCCTCTACGAAGGAAGGCTTTGGAAGGAATCAGAAAAGAGACTGAAAGCTCCAGTCAGAAGGGAGAGGCAACTAAGGCTGAGTTGGAAAGATATTGAGTATCAAAATCTGTAGGGGGATTATTTTGGGATTTGGAAAGAGGGGAGGAACATAGTTTTCCATGAAGTGAAAGCTAAGACTTAAATAGGTTGAGGGGTTCTACATTCAGTTGTCCAGAAGGAGGTAATTTATGGAACAACTTCTTAGAGATGGAAGTCACTATTGCTGGGAGGGTTCTGTGACTGAAGGATTGTAAAGTCACATTTTCCTCTTTTTAAACTCTACTGAATTAACAGATCTTCCTGGCTTGGTTGTCAATCATCTCTGCCAAAGGTTCCCCATCATAGGGACAAAGGCATTGGCCATGCAAGTGCTGTAGCAACAGTCCAAACTATCTATACATTGAATTGCTTAGATAGTACAGCTCCAAGATGACAGTGAAATAAATACCTTTTCATCAACCCCATACAAATGTTTCAGGTTTTTAAGTATTATTGAAAAATACTTCTAAGTCTTTTGTGTTCTCAGCATTTCTTTTATGGTGAATGAAATATTTGTTTTATGCTGATATCTAGTCCTTTGTATAATGAATACTTTTCTAGAAAGAACCTTCTTAATTCCTTTTGGGGAAGCCCTAAACATAAATCAAACCAAGATTATTTTTTAAAAATCCTCCTCCCTAGAGTGTAGGAGAAAAACCTGTAGTACATATGTGTTCACCATATACACCTGTACATGTAGGCATGTATTTATACAATCAGCTATGCAATTTATAATGAAAATAATATGTGTAAAATACATGTATGTTTATATGTCTGTATATGCATATAACATATTGTACATGAATATATGTATATGTTTATAATAACTAGATTTTATACAGTACTTTTTAGATTTACAAAATTATCTTTTTTGATCTTTACACTAGTCCTGGGAGGTAATTGCTGTTATGATCCCCATTTTCCAGAAGAATAAAGTGAGATAAGCAGAGGTTTACTCTGTCTAGGGTCACTAAGCTAATCTCTGAAGCTAGACTTAATTTAGATCATCCTAAATCCGAGAATGATGTTTTATCTATTGAGCCATTGATAGAATTTTATTTAAATTGTATATCCCACCCAGCCTAGGACAGTGCTCAGCACACAATATGTGCAATTTTGGGCTGCTTAGGAATCTTTAAGGATGTATGAATTTGCCCCCAGAACAGAAATCATTTGATCCCCAAGTAGAAAGTTACCTCTGAGAAACCATGTTGCATAGTGGATAGTACTGCATGGAGTAAGGAAGATCTGTGTTCAGGTTTTTCCTGACACATGCTAGTAGTTGTTCCATCATTCCCCATTCTCCATGATTCCATTTGGGCTTTTCTTGGCAAAGATACTAGAATGGTTGGCCATTTCCTTTTCCAATGCATTTTACAGTTGAGGAAACTGAGTTAAATGACTTGCCCAGGTTTACACAGCTAATAAGTGTCTGGGGTCAGGTTGAACTCAGATTTTCCTTATTATAGACCCAGCACTCTATTCACTGGAGCAGCTAGTAACCCATGACACAGGTTAGCTATCTCTCAATTTCTCCAGCCAACTGTCTAAGTGCAGAAGTTAAGAATATATTGATTTGTATTAGTAGAGAAGGTTCCTCACTAGGAGTTCCTTCTTCAGATAAAATCTCAAGACCAGCAGACGATTTCCATGCAAAGCTAATGGAAACCCTATTACCCACTAGCTTTCTGAGTCATAAAGGAAAAAGCAAAAGTATACTTTAAGAGACCTGGGAAGACAGTGTCAATAGCACCACCTCAAGCTGGCTCAAACAACAACAAAATCCTCCTGTTGCTTACTGTAAATGCTGTATTTTAGGAATGGCATATTTTATGACTCTTATAGTGACCTTTGCAAAATAAATTTAAAAAAAAAGACAAAAACTTAAAGTAGCATGTAGAAATAAAATTGAAATTCAGTGATAACATACATTTGTATTCCTTCAGAAATAAAAGTACTTGCAGTCTTTAATAATAGCACCTTGTTCTTTTTATGGGAGTTTTAAAAAGTGAGGTCCCTCCATCTGAGCTCATTAAGATTCAGCACATGACAAATCTGTGAGACAGGTGGGTGGCAGGTATTCTGTGAATTATTGTAGATTGAGAAGCTGAGAGATCTGTAGCTACTGCTGTCTTCCCATTGCTGGCAGTGTGGATGCTTGATAGAGTAGACAGGGCTCGTGACCTGGCCGAGTGCTTTTATTTGTGATCCCGTCATTTCAGGGATTTCTGGATACTAAGGATAAGGCTGAGACAGTGGTTGCAGAGACACACTGAGACCTAAACCATCTGCTGATATCTTTTTGTTAATAGTATTTACATTCTCAGCACCGAGTTTGTTACTCAAGAGAATACAATCACCTAAGATGAATTATTTCTCACTAGATGTTTTAGGTGATTTCTAAGAAGGATGATGTGTAATTGTATTTTCAAATGAAGGTTCAGGAGACTAAACTAAATTCTCAGAATTTTTTTTTCCTAGTCTAACATTAATTTCAGAGCAGAATTTGTATTGAAATTGAAATTTTGTGAATTCCTCCCCCATGGATTGCTAATTGTAAACTTATGGAAGCCTAGAGAAAATCTGAATTAATTAAAAAAAATTTTTTTTTGGGGGGGGAATGGAGGCAGAGTAGGGTCCTGGACAACTTGTACTGAAAGACTAAGAAATGATAAGAAGCCAAATGAGTTTTTTTGCTGAAGAAAGGGCAAGAAAAAAAAATAAAAAGGAGAAATGAGGCAAGGGAATAGAAATGAAGAGAAGTAAGAACAAATAAAATTAGCAAAGCATTAAAATGGGGAGGAAAGTGATCTTGGGGCCTAATAGAACCTTGGAGGGGTTTAGGGGACACAGAAGATGGAAGTTATGTAACTACATCTAAAAAGTACTTCAGAGGCCATTTAGAATTTTCAGTCATTCAGTAATGTCTAACTCATCATACCATACTTGTCCATAGGGTTTTCTTGATAAAGATACGAGAATATTTTGCTATTTCCTTCTCCAGCTCATTTGACAGATAAGGAAACTGAGGCAAACAGGGTTAAGCGATTTGATCAGCATCACTCAGTAAGGAAGTGTTTGAAGCTGGATTGGAATTCTGGTCTTCCATAGGCTCAGCATTCTATCTATTGAGTCACTATTTGCCTCTACCCAATGAAGCCAAGGAAGGGAAAAATGAATTGTATCAAGTAACTTAGTTAATAATCACCAGAGGTAAGATTTGAATCCAGTTCCTCTCATTCCAGTATTTGTATCAATATATTACTCTGTCTTCCAAGAAACTAAACTTTTCTTTTTATTAGGCTGAACTATAACTTATTTTGTAGAACATTGATGAAACAAAATAACTCCTTTCCATCCCACCCAAACTTCTGTCATTTGGAGGAGGTAAGGTCAGATTGACATGCTAATTGGCAGGCAGACAGATCAATGTACTTTTAAGGCAATAGCCCTTCAAACACTGGAATAAAAACATTGGAATAAAAGCTGCAATCTACAGTGTTCCTCCCCCATCCCGTGTCCCAGCCAGTCTGTTGTTACTCTACCAGTTTTTAATGTTCCTGGGAACATCACGTAAACTGTGTTTTGTGGAATGTTTGAAGTGGTAGTTTAAGTCTGGATAAGCACCAAGAAACAATTCCCAAATCATTCTGCCTTTTCCCTGGGGCTAGTTAGCTCACAAGTAGACAATTTTGGGAGGGGGAGAGGTAGAATTGAGCTCCTCCTTTCCCTTAACCTGGCCCATGATTCAAAGTATTGAGGATGTGCATAATGAGGAGAGACTAGGAACTCCAACTAGACCCAGCCATTTCTTCACTGTGATTCAGATAGGAGGCCTTAGTTCTAGTCTTTATTTCTCTGAAATCCAGATCAGCGCTCCATTGTGTGCATGTCTCTAATAACCGACATGTACTTTGTCCTTCCTGTTCAATCTAACAGAAACCATTTGGAGCACATGTTGAGCAGACACTCATTGTTGAGCAGTTAATTTAGAGGGAGAATGGTAATTCCAGGGGGAAAATGCCTCCCTTTGGTATCTAACTCCAGTAATCACCCAGACTCTCTGTTTTTGTTGGCTTGTTGGCATTTTTAATCAATTAATTATCATCATTAGCAGCAAATATCTAGCTAAAATGAAATTTGAGATCTTTGGAATAACTGTGTAGTTCTGACATACTGGACTTTGTGAGATTCAAGAGTATATCCTGTTTTAAAAGTTAGTTTTAGAAGACAAGGAATTAGACATGGCACATAAATGATGTGAGACATAGGCGTGGATTTGAGCTACATAAAAACTCAGCCACTTAAATAAGCCTTTTTTTTTTTCCCAGAGGTTTTGTGTGTATGTGTTGTGTGTTTCTATTTGTATGTATGCATGCATTGCTAGAAGGAGGCAACAAACAGAGACATAGATATCGACAAATATGGTCAGGAACTGGAATAGTTGTGAATAGGCTCTTTTAAGTGTTATTAATTCAGGGCAGTTCTATTCATATTGAATTATTTGCATTTATGTTTTGGCTGAGCTATAAAAGAACACTCCTGAGTCCTGCTCAGTGCATGGGGAATTAAGCATACAGCTCTCATTAACAATCCTGTGAATTGTACAGTATGCTTAATTCCCCAAACACTTCACAGAAAAAAATTCCCTCTGTCAGTGTGCTGTATACGGCATTGATTTCTAAATTAGACAGCTTAGTATAGTGACATAGTGTTGAGAAACAAGCTACCATATGGGAGGTCTGTCACCCAGAAGATCTCTCCGGCTTCTCGTTTGAGCCAGACATTTTCTTGGGGGGAGGCCAAAGAAGGAAGGCCAGAGAAGTATCTGCAAGAGTTGGCCTGAGCAGTGATTAGCCTTCTATTTTGATCTGTCCTTTTTGCATATCTTTCATTAAGCCTGTAGGGTCCTGAGAAAAACTGGATTCACTTAGCAAGATCAAAAGTGACAGCTTGGGTAAGGGGAAGAGCCACCCTCACTTTTAGGCCGCAGGGATCGATCCTATTGAAGTGGAGATGCTATAATAATAACTTGAAATCACTGTGTCAGCAGTGTGAACTCATCACAGCTGATGAGAGGGAAATGCCTAGAGGCTTCTGGGATGAAGTCAGGCTTGGGGAAATAAACAAACCTGCCTTTTCTCCTTAAAAACCCTGCCTACCAGTGCCATCCATGGAGCCAGCTGTCTTCATGGAGAGATGAAGGAACCCTGTAGTGCCCTTTGTGACCCAGGGAGGGCAGCCACAGGTGGGTACAAAACGTTCACATCAGTGGGGTCGCTGTTGGAAGGAGTTAGCCTAAGTCTATAAAACTCACATTTGAGATAGCTTCAATGCTTATCGGCTGGCTTTCCTTTTTCTTTTCACCTTGCTGAAAAAGGATTATTACATGAATTCTGAAATTTCACATCCACAAACTCATGCTAGTAAAACCAGAAAATTATCCTTCTCCTTCTGTTGACTTTCTTTTATGAGTTTATGTATGTCCCTCTGAATTAGCCCATTTGAGATTGGGGGGAAAAAAAAGAAAAAAAAAAAAACAAACAAACCATATGGCTTATTTCAGATTTCCAGAAATCGTCAAGAACCTTGGGTAGATGTCCTAGCTGAAGGGAGTCTGAATTCTGATGTGAACTGGTTAAGTCAGGGAAATGAGAATTTTAAGTGCCTACTAACTAGATGGTTGGAGTTGGTCTAAGAACTAAAGAAAGACAAAAACAGTCCCTTCTGCTAAGGAGCTTATAATTGAATGGGGGAAGACAACATGTAAACAACCATATGTGTGTGAGCATTCACATGAATATATGTCTATATCTTTATCTTTCTATATATCTATCTCTCTGTGTGTAGGAATATATTTGAACATAAATTCTGCTGATTCTAAATCCAACATAAACCAATGTATCACCTAGCTGACAAATTAATTAGTGACCATGGACAAAGTGCTCTTTGTGTCTCTCTGTGTGTGCATTTGTATATGTGTAAAATACATGGGAAGTTATCTCAGAAGAAAGTTATTAAGATGAAGGAGGCCTGGGAAAGACTTTTTATAGAAAGAAGGACTTTAAGTGAAACTCTAAGGAAGTCAGAGAAGTTGAAGAGAAGGAGAAAATTCCAGGCTTGGGGGACAGAGAGTGAAAATGGCCAGAGGCAGACTGTGAGTGTTGTGTGAGATGAAAAACAGGGAGGCCAATGTCACTGAACCATAGGTGTCTCTGGAAAGGAATAAGATGTAAGAAGACCAGGGCACCTAGGTGGAGTGGATAGAGCACCCACTCTGAAGTCAGGAGGACCTGAGTTCAAATTTGATCTCAGACACTTAATACTACCTAGCTGTGTGACCCTGGGCAAGTCACTTAACCCCAACTGCTTCAGGGGGGGAAAAAAGATGTAAGGAGACCAGAAATGTTGGGAGGAGCCAGGTTATGCAAGATTTTAAAAGCCTAAGAGAGGATTTTGTATTTGATTCTGGAGGTAGTAGTGAGCTACTGGAGGTTTTAGAGTAGGGAGGTGACATGATCAGATCTGTGCTTTAGAAAGATCAGTTTGACAGCTGAGTGGAGGATAGTTGGGTTGTTAGGTATAACAATTGCAGAAAAGCATCTGTCTTTTGCTTGAGAGTAGGGTTCTGGGGTTGCCTTTGTGTATATTTTGAGGGACTAAAACAATATAATTATCATTATTTGCACTTTTAATTTCCTTTTTAAAGATGTATGTTTTTGACATTTACTTTTGCAGTATTTTGATTTCCATTTTTTTCTCTCTCCTTCCCTCCCTTCTCTCCATTCTTCCCAAGACAGTAATCAATCTAATACAGGTTATACATGTACAGTCATATTAAACATATGTCCACATTAGTCATGTTGTAAAAGAAGAATTGGAACAAAAGAGAAAAAGCACAAGGGAAAAAAAAACACAAAATAAGTGAAAATAATCTGCTTCAATCTTCATTCAGATTCTCTGAACATGGATAGCATTTCCCATCATGAATTTTTTAGAGTTGTCTTTTGGAATTATACTACAGAGAAAAACAAAGTCCATTAAAGTTGATCATCTGCACAATTTTGCTGTTATTGCATACGATGTTCTCCTGATTCTGCTACAAAGAACGTTCACTCAGCATCAGTATATATGTCTTTTCAAGTTTTTCTGCCATCAAACAGCTCATCACTTCTTATAAAACAATACCATTCCATTATATTCATATACCACAATTTATTCAGTTGTTCTCCAGTTGATGGGTATGCCCTCAATTTTCAGTTCTTTGCCATCACAAAGAGAAATGCTATAAACATTTTTTTTTTGCACATGTGGGTCCTTTTCCATTTTTATAATCTTCTTGAAATAAAGAACTTGTAGTGGTATTGCTGGATCAAGGAATATATACAATATATACAATTTTATAGCTCTTTTGGTATAGTTCTAAATTGCTTTTCAGAATGATTGGATCAGTTCACAACTCTACTAAAGGCATTAGTATTCCAATTTTCCCACATTTTTTCCAACATTTGTTATTTTCCTTTTCTGTCAAATTAACAGTAGGAAGGTGATACTTCAGAATTGTTTTAATTTTTTATTTCCCTAATCAATAGTGATTTAGAACATCTCATATGACTATAGATGGCTTTAGTTTTTTCATCTGAAAACTCCCTGTTTATATCCTCTGATCATACATCAATTGGGGAATGATTTGTATTCTTCTAAATTTGACTTGGTTCTCTAAGTATTTGAGTCATGAGATCTTCATCAGAAACACTGGCTAAAATGATAGAATTATTAAAGGTAGGCTATGAAGCTATGGGAATTTAGATTGGTTATTTGAAGGATAGATTGCTTAATGTAATTCACCAAGCATTTACCAGGTCTCATTAAGTGTTAAATACTGTTCTAGGCACTGGGGTTTTAAAGACAAAACTAAAAAAAAGCCTTGAAAGATATTATGTTCTGTGGACAGTTTCACAGTCTTAATTGTTTGTTGGGCTCATGAAAGATTTCTGACCTCAGAGTATAGAAAGTGTGGTTGTATCCCTGACCAATTGTCTAACACTTGTATTTGAATTCTGATCTCAGCCCACCTATTGGGAAAGAAGAGTAAATAAGGTAATAGTCACTGAAGCTTCTTTACACTATACTTATAATTAGCCATTCACCCATGATGAGTAAAATTGAATTCTAGGTAAGTGAAAAGGAATGCTGATTAGATTGATTTTGCTATCTATTTTCTGGAAAGAGGAAAGCTGAAGAAAATATTTCTGGGGGCCTTAAAAAACTTATTTACTGCAGTATTTTACACATTTAATGCACTTAAACTTGGAGGACTTTCATTAAATTAATGCAAAATTGTAATAACTTTATGAGATTATTGTCTCCTTTGCTAATTATTTTTCCCCCAATAAAATCTTTCATTTTTCTTAGAGGTCAAGGGCCTAGAGCTCCTTTTGAAAAACACAATATCACTTACTATTACAAATGAGAGGCAAAATTGTAGGGGTGGTGGAATGTACTATGGGGTAAGGTAAGGTAGGTGGTGACTGGGGAGATCCAGTTCTCAACAAAATTAGGATATAACTCAAGTTCATTTTAGCATTCTCATTAACTTTTCCTGTGTTCTCCTCACACATACCCCTTCTCCAACCCATTACTTTTTGTGGTTCCTCCTGTTTTTCCAATAGAATTCACAATTATGCCTCCTAATTCATTTTATAGAAATTCCTATTTCCTTACTACTCTAATCTAACCTTGCATCCTAGAGAAAAGAGATACAACAAACTAATTCACACTGATATTGTGTTGATTATAGCATTATCTTTTATACTCTCTTGGGTTATCTTCATTTCAAAAAGAGATATCTGAAAATGGTAGAATTAACCTGAAATAATGACTTTGCAATAGTGGTATTTTTTTTTGGTGGACAGATCATAGAATCATAGATTTGGTGCTAGAAAGGATCTGAGAGGGGGATTATCAAATCCAAGGCCCCCATTTTATAGATAAGGAAAATGATATCTGGAAATTGTATATAATTTTCAGGCTTTGAGAATTACCTGGGGCATTGAGAAAATAAGTCAATTGTCTGGAATCATCAATTAATTTGAGGCAGCTAAGGTCATACATTGCTTCATGATGGACTTGGAATCAGCAGGATCTGAGTTTAAATCCTCTCAGAAACTTGCTAGGGATGTGACACAAGTGTAAATCATTTAATCTCCCTCAGCCTCAGTTTACTTATCTGTAAAAGTAAGAGAACAAAATATACTTGCCTCCCAGGGTTGTTATGAGCATCAAATGAGTTAATATTGTAAAAATCTTTTGCAATTAAAATAATACATAAATGCTAGCTCTTAGGATGTTTCAGAGCCAGCACTTGAATCTATATATTTCTGACTCCAAAACCTTTCTTCTGTTCCTGGTCATTGTTATTCAGTAAAACTAGGGTTTTACTAGAATGGGCTGCTATTTCTTTCTCTAACCCATTTTACAGATGAGGAAAGTAAGAGGTAAGTAACTTGCCCAGGGTAACAGAGCTAGTGAGTATCTGAGCCTGAATTTGAATTCAGGTCTTCACAATTTCAGATCTGGCACTCTATTATCTGTACCACTTAGCTCCTTTTCTATTCTTTATGTATTTTCATTTCTCATAAATAGCCATTAATGATGGGGAAATTAATAATAATAGACATGTAGCTCTTTGAAGTTTGTCAAGTATTTTAACTTATGTGATCTCATGTGGTCCTCACTAAAAGGAGATAAGTTTTACAGGTATTTTCATTCTCATTTTACAAAAGAGAAAAGCTAGTCTTAGAGAGATTAAGCCCAAATGACCTTTTGTCACAATCATTCAGAGTAAGAGGAAAGGGGATTATTTGTTTTTTTTTAAGTAAATATTTTCCTATAATTTTATCTTTTTTTATTAATTTTTATAATTATAACATTTTCTTTGACAGTACATATGCATAGGTAATTTTTTTTTTTTACAACATTATCCCTTGTACTCCCTTCTGTTCCGAGTTTTTCCCCTCCTTCCCTCCACGCCTTCCCCTAGATGGCAGGCATTCCCATACATGTTAAATATCTTATAGTATATCCTAGGTTCAATATATATGTGCAGAACCGAATTTTGTTGTTGTTGTTACAAAGGAAGGATTGTATTCGCAAGGTAAAAATAATCTGGGAAGAGAAACAAAACCAAACAAAACAAAACAATGCTCACAGTTTACACTCATTTCCCAGTGTTCCTTTTCTGGATGTAGCTGATCCTGTCCATCATTGATCAATTGGAATTGGATTAGCTCTTCTCTATGTTGAAGATATCCACTTCCATCAGAATACATCCTCGTACAGTATCATTGTTGAAGTGTATAATGATCCCCTAGTTCTGCTCGTTTCACTCAGCATCAGTTGATGTAAGTCTCTCCAAGCCTCTCTGTATTCCTCCAGTTGGTCATTTCTTACAGAACAATAATATTCCATAACATTCATATACCATAATTTACCCAACCATTCTCCAATTGATGGACATCCATTCATCTTCCAGCTTCTAGCCATTATGAAAAGGGCTGCCACAAACATTTTGGCACATACAGGTCCCTTTCCCTTCTTTAGTATTTCCTTGGGATATAAGCCCAGTAGTAGCACTGCTGGGTCAAAGGCTATGCACATTTTGATAACTTTTTGGGAATAATTCCAGATTGCTCTCCAGAATGGTTGGATTCTTTCACAACTCCACCAACAATGCATCAGTGTCCCAGTTTTCCCACAGCCCCTCCAACATTCATCGTTATTTGTTCCTGTCATCTTAGCCAATCTGACAGGTGTGTAATGATATCTCAGAGTTGTCTTAATTTGCATTTCTCTGATCAATAGTGATTTGGAACACTCTTTCATATGAGTGGAAATAATTTTAATTTCATCATCTGAAAATTGTCTGTTCATATCCTTTGACCATTTATCAATTGGAGAATGGCTTGATTTCTTATAAATTAAAGTCAATTCTCTGTATATTTTGGAGATGAGGCCTTTATCAGAACCTTTAACTGTAAAAATGTTTTCCCAATTTGTTACTTCCCTTCTAATCTTGTTTGCATTAGTTTTATTTTTGCAGAAACTTTTTAATTTGGTGTAATCAAAATTTTCTATTTTGTGATCAATAATGGTCTCTAGTTCTCCCTTGGATACAAACTCCTTCCTCCTCCACAAGTCTGAGAGGTAAACTATCCCATGTTCCTCCAATTTATTTATAATTTCATTCTTTATGCCTAAATCTTGGACCCATTTTGATCTTATCTTAGTATGTGGTGTTAAATGTGGGTCCATGCCTAGTTTCTGCCATACTAATTTCCAGTTTTCCCAGCAGTTTTTGTCAAATAATGAATTCTTATCCCCAAATTTGGGATCTTTGGGTTTTTCAAACACTAGATTGCTATTTTTATTCAGTATCTTGCTCTGTGAACCTAACCTATGCCACTGATCAACTAGTCTATTTCTTAGGCAATACCAAATGGTTTTGGTGACTGTTGCTTTATAATACAGTTCTAGATAAGGTACAGCTAGACCACCTTCACTTAATTTTTTTTTTCATTACTTCCCTTGAAATTCTCGACCTTTTGTGGTTCCATATGAATTCTGTTGTTATTTTTTCTAGGTCATTAAAATAGTTTCTTGGGAGTCTGATTGGTATAGCACTAAATAAATAGATTAGTTTAGGGAGTATTGTCATCTTAATTATATTCACTTGGCCTATCCAAGAGCACTGAATGTCTTTCCAATTATTTAAATCTGACTTTATTTTTGTGGCAAGTGTTTCGTAATTTTGCTCATATAATTCCTGACTCTCCTTTGGTAGATATATTCCCAAATATTTTATACTATCAACTGTTATTTTGAATGGAATTTCTCTTTGTATCTCTTGCTGTTGGATTGTGTTGGTAATGTATAAAAATGCTGAGGATTTATGTGGATTTATTTTGTATCCTGCAACTTTGCTAAAATTCTGAATTATTTCTAATAGCTTTTTAGCAGAGTCTTTGGGGTTCTCTAAGTATACCATCATGTCATCTGCAAAGAGGGATAATTTGATTTCCTCATTTCCTACTCTAATTCCTTGAATCTCTTTCTTGGCTCTTATTGCCGAGGCTAGAGTTTCTAGTACTATATTGAATAGTAATGGTGATAGTGGGCAACCTTGTTTCACTCCTGATCTTATAGGGAAAGGTTCTAGTTTATTGCCATTACATATGATGTTTACTGAAGGTTTTAAATATATGCTCGTTATTATTTTAAGGAATAGTCCATTTATTCCTATGCTCTCAAGTGTTTTTAGTAGGAATGGATGTTGGATTTTATCAAATGCTTTTTCTGCATCTATTGAGATGATCATATGGTTTTTATTAATTTGATTATTAATATGGTCAATTATACTAATAGTTTTCCTAATATTAAACCAGCCCTGCATTCCTGGTATAAATCCACTTGGTCATAGTGTATTATCCTGGGGATGATTTTCTGAAGTCTTTTTGCTAATATCTTATTTAAGATTTTAGCATCAATGTTCATTAAGGAAATTGGTCTATAGTTTTCTTCCTCAGTTTTTGATCTACCTGGTTTAGGTATCAGTACCATGTCTGTGTCATAAAAGGAATTTGGTAGGACTCCTTCAATCCCTATTTTTTCAAATAGTTTATATAGCATTGGAGTTAGTTGTTCTTAAAATGTTTGGTAGAATTCACATGTAAATCCATCTGGTCCTGGGGATTTTTTCTTAGAGAGTTGGTTAATAGCTTGTTCTATTTCTTTTTCTGAGATGGGACTATTTAGACTACTTACTTCTTCCTCTGTTAATCTGGGCAAGCTATATTTTTGAAGGTATTCTTCCATTTCATTTAAGTTATTGAATTGATTGGCATAAAGTTGAGCAAAGTAGCTCCTAACTATTGTTCTAATTTCCTCTTCATTAGTGGTGAGTTCTCCCTTTTCATTTTCAAGACTAATAATTTGCTTTTTCTCTTTCCTTTTTTTAATCAGGTTTACTATGGGTTTGTCTATTTTGTTGGTTTTTTCATAGAACCAACTCTTAGTTTTATTAATTCAATAGTTTTTTTTTTACTTTCAATTTTATTAATCTCACCTTTTATTTTTTGAATTTCCAGTTTTGTGTTTGTCTGGGGGTTTTTAATTTGTTCCTTTTCCAGTAATTTTAGTTGTAAGCCCAATTCGTTGGCCCTCTCTTTCTCTATTTTATGCAAGTAGGCCTGTAGAGATATAAAACTTCCCCTTATTACTGCTTTGGCTGTATCCCACACATTTTGGTATGATGTCTCATTATTGTCATTTTCTTGGGTGAAGTTATTAATTATGCCTATGATTTGCTGTTGGGTAAATCATTCTTTAGTATAAGATTAGTTTCCAATTATTTTTTGGTCTATTTTCCCCTGGCTTTTTATTAAATGTAATTTTGATTGCATTGTGGTCTGAAAAGGATGCATTTACTATTTCTGCCTTATTGCATTTGATTTTGAGGTTTTTATGCCCTAGTATATGATCAATTTTTGTATAGGTTCCATGAACTGCTGAGAAGAAAGTATACTCCTTTCTGTCTCCATTTAGCTTTTGCCAAAGATCTATCATATCAAACTTTTCTAGTATTCTATTTACCTCTTTGACTTCTTTCTTATTTATTTTGTGGTTTGATTTATCTAATTCTGAGAGTGCGAGGTTGAGATCTCCCACTATTATAGTTTTGCTGTCTATGTCTTCTTGCAGCTCTCTTAATTTCTCTTTTAAGAATTTAGATGCTTGGCCACTTGGTGCATATATGTTTAATATTGATACTGCTTCATTATTGATGCTACCCTTTAGCAGGATATAATGCCCTTCCTTATCTCTTTTAATTAGATCAATTTTTGTTTTTGTTTGATCTGAGATGAGGATGGCTACCCCTGCTTTTTTGGGTTCACCTGAAGCATAGTAGATTCTGCTCCACCCTTTTACTTTTATTCTGAATGTATCACCCTGTTTCAGGTGTGTTTCCTATAAACAACATATAGTAGGATTCTGACTTTTAATCCAGTCTGCTAACTGCTTCCTCTTTATGAGGCAGTTTGCCCCATTCACATTTATGGTTAGAATGACTAATTCTATATTGCTTGCCACCCTATTAACCCTTGCTTATGCTTTTCCCCTTTCCTTCCCTCTTACCCCCCAACCCAGTATTAAACTTGTGAACACCACTTCCTTTTCACAGCCCTCCCTTTTTAGTATCCCTTCCTCACCTTAAAGTTCCTCCCCTTATTTTACCCCCTTTCCTCACAATTTCTGTATTCCCTTCCCCTTAGCTTACTCCTTCCCTCTCACTTTTCAATGAAGTGGAAGAAGTTTCACCATAAATCAGATATGTCTATTGATACACACTATATTCATCTCCTTCCTTTCTTTCTCTCAGATATAATAGGTTACCTTTGCCTCTTCATGAGATGTAGTACCACCACTTTACACTTTTTTTTATGATATAATATCCTTTCCACCTCTAGTTTCTAGGACAAATTATACATACCTTCTTCACATATTTTTATGCCAGAAGTATAGTTCTCAAGATTTCTTTTTACCTTTTTAGTAATCTCTTGAGTTCTGTATTTGAAGATCAAACATTTTATGTAGTTCTGGTTTTTTCATCAAGAATAGATGAAATTCATTTATTTCGTTAAATGTCCATCTTCTTCCCTGGAAAATGATGCTCATTTTTGCTGGATAAGTTATTCTTGGCTACATACCAAATTCCTTAATCTTTCGGAATATCATGTTCCAGGCCCTTTGTTCTTTTAATGTGCATGCTGCTAGATCCTGGTTTATCCTTATTGTGGCTTTTCCATATCTGAATTGCTTTTTTTTAGCAGTTTCAAGTATTTTTTCCTTTGTCTGATGGTTCTTGAACTTGGCCACTATATTGCTAGGGTCCCTTTCAGTAGGTGATCAATGAATTTTTTCAATGTCTATTTTACCCTCTGTTTCCAAAACGTCTGGGCAGTTCCCTTTGATAATTTCCTTGAAAACAGTGTCCAAGCTCTTTTTTTCCTCACATTTTTCAGGGAGTCTGATTATTCTCAAATTGTCTCTCCTGGACCTGTTTTCCAGGTCTGTTGTCTTTCTAATAAGGTACTTGACATTCTTTTCAATTGTTTCATTTCTCTGGTTTTGCTTGACTACCTCTTGCTTTCTCCTTGAGTCATTCATTTCTACTTGTTCGAGTCTGATTTTCAATGATGTATTTTCTTCACTCACTTTTTAATATCTTTTTGTAATTGTCCAATTGTATTTTTATCTTCTATGGAATTTTTTTCCATTTTATCCATTTTATTTTTTAGAGAGCTGATTTCTTTATCCAGCTCACTAATCCTGTTTTCCTTGGAGTTGTTTACCTTTTCCAGCTCACTAATCCTGTTTTCCTTGGAGTTGTTTGCCTTTTCTAATTCACTAATTTTATTTCTCAGTGGTTTGATCTCTTTATCCACTCTGGATGACTTCTCCAGGCTCTCTTTCCAAGATTCCCTTTCCTTTTCCAATTCCTCTTCTAGCTCTCTTGTGAGAGCCTTTTTGATTTCCTCTATGAGGTTCTTTTGGATTGAGGAGCAGATCATATCCCCTTTAGGGGGTTCCTCTGGGGACAGTCTGTTTTTAGTCTCCTCAGTATTTGAAGTCTGCTCTCTCTCCATACAGAAGCTGTCAATGGTTAGAGCCTTTTTAAATTTTTTGTTCATTTTGTCAAGAATAGAATAGAAGAAAACAAATTGACAAGAGAAACAATTGGTCTGTTTTGGGGGGGATGGGGCTGGATGGTGTTAATGGGCTTCCTCTACAGACTGGGGGTAAGGCAGCAGAGAGCCACTAACAGAACAATGATGGCTGCACTGCATCTGCACTCTGAGGCTCTGAGAACAAGCTGAGTCAGTCCAGGTGGGGGTTGGGGGTGGCCGGTTCCGAGAGATGCTAGCTTTCTGGGGTTTTAATCTTCACCTCAGGTGTTTACACCTTTCTGCTGCTCCTGGCTTGCTGCCAAGATGGAGTATCCACAGCGGGGTAAAAGTCTTTTTGCAGAAAAGGCAGAGATCGTACCCTTTCCACTGCTGTCTGAGCTGTGTGAGCTGCCTGTCTAGCTCTGGCTGCCTACCCTCAGTCTGTGCCCAGTCTGTTTGACTCTCCTCTGAGCAAACACAGGCCTTCTCTGGCGAATTTCAAGGATGTCGTCTGTTGGTGATTATTTGTGGGTTTCTTTTCCTGTCAAGCATTAACTCTGAGGCTTGTCATGAAGTAAGTCCTGAGAGAAAACATGGAGCTCAAGCGGCTGTCTGCCTCCACGCCGCCATTTTGGCCGGAAGTCCGAAAGGGGATTATTTGGAGGAAAGGACCTTCTATCATCCAAATTCAGCTCAAGCCTTTCTGCCCATGTGTACAATCATTCCTGACTATACCAGTCCTGGATTAGCTGAGTTTCTTTCTCTATAATTAAGTAGAGACTTGAGAGACATGTGGCACAAGTTCCCTGCTACATTTTCCCCTCATTCCCAAAAGTAATGCTGGTGGCATGTGATTAGTTCCAAAGGAATAAGTTGAGGATGATGATGAATTGTCACCAAAATTCTAAATCCTTGTTTGTTGCAGGATTAATGAAAATTCTTGAGTGATTTATATCTTTTCTCTACTCCTTTGAAAGCAAAGGTGGTAGAAGAAAATATAAAGCATAAGCCAGTGATTCCCAGTGTTTTTTACCCTGCCAATTCCTTTCAATGACAACAAAAATTTTTTGTGAATCTCCAAGATAATTTAATCTATTAATCATAATATTCTTTTAGATTTTTAAATTGTATTTACAATAATTACAATGATCACTTTTACCCCCAAGTAAATCTTATATTGTGTGATTATAATTATAAAACTTATTTTACCTATAATTGTGAAAACTTTATAAAATTACTAAACTCTAATTATGAAGTAATTACAAGTATCTTATGTAGTTTAATTAATATAAAATATTATGTACTTATGCAGGACATTCAGTAAGAATTAAAAGGAGTATGCCAGCAATTAATCAATTAATCCACAAAAATTCTTTACTATGGGTTTATTATAGGCTAGGCACTTGTTTTAAATGCTAGAGATACAAAATGAGGCAAAATACAATCCGTGTCCTCAAGCAGCTACATCATGATGGGGAATCAAAACATAGAGAAATATCTACAAAGTAAGGTATATGAAGGATAAGGAGGAAATCATTATTAGAATTAGAAAGGGCTTGAGAGAGCTTTTTTCTAAAAGATGAGCTTTTAATCTGGTCTTTAGAAAAGGGAAGTGAGTATACAGAATTGAGAAGATAGAACATTCTAGGAATGGGGGATGGTCAGAGAAAACTATCCTATGCAAGGAATGGAGTATCTTGTTCAGGGAGGGCAGTGATACGGGATCAGAGAGTACATGAGGAATGATTGGGATGAAGTTGGAAATGGGGCTATGAAGGGAGTACATGTAAGACTGGAAAAGTTAAGAAGAGAGTAGAACATGAGAGTCGAAGATGGAGCAAGATTTCAGATGCTTATTGTTATCCATAAGATTTCATATTATATTTATTTATTTTATATATTTAATTAAATACAAATATATTTTAATTAAATAAGTTACAACTTAGAAGATGTAATATAATTTAGCTCTTAATTATTAATTAAGAGGCCATTAAACTTTTTTTAAACTATCACAAAACTCAAAGGGTTAATGAATCACTGTGATAGATTAATTTTTGGAACATTAGATCTCTTTCCTCTCCTACTCTACCAGGATCAATCCTTTGTATTCATTTTGGGAGTAAAATTAGCAAGAAAAGATTTTGGACTTCTAACTTCCAACACTCTCAAGTATCAGGTTAGTTTCAGAGTATCCATCTATATTAGTTTCCAGAGGCTGGATCAGTTTTCTCTTTAACTCTGTTGTTATATTTATTACTAGTGGAAAAGTTTCAAAAATTAATGTAGTGGTATTCCTGATTTCTGCAAAAACATTCTTATACCTCTCCAATTTCCATAATCTGCACAAATAATTTCCTTACCTTATATTTTAATCAAATTAAATTAATGATTTGTTATAATTTGCATAATGTACAAATTATCAAACATGATAAAACATAAGAAAATGTAAATGATCAATGCATTGTATTTACTGTTGTGGAACTGTTGTAGAATCACAGATGAAAAATTAGAATAATAATAATAATTAGCATTTACTAAGTGCTTACTATATGATAGGCACTGTGCTAACACTTTATAAATATTATCTCATTTAATCCTCACAAAACTTCCGAAGTAGATGTTATTATTATCCCTATTTTACAGTGAGTAAGCTGAGGCAATCAAAGGTATGAGACTTGCTCAGGGTCATATCCATAATTAGTAAATGTCTGAGATGGATCTGAACTCAGGTCTTTGTGCCTGCCATAGCCCTCTATCCATCCTGAGGCAGAGCTGCTGTGACCTTCAAGATTCAAGGGAGAATCATAAGACCAGAGATTAAAAACTGGAAGAGATGTTAGAATCATTGACTCTACCTTTTTCTGCCCACCTTTAGAAAGGAATAAATTGAAGCACAGATATTGACTGCTCCACAGCCAGTAAGTCTTTGAGACAGGATTCAAAGTTGTGTTTTCCTAATTCCAAGATTAAGTCCCATCCATGTTCTATCTACTCACTTTCACCACATTGCTTTTCTAGTCTAAGTGCCTCCCATGTGCTCTTATATTCTTATGATGTCAGGAGAAATAATAAAAGGCTCCCAGCATTTCACATTAGTGAACTCATTAGATTCATTTGAGTAACTTTGCAGCTGTTAGATTCTTATCAGCCTATATTGTTTCATTGATTAAGTGTATTGAAGATGGGAATTATTGGAACATCAGCTCCCTTTCTTCCTCTACCCCCAGCATCAATCTCTTGTATTCATTTTGGGGGTAAAATTAGCAAGGAAAGATTTGGGAACTGGCTTACTTTTCATTACTTCCAAAGTATCATTTTTCTTACAGTCAGAGGACACTGGAAATACACATCAAAATAACATACTGTAAAAAGGCTTTTAAAAAGACCTGCAAATAACAGGTTTATCACTTACCTTGGGTATCTAAATATAAGCCTAAATATTAATTGAGGAGGTAGACAGTTACCGGGGGTTTTAGGGAGCAGTTCTTCATCTTGACCCCAGCAAGTTGTTCTCCCGGTATTTCTAGTTTATTTTCTTGGTTAGTCTCTATTGGGGTGTGAAAGCCAAATTCGCTTTTCTTTAAAGTTACACTGTAGCCTGGCAAAACTTTCTCTGGGTCTGAAAAACAGCAAGGGATCAAAGCAGTTCTTTAAAAAAAAACACAAAAAACCCCCAAAAACTGTGGCAGTGGGCTGATTTTTTTTTTTGAGGAGTAGAATATGCTTGGCTAGGCTGCTGTGAATCTGCCTGGGGCTGTTACTTTGAACAGAAGTGCGTTCCAATCTTGAAAGCCAGCTGAGGATCAGAGCAATGTTCTGGGGCTAAAGCCAGATGTGGTCATTTCCTTGGATTGGTCAGAGTGTGAAGAAATCCTGGAGTGACTGCCCATGGGGCTCTTCTGCCTTGCGAAAATCATCCCCACCTCAACTCATCCCAAAGCTCTAGCTTTTTGGCTCATGGCCCTTGGGCTCAATAGCTCAACAGGAAGTCAATTAGTAAGTAAATGAGTATTTATTAAGTACCTACTATGTGAGACACAGTACTAAACATTGGAGTTACAAAGAAAGGCAAAAAACAAAAACAAACAAGCAAAATTATTTAGTGAGCTTAAAATCTAATGGTGGGGATATGTAAACAGTAATGTACAAATAAAAATATACAGGATAAACTGGGCATAGATAATCTTAGAGCAAGGCAATAAGATTGAGAGCCTTAGAAAAGGCTTTTTTTACAGAAGATGGGACTTTAGCTGAGACTTGAAGGAAGTCAGAAGGTATCAGTGGGAGAATAGTGACAAGGCAAACTTTGAGTTGGGTGAAAAAACTGGAAAAGATGCTATTTTTCTATGGTCTATGTAGTAGAATTCTTTGTTCCTCCCTAAATGGAATCACTGAAAACTCTCATCCTTTATTCCTCAAATACACTTTAGTGACCTTCAAAAATCATCTCAAGGTTAAGTAGCATGGTTAGGCTGACTTTTAAATGCAAACTCTTGAGTTATATGTAGAAAGAAGAAGAAGCAGGTATAACTAGTGTGGTATTACTGGCAAATCCTGTTTGTTTTCTGGAAGCTCAAATGTATTGGCTATTTTTTTCCTGATAGGTGCTATGATGGTTCTTGATAAATATTTCTGGAACATCAAGAGATTTTCATATTTTGAAAAATTTCATATTTTCAAACAGTAAGTTCAGTAAGATGCTCTCCTTTCCCTTCAACTCCATCAACCTAACAAAAATCTCTTCAGGCAGTAACAAGCCTTTTGTGATGCTGTTGCTGCCTGCTGGAACGGATGTATTTTTACTACAGCATGGCATCACATTTATGTTACTTAAACAAGGGATGTACCTTCTGGTGTTACTTCAGGGAATGTGCCAAGACAGCTCCTGTCTACCCTTCACAAGGGCCAAGAAGGGGAAGGGAGGCTTAAAACTAAGATTGGGTATTTCCGTTCTGTAATCTGCCAATGCCTTAGTCCTTTGCAGATGAATATTGGTCAAAAAACATCTCATTTTCCCATCATTTCTGGAGAATGAAAGTTTTCTTTAAGTGACTTTTCCACAAAGCTACAGCTCTCCTATTTAAAGCATTAAATCTATTTTTATTTTAACCACTTTGAATAAAACTCTAAAATGTATGATTATGATACTCTTCTCTTCCTTCTTAAGCAGAGTATGTTGAACATCCTTTGTTTCTTTTTGACGACTTCAGATCTTCATTATGATGTCACTTGTGTTATGTCTCATAAATACTTCCAAAGGGACTATGGCAAACAGTCTCATATATTAAATGATTCCAGATATTGGCACTTTTTGAATTCTAAAATCCTCTTTTTATTGTTTTTTGGTCTATGTTCTCTCTTACTCTTAAGCTGTCAATCAACCAAGTGGCATTTATTAAGCACTTATGTGCCAGAAGCTAATTTTTTTTTCTGCTAGCAGCATTCCTGTCCCTTGTTGTCTCAGTCCTTACCTATAATTTGCTATTTCTAATCTCATACAGATTCTATTCTTTGTATCCTCGGTCTTTAGCACATAATGCCTATTGAATAGGGAAATTATTTGAGTATGTTGGAACTGTGTCTAAAATAAGAGTGCCTAGGGTCAGAGAACTAGAGCTAGAAGGAAACTGAGGTGTCATCTAATTCATCCCCCTCATTTTAATTAGGTACAGTCACAGAGCTAGTAAGTGTCTGAGGCAAGAGTTGAGTCTCGATCTTTGGGGCTCCAAGTCCAGCACTTCATCATGGTCTTGGCTATAATTAAAATGCATCATTACATAGACTTTGTGATTTCTATGTAGACTGCTCAATCACTTTTTCCCCCTCCTTCTTTTTTTTCAGGTTCTCAGATATATTCAATATGGAGCATTGAGGCTGCTGGATAAGTGTTCACCAGATAACAAAAGGACATTGCATATTGTCCTCTGAAGGGGCAATGGAGACAAGAGAGGAAAGATTGTTGTGGCGTGGCTTGTTCATGAAGTGAAGATTAATGAATTAATGCTGAGGAAGTAGTTGAATGCCTTTACATGAAAGGTGTTACTGAACATGAAATATTACTATCACCCTGAAAATGAGTAAGGACTGCAGAGCACACTGCAATGTGGCACATTAAACTCTCTCAAATCATTTTCCATCAAAATTCTCTCAAATGTACCAGCTCAGTTTTGCTTCTTGGATTACCTTCTGTTCACTGAAGATTTGAGACCTTGATAGGTTATGAAGCATGAGAGAAAAATAATATAATAAAAATAACCCACATCAATAGAGTCGAGAGTAAGAACCACCTGGCACCCTCTGAGTTGCAGCCAGTGAAGGATACAAAAAAGAAATGATTGACATGAGCGAACAAACATACACCCTGACCAGAGATAGCAATAGAGTTCAATCGGAAAGTTATAGCCTGTGACAAGATGAAAGAATACAGGCTTTAAAAGTAAAACACTTTGCGAACATAAACCCCCAGTACATCTCACTGAATCTCTGTGAATCAACACCAGCAGCCCCATCCCCTCTTTCCAACCCCCTATCACCCACCCCACTCCTTATCCCATCTTCAGCATAGGTTGAAACAGGGTCATAGTGACTGGCTTCTTGGCAGACACTGTCCTTTCTGCAAATTTAATAAATGGGTCCAGGTGCATGTGTCCTTTGCAAATGTGTCCTCTTCCTACAAGCTTCTAATTTTTCCTGGACATGTGCTATGGATTGCAAGTTATATTATACTGCCTGCAAACTGGGAGTTTGTCCACTGGCATACCAGCAACAGTAGAAAATTTAACAGGTAAAGGCATTTGGCCCATGGCCATTATAGAAGTTTTAGCCAGTGTGTGTGTGGAAACATTATTTGAGTGCCTACTACTGATAATACCAATTTCATTTTATATTAATTAGTTCATCAATTTAGGGAGTTCTGGGTCAGGAAAAGTCTGTCCATCAATGCAAATGACCACCTACTCTGAAACACAATTTTAGTGCTTATAGCAATAATTGTAAGGGAAGGGAAGAGAAGAAGCATTTATTAATTGCCTATTATATGCTAAGGGTTTTGTATATATATATATATGTATATATATATATATACATATATATATATATATATATATATATATATATATATATATATATAATTTCATTTGTTCTTTACAACAAATCTGGGAAATAGGTAGTAATATTATCATTTCCATTTTACAGATGAGGAAACAGGCAAACATGTTAAGTGGCTTGTCCAATGTCAATAACAATGATAGTGGCAATAAAAATAAGAACTACTATTTATATTAGTGCTTTAAAGACTCACAAAGCATTTCTGATATATTTTTCTCATTTTATTTTATGTTCACAATGGGTTTTGTTTTTAATGA
Source organism: Sminthopsis crassicaudata (assembly GCF_048593235.1). NCBI lineage: Eukaryota > Metazoa > Chordata > Mammalia > Dasyuromorphia > Dasyuridae > Sminthopsis > Sminthopsis crassicaudata. Next base: position 135,737,083 of record NC_133620.1, read on the forward strand.
CTATATAGCAAGCATTCAATAGATATTAAGTGAATTAATTAAAAGGAAAACAAAGAATTAATTTCCAGTCTAAGTTCTAGCATTTGCTGACCATAGGGTATCTGGGCAAATTATGACCTCTCTGAGTCCTAATTTTCTTGTCTTTAATATAATACTTCCCTGCCTACTTCACTAGGTTGTTATAAAGAAAACACTCTATAATCTTTAAAGTACAATATAAATGTCAATAGCATATATCATCATTATATACACCTTAATAAGTATCTTATTAGGGGCAATAAGATGGCACATAGTAGGTTATTTAAAGGTTAGTAATTATTATTATTATTATTTATGACCCTGAAGTTCAACATGGTACAGTGGAAAAACAAATGGGATTTAGAATTAAAAGAACCTGAATTCATATGCTCAAAGAGTGTCGAACTAAGCATATCCTTTGATCCAGCAGTATTTCTACTAAGTCTGTATCCCAAAGAGATTATAAAAAAAGGAAAAGGAGCCACATGTGCAAAAATGTTTGTAGCAACCTTTTTTGTAGTGGCCAGAAACTGGAAACTGAATGCCCATCAGTTGGAGAATGGCTGAATAAGTTATGATATATGAATGTTATGGAATATTATTTCTATAAGAAATGATCAGCAGGATGATTTAAAAAAATTAATTTAATTAATTTTTACAAAAATTTTATGCATAGGTAATTTTCCAGCATTGACAATTGCAAAACCTTTTGTTTCAACTTTTCCCCTCCTTTCTCCCATCCCTTCCCCCAGATGGCAGGTTGACCAATACATGTTAAATATGTTAAAGTATAAGTTAAATACAATATATGTATACATGTCCAAACAGTTATTTTGCTGTACAAAAAGAATCAGACTTTGAGATAGTGTACAATTAGCCTGTGAAGGAAATCCAAAATGCAGGTGGACAAAAATAGAGGGATTGGGAATTCTATGTAGTAGTTCATAGTCATCTCTCAGAGTTCTTTCGATGGGTGTAGCTGGTTCAGTTCATTATTGCTCTATTGGAACTATTTGATTCATCTCATTGTTGGAGAGGCCCATGTCCATCAGAATTGATCATTATATCATATTGTTATTGAAGTATATAATGATCTCCTGGTCCTGCTCATTTCATTCAGCATCAGTTCATGGAAGTCTCTCCAGGCCTTTCTGAAATCATCCTGTTGGTCATTTCTTACAGAATAATAATATTCCATAACATTCATATACCACAATTTATTCAGCCATTCTCCAATTGAGGGGCATCCACGTAGTTTCCAGTTTCTGGCCACCACAAAGAGGGCTGCCACAAACATTCTGCACATACAGGTCCCTTGCCCTTCTTTAAAATCTCTTTGGGATATAAGCCCAGTAATAATGCCAGCAGGATGATTTCAGAGAGATCTGGAGAGGCTTATGTGAATTGATCCTGAGGGAAGTGAGTAGAAGCAAGCGAACATTGTACACAACAAGATTATAAAATGATCAGTTCTGATGGATGTGGCTCTCTTCAACAGTGAGGTGATTCAGGTTAGTTCTAATAGACTGTTGATGAGAAGAGCCATCTGTACCCAGAGAGAAGACTGTGGGGACTGTGGATCACAACATAATATTTTCACTTTTTGTTGTTGCTTGCTTGCTTTTTTTCTTTCTCCCTTTTTCCCTTTTTGATCTCATTGTGTGTGTGTGTGTGCGCGTGCAGCATGATAATTGTGGAAACATGTACAGAAGAATTGCATATGTTTAACATATATTGGGTTACTTGCCATCTAGGGAAGTGAGTGAGGGGAAGGAAGGGAAAAAAATTTGGAACATAAGGTTTAGTTAAGGTGAATGTTGAAAATTATCTATGCCTAGATTTTGAAAATAAAAAGCTTTAATAATAATAATAAAAAAAAAGAACCTGAGTTCCGATCCTGAAATCACTCACTAGCTGTGTGACCATGGACAAGTCATTTACCACTTCTCTATTCTGTGAGTCTGTTGTTCTAACTCACACTATTTCTACAAAACTTTGCTACTTATAGCATCCATTATAACATTATGAGCCATGAAAGACATAAAAGACAGGAATTCATCTTCCAGGATATAAGTCTAGTTGGAGAGACAGAACATGCACAGACTATTTGAGAATGTGTATAAGACCTTAGCACATCTTAAGTAAAAAAAGAAAAAAAAAAGGTGACAAGATCTGGCTTGATCATAATTAGGGGGGTTGTCAGAGAAGGCATTCTCATCTGATGTGACAGTGTGCTTAAAATGTTATTTACATTATTGTATTTATAATTTTTTTATTATTATGCATATTCTAAAAATAATAGAATCACAAATTTAGAGCTGGAAGTCATTAAGGACCTTAGAGAGTATCTGGCCAAACTCTCTGATGTGTTGTCATATAGTAGATAAAATTGTTATTTTAAAAAAATGTGATTTAGAATCAGGAAAATAATAGTTACATATCATTGTAAGTTTTGGAAAGAGCATTTCCCATATTTCCCATTTATTTCTCACTTGAGAGAGTAAAGTAGTTCCTATTCTTACTCCACTTTTACAGAAAAGGAAAAGAATAGAGAAGCTGAGTGACCTGAATAGAGTCATACAGGTGGTATCTAAGACATGAAACAAAGTCAGGCTTTTATGACTCCAAGACCAGAACTATGCACTGTGCCAGCTGGCTCATATATGTCCCTTCACACTTATTATCTCTGTGACCCTGGGCAGACATGTCACTCTGAACATTTTTAACATCAAGCAGCTGGGTGATGCAGTGGATAGAGTGCAGTTAGGTAGATTTGAGTTCAACTGTGACTTCAGTTTCTTTAACTGTAAAATGGGCATAATAATATTTTCTCCCATGTCCTCCCCTCCCCAGGGTTGTTGTGAGGATCAAATGAAATAATAATTATAAAGGATTTATTTTTTGACGCACAATAAGCACTATATAAAAAGGACTCAGTGGTAGTTGCTACAGTAGTAAAATAAGGCTAATAATACCTGTATTAGTTATTATACTACTTATTAATTATTATACAGATACAAAAATATTAATTGTAAAGTATCTGACACATAAGTCCTATATAAAGTTAATTATTGTTAATAGGAGAAAAATAAGACTAATAATACCTATAACATTATTAGCTATTAACAATACCCACTAGCTATTAGAATTGTAATTATGAATTATTATAGGATATGGAGATACTTATAAACTCTTTAACACAGTACTAGGCACATAGTAAAAGCTTAATAAATGTTAGCTAGTAGTAGTAGTAGTAATAGTAAAACAAGGCTAATAATAACTGTAATACTATGCCTGAAAGGTATTGTTTTTAAAGTTTGACTATAGTAATAATAGGGTCTCCCAAAAGTCTTTGTGTTATTTCAAATTATTAAAGCTTAAACCTTTTAACTTTTAAGTTACAATTAAAACTTTGAAGGAATTAGAACTTTGAATGGCACTAAGACATTTGGGACATCCTGTCTATGTAAAGTAATTACAAATCTTAAAGATCTATATGAGTGCCCTTTCCTGATGATATAGAGGAGAAGGAGAGGTGCCAAGGAGGGGATGGGCATAAATGATTGCGTGGAGCAAGGACTTGATAGAGGAGGAGGACCCCCAGGGGGATTTGATGGGAGTGAAGGAGCCATTTTAGTTATGTGGGAGATTTTGGGAAGGGTCAACTGTTTTTGCTATACACAACTTTTAAAAATGTTCTTCACAGAAATTTAATGGTGATATTGAGCTTAGGTAGCTTGTTGGCTGGGCTACTGTATAGAAATGCCTGTGCCATGTTGCTGTATGCTTCCACCTAACCTGCCTGTGAAGTCCCAGAGCTGGAAGCCTTGTGAACTTCTGACTTGAAGTCTATTGGAATTCTGTGAACATCTTAAGACTTGGACCAATGGGACTAGAAGAGGCTCAGCTGTGCCATTTATACTTTTGGCTCAATCAGGCTTCAAGCCTAGGAGTGCAAAGGTGATGAACAGACAAATCCCTTGTGCTGACCAGTCCTCAATTCATATGATTCTGAACTTCACCTTGTAGGGTGATAACTGTGGGGTTCTCACATCAAATGTCCTGAAAATCTCCTTGCCCTCTCTTACCACTGCTTCACCAGGAAAGGTTGGGGTGATGAGTTTCCCCTGCATTCGATTTATGAGGTGTGAGAATCAAATAACCTATATAAAATTTTATGTTGTGTTTCAAGATGTCTCATCGAGACTGAAATACATCTGGTTAAATTCCAAATAAACTGACTCCCCTAGAGTTTTCTCTGAAGCTTACTTGCCGGGTAGCATATGATTAAGGTTAATGTTGTGAAGCAATCCTATAGAGTGAAGTGAAGCATCTGCCCATGCTCTCAGCTGCTTTTGATTTTGGGGAGGCAAATAAAAGGGTAAGCCAGCTAATTATTCTGACCCACTTTATTTGATGATATTGTTCGAGGGTGGAATTCTGGATGGAAGGTTGAAAAACCTGAACCTTGAGATTTGTGTCTAATAACATCCTTGAGCAAGCAGGGATGGAATTCTCCCCTCCTTAGTGTGAAAGGGGGCAGTATTTCCCTGTAGCTATCTCATAGGTTTAATGCAGATTCTTGGTGAATCATGAACCTTTCAGAAAAAAAAAAATATGCCATACAAACAATGGTAGATCAGGGAAACAAGCAAATGGTTTCTGGTTTTCTGGGCTATCTCTGGTCTAGACCCAATCGTTTTTCTTCTACCTGGTATGTCTTCCTCCACTTCTTTGAACCTTTCACTAAAGGTATCTTTTTCTGGAGACTTCCAGTTCCTTGGGTACCTTCCTTCCTCTGATATCAGAATGGAGAACCAATCAGACACATCTGCTAGAGATCTTTTCACTCCATATACAACATCTGGCTCTGCTTCACATAAAAAAAAAAATTAGTCTCTTTTGAACTATCCAACAGCATCAACATGAGGTCTTCAAATGATAAGAGATTTAGGGAAATCCTTCTCACTGGATCACCAATGTCCTTTTTTCTTTTCTCTGTGTCCTGAAGTTTACCAAAATCAAATCCCACATCCAATGAATTCCATTCCCTTTAGGGATTGATTACACCCTTATTTCAGAAGGGACAGGGATCCTGGTTGTTCTCATTCCTTCTTTCCTCACCATCAATGCTCTTGCGAGTTGAAAAACACTTATTATAAAGGCCTAAGAAATTGGGAAACTTGCTCAAAATGACATTATTAGTAAGGAAAAGAAAGAGATAATTTTTTTTGGTGAGTAATTCTTGTGTCCCAGGAATAGGCTTGATTACAAATATGAAGTATGTTTATGCAATTTTAGTTCTTTGCACCTTTTTTTCCAATGCCTTTTCATGGGCTCTTCTCCCATGCCTTTGTAACTTTTACTTCCTGGCTTCATTCAAGTTTCAGCCCAAATCCTACCTTCTTCAAAAGACCTTTCTCTCTTCCCCAATGCTAGTCCCTTTTACAAGACATTACTTTCCATCTGATTTTGTATATATCTTTTATGTACATACTACAGTTGTTTGCATTGGAATCTCCCCAATTGGAGTGTTAGCAGGGATTATGTTTTTTGCCTTTCTTTGTATGCCTAGAACATAACAAGTTCTTAACTTGTTCACTTATTTTCAGTTGTGGCCAATGATTTGTGACCCCTTTTTGGGGGAGTTTTCTTGGCAAAGATATTACAGTGGTTCACCATTTCCTTTTCTAGCTCATTTTACAGATGAGGAAATAAAGCAAACAGGATTAAGTGATTTGCCCAAAGTTACATTGCTCCTAAGTTTCTGAGGCCAGATTTGAATTTAGGAGGATGTTCTACCTGGCCTTTCTATCCATTGTACCACCTCAATGACCAGTCTTCATATAGGCTAGACCTAATCTTAGTTTCTGAAAACACATGTAAATTTCAGACTCCCTCCATTGTCTTGAAGGTCAACCACCTCTTTATTCTTTCCTATTTTTATTCTCCCTTCTTCTCTTCTTTCTTGCCTCCCTAATTCATACTTCAAATCTTGGGATCTCAAAGCAACACAAAATACTAAATTTTTATCCACAGATTGTCAACTCATTTTATAGATGTGAAGACCTATATAAAGAGCCTTGAATTGCATATTCAGAAAGTCCTTGGTCTCATGACCCAACACCCAAGCTGCCTGATTGCCAGTTTTAGATTTGACCAGTTTCCCCTTGAAATCTGAAGCATTAGCAAGAGTAGGAAATGTATTAAGAAACTTGAGGCATGTAATAGCTATGTAATATTCCCCTCTAAGCAAATAAAGTTTATACCATAGACATACTTTTTTTTGACATTATACTTTTTTTTTCAGATTCGAAGGGAATAAGAAAAACAACAGGAAATAGCATTCAAATTCTTGCCCTCTGATAAGGTCAATGGGATCATTAGAACTGGGAGGAAGCTTCTAAGTTACTCTATCCAATGCCCTCATTCTATATTTACATCTTTGAGTATTTGAAAGACTATGTTGGAGAAGATGGTTTATTCTTGTTTTGCTTAGATCATAGGTGCCAACTAAAAAGAGATTGATGTAAACTCAGATAGGGACAAACTTCTTAAGGATGCTGCTACTCACTTGAGGAGGTTAGACTGGATGTCTTTGGAAGTACTTTCCAACTCAGACTCTATGATTCTAGGCCTCTTACCCATTGATTCAATAAGGCTATGGTGGAATTGTTGTTTGTCCTTTGTTCTTGAATGGGGCCAAGGAGATCACAAGGGCGATGTCCTGATTTGCATCTAAGTGAGGCAGAGCTGCAAAGTTTTCAGCCTTGCTTTCTCCTCTAGAGTAATCAGGTAATCAAGTATCCTTGATAAAGATCAATATGACTGGCATTGGTTCCTGATAATGTGGAGTGGGGAGCCAAAGGAAATTGATAGGAACTTCTATCATAGTTCTAGTCATAGAAAGTACATAGACTTTCAGAATTGGTAGGAACTTGGAGAAGTATATAGTCCATATTTTCTCAGTTAAGAACAAGTAGTGCTTAATAGTCAAGCCCGTGAAATCTTGGGTTTGTTTGGAGTGACTTCTGGATTTGTCTGGATCTTTTTTCTATCATCACTCTCCTGCTTGTCTTGACATGCATGTAGCAGCTGTCTTGATGACACCTCTTATTGTTGGCATCTTGGTGCATCTTTTATCTGTCAAGAGAGTTAAGGGCAAAAGGGATAAAGCAACAGTTTCCCTGTGATTGCTTGGCATTCAACCAAGACTGATGACTTCTAGTTACTCTTACTACCTTCTTTCTCTCCTCTCCCCAAAGCTAAGGAAAGCCAAAAACATGTTTGTGTGCTTTAAAAAAAGTAGGTAATTTCATAGGCTATTGAAAGACTTATGCTAACCTTGCGTTGGAAATGCTTACAGTAAACTCAACCTCAATATGCTTCTCTGCATATTGGGAAGAAATAATGCAAATAACAAGAAAGTATAAATCACTCAACAGTGACTGAAGCATCTGCCATGAGCTAGGTACTGTGCCAGGTTGGGATATAAGACAAAAGCAAAATAGGCCCTCCTTCAAGGAACCCAAATTGAGTAAAACATTTAAAATTACTAATCATAAACATGGTAAGCAAGATCATAATCTTATTACAAATATTTCATAAACTAATTATTATGAATTAAAAATTCACCACATTCTAAGCATTCAGCAATACCCTCTCAAGTTCTCAGGGGTTAGATTATGACAGCTCTCTCTTCAGAATTAACCTGACCTAATTAGCTGGATCTACAAGACATCTCTGAAGGTGCTAAGCACTTTCCAAAGACTAGAATAAGGAGTTTTGTTTGTGGGATTGCTATGGATGAACTAGACATCTCTAAATAAGTTGCTAAGTGCTCATTAGCAGCATGTCTGAGAAACTTTGCCTTTCCTTCAGGACTAATTTTACAACAAATTATGGGGCTACTTGCCAAACATTTTTGAGAAATGACTGTAAACACCAGGAAATGAAGCATTAATTTCAGGAATTCAGTATATTAGAAAATTTAATGGCTTTTAAAAAAAAGGGTGTAAATTGTTAGTAGGTAAAATTGTTATAATGTAAACGGAGTTCACTGTAGTGCTTTGCTGAATCAGATAAGAGAGTTTGTTTTATCCCCCTTCATTGATGTTTGGGCCTACATAGAATGTCCCTAACTCCATGTTTACCAGTACTAAGATGTTATTATATTTAATTAAATTAAAGGAACTTTGTTCCAATAGATCAAACAAGCATTTATTAAGCATCTACTGTGCACTGGATACTGGGAGTAAAAAGATAAATAAAAACAATCTTTGTCCTTTGAAGTTGCCTTCAAGTCTAGTGAACTTTTGGGAAAGGAGGTGAGACAACATCCCTATTCAGGTTCATACAAAATAAGCACAAGATAATTCTTTTCTACTCTTAGGTATCAGAAGTGGCCTGGAAGGCCTTTGATAGTCATAAAAGTATTGACTATGATATGATGAAATGGACTTCTCCAGGATACATCTTTAAACAAAGGCTATCCTGAGTTAAATCCCCATTTTTCTTCTTTTATTATAATTTGTAGCCTAAAAGATGTAGCTTACCATCTAGGTGATAAAAGATACAGATTCTCCTTTCAAATCCAATTCTTCTTTCTATTCTATGAGAATATCTCTTTTCCTACGTGTGTCAATGAGATATATGGTGTATAATAAGGCACTGAAATATGTAGTTTCCTACCTGTGCCAATTAGAGAGATGGTATACAATAACTCACTGAAATATGCAGAGTTTCTGTTTATTTCTTTTTATTGTAGTGCTGAGAGGGTACTTTCTCTTTCCTTCTTTAGAAGTTACTTTGGGAGTATGGTAAGATTTCATACTATATTCTCAGATAGAGATCCAGCCATTCAAACTAGGGATAGTTTTCATCAGTGAACGCCACCTCCAGAAACCTGAATGGATTGAACTGATCTCTTCAAATCCTTCTTCCTTCAGTCCACAGTTTAACAGACTAGTAATTTCAGTTGTTTTAGGGACACAGAAGACAAGACTTGTCTTCCTTTACCAAGTACCTGAATATTGAAGCACAGAGAAACAAACTTATTCTTACATCAAGACAAATTTTAATTAAACCTTTGCATATTTCAGGGTCATGGTTCCAAGTCCCACATAAACTTCCTTATCCTTTTTGCACATAGCATCTTTGTTTTGCAATAATTATCAACAAGAGCTAAAAATAAAAAAAATGAGTTGAGAAATCAAAAACTCTGGGAGAAATACATTGGGGTTGATTTATCAACCATCAGACTCATGCTTCTGGGCTGGGAGAAGGCCAATCCTGAGTTTTACACTAATTCCTAATCACTAGAGATATTCATAGTTGGTCCTGTATCTTTGGACCCTGGAACTTTTTGTTTTTATTATGAAGAAGACTCTCCTTGTTTATATTCTGATTGTAGACTTCAGAAGGCAGGCCAGTTGGCTTATAAAGGTGGGATGTTTGGGGAGGAGGGCAAGAAAGTGTCAGCTAGTGCCGATAACTCCACTGAGAGTATAAATTTTACTTTTGCTGTAAGGTTGCTTCTAGGAAGAGTGGATTTTTTTTTACACTGTAATTGAAGAGTTTTTTGTTTGAGGCGAATGAGGAATGGAGAAAAGTCATTCATAAAAAATAAAAAGATTTTAGAAAGAAAGAAAATGATGTTTGAAAAAAAGGGTTGGACTAGCTCAAGTGTACATTTTGGAAATTCATTGTGGAAAAGGCAGACTATTGGAAATACTTTGGGTTTGTTTTAAAAGATACCTCAGGAAAAGGAAGAGACCAAAAGGTTTTGGGTGGGGGGAGAATGATTGATGATACAGTATTCATACCCAAAAAGGGTGATAGAAAAAGGACAACAATAATTATTGGCCCAGATGCCTATTTTTTCATCTTATGTTATTTTCATATTATATCCTTCAGACTAAATTATATACATATTGAGATTGTCTTTGATGAAAATTCACAAAGAGAATGGGTAGCCTTTCCCCAAAATCTCATCTGTAGCTGACCACATCTTTGTAGTAACACAAAATAGTTGAAAGATATAGAAAATATAAGATCTTGAGGCAACTAGGTGGCAGAGCACCAGCTCTTAAATCAGGAGCACCTGACTTCAAATCTGATCTCAGATACTTAAGGCTTCCTAGCTGTGTGACCCCGGGCAAATCACTTAACTCCAATTGCCTCAGCAAAGAAAAGAAAATATAAGATCCTTCTGTATTTATTATTTGTTGATTATTCCTTTCAAAATCTATAATGATAGAATAAAATACAACCTCACAAACTCTTTCAACTAAGACTTGTCATCATAGATCATAAAACTATATGGAATTCCTTAACAAATGCAACCATAGATTTTTTTCCTGTTATTTCAGTTGTACCCTACTCTTTGTAACCCCATTTGGGGTTTTCTTGGCAAAGATACTAAAGTAGTTAGCCATTTCTTTCTCCAGCTCATTTTACAGATGAGGAAACTAAGGCAGAGTTAGGTGACTTTCTTATGGTCACATAACTAGTAAGTATCTGAGACTAGATTTGAATTCATGAAGATGAGTCTTCCTCATTCCAGACCTGATGCTCTATACACTGTGCCACCTAGCTGTCTGACTTCAAGGATAATTCTGTCTGATAATTCTTTGATCATTAACATCAAGCAGACATCAAGAGACAAATGCCAATGGAGTTAGTTGTATCTAGTGTAAATTCCATGAATGAGTTGGGGCCTGTGGCACTGGGAACCATTTGACTACTGGGTGAATTAATCAAATTAAAAGGGCATTTGGGTGGGGGGAGTTGGACCCTAGTAAAGGGGTGTCATGATAATAGAACTTGAGGGGGAGGTCCTTGGGATAGTTGTAGAGGGAAAGTATATCCTTGGAGGGAGGGCATCTTCCAATATACTCTTAAGCCAAATCCCATTTTTGCCATGTTAACCATTACTCTAGGAGTATTTAGAATGACAATTAATGGAAGGTGGGCATCAAATCAGTGTCTTATTCAGTCATTCAAAGAAGGTAGGGTGTCCCTTAACTGGTTCTTTTGTGATCTTAGATCAGATCATGAAAACTCTTGCTTTCTGTTCTAATTCCTTATGATTCCGTTCCCAAAAACGAAGTGAAAACTTTTGTTGCTGGCTTCCTCCATGCCTGTTTATACTTTCTCATGTCTCTCTACTGCGGTCTTTCTCTACCTTCCCATTCAAGAATAGCGAGACTTGCCTCCATTAAAATAATCTGTTGTTTTTTATTATGAATTTAGCAAACTTGAACATTTCAATGCTCAAAGAACAGAAAAAAGAAAACTGTATTTCTATTATGTACATTTTCAAAGTATATGTTAAATTTAATATGATACTGCCAACTTTGCCTTCCTTGTTGATATTTCTTCTGAAATTCCCTCTGTTCTCCTCTATGTATTTTAAAATGTATCATTATTCCTCTTTTATTTATTTTTCTGCTAGCTATTTCTACCTGCTGATTGTGACATTGCTTGTCATTTTCCTTCCCTTGCCTCTTCCACTTTGCTTTCATATACTGATTTTGACACAGCAGCTATGTGACCCTTCTCTAGGCCTATAAGTTGCAGAAAAGGTATTAACCTGAATTAGTATGTGAAACTCCTCATGAAGAGCATCCTATACCAAATGAAATTATGGGTCTAATTTCTATCCCTATTCACCTATGTACAACAATTAATATTCATTGAATGAATTGTAATAGACTTTGGGGAAAAAGGAAAACCCAGTGGTATAATGGGGTTCCAGAGAAAAACCAGCTTTCTTTACTTACATGGTTACTCTCAAATATGCATTTAGTACTTTGGCTTAAATCTTTTTGAATAGTAATGTCCTTTGTTGAATAAAAAAGTTCTGAAGATACAAAGTAAGAAAAAAAATCACTGAAAGCCATAAGGACTTATTTATAGCACCTGTCACTGTATTTCTTAAGCACTCTGACAAAGGTTTCATTTTTGGCAAGAAATCATACAGAAGGAGAGGAAGAGCCCTCTTTTGCTTTTTTTTAAGGTGCTACCTTTAGTCAATCTGTGATTTGTTTTTTAAGATTATTCCAAAAGGAAATGTTTTTCTTCATTTGGTCAGTGGACTTGACAGCCAGCAGATGAGCCGTCGCCTGGCTGCACGAGACAGCTTTAGCGTCTGCATTTGAACAGCTTAATTGGGAGAAGTGATCAATTTTTAACATGCCCAGTAGGGATGACATTCTGGCTTTCAGGAGACTTTTGAAGAAATTGTTAAGAAAAAAAGAAGCTTATTTGCCAATTTCAAAATACGTAAAAGCTTATGTCCCAGTGGCTCCTGCTGGCATCTCTTTTTTACCCTGATGTTTGACTGCTCTGAGCTTTTTTAGTATCTTGAAGTCCATAAAAATGATTATGCTTCAATCTCTCCATCCCTCAGCATATACATCATGAATTCTTGATAGTAAATGTGCATTCAGAGTCTAGAAAGGAAGAATATGAATTTCTACACAATTTATTGGAAATCAGCATGGAATAAGAACCTGAGTTCAAATTATGACTGTGTGATTTTGGGCAAGTCACAAACTCTCCAACTCAATAAACATTCATTAGGCTCCTGCTGTGTTCTGGGCACTGTGCTAAGTGTTGGGGACACAGTAAGATGCAAAAGATAGTCCCTGTCCTCAAGGAACTTACAACAGCACTCGCTACAGCTATAATCCTATGATTCCATTCTTAGGTTCCTGATCTATTTCCTTTCCTCTCCCTCCTCTAGCATTATGCTCTAGAAATTTGGTTACTTAGTGCATATAAACTGATAAAGAAATACAGGTGAATGACTACTGGTTATTAATGTAGAGGTAGAGTGGTATATTGTAAAGATTCCCAAGTGATTTAGAATTTAAAAAATCCTAGGTTCTTGTCCTGGCCATTCTATATACTTTGCATCTGCATTTGAACAGTAATTTATCCTCTTTGATGTTGAATTTCTTTTGTTTTATGTCAAGAAAAGTCATTATTTTTCTTGAAATATTTTTGTCAGAAAATTGCTCTGCAATTGGCAAATACCTTAAATTATGTATTTACCTGTCTGCATTTTATGTTGTTTCCTCTTAACAAAATGCAAGCTTCTTGAGGGCAGGAACTGATTTTTTTCTTTGAATTTCCTGTGCCTAGCATAGAATCTATCACAAAATAAACATTTACAAATACCTGTTGAAAGAATGAATATTTCAAATGAACCCAGAATCTCATTGACATGCGTATTCCTTTTCTCCTGATCAGATGGCAAACCACCCATACCTTCGCAGCCAGGGTAATTCTTGTTTATGTTCTCCCACATTATCTTCTACAATTGGTTTACCCAGTATGTTGCAGCTGCCAAGAAGTAAATTCAGGCTCAATGTCAGGAAAAACTCTCCAATAATTAGAGCTGGCTAAAATGGAAACAGATTGTTTTTAGAGGCGTTGAATCATCTCCATTTTAAGGTCTTCTACCAGAGGATGGTTTACTATTTTTTTGGATATTATATAGTGGTGATTTATTTTGAACTGTACTTTGGATTACATGGGTCCCTTCCAAGTCAAATTCTGTGATTCTATGTGATCCTGAACAAGTTATTTAACATCTCTGTGTCTTAGAAAGCTTCTTAGGACATATCTCTTATGTCTTGGAGGCATTGTGGAAGAAGCTTGTATATAGACAGCTTGCAATATTAATTGTGACAAGATCTTTCACATACATTATTTTCTAATAGATTGTATGTATAATTTCCTTTCCCAGGTAAATTATATGTGCTTGGGGATCAAAGAACTTATTATATATCTTTCTATAGAGCATAATATTTAGAACAGTGCTATGCATCAACATAATGGGGTGTCAATCCATTTTGGCAAATTAATTATTTTACTACTTTCTGAATTTGTTAGAATCTGAAGAATTTTTGTGCCTGGAGCAAGTATGAGAAAACATGCCTGTGGCAAATAGGTCCAAAAACACTTGAAGTGGGAATGATGGAAGCAGGGATGTAGGGATAGAATTACAAGCATTATTAGGGAGATTATAGTTGAAGAGAAGAATTGGGCAGAGGTGGTGGTGGGGATGGGATAAGACAAACTGACTAAAAGATTGCAAATCATTTTGGGATTCTGGAGCAAAGTTCTAGCTTCACCACCTCAGTTATATCTTTCCTTAATATAAGTGCTGATAGATGACCATTTTGGCATAGAGTGAAGCAGGAATTATATGTGAGAAATAGCTCTAGGTTATGTGAATGTGAATCATTTATTCATCATTATAATTAACCCTACAGGTTCCCACTATGCTGTTACACTGAATAAAAACAGAGACAAGATAAAAAGCTCCTTCCTGTTGACACCAACTTGAATAGGCTAACTATTATCACTGATGTGGAGCTATATTTTGTCAAGATAATTCATGCCTCACTTTGAGGTGAATGCAGTATAAGGAATACTTCCTTTGCTGCTCAGCTAGCACACCCACTTCCCAGTAATAGGGCACAATATTCAGATAAGTAGTTGAAGAAAAGCAGTCATTTTTATTTTAACAGATGCTCTACTGTTGACTAATCACAATCTTTTAAGTTGCTTAGTCCTCAGTTTCTCAGTCTCTTATAGTGGAACAAAATTCTATGTGTGTGTGTGTGTCTTTCTTTCTTATACTCACCCCCACACATACATATCTGTATCTCTTGTCTCTCTGACATGATAACCCATGTCTCAAAGTGGAATTTTTCACTGTACAATTTAGATCAGCTTTATATTTACCAACTTTATGTAGACCTGGAGAAAGAGCATATACAGCATATGCTGAAAGAGCTCTTATGTGTGACTTGCAAAAATGAATTATTCAAATCAAGAAATGGAAACAATTATTAGTTATAATGATGTTATGAGGAAAAACCAACATTAATAATCCCTATAATGACCTCCTTGAAGGGATTGCCTTTTGCCTTTTTTAAAATGTATCCTTAGCACTTATCACAGTGTCTGGAACATAGTAGGTACTTAAAAATGTTTATTAGTTGATTGAATCTTTTAAAATTTTTCTCCCACAGAAATTTATTAAAATGGTGTATTTTTTGAACAATTCACAAGGATTAGTATTTCAAAGACTTCTGGGCTGAAGCCAAGATGGCAGAGTGAAACCAAGAAGCTGTTCTAGTTCTCCCAGTTCTCCCTGAAAACCACAGCCTCTGGTCTGATGAAATGAAACCACTCCCCAGCTCAAGAGAGATTGGAAAAACTTCAAGAAAGATCCAGTCCCACTGAGGTGAAAGAGCCTAACTAAAACAGATGCTGGAAAAGCCAGTGGAAGGATCTTAATCACAGCAGATCAGCAACTGAGATCCTTGGTCCTGTCTCAATAGCAGAGCAAACAAGTAGAGTAGTCTCCAGGCCCAGTTCAGAAAGCAAATTCTGGGAAATTACGCTGTTTTCTGGAAAGAGCTTCTAAAGCTCCCTCCTACGTATACAAAGAGCCCTGTGCTCAAAGCCAAGGTTCAGAGCTGCATAGGAAGCTTGGGACAGTGCCCCCTTTATTCCAGGAGCAGAGATTGAACATAAAAGAAAATAAAAGAGGAAATGAGAGGAAATGCCAAAAGAAAAGTTAAGAAAATGAGCAAGAAACAGAAAAGAACCCTGATTATAAAAAGCTACTATGATTATGGGAAGACCAAAACACCAACTCAGATGAGGACACAGAAGAAATCTCAAAGAGTTATATGAATTGGTATGAAGCCCAAAGAGGCTTTTTGGAAATGTTCATAAAGCAAAAAAGACAGATAGGAGAAAAATGAGAAAATAAAGGAAAGGTATGCAAGAGAGAGTCAACAGCTTGGAAAAAGAAGACAATTGATTTAAAAATATAATTGGTCAAATTAAAAAAAATCCACTGAACAAGGCAATACCTTGAAAAGTAGAATTAACTAAATGGAAAAAGAGATGAAAAAGCTAACTGAAGAAAATCACACATTAAAAACTAAAACAGGGAAAATGGAAACTAATGACTATGAGATATCAAGAATCAGTCAAACAAATTTTAAAAAATGAAAAAAAGGAAATAAAATCTAAAATACCTAATTGGAAAAATAGCTGACCTAGAAAATAGATCCAAAAGAGACAATTTAAAAATTATTAGTCAACTGAAGGCCATGACCAAAAACAGCCTGGATAGTATTCTTCAAGAGATCATCAAGTAAAACTGCCTTGATATTCTAGAAATGAGGGGAAAGGGGAATGCTCATTGAAAGAATCCATTGATTACTTTCAGAAGGAGATCTCTCAAGGAAAACCCCAAGGAATATTGTTTCAAAACTCTAAAACTGCAATCTGAAGGAAAAGTTGCTGCAAGCTACCAGTCAAAAGCAATTTAAATATCAAGGAGCAACAATCAGGATTACCTAGGACCTGACAGCTTCTACAAAAGGATCAGAAGCTCTGGAAGGCAAAGGATCTGGGGTTACAATCAAGAGTTAATTACCCAGTGAGACTGAGCATCATCTTTCAGGGGGAGGTGATGGATCTTCAATGAAGTAAGACACTTTCAATAATTCAATTGAAAAAAGCCCCACAAAACTAAACAGAAAATTCAAACTTCAAACACAGGGCACAAGAGAAGCATAGAAAGGTAAATGGAGAAAATGTATATTATATTATATTATATTATATTATATTATATTATATTATATTATATTATATTATATTATATTAGATATATTTCTAGATAGTTCTCAAGAGATATAGATACATTTTACTATCTAGTACTGGAGCAGACAGAGAAAGACATCACATGGATGGAGGGTGTGATTGTGAATGGACTCTGATATAATGCTATAAAGCATATGGCACCTATATAAAACTGACCATATATTATGGAATAAAACCCTCAAATAAAAACTTCATTTTTATATCACAATGCAATAAAATATATTCAATAAAGGGCCTGGGAAAGATAGACTAAACACCAATTGGAAATTAAATAATCTAATCTAAAGAATGAGTGGATCAAACAATCTTACACTAATTCATTTTTAGTTGACTTGTGAACTGATCCAATCATTCTGGAGAACAATTTGGAACTATGCCCAGAGGAACTACCAAATTGTGCATACCATGTGTTCTAGCACTGTCTCTGCTAGGTCTGTATCTCAAAGAGATTATAAAGGAGAGAAAGGGTCCCATATGTGCAAAAATGTTTTTGGCAGCCCTTTTGGTACTGAGAAGAAACTGGAAACTTAGTGGATGCACATCAATTGGACAATGGATGAATAAGTTATGATATATGAATATTATAGAATATTATTTTTCTATAAGAAATGATCAACAGGATGATTTCAGAAGGCCTGGAGAGACTTACATGAAGTAATGATAAGGGAAATGAGCAGAACTAGGAGATCATTATACACTGTAACAATGCGATTATACAAAGATCAATTCTGATGGATGTGTCTCTTTACAACAATGAGATGATTGAGTCCAGTTCCAATGATCTTGTGACAAAGAAAACCATCTACACCCAGAGGGAGGACTGTGGGAACTGAGTGTGGATCACATTCTTTTTGTTGTTTGCTTGCATTTTGTTTTCTTTCTCACTTTTTACCTTTTTGATCTGGTTTTTCTTGTGTTGCATGAAAATTGTGTATATATATATATATATATATGTATATTGGATTTAATTATTTTTTAAAACAAGTTTAACATATATTGGATTATTTGGTATTTAGGGGAGTAAGTGGGAGGAAGGAAGCAAAAAATTTGGAACACAAGGTTTTGCAAGGATCAAAGTTGAAAAATTATTCGTGCACATATTTTGAAAATAAGAAGCTGTATTAAAAAAATAAAGAAAAAAAAACAACAGGTCCCAGAAATAATCCATAATTTCATCCAAGAGAATGACAATAATGGGATAACACACTAAAACCTATGGGATGCATCCAAAGAGTCCTTAGGAGAAATTTTATAGTTCTTAATAGCTACATAAATAAAATAGCAAAAAAGGAAATCAAGGAATTAGGCATGCAACCAAAAAAAGCTAGAAAAAGAACAAATTAAAAACCCCCATTTAAATACCAAATTAGAAATTTTGAAATGCAAAGGAGAGATTAATATATTAGAGACTAAGAAAACTATTGAACTAATAAACACAATTAAAAGTTAGTTTTAGCAAAAGCTAACAAAATAGGTAAATCTTTAATTAGTTTGATCAGAAAAAAGAAAGAAAAAAACCAAATTACCATCATAAAAAAATGAAAGAGATGAACTTACCACTAATGAGAAAACATCAAAGCATTATTTAGTAACTATTATGCCAAACTGTATGGCCGCAAAATCTAAGCAAATCTAAACAAAAATGGATGAATATTTACAAAAATATAAATTGCCCCGATTAACATACCTAAACAACTTAAATATACCTATTTTAGAAAAAAAAAAATTGAAGAAGCCATTAATGAATGCCCTAAGAAAAAAATCTTCAGAGCCAGATAGATTTACAAGTGAATTCTATCAAACATTTAAAAAACAATTAATTCTAATACTCTATTAACTATTTGGAAAAATAGAGAAGGGGCCCTGTCAAATTCCTTCTAAGAAACAAATTGATAACTAAAATCAACAAGAGCCAAAATAAAGAGCAAAAATTACGGATCAATTTCCCTAAAAGAATATTGATGCAAACATTTTAAATATAAATATTAGCAAAGAGATTACAGCAACTTATCAGCAGGATAATACATTATGACCAAGTGAGATTTACATGAGGAATGCAGAGCTGGTTCAGTACCAGGAAAACTATTACCACAATTGACAATATCAATAACAAAACCAACAGAATGATATGATAATCTCAATAGATGCAGAAAAAGCTTTTGATAAAATTCAGCCCCAATTCATATTAAAAACACTAACTAGCAAGGGCAGGTAAGAGGTATAGTGGATAGAACACCAGCCCTGAAGTCAGGAGACCCCAAGTTCAGATGTGATTTCAGACACTTAACACTTTCTAGCTGTGTGACCCTGGGCAAGTCACTTAACCAATTGCCTTAGCAAAATAAAATAAAAATAAAACACCAAAGAACATCTCTATCCCCTAAAGAGATAGAGGAAAGGGGAGCTTTTCTTAAAATATCAAGCAGTATCTATATAAAACCAAAAGCAAGCATTATTTGTAATGGAGAGAAGCTAGATGTATTCCCAGTAAGGTCAGGGGTGAAGCAAGGATTCCCATTATCACCATTGTTATTCAGAATGTACTAGAAATGTTGGCTTTAGCAATAAGAAAAGAAAAAGAAATTAAAGGAATTAGAATAGGCAATGAGGAAATAAAAATATCACTTTTTGCAGATAATATGATGATATACTTACAGAACCCCAGAAAATTGTCCAAAAACCTACCATAAGCAATTTACAACTTTAGCAAAGTTGTAGGATATAAAACTAACCCACACAAATCATCAGCATTTCTATATATTACTGACAAAGCCAAAAAGCAAGAGATAGAAAAATCCCATTTAAAATAACTGTAGACAAAATAAAAATATTTGGGTATCTATCTGCCAAGACAAAACCAAGAATTATATGAACATAATTACAAAACATTTCTCACACAAATAAAGTCAGACCTACATAATGGAAAAAATATCAGCTGCTCATGGATAGGCTGAGGCAATATAATAAAAATGACAATTCTGCCTAAATTGATCTACTTGTTCAGTGACAATAAACTGCCAAAAAATTATTTTATAGAACTAAAAAAGATAACAAAATTCATCTGGAAGAATAAAATATCAAAGGGATTAATGGAAAAAAATACAAAGGATGGTGAAACTATATTATAAAGCAGAAGTCATCAAAACTATTTGGAACTGGTTAAGAAATAGAATGGTGGATCAGTATAATTATTAATCAAGGCTAAAGTAATCTAGTATTTGATAAACCCCCAAACTAGCTTCTGGGATAAGAACTCACTATTTGACAAAGATTTCTGGGAAAACTAGAAAATAATATGTCAGAAACTCAGCATAGACTTACATCTCACAACCTATACCTAAATAAGGTCAAAATGGGTACATGATTTCAGCATAAAAGATTGATACCACAGGCAGATTAGAAAAGCAAAGGATAATTTACTTATGAAATCTTTGGAGAAAGTAGGAATTTATCACCAAAGAAGAGCTAGAGGGAATTATGAAAGGCACAATGAATAACTTTGATCACATTAAATTAAAAAGTTTTTGCACAAACAAAAGCAAGATTAAACAGAAACAAGATTAAAAGGGAAGTGCAAAACTGGGAAAATTTTTACCCTTAGTGTTTCTGATAAAGGTTTCATTTCTAAAATATATAAAGAACTGTATCAAATTTATAATATTATAAGCCATCCCCAAATCAATAAATGGTCAAAGGATATGAACAGATAATTTTCAGATGATGAAAAAAAAGCCATCTATAGTTAGTCTTATGAAAAAATTCTCTAAAGCACCACTGATTAGAGAAATGCAAATTAAAACAACTCTGAGGTATCCCCTCACACCTCTTAGATTGGCTAAGATGATAGGAAAAGATAATGATAAATGT
This sequence comes from Sminthopsis crassicaudata, assembly GCF_048593235.1. NCBI lineage: Eukaryota > Metazoa > Chordata > Mammalia > Dasyuromorphia > Dasyuridae > Sminthopsis > Sminthopsis crassicaudata. The sequence continues at coordinate 135,757,669 of NC_133620.1, forward strand.
TGGAAGGGATGTGGAAAAACTGGTACACTAATGCTTTGTTGGTGGGGTTGTGGAATGACCCAACCATTCTGGAGAGCAATTTGGAACTATGTCCAAAGGACCATCAAACTGAGACTACTTTTTGATTTAACAGTGCCACTATTGGGTCTGTATCCCAAAGAAATAAAGGAGGCAAAAGGACCCACGTGCCCCAAAATGTAGCAGCTTTTTTTGTGGTAGCAAAGAATTAGAAAATGAGTAGAGGTCCATTAATTGGGGAATGGCTGAACAACTTGTGGCTTATGAAGGTAATGGAGTATTATTGTTCTATAAAAATGATGAATAACTGATTTTAGAAAAGTCTGGAAAGATTTACATGAACTGATGCTGAGTGAAAGAAGTAGACCCAGGAATACATTGTACACAAAAAACAGCTATGTATGATGATCAATTAGGAAAGACTTGATTATTCTCAGTGGTTCAGTGATCCAAAGCAATCCCAATAGATTTTGGATAGAAAATACTATCTGTATCCAGAAAAAGAACTGTGAAGACTGAATGTAAATCAACACATGCTATTTTCACTTCTTTTTTTCTTTTCTTTTTCTTTCCCATGTTTTTTCCTTTTTTTCCCCTGATTTTTCTCTCCTAACATAATTAATAAAGCAATGCATATTAAAATAAATATATTTTAAAAAGGATTGTGCATGTCTGGTCAATAATTTGGCTCTCACAAATATGAGTAACTATCATAAGGGATGGCTGAGTGAACTTTAAAAGGTGTTAAAATCATTGAAGATGAATGTTATCTGACTCTTGGTTTTCATCTAAGTGTCTAAGCCTGAGAAATAGAATCAAAAGTGAGGAGGACTAGGTTCTTGGTGACTGACTTTGTGATGTTCCTATTTTTGTGAGACTCTATACTAATAATCCATTGTAGATTTGGAGATTTATGCTGAAGCAAATAAATGTGGCCAATTTGGTCAAAAGCATCAGATCTTTCTTAGATTTATTATAATTCATTTAATTTTAGTCTTGGAGGCGAATGAGAAGGTAGGAAAAAGGGAAAAGACATGAGCATACATTGGAATTAGGATAATTTTAAAAATATATACAATTGAATATATATGTATGTATGTGTATATACATGTGTATTCATGAATGAGTATGTATGGAGTTCCAAGAATAGAGTTATAATTTTGATTCTTCTACTTACTAACTGTATGTCCTTGGTTAAATTTAACCTTTTCCAGACTTCTGTTTCTTCCTCTGTAAAATGAGAGGGTTGTTCCTTTCCAGCTGTCAATCTGTGATCCTTTGATCTGTGACCTGGCTCTCCAGGAATTATAACTCATGCATCATTTTTTCATCAGTGAAATCCAAGCGTTGGATGAGATGATCTTGAGATAAGAGATGAGGAAGGGGCAATCACTGATCACATGACCAGCATCCCCCAGAGTTCAGTATGGATGAATTCCCCACAACAAATTGAATCTGAGATGAGGAAGAGAACTAGGCAGTCTCTAGCAGGCACATCGGTTTGATTTAATATGTCTCTTATTATAGGCAGGTAGGTGCCAATTAACTAGTAGAGTGGGAGATAACATAAAGTTATTGCACACAATCATATTATCTAGTACAATCCCTTCCTTTGATAAATTAGGAAACTAAGGCCCAATGTTTGAAGTTTCTTGTCCAAGGTCACATAGGTCGTAAGGTGTGTGGACCTGGCATTTGAGTCAACAATTTCTAGTCCACTTCCAATGCCTCTTCTTCTCCTCTCCCAATTTGGACCACATCCTTTTTTGAATTACTATTGTAGTTAATTAGAGTAATAAACGAATGATGGATAACCACACATTAATAGAATACAAATACAATATAAGCTCATTGAAGGCAGGAATGAGAAAATGGAGGGGTGTAGTGGAAAGAACATTGGATTTATAATCAGAAAGCCAGAGGTAAAATTCTGGGTCTACTTGTTACTTATAGTATCTTGAACAAATCATCCCTCTTGGCCTTAGTGTAGTCATCTGTAAAAAAGACCATTGGACTATAGGGTCTCTTGAATTCCTTTCAACTCTAAATGTATGATCCTAAGACCAACTCATTTTTGTTTTTGTAACCCTGTACGTAGCATTGCACCTGATACATAAAAATGCTAAATAAATATTTGTTAAATTGAATAATAAAAACCAGTTCAATAATTAGTTATATTTAAATATAGCATTTACAGCCAACCTAAGTGGTATGCTGATTCCACTGAGATATTATGCTTTGAGTCAGTAGCTTCTCTTGAGCATTTAGAGAACTTGGATAGGAATCATATGAGAAACAGTGGAGAGTTGCCACCTTCATTGACAGGAAGAATAGCAATAGTCTTGGCATCACAGATCCATCAAAATAAAGAAAAATTAATTCAAAATCCAAGAAACAGAATAGAGCCAAACCTTAAGAGTTATCACAATAGAAGCATATTTTTTTTTGTGTGTGAGTACAGAAAAACCTATCCTGAATCTTAAGATTCAGCACATCATAATTATATCATGGATTGGACTATGCCATGGGTCAAACCATGTCTCCCAACCATCTGAGCTACATCTAGCAGAAAGTTGATATATCATGGTTTACCAAGATCTTAGACATTTGTTCTAGCCTTGACATCTGTATTATAAATACATTCTACTGTATAAAACTAAGATCTGTTGGTTTATTATGGATGAGTCCATATATTTTCCTAACCTGCCTACTGTACAAGTACATTTCTCTGTGTGCGTTCCATCTTCACTTGTTTTTAGTGATTTGTGGTACATTCTGTATTAATTGCTCACTATCCTGGGAACTTCACATATCAATTTGACTCCACCATATAATGTGATAATTCACTATAAAAGTGTTTAAAATACTTCTTTGCAGTAGCAACTATTAAAGGGAACATATATTCCCATTTGCTTTAAGATGAATTGTATCCTAGCTCTCTGGGTAGGAAAAAGGGGTGTTAAACCTGCTGAATGGGTAACAAGTAGAAGAGTGATCTTTTATACTTTAAATTAATGCAAAAATCCAGCAGCTGTGGCAGACTTGTTAGAGTCTGACTGAGGAATCACATGAACAAAATGCAGTTGTCTAGTCTCAAGAAACATGGGAGTCTTATCTTAAAACTCTCCTCTTTAAGTCAATAAACAGAATAAGAAGTATTATCAAGATACCTACTATGTGCCAGGTGCTAGTCTAAGTTCTAGAAATACAAGGAAAACATAGAAAAAAATCCCTCTCCTCAATAAACCTACATACTAATGGGGTGGTGGTAGAAAACACATATGTATGTATGAGACATTGTTTTGGGAGTGAGTGAGGAAAGTAATAGTTAGGGGAGAGTGTTTTGAAGGGAACCAGGAATTTCAAAAGATGAAAGTGAGGAGAAAAAACTCCCAGCATTGTGAGGGTTGGAGTTGGGAAAGTAGTAAACAGGAATGCAAAACCATGGTTATGGAAGATGAATGGCAGTGAAAATCACAGAGTGCATGGAAGAGAATGTTATATAAGAAGACTGGCTAGTTTATAGAAAGCTTTAAATGACAGAATAGGTTATACTTTAAGAGAAAATAGGGAACCATTCGAGATGTGTTTGTGTCTATGTGTTTTTGTGTGTGCCTGTGTGATGGGACAGAAAGGCATAATATAAGGATTATCACTTTGACAGCAGAGTAGATGGACTGTATGAATGAAGTAGGGAAAGATTTGAGGCAGGGAGATTAAATGGATGGCTATTGCAATAGTTCAGAAGGGAATTTATGAGTCAACTAGGTAGTGCAGTGTATAGAATACTCTGCAGTTAGGAAGACGAGTTCAAATATGGTCTCATTATACTTGGTAACTGTGTGACCCTGGGCAAGTCATGTAAACCTCATAATTGTCTCAGTTTCCTCTACAGTAAAATAGGTATGATAATATTGCCTCTCTCCTAGTATGATGAGAACCAAATGAGATAATACCTATAAAGTGCTCAGCATAGTGCCTGGCACATAACAGGTCCAATATAAATGTTTATTCTTTCCCATCCTTATAATTAGCTCTAGAATTAGGATGGTGACTCTTTGAGTAGAAAGAAACAATTAATGGCTGAATCTTCCACTCTTACTTCTGCCTACATTTTGGTTCTGCAAACAACAGAAGTTATGAGCCTGAAGAGTAAGAATTTTTGGAAGCTATTAAAATTGTTACAACTTCAAATATATTTTATGCCAATGTCTGGAACTGATATACTGTAAAACCTCATTATATTTCTGGATCTTCTTCAAGAGACCTTGGGGTTAAAGCCAACAAAAATGTTTGCTTCTTCAGCAGCTAAGGAAGACTATTGCAACCTAAAATGTACTCTTTTTATGAATAGACCAGGAAAGGCTTCTTTTTGTCTTTGTCTCCAATAATGAAGATAAGACCAACCTTTCACAGTTTGTCATATCACATTCAGCTACATTTTGCTATAATTGCTGATGATGAGACAGTTACATTGTGACAATATGAATAAAGAAGTGGTATTGAAGTTGAATAGACCACATTTGACAACTGATTGGATATTAAAAGTGGTTGCTCTCCAACAATTAGAAAACTGCCTCAGAATTGATCTAGGAGAAGGGAAGCAGCTCACTAGTTCAGCAAGAAAGGTGTATCTCGTAGCAATAGCAGTAGCAGCAGCAGTCACAGCCAACCTCACAGCATGGTGTCTGCAACAAGGCTCCAAGCTTGTGAGGGCTGGAGCTGGGGAATCCACTAGGAGTTCCCTTCTTCCTGCAAACCAGCAGCAACCAGACAAGTGAGCAGTCTGTTTAGTACATCAAGGCCCAATCCCAGTGATCCCACCCCCATCACAAGCCACAGATTAGGCTTTGACTCTTCTATCTATGAGGCTCTATTCCAGGGGTGACCAGAAGCAAGATCTTGTACTGGGACTTTATTAGCAGACAGCTCTTTTTTCCATAATAACCCAGAAGCAGGACTCCCCTTCTAGGTAGATCAGCAACAAAATTACTTCTTCAGAACTTTTAAGAGATCCTGTTTCCATAAAAACTCAAGAGCAAGGGTCCCATTCCTGTGGTAGCCAGGCACCTAAATCCAAAACCCAGAGGAGCCCAAAGGAAAACAAAGAAATAAGTCCTGAAGCCCAATAAAAGCCAGCAGTAAAACTCAGAGCCCCAGCCTCAAAAGCTTGGGACAATGGGACTAAAGCCCAATTCTCATATTAAAAACATCACAAAAATGGCAGAAAAAGACGCTAAAAGCAAAAAAAAGGGATTGACTATAGAAAGTTACTTTGGTGACAGGGAGGATCAAGTCATAAATTGATACATGTGAAGTTGCAAAGAAAAATGTAACTTGTCTGCCCCCACAAAAAAAAAAAAAATTCCTGGGAGAGCTTAGTAAGGATCTTTAAAAGTAAATTAAAGAAGTAGAAGAAAAATTGAGAAAAGAAATGAGTAATACATAACCATGAAAAATGAGTCGATAACTTGGAAAAAAGATATATAAAAATTGACTAAGAAAAATAACTCCCTAAAAAATAAAATTGGCCAAATGGAAAAGGAAGTACAAAAGTTCTCTGTAGAAAATAATTCCTTAAAAATTAGAATTGAACAAGTTCAATCTAATGACTTCATGAGACAGCAAGATAAACAAAATAAAAAATAGAAAATGTGAAATTTCTTATTGGAAAACCTCCCAGCTGATCTAGAAAATAGATCCAGGAGAGATAATATAAGAATTGTTGAACTACCTAAAAGCCATGATAAAAAATGGCTGAAAAATGATTTCAAGAAATTAATCAAAGAAAAGTGCCCTGATATATTAGAACCAATGGGCAAAAATAAAAATTGAAAGAATCTACTGATTGCTGTCTAAAAAAGATCCCAAAATTAAAATTCCCAGGAAAATAATAGCTAAATTCCAGAGCTCACAGATCAAGGATAAAATATTATAGGCAGCTAAAAATATCATAAAGCTACAGTCAGGATTACCCAGGATTTGGCAGCTTCCACATTAAAAAAGCTAGGGGCTTGGAATATGGTATAATGGAAGGAAAAGGAATTAGGATTACAATAAAGAATCCTCTACCTAGTAAAACTAAATATATTCTTTCAGGGGGGAAGTGGGAATTTAACAAAAATAGAGGACTTTCAAGCATTTCTAATTAAAAGACCAGATTTTAATAAAAAATTTAAACTCCAATATAAGACTCAAGAAAAACATAAAAAGTTTTAAAAAATAAGAAATGGAAACCAAGAAATTCAGTAAAGTTAAATTGTTTATGTTTTTAAAATAATTTTATTACTGTAAGAGCAATTAGAAGAACTATATGTAGTGAATATAAGATGACATAAAATAAAAGGATGAGAAATAAAATTACACAGGAAAAATAAGGGGGTTGAATGGGTTAAATTATCTCATATAAAATAGCTAGTATAATGGAAAAGAAAATGGGAGGGAGGTGACAGGCAAAGCTTGAATCTTATTCTCATCAAAATTGGCTCAAAATGGGAATAACACATACATTCAATTGGATGTATGAACTTATCTTACACTATAAAGGAAGTAAAAATAGACAGAGATAATAGAATAGAGAGGAACTGTTGAAAGGGAGGGTGACCAGAAGTAAAACATTTGTGAGGAGGAAAAGGATTGAAGCATAAGGGTGTGGTGTGGTGAGCAAAATAATAGGATGGAAGGAAATACATACTTATCATAACTATAAATGTGAATGAGATGAATTAACTCACAAAATGGAAACCCATAGCAAAGCATGGCTTAAAAAACAGAATACTACCATATTTTGTTTTCAAGAAACACATTTGAAGCAAAGAGATATACACAGGGTATAGGTAAGGGATTAGAACAAAATTTCTCATGCTTCAGTTCTAGCAAAGAAAACAGAGGTCACAATCATGGCAAAAGCAAGAATAATTATACTTACTAGTGATAAAGAAAAAATATATCTTGCTGTTAATAGACAATGAAGTCAAATCAATACTAATCATATATGCACCAAATGAAATGGCATCCAAATTTTAGAAGAAGTTGAATGAGTTGCAGGAGGAAATTGATTATAAAATAATACTAGTGGGGAATCTCAGTATTCTCCTCTCAGTACTAGATGAATCTAACAAAAAAATAAGAAAGAAGTTAAGGAGGTGAATAAAATTCTGGAAAAGTTAAATATGATGTATCTCTAGAGAAATTTGAATGGGAATAAAAAGGAATATACCTTTTTTCATCAGCAGTATATGGCACCTACACAAAAAATAAGCATGTATTTGAACATAAAAATCTCATGATCAAATGCTAAAAAGTAGCAATAGTAAATACATCCTTTTCAGATTATAATGCAGTAAAAATCATATTACATAATAGACAATGAAGAGTGAGATTAAAAATTAATTGGAAATTAGTCTAATCCTAAAAAACAAGTGGGTCAAAGAAGAATCAGAAAAACAATAGATAAATTCATTAAAGAAAATGATAACAATGAGCTAGCATACAAAAATTTTATGGAATTCAGTTAAAACAGTACAAAATAATAAAAAACAGAAATTAGTATCTCTAATTTCTTACATCAATAAAATAGAGGAAAAACAGGAAATGAATTTGGAATGCAACTTAAAAAACTAGAAAAAAAAAACAAATTAAAAATCTCCAATTAAACACCAAATTATTGATAGTAATAAAATCAAAAGTAAGAAAACCATGCAAATAATAAATAAAATTATAAATTGGTTTTATGAAAAAAAAACAATAAAATAGATAAACCATTGATTAATTTGATTTTTTTAAAAGAAAAGAAAACCAAATGACTAATATTAAGTATAAAGAGGGTGAATTTGCCATCAAAAAAAAAAAGAGAAGAAATTAAGACAATTCTTAGGAGTTATTTTAATGAATTATATGCCAATAAATTTGAATATCTAAATGAAATAGATAATTATTTACAAAAATATAAATTATCCACATTAAAAATAAAATATTTAAATAACTAGCCATAGAAAAAGAAATTGAACAAGTATCAATAACCTTCTTAAGAAAAATTCCAGGAACCAGTTAGATTCACAAGTGAATTCTACCAAACATTTAAAAAAAACCAACTAATCCCAATACTATGAAAGCTATTTGGAGAAATTGGTAAAGAAGAAGTCCTATCAAATTTATTTTATGACACAATTAAGGTGCTGTTACCAAATCAGGAAGAGCCAAAACAAGAAAGGAAATTATAGAACAATTTCTGTAAAGAATACTGATGCAAAAAATTTTAATAAAAAACTAGCAAAGACATTATAGCAATATATCACAAGGATCAAACACTATATCCAGTTGGGATTTATGCCAGGAATGCTAGGCTGGTTCAATATTAGGAAAAGTGTCAGCCTAATGCATCTTTTCAATAAAAAACCCAATAGAAATGAAATTATTTCAATAGATGCAGAAAAAGCCTTCAACAAAAAATACAGTTCCCATCTTTATTAACAAAACACCAGAGAGTATAGGAATAAATGGAGTTTACCTTAAAATGAGAAATAATATTTATCTAAAGCCTTTATCAGGTATTATCTGTAATGGGAATAAAATAAAAGTCTTCCCATTACAATCATGAGTGAAACAAGAATGTCTATTATCAATTCTATTATTTAAAATTGTACTAAAATGCTAGTTGTAGTAATAAAAGAAAAAAAAATAATTAATGGAATTAGAATAAGCAACAAGGAAAGAAAATCATCGTTATTTGCAGATAATATGATGTTATTCTTAGAAAATCTTAGAGGATCAACTAAAAAAACTACTTGAAATTATTAAAAACTTTATCAAAGTTGAAGAAATCCACATAAATCATCAACTTCTATATATTACTCACAAATTTCAGCAACAAGAATCAGAAAGAAAAATGCCAAAATGCTAAAATAATTGTTGACTATATAAAATACTTGGAATCTTCCTATCATTACCAACCCAGGAATTATATGAACACAACTATTAAACACCTTTCATACAAATAAAGTCGTATTTAAACAATTGGAAAATATTATTACATTAGAAAATTAGAGAAGTATTAATTGCTCATGGGTAGGCCTAGACAATACAATAAAAAATTTAAAAATGAGAATTCTATCTAAAGTAATTTATGTATCCAATATTCTATCAATCAAACTGTCAAAATTATTTTATAGAACTAGAAAAAATAATAGCAAAATACATCTTGAAGAGATGAAAATGAGAGAAAGTGGTCTAGCTATATGAGATCTCAAACTATTATAAGGTAGCAATATTCAAAATAATCTGGTATTGGCTAATAAATAGAATGTTGTATCAATGGAATTATATTATGTACATATTACATCATAGTAAAGAACCACAATAATCTATTGTATGACAAACTCAACGATCCAAGCTTTTGGAACAAAAACTCATTAACTGACAAAAATTTCTGGAAAAAATATAAAATAATTTGGCAGAAACTAGGTATAGACCAACATCTTACACCAAGATTAAGTCAAAATAATATCTGATTATGCATAAAGTATGATACCATAAGCAAATTAAGAGAGCATAGAATCCATCAGATTTGTACATAAAGAAGAATTTGTTGTTTTGTTCTTTCTTGAAGAGGACCGTGATATCAGGGAAGTGATGCCATGGCATATAAGTGAATTTGATTATAGTGAGGGAGGACTAAAGGAAGAATTTAAGACCAAAGAAGATAAAGAAAGCCTTACAAAGTGTGAAACAGATAGTTTTGATTATATAAAATTAAAAAGTTTTTTTTTCACAAAATCAATTGTAACCAAATTATAAGGAAAAGAGAAAATTGAGAAAATTTTTGCAACAATATTACTGATAAAAGGCCTCATTTCTGAAATATATAGAGCACTAAGTCAAATTTATAAAAAAAACAAACCAAGTCATTTCCCAATTGGGAAAAGATCAAAGGCTATGAATAGGCAGTTTTCAGACAAAGAATAAAAAAAAAGCCCTAACTCACCATTGATCAGAGAAATGAAAATTTGAACAACTATGAAATACCATATCACACCTATCATAGTGACTAATATAACAAAAAAGGAAAATGTTAGTTGTTGAAGAGAATATAGGAAAACTGGGACACCAATTCACTTTTGGTGGGAAGTTGTGAAACAATCTAACTATTCTGGAGAGCAATTTGGAACCACGGTCAAGGGACAATAAAACTGTATGCACTTTCTGGTTCAACAATACTCTTGCTATAGCTATATCCCAAAGACATCCAAAAAAGGGGGAAAGACCCTCTTTGTACAAAAATATTTATAGCAGTTCTTTTTGTGGTAGCTAAGCACTGGAAATGAAATGGATGTTAATCATTTGGGGAATGGTTGAACAAACTGTGGAATGTGATTGTAATGGTGTATTATTGTGTTATAAGAAATGACAAGAAGGATAATTTCAGAAAAACTTGGAAAGTTTTGCACAGTGAACAGAATAAGAAGAACATTGTACAGTGTAGCAGCAATATTTGATGAAAAATTATGAATTATGACTCAGCTATTCTTAGTAATACAATAATCTAAGACAATCCCAAAGAACTAATGATGAAACAATACAATCCACCTCTAAAAAAGAACTGATATTGATTAAATAAAGACTGAAGTATGCTATTTTTCACTTCTTTTCTTTTTTTTACTTTGAGTCTTGTACAAAATAATAAATAACCAAAAAATAACAAAAATGTCTTACATAAATGCATGTGTATAATTTATATCTATTTGCTTAATATCTCAGAAAGTGTGGAAGGAGGGATAGAAGGAAGGATAGAGTTTTGAACTCTAAACTTAAAATAAAAATGTTAAAAAATTAATAAAATAAAATAAATTATAGAAAAATTGTGGTTTAGAGTATCATAACTTCTTACTGGTACTATTTTAATACTGGTTTCTCTGTGACCAACTCTAACTCTGTAATCCATCTCTTACACATTAAAAAAAATCATATCAAACCAAAACATCCCTTTATTCAAATATCCCCTCTTGCTACAGGTGAAAAATAAAAGATATTTTTTGTTGTTGTTTGTCACTAATTTTTGAGGAACACCAATGATATTATGGTTGCTTTCTTGATTTGCACATGAATTGTATTTAACTAAGAAAGAATTGCACAAAACTATCAGCCTCATTCTTTCTTCCCTAGTCATTAAAGTTCAGTGCCATGACAAAAGTTAAGATAACTGGCCATAGTTCTGGATGTAGAATCCTGGTATCTTCAATGTTTGACTAAGCTATAAGCATTTCACAGCAACTGCTTCAACAGTGTCCATACCTATTCTATGTTGGGAAGTTTTCACATGCTTGGGATAAGCATCCTCCTAATTTACTGATAAGTTTGAAGACTATTGGTTACTCTCAATCTTGTTTAGCCCATCTGCCAAGATGATATAACTGAAGTGTGGTCACTACACATGCTATAGTCTCTTGGAGCCCCAGATTAGAGGTGGGTCTTAGGTTGGACACAAAAGGTGAATGAGAACTTTGAAAATGGCTTGCCAAATCCTCACACCAGAGATGCTAGTCTTGTTAATTACTCTGGTACTTGATCTTTCATGGTTTAGCTTTGAACTACCTTTCCAATTTGATTCTGCTATTTCTAATTGGAGTACTTATTTTTCCCTGATCATAGAGGAAGGGTACAGTGCCTTGACTTTGGCCTTGGCTTCCTCCCCTTCTAATTGGTTGCAGGAGGAGCTTATGAGCTTAAAAATAGCTGGACAATTTTTGGTTTTCCATCTTCCCATTAGTGTTCTAGCAATATCTCAAGAATAGCTGCTTGTAACATTTTTCTTGGAAACTAAGGACACATTGGATGAGATGAGGAAAATAGATACAACTTGACATAAAAATTACATCTGTGAGGAGAGAATTTTGAGGACTTCAATGAAAGGATTTCTGCCATATAGACTATCAAAACCTGAGTTCATTTTCCCCTGGACTCAGAATGTAGTTTTTTTGGAAATGTATCAAAAAAAAGAGCATGTCAGACTTTTTTTGAACAGTGGTTTATTTTTTTTATTTTATTTTTTAATAACTCTTCTGACTTTGCAAATGCTTTTTCCCTAAAAGCTAATTAAGTCAGGTTGATTATATTATATTAACTGATAGCCATGAAAGGAAAACACACTGGTGGTACCTTGTAAGCTATAATCTCCCCCAAACTTTTAGAAAACTAAGGACACTGCAGCTATAATTCAGGGACTTGATTTGTCACTGCAAGTAGGAGTTGTAATAATTGCCCCAGAATATGTTATATATTTGGAATATATTGCCCCATTTACTTATTGGCATACTTCCATTCCTTCAAATTCCAGATAAAGTGAAGCTTTTGTAAATCCTTCCCAGATTTCCTTAGTTGAAAATGCTCTGTCCCTCCTCCATTTTTCCAGAGCTCTTAGCATATCTTCTTTACCCATAAGTTTCTACTATGCATCATGCTTGTTTATATACATGTCCTATCCTTCCTCTTAGATTTTAAGTTTCTTTAAAGGCAGAGGCAGTGCCATTTTTCATCTCTGTATACTTAGCACCTAGCAGGATGCATTGCATAAAGTAGGCTGCTCAATGAATGATAGTTAAAGTTTTGCAGAATCACAGATTTGGAAGGTGAACTCAGAGGCTCTCTACTGGAACACATACATAATGAACAAGTATTTTCTTCTCCAATATCTCCAAAAAGGGGTTTTCTGAACTCTACTGGAAGACTTTTAGTAACAGAGAATCCACTATCTCTGTTAGTTATCCATTCACTCTTGTATAATAATAATTGGAGAAATGGACAATTATTATATCTTGTTTTGGTTTATATTAAAGCTAAATGGCTATCAATGACATCCACCTGCTGCTTTTAATTCTACCATCTGGGGCCAAATACTCAAACTCTGTACTTCTAGTCTGGGCTAGGGAGACCTAGTTTTTTTTTTAAGTTTTCAGATTAAAGGTTAAAGATTACATAACACAGTGATAGTTTGTTGGACTTAGAGTAAAAAAGATTTGTGTTCATATTCTACCTAAGACGCTTATTTATCTTTGTGTTTGTAGATAAATCACAACCTCTGCCTGCCTCATTTTTTTTAATCTATAAAATGGGGATAAATAATAGCAACCACTTCACAGAGTTATGTACTCCAGATGAAACAACATATGCAAAATACTCTATCATCAATAAAATTCTACACAAATACTATTCTTTGTCCTGATATGGTAGCAATTTTGTGTATGTTGGGTTAGGAATTTCTACTGATAGTCCATAAAGTTGATTGTTACTTTGTCTCTGTATGTCTGTCTTGTTTCTCTTTCCAATCCCCTGCCTCTCTTTCTCTCTTCTCTCAAAATTTTGTATTTATTTCATGGATTTCATCCTACTAAGTGCTGCTGCTGAGAGAAAGATTCTTAAGAGAAAAGAGTTCTGGTCCTCTTAACAAAGACTTTGGTAGAAGGTGTAGAAAGTCACATAATTGTGAAGAAAAATCTGGCATTTTTCTTTACAAGGTGTTCAGGATGGTTGGGATAGGAAGGTCAGGACTGCATGTAAAGAGTTATAGGATGATTGGATGTCAGAGCTAGAATCAAAGCTTAGTAATCTTCAAACCCAAATCTCTTTTTTCTAACTTAGAAAACAAATTTGTAGATGTCCAATGATTTGCACAAGTTGATATTTTTAGTTAGTGGCAGGGCTTAGATGGGACATGTTGTCTGAATCCAGGACCAGTAACTCTGTCTAATAACACCATATGATGAGCATTACTATTGACTGCTCTCTTACATTTGGATTGAACCTTGGATTTCCCTCCCACCCCCCACCCCCTGGCAAAGCAATGAAAATCCAACCTGCCCATTATATAGTTCAAGTATCAAAGTGTTCTTTTAATTGTAACTGTCAGTATAATTGAAACAGAAAGTATTTTTGATACAGTGTTCTAAAAATGCTGTAATCACAGAATAGTTTTCATTTTGCATTAATGTTGCAAATATTTCTGTCTACTTAATTTTGTTACTTTGTACAATACAGTTCTTTAAATTGAAGTTACTCCAGCATCTAGTCTATCTAGTATATTGTTAAAGTAGGAACAGAATAACTATGGTTCCCTTAGGTATGCTATGACTTTTAAAATTTTAGCTGGACTTCCAAATAACTTTTATTAATTCAAATCCAAATGAAATAAGTGCTTGATGTATACTATGAATTTTAAATCTATATGAAAATGAAGTTCAACATATACCAGATTAGAAATATGATAGTCAAATAATATTTTTAGAAGATTATTTGAATGGGTATTTGCTAAATGACTATTTGTATCTAGTTGAGTAGGAAAAAAGAACTGTTTGTACTATAATAATGGACTGAAATTCTGGAGAAAGAGAGCAAAGGGAAGAAAGGGAAATGGAAGAGAGAGTGAAGAGGAAGAGCACAAAAGCAGGGGAAGATGAAAGAAAACGAAGAGTGAGAGAAGAAGAGGGAAGGAAAGAAGGGTCAACTCCCATTGAAACAGAACCCTTTCCTTAAGTATTTAGATAGATTTTCTCACAATTTTAGACATATTTTTCTACTGTGTCTATAGAAACAGCAATATGTTCTCCTCCTTGTTGTGGTTGAGGTAGGGTGACATTCCACTTGTTTTGATGTCCTACTCATGCAAAAGGATACATTTAGAAGGTTAGTACTTCCTTTACACTCTTTTATGAGGTAGAAAAAAATGGGCAGAATGGCTAGTAGCTAAGTAAAACAACAAATGCAGGTTCAATGAGAAAAAGATTACGGTGAAATTGGAAGAGTCCATTGGACTTCATTGGAAGAGTTCATTAAAATGACTGAGATTTAAATCCCATTTTTGACATACTACTTGTAAAGATTTAGGAATACTTCAGGGCCTCAGTTTCCTCATCTATAAAATGAGGTGGTTGTAGGAGATGACTTCCAAAGTTGCTCCCAGTTCTAGATCTATACTTCTTCCATCCTATGACACAATAGAGGGACATGGGACTTTTATTATACATTAATTCTGGTGAGAGTAGAATCACTCTTAGCCCCATTATATAGGCAGATAAATGGCAAAGTGGATAGAACATTGAGCTATGAGTCAGAAAGATATGAATTAAAATTTGGCTCAAGACACCAGCTCTGTGACCATGCATAAGTCACTTAACTGATGTCTGCCTCAGTTTCCTTAATTGTAAAAATAAAGATTATAATGGCACCTACTTCTCAGGTGGTTGTAAGGATCAAATGAGATATTATTTGTAAAATACATTTGATGGAATATGAATGGAAGAAAATTCATTAAGAGAGGACATTATCTCAGGTCCCAAATACAACCTGGTATTGTAAAGAGTACTAGATAGGAAGTCAGAAGAAGTGGGTTCAAATCTTGTTTCTGTTTTTTCCTAGTAGCTGTGTGGCCTTGAGCAAACCTTTTAACTTCTTGAACTTAACTTTTCTAAGTCTCATTTCATCATTTACAAAATGCATATCTATATGGCTTAAATAAATTAATATCCATAAAGTGCTGGCAAACTCTTTAAAGTGTGATGTAAGTATCAGTTATGAACATTTTTAATTGAAAGAGTAATTAATATGAAATAAATAAATACTGAGTTGAATAAGCCAAGAAGTTTATACTCTAGGCATTATTCTGTTATCCAAATCATGATTTGCCCATTTCTCAATTTCCTTACTTAGGGAAGAGTGATAGGTAATAATACTTGTACCACAGTTTTTGCATCTATAAAATGAGGGTATTGGGCAAAAATTCCTGCTAGCCATAAAAATCTGTGATCCATACTCAATTTTCTATCTCACAACTTTGTTAGAACATCAAATGAGATGATGTGTGTGACAGCATTTTGGTAAAAATGAAATACTACATAGAAGTGAGATGGTATTTTTATTATGCTTTGACAAAGCTCTGGACTGCTGCTGAGTCTTAGAAGATGGGCTTCCAGCATGGAGGGTGACTTGACAGGAAGGTGCTGAATTATACTGAAAATTCTGTCCTGTATTTTTCCTGAAGAGAGAAACATTCTTCTCAGAGTATAAGAAGCCTTTAAAAAAAATCTCTTGAAAAACTCAGGACTGTGTCCTTTCAGATGGTCTCTGAAGGATTAAAGCTAGGAGGGAATTTTTACAAGTCTCAATCAGTGTTTATGTTTCAAATTTCTCCAATTTATATAAAGATAAATTCTTGCTAAGCAGTTAAGCTAGCCCCTTAGCTGTAGTAGCTGCAGGTTCAGTCTGTATTTGGGGTATAGACACCTATTTGAGCTAAGAAGGGTATAAATAGAGGATATAAATAAAATATCATTTTACCTCAGGTCTCTTTCTCCTTTTTATCCCCTCCAACTGTTTTCTAAGGGTGTTGAAATCTGCTGAGATTTATTTTGATGAAGGTAAGTTGCTTCTCGTTATCAGGCAGTAAAGATGTTATGTTATTGTTTACTGTTTCCCAGCAGCTCCGTACAGTGCTGTCTGAACACTTGTGGTTATAATAGGCAGAAATAATGAAAAGCCATTTTTGCTAGTGATGTCCAAAGCTTTGATTTACCTCTTCAGTAAGTGAAGGATTTATTACTGACACCGAAGGTGGTTTTGAAAGATAACGGCCCACAGTACCATAACAGCAAGAGACTTTTGAGGGCTGATCTTAGCAGTAATGGGTCAGCAGGTATGGAAGAAATTTCAGAGATGTAGATCTTAGCTACTGTGAGGGAGCACAAAAAGAGGAGATCTCCAAAGTATCCAAAGACCCAGCCAAGGGAAAGGATTTACAGATTAAAATTACCATCTCGTGTTGCTCACTCAGAAGAGATTTGCTATAAATATAGCACATGCTATGGAGTCAGGCAATGGTTTACAGTGGACAAATTGTTGGACTTGGAATCAGGAAGACAAGTTCAAACCTCACTTTTGATACTTAATTATGTGGATGACTTTGGACATGAGTGGATGCCAAGGAAGGCACCTAAGCCTTGGTTTCTACATATATAAAATAGGAATAAAATAATTACAATTCTTACCATCTAGTCACATGACTAAGTAAATAATTTTTACCTATCTGAGCTACAGTTAGTTCATCTATAAAATAGACTGAATATTCTCTAATGTTACTTTGCAACTCTATAATTCTATTGCATTGTGAGTTTTCTTGGACAGAGTTAAATTATGAGGTGATTACATACAAATGAGGGATTTCATCTAAAACTAAAAGCTTTTTGCCCTAGTCTTGGTTTATGTACTTGGTGAAATAAGAGGGGAGAAATCTTCTAAATTCATTTCAGATAAGTTTCTTATGTGCTAACATTTATTAAATGAATATAGGTTCCAGACATTGTGTCAGTTGCTGGGAATATGAGGACAAAACCAAAATGGTCTCTGCTCTCAAGGAGCCACAATACATTTTTTTTGGAAGGAAACATGTAAAATACAAAATAATTAACTATGAAATATGAACAAATGTTTAGGATATAACACTAGGAACTAGAGGAATTTGGATAGACTCCTTGCAAAAGGTAGAACTCAAATAGAGTTTTGAAAGAATCTTTGAATAATAGAGGCATTCTGGGAAAATGATAGAGTAGTTCAGAAATTTCTAGGCTCTCCAAATTTCCTCCCCAAACCAACAGAACATTACATAAAATGAATAAAGAATGCCCAAAATAAAGGGATAAAATAGTTTTTCTCCTAAAACAACATTAAAAGACCTCAGGAAACACAGGACCTCCAGAGGCTGAGGTCTGTCTGAAATAAAGAGCAATTATCTCCAGGCCGACTCTGCTGAATCAACAAAGCAGGCCCTGGCAGCAGCTACATAAGGAACAGAGGAAGCCTCAAGACATTTAAGTTCATGGCCTCAGGAACTTCCAGTTGACACATCACAAAACTCTTTTTTTCTCCCAAAAATGGTGGCCTTATCTTCACCAACTGGGAGAAAAAAATAGAACAGAAATAGATGGGAATCATTATACAATGGAAAATATGTTGAATCTGGAACGAGAGAACCTGGACTTAAAGTCCAGCTTGACTTTTTACTGTCAATGTGACCTTTGGCTAATTCGTTTAATCTCATTTTTGTCCTCTGTAAAATGAGAGGTTTGGATTATATCAGAGCTTGGCAAAACTATGATTTGCAGGCCAAATCCAGGCTGTAGTTTGCTTATCTCTTGTTTAGATGAACACTAAGGTACCTTTAAAGTTAAATGGCACTACTTTAAAGTTCCCAGATCACCTTAATACATATAATTTCATTTGAGCTTTGCCATAGCCTTTTATCATAAGTATCATGCAAATGAATTCAAACTAGAGCTTTCTACCTTCTGTAAAGCTAAAAGAAAAGATGGTTTAGGACTAACATAGAATGAGACAGCAGGATAAAATTAAATGACCTAGGGATCTTATTTTACAGATCAAGAAAGCAAGAAATCGCTGATTTAAAAAGATATGAACAAAGAATTGTGCTCAAGATTCTAGAGCAACTTAATGACCCTGAGTCTAGAATCCATGTCTTTTGATTCTTTGTTCAATAGTATTCTTTCAACTACCCCCATACTACTCAGAGCAGCTAAATGGCTCAGTGAAGAGAGTTGAGCCTGGAGTCAGGAAGATCTGAGTTCAAATGTGGCCTCAGACACCTACTAGCTGTGTGACCTTAGTCAAGTCATTTAATCTCTGCCTAAATCCACTGGAGAAGAAAATGGTATCTTTGCCTAGAAATCTCCATGAATAGTAGTAACATTCTGTGGTCCACAAAGTCATGAACAGTTGGACATGACTGAACAGCTAGAATCCATGTCTTCTGACTACTGGTCCAATAGTAATCTTTCAACTGTCCCCTATTACTTCTCAGAAGAGGCTTTAAAATTCAATCAAAATAAAAGAAGTGTCATTTTATAATTTAAAAATATTAATTCCTTTAAGAAAACATCTTTAATAATATTTCCCCATTGCTACACTATGCACTTCAAACTGAATTTTAATTTTGTTTTTTTTCTTTTTTTTTTAAATTTATTTTTTTAAATTAATTTTATAATTATAACTTTTTTTGACAATACATATGCATGGGTAATTTTTTACAACATTATCCCTTGCACTCCCTTCTGTTCTGAATTTTCCCCTCCTTCCCTCCACCCCCTCCCCTAGATGGCAGGCATCCCATACATGTTAAATATGTTATAGTATATCCTAGATACAATATATGTGTGCAGAACCAAATTTTTTTGTTGTTGTTGCACAGGAAGAATTGGATTCAGAAGGTAAAAATAACCTGGGAAGAAAAACAAAAATGCAAACAGTTTACACTCATTTCCCAGTGTTCCTTCTCTGGGTGTAGCTGATTCTGTCCATCATTGATCAATTGGATCTAAATTAGATCTTCTTTTTCTTGAAGATATCCACTGCTATCAGAATACATCCTCATACAGTATTGTTGTTGAAGTGTATAATGATCTCCTGGTTCTGCTCATTTCACTCAGCATCAGTTGATGTATGTCTCTCCAAGCCTCTCTGGATGAATACAGAAATGTATTGTATGAATGTATGTAATGTATGTAAGAATGTAATGTAAATGAATGTAAGAAATGACAGAACAATAATATTCCATAACATTCATATACCATAATTTACCCAACCATTCTCCAATTGATGGACATCCATTCATTTTCCAGCTTCTAGCCACTATGAAAAGGGCTGCCACAAACATTTTGGCACATACAGATCCCTTTCCCTTCTTTAGTATTTCTTTGGGGTATAATCCCAGTAGTAGCATTGCTGGATCAAAGGGTATGCATAGTTTGATAACTTTGTGGGCATAACTCCAGATTGCTCTCCAGAATGGTTGGTGAATTTTAATTTTGAAATACTTGTTATTTTTCATGAACTTTTGAAGCTTCTCATATTCTACTCATGTGATGTTTGGGGAAAATATTTTATTTTTCTTTAGGTTTTTATACTACTTAGTGAAAGTCACCAGAGATAACTTTCACTTTAAACACATAAAGTCCCTTTGAAAATATTTTGTGGCTTAAGAACTTGGAGACTTTGGGTCCTTTTCTGGAGGCTAGATTAAAGAAGTATTTTTGATTGAGAGTAAGGCTCTCCACTGCATTCTATAGAATATTGGGAGGGGAAAGAAGGTGGAGTTTCCCATGAGCACATTGGCAGAGACTGGTAGGCTATAATCATAGAATACTAAAGCTAGAAAGGACCTTACAGATCAACCAATCTAAGATAAGGAAATCATGACTCAGAAGGGTTCAGTGTCTTACTCAAGATCCTACAAATAGCAAGAAAACTAGGGAAGATTAAATGTAAATTTCCTGAGGGCAGGGATGTTTTAGGTTTTATATCTTTAGCATCATCTCAGTGCCTTTTAATGGAGATGTACTTAACAAATGTTTGCTGAATTAAATGTAATTGAAATCCATACCTTCTGACTCAATTTCCACCATGATTATACTATATTACTTATATATTTGGATAGTAAGTATGAAAACTGGGACAGGGAAGCCATGTAAAGAGATAGAAGACAAATACAAGGTTTTGTTGTTGTTGTCATTTTTAGAATAAGTGGTTGTGGAGGACAACCTAGAAAATGGCTTATAGATTAAAAATATAGTTTATGTAAAGAACATAGTTCTCTACTAAAAGGTAGGCTCATGAAGGCCCAAAGCAATCTGGAAAAGTAGGAGCTACATGGAAGAAGCACAAAGTCTCTGGAATGATGATTGAGGAAATGCTGAAAATATATGTTACTTATGACAGCTATGCACAGGCTTATTTTTTCACACTCTTTGACTGATTATGCCCTCATATTGGTACCCTAGGAAAAATTATTTAAAGCTAAAGTTTATTACATGTAGTTTTGAAAAGGGAGAATAAAACGGTACTCAAAATATAATATGAATCAGGGATAAGGTAGCAATTTACTTTCTCTACACAAAAGAAATACTCTACAAAAAGGGTTACAAGTATTTCTTTCTTTTTTTTTATTAATAGTTTTTATTTACCAGATATTTACATGGGTAATTTTACAACATTGACAGTTGCCAAACCTTTTGTTCCAATCTCTCTCCTCCCTCCCCCCCCCCCCGATGGCAGGTTGACCAATACATGTTAAATATGTTAGAGTATAAATTAAATACCATATATGTATACATGTCCAAACAGTTTTGCTGAACAAAAAAAATCGGACTTTGAAATAGTGTACATTTAGCCTGTGAAGGAAATCCAAAATGCAGGCGGACAAAATTAGAGGGATTGGAAATTCTGTGTAGTGGTTCATAGTCATCTCCCAGAGTTCTTTTGCTGGGTGTAGCTTGTTCAGTTCATTACTGCTCTATTGGAACTGATTTGGTTCATCTCATTGCTGGTAGACTCTCAAATATTTTATATTATCTACAGTTATTTTAAATGAAATATCTCTTGCTGCTGAACTTTCTTGATAACATATAGAAATACTGATGGTTAAATCACTATTAACAAGAGAAAAGCAAATTAAAATAAACTAAGATATCACTTTGAACCTACCAGATTGGCTAACTTAAGAGAAAAGGAAAATAACAATTTTTGGAGGGGATATAGTAAAATAGGGACACTGATGCACTATTGGTAGAGTTGTGAACTGGTTCAATAATTCTGAAGAACAATTTGGAGCTATGCCCAATGGATATTTGCATACCCATTGAACCAGCCATACCAATACTAGGTCTATATTCCAAAGAGATCAAAGAAAGAGGAAAAGGGCCTATATGTACAAAAATCTTTAAAGCAACTCTTTTTTGTGATAGAAATGAATTGAAAAATTAAGGTGATGCTCCTCAACTGGAAAATATTTGAACAAATTGTAGTTTAAGATTATGATGGCATATCATTATGCTATAAAAATGATGGAGTTAGTTTTCAGAAAAACCTAAGAAGGTCTATGTGAACTGATGCAGAGTAAAGTTGGCAGAACCAGGAGATCATGAGATATAGTAACAGCAATATCAGAGTGATGATCAACTGAGATACTTAGCTACTCTGTTCAAAACAAAAATCCAAGGCAATTTGAAGAACTCGAAATGAAAAATGTTATTCACCTCCAGAGAGAGAACTGATGAACTGAGTGCAAACTGAAATATAATTTTTTTAACTTAAAAGAAAAAGAAACTCTCCTTGTTGTCAATGAGTTCTGAATGATGGTCCACAGATATCTGGCCTCTTAAACTCATGAAATTGACTTCACTTCTGAATCAGGATTTCTATTTAGTTATCTCTGATCAAAGAAATGAAAAGCAGAAGAAACAGACTGAGGTCCAGGCTCAAATTCACATAGTTTTTGCTATAATTCATATAAGAAACTTAGGGTACATAAAAGAGAGTAATATGTAGTAATCTCATAAAATTAGTCTATACTGAAATTGTGAGAGACTTACAGACTAATAGAAAAGCTTATATTTAACTTTGAAACAGGAGAGGGGCACTGACATTTTTTGATCAGATGAGAAACATGGTCAGATTTGTGTCTTATAAATGTCATTTTGGTAAAAGGGTGGGAAACTATTTAGGAGCCAGTTACAATAAGCCAGATAAGAGATTTGTCATTAAAGATTTGTATTAGAATACTGGACATTATGAGTGGAGGAAGAATTGATGAAGCCTTTGATGAAATGTTCCTCCCGGGAAGTTAGTGTTGTCTCCCCAATTATCTTGTATTTAGTTATTTATGTACTTTGTATATGAATTATTTTGTTTATTCTTTTATATGTACATATTGTTTCTCTAGATAGAATGTAAACTCCTCAAGATGAAGAACTACTTAATTTTTGTCTTTGTAATCTTGGTACCTAGAATAGTGCCTACCATATGTTGTTATTGTTGTGTAGTTATTTCAATTGTGTCTAACTCTGACCTCATTTGGGGTTTTCTTGGCAACCAAGAAAACCAGTATTTTTCCAGTATCCAGTTTTGGATTTTGGAGTGATTTGCCATTTCCTTCTTCAATTTATTTTACAGATGAGGAAACTGAAGCAAATGGGGGTTGAATGACTTGTCCAGGTTCACACAACTAGTAAATATTTGAGGCTAGATTTAAATTCAGGAAGATGTCTTCTTAACTCCAAGCCCAGCACTTTATCCACCATACTACTTTGTAGTTAACTGGACATTTAATAAATATTTGTTGATTAATTGAGATGTTATGGAAGTTGAAACAACAAAACTTCACAGCTGATAGGATGTGAGGGATGAGGAGTGTGGGAGGAGTGCACTAGATTACCCCAAGGTCCTGTGAGGTTCTAAATCCTATTTCTGAAGCTATCTCCTGGTCTGGAGAGAGGATTAAGACTGAATGGCCTGCTATCCTTGGAACTGCTGTGTAGCAAGTGGGCAATGACAGCTGGTGTAGCACAGCTATGGAGAAGTAAGTACTCTATCAGCCAGGCTATTTTATGTCTTCCCAGTCCCCCTCCAAATCCTATGTTGCTTTTTTTCCCACCTAGATATCCATTTTTGATGTCAGAAAATTAGATTAAATGTATATAACTTCAGCATAGGCAATAAAGCTGAAAACTCAACCATCTCTTCAGAGTTGGTATAGCTCTGTAAGGATTTAACCAGAAGGCTAAAACACTGGGAAAAACATTTGCTGAGTAGAAGCCTGCAGTCTGTTATACCTCACCCAGGCTGTGCCTTATTACCATGAGCAATAAGTCTAACACAGTTTCTCTGTGCATTGAAACCAAATAGTGAGCCGTCACTTCCCACTGCTCTCCCCATGAGTTTTCAGCACAGAGGGACCAATTCCCTGCTTGTTTTAGGCTTAACTAAAGGGATACAAGGTGGCAAGCAATTGGAGTCATTGGATATTGTGAGCCCAGAATGAAAGAATGAATTGGGTTCCGGGGGTTTTACCGAGGCTTTCTGTTTTAACAAAAGACATTTTCTGGGAATGTGGATGCTTTTTTTTTTTTTTTTTTCCTTTTTGGAGGGAAGGAAAGGCTGCCATTCAGTAGGATGTGACATTTTTATAAAAATCAATGGTTCAGAAACCAACCAGATATGCAATGTACCACTTCCCTTTCCATTTCTTCAAAAGCCTGCTGAGTTGGTTTCAAAAATCTTCCCACATGACTGCTAGGTCTGCAGGGGGAAAGATGACCTTGCAGTTGTCCCCGGAGTAGCCAACATCCTCCTTCTTTTAGCATGCAACAGAAATTCCAGACCTGCAATTTCTCAGTTGAATTTGTGTGACTCCTGCGAAATTGGGTTTTCCCCTTCTGTTACCAATGTTTGTTTTTGCCTTTCAAATGGGCAGATTTCAAAGGCTTTAATAAGCATGAATTCACTAATCCCACAGACTTGTCAGTGAAGCAGAGGTAGAAGAAGGGACTGTGCAGGGGCTTATTTATGGACTGAGTTGAAACTTGTTCTTAGGCTGTTGGGGGCTGGGAAGCTTTTATCTCTGATAGCAGCAGCAGGATGATGGTGTTTTTATTTAACACTGGAAAACATTTAAAAGAACCAGCCACTAAATATTGATGCACAATCTAGGGAAAATGAGGTACATTCAACATTGAAGTCTAGCCAAAAGGAATAATAATAAATACCCCAGCATTTTCTCCTCCTTATTCTTTAAAGTCCTTAAAATATGAAAGGATTAGCTTCTAAAGTTACAGATAGAGGGGGAGAGGAAAAAAGAGAAGAATATAAAAAGAATTTAATGAAAGCTCCTGCACTGGGCTGGCACTTAATTCTCTCTCACAATAACAAGAGAAAAGCATAATGGAGATTGAACAGAGGAGTCATTTACATAATAACTTTATAGCAACAGCTGTAATGAACAAATACAGGAAGATGAGTTAATTCTGTGAAAGACTACTGTATAGAAGGGCTTGGAGAAAGAGGGAGAGAGAAAAGGAAATAAGGAAAAGTCTGAAAGTCTGAATTTTTTTGTTTATGCCCCAGATAGATTTTAAAATAACTCAGAGTTTGTCATCACTGTGGTTTAAAATATATGGAGCTATAAATTAGGGTTATAGATTTAATGCTGGAAAGGACCTTAGAGCCATGAAGTCACTTAGTAGTTGAGGAACAGAGACCCAGATTAGGGAGATCATTTGACCAAGGTCATTCAGATAGCTGAACTGTGATTTGAACTGAGATCCCCTCATTTCATACCTGGCATTCTTTCTGGAGTAACACTCTATTATTTTAGAAGAATCTGGTAAGATTCATATATTAAAAACCTTTTCAAACTTTTGGTCTAATTGCCCTTGTGTAGAGTGATCAAGATGCTATAAAGTCATGCACAATATATATCACTCAGGATATTCTTGGAGAATTGCTTGACCTATTGATACCCCAGTATGGTGAGGAAGTCTGGGAGTAATTTATATAGTTCTTTAATTAAGGTCTACAAAGCATAGAATATGCTATCTTATTTAATCCTCACTGTGAGGCAGGTGTTATTAGTGTCTTCATTTTACTGATGGGGAAATTGAGGCAGGGAGTGTTTAAGTGATTTGACCAAGATGATATAGCTACTACGTACCTGAGGGGGATTTGAACTTAAATCTTCCTGATTCCAAGTCTGGCACTTTTATTCATTGTACCATCTAACTGGTAGGAAATGCTTTGGCTAAATATAGACCTATGATAGTAAGCTCAAGAAGAGAAGTAATAGCCTTAGGATTTACTGACTATTTTGTCAGGGAAGAGGATACCCTTATAATTGAATGGTTTTTTTTTTTTTATCAGTTTATCAATGTGTGTCAGATTCCTTTAAATTCAATTTTGCTCTCCTCTTTGGGAATCTGGAAAAATCCTAGGTGAAAGTACTTAAGGCCAGGTTTTGATGCCTCCCTATTTTCTTTCCCAGTGATTGTTTGCTTGCTCTTAGAAGTAGCTCATAACCCAGAGTTTTGCCTTCATCCTCACCTCAACTTACCTGTTATATGTCCCTGGCAATGTGAAAGTCCTGAAGACTGAGTCTGTTTTTTGTCTTTGTATCCCTAGCACCCATACAATATCTGGTATATAATAGAAGCTCAATCAATGCTTATTGCATTCATAAATGAATATATTCTATTCCCTCAGAGGCTTCCAGCTAATCTTCCTCTCACCATTGGTGTCCTGGGATACATTACTTTCCTTTTCTGTGACTCTTTTTCCCCATCTGTAAAATTATGTAGTAAAACTTCATTGAGCTCCTTGACTCATGGAGCTCTAAATTTTGCAATACTATGAGAAAATAATCTGTGCTAGGGCATTATTAAAAGGGAGGCATGCTAGATAGGTATACTCTTAGCAATAGTGGGATTCCTGACCTTAGATTCAGGAAAACTTAGAGTTGGAAACATATCATGTGCATAAGGATAAGCAAAGCATTTATCCTCTTATTCAGTGTCCCTGATAACTTACAAGGCTAACTTTCAGACAAATAGTTGATATGTATCATGGAAGAAAATTATCACAGAAGTTTTCTATATTGAGGAAATCAATTCTAGTTTTTTTTTTTTAAAGGGTGTTAATGATGAATTAATATATTAGTCAGGTGAAATGTAAAAGAAGGTGATAATAACCTTAAGATGTTTTATCCATTTCAGACAATACATTTGCATTTTATGAGAACCTTCAATGTTTTAATCCTAATGATTAATGTGCAAATTTCAGGCATATATTTTTGACTGGTGGTAGGGTTGATATGTTCTGATAGAGAGTAGATCTTTACTAGTTATTTTTGCCTGGTTTTAGAGACTGAAATAAGACCTGAGATGATTTTTGCCTCTCCATTGGCTGCTAGTCACTGCTGGAATAGGCATCTTCAAAAACTCCTGTAAAAATGGATCAGTTGGCTAAGTAAAAGGGGTCAAGTATCTATTCATATTTGAATATTGTATTTTTTTTTTAAGAAGTGCCTCCAAAAAGTGTCCCTGTTTTGTAGAATCATCTTGTTTGTTTAATAGAGTTTACCCAGTGTCCCAAGGAATCCTGATAGATGAATTGTATGTTGTGTTTTCCAATTTTAATCATAACTCTGTTCATTCTATCTATGTTGTCATGAAATTATAATACTATACACACATTTGTATAATATACATCTATTATATATTAAATACAATAATTTTGAATACTTCAAAGTTTGCAAAGAATTTTATAGACATTATTTTAATTTGATGTATGACCATAAGTAAGTAAAAAACAAAAAAAGCTACCTCTCCATCCACAAAATAAGAAATTTGGGCTAAATAGCAGCTGAAAGATCTTTTTTTAAATCTAGGATTCTATGATCATTAAAGCAACTCTGTGATAAAATTAAAATTAGATTTAGGATTAAGTCTAAACAACTGCTCTAGGTTCACACAGCAAGTAAATGTCTGTTTCAGAATTTGAACCCAGTTCTTTTATGACTTCGTCTGGAATTCTAATCACTAGATCAAAGCTTCTTAAATTGTGGTTTGTGACTCAAAAGGGAGAGGGTTGTGTGGGGGCCATGAAATTATGTTTTATTATTAATAAATGTTGAAAACTATATTTCATATTCTATATTTATACGCTATATTTTATGTAAAAGCATATTTTATATGTATGGGATCACACAAAAAATTTTTTAGGTGAAAAAGGGTTGTGAGTGGAAAACAATTTAAGAAGTCCCATATTGTTAGGTCACTTGGCAATTAAATTAGGCATCAATAATTTCTCTGGGTTTTTTATTTGAGAAGATTGGTGATCCTTTTGATTCAAAATTACATTTGTTCTTCACTGATCTTTCTTAGCTTGCTCTTTTAGAGAAGCCAGTTTGGTGAAACATCTGCCATAGTTGATTTAAATGGTCTCATGACCTAGTTCTCTGGACCATGGCCTATTCAGGCTTAACAGGGCAGTGTCTGGGGAGGAGTTTGATTGACACTGCTCAACAGAGCCCACCAATGGAACCAGTTCACCAGTGCTTAGTAAAATTCTTCCCAGGCCCTCCTAGTCGGGCAGGTTGTTAGCAAACTGGATCCAATTGAACTCTGCAGGGCCAATGAAGCTCAACAGGGGCTTTCTCAAGCTCACCCCTGAGACAATTGAAAAAGACTGAGCAAAGCTCAGCTCACTGTTGAGCTTAGGAGATGAATTCTCCACTAATGACAAGTGTCAGGGTAGTACAGAGAGAAAACTGGGGCAACTGAAGGCCATGAAACCTTGCAGTACAAAGAGAGTAGCTAATCTGTAATGCAGGAAGCAATCTCTGGAAAAATTATTTGCACTTACAGATATCTCCAGGCAGGTGAATGGGCCTTAACTATGGTAATAATTTGAAGAGTAGATGATACCCATATCTGTTAGGTTCTTACTAAGTGCTAAGTTGGTACTTAACAATTCTCTAGTTCACACCTTTGGTTCCAGCCTTTAGAGTTTACCCCTTTGAACTTCTGAGGAGGAGTTTACATATGAAAAAGAGTTTACACAGCCTTTAAAAGGAGCAAGTTCATTGGTTGAAGTAATTTTCCCACAAGCCCTTGAGTTCTCACATGCCCATTCTCTAGGAGGATAAAAGAAGACAACATTGAGCAAGGAGTAGTCTACTCTAGGACAGAGTTGGGACGGTGGCCTGCAGGAGCAGTCTGGATTGGGGAAGGACAAGAACTGGAGGAGATTTAGAGCTCCCAAGAAACCTGCTCACAGAGAAAAGATTAGAAAAGAGATCTCCTCCCAGAGGAGGACTACAACTGAGAGACAACAGGACTTTACAATTTGGCGCCCAATGTGGGGCAAGGACTTTTTGCTTATCCTGACAAGGACTGATTTTGAGCCCTTCAGAGGAGCTAGCCCAGACCTTCACACATATCATCTGGGGCAGGGGGAAAAATTCTCTCATGGATTGCCAAAGCTTTGGCAGTATTAAAAAATAATCCTGGTTCCTTTCCATATTGCTGCTTTCCTTCTGTGCCCACTGATAAGGGACATCAGAGAGAGTGTGAGAAAGTGATCTAACAAATAACATTTTTCATCCCCACTCATAATGGAAAATTCCTCAGGTCATAGATGTGGAATCAGAAAGAACCTTATAGATCATCTTTTATAACTACTTATAACTACTGTGATATTATTCTTATCCTTTTTTTTAAGAAACTTTAGGTACATTCAGACACTAGTTTGGACACTAGAACTAGTATATGGGCTATACTGCTCTCACTAGCATTTCTCCATTTCTTTCACTGATCATTGCCAATGGAATCTTTTCTGTCTGATGAGTGGTAGACATTTGAGATTGAATGCCAACTTTGTTTTCTAGGAAAGATTTTAAGATATTGAATCATAATACTAGGAACATTTGCTGGGATGTGTGTCAGATCCAAGCTTATAATTTTGCTAACTTGTTGAGAACTGTGGTTTTAAATAAGAATTTTGGTGACTGAGTATGAAACCTCATAAGCCATAGTAATTTAATGTGACCGACTAGTTGTCTTTTGTATTTGTATTTTGCAGTGGATAGAGTGGGGCAACTTGTTGGTACAATGGATGGAGGGTCAGGCCTGGGTCAGGAAAATAAATTCAAATTTAGCTTCAAACCCTTACTAGCTCTGTGATCCTATACAAATCACTTAACCATATTTGCCTCAGGTTCCTCATCTATCAAATGTGCTGGAGAAGGAAATGGTGAACTACTCTAGAATCTTTCCAAGGAAAAATCCAAAAAGGGATTATAATGAGCTGGACATGACTAAAAATTACTAAACAACAAAATGGAAAGAGCCTTAGACCTGGAGTCAGAAAGCCCTGATTTCAATTCCGGTTTCAGAAACTTAATAATTGTCTCACAATGTTAGCTTCAGTTTCTTACAGATAATAATAGCACTTGACCTCCCAGGATTGTTGTGAAAATCAAATTAGATAATTGTGAAACACTTAACATAGTGCTTGGAAATAAGACATTCTATATAGATGTTAATTGTTTTTATTGTTGTTTTGTTGTCATATGGCATATCTCTGTTTCTGTCAATATGAAATCAAATTGTTACTATCACCTCCTTTATTCACTCATTTTCTGACATTGGTCCAGTGGCATAACATCCCTGGGTTTCCTTTCTTTATAAAACTAGGAGATTAGATGAGAAGAGTTTTATTCAATTCAACAAACAGATCATAGATCTTAGGTAATAGAACATCAGTGCTGGAAAGGATCTTAGGATCATCTAGTACAACCTCTTCATTTGATAGAGGGGGAAAGTGAAGCTTGGAGAGAAAGTGAAATTATTTTTTGAGTTCTTTCCAGCCATAAGACACTATGAATCTGTGAAATAGTGTGAATAAGAATGACCAAAACTTCCCAATATATAAACTAAGGTCCTCTTCTAACAATTTGTCTGTTCCTCCAGAGAGCTAAAAACAGCTGTTCAGGCATTGAAGAGTATCATATTATTATCATTGGTATCATCATCATCATCATCATCATCATCATCATCATCATCATCATTATCTCACTAGCATTTATATTGTGCTTTAAGGTTTGCCAAGTGCTTCACATATGTTATCTCATTTGATCCTCATGTTAACTTATGGAGTTAGATTCTTTTAATCTAACCATTTTACAAATCATAAAACTGAGGCCAAGAGAGGCTAAATGACTCACCCTAGATTATCACAGAAGTAAATGTCTGAGGCAATATTTGAATTCCCATCTTCATGACTCCAAGTTCAATACTCTATCCACTGTGTGCTAACCTAAATAAATCTAAGTGTAAAATGCACAAAGGTCAATGATGCTTTAAAATTATTTTAAATTTTAAAAATAAAATATTTGCAAGTCAAACATAAGATTACCAATCTCTTCTTTTCCTCCCTTCCCAACAATAGAAAGCAATCTTCTCTTCTACCACTGCCTATAGAATTTGGCCCATGTGGTTAAGTCTTTGGTTAATATGACCTTCTGTTTCTGGGTGTCATGTAAATTTGGAGTTACTTTTGGGTTTATTTGGATAATTTGGACATAGTTATTTCTGTAGAGAAACTAAGCAAATTATTTGTTTCCTATATTCTGTTATCTTTCTTTTCTTTTCTCATATGGAAAGTAAAAATATTACAGTAATTAGTAGTGAGCAGTGAGAGACCCACTTTTCTCTTTTATGCTAACTGAAAATTTAGCCAGTTGCTTAAAGGTGTGCTTTGGGGTGTAAGCAAAGGTTTCACTTAATGTGAGTGTGAACAAATGTGGTGTATATGCATGCATTTAGCCAGAAGTCTTATCACTGCTATCACTAAGCAAAGTCTATCTCTTTCCAGCAGCTGGAAGGTCTGGTTAGTATTTGAATCACTACCCAGGGCTTCACAGATGGCTTCTTCATTGCAGAAACTCTTGAAAAAAGACTTCAGTATTGTGATTTTAATGGGCCAAATTGCCTTAGTTACACTATTGTATGCTGCCATATTTTAGACCTTTGTTCAAGTATAATGAGCCTGATTCTATTACCCCAATGGTGTGCATGGGTTTATAGAAACACTTGGGTTCCCCGATGCCTATTTACACAGTAGGAGAGAATCACTTCCCACTCTGTATATATATATATATATATGTATATGTATATATATATATGTACATATATATATATATATATATATATATATATATATATATATATATATATATATGCAGAAATAAAAAAAAAAACAGAATGGTTCAGAATATGGAGGAGATAGAGCTAATAAGTCTACTTCCTCCGTAATTCTCTGGTTCACCTAGGCTGATTAAATTGGACTCTGAGGTTGAAGGATAGAGTGCAATACTAAACTAATTTTTCTAAAGTGTAGGTTTCACTTGCCTAATAAACCCTAGTGGCTCCCTATTGCCTCCAGGATCAAATAAAAACAATGTTATTATTTAAGGCCCTTTACAATCTGCTCTCTTCCTATCCAGTCTTCTTAAGAGTTGATTTCCTTTTATGTGCTCTGTGATCCATAACATTGATCTTCTTGCTATTCCTTGCACGTGACACTTCATCTCTAGATTCTATGAAATTTTACTGGTTGTCTCCCAGGCCTAGAATGTGCTCCTTCTTCATATCCATCTTATTTCCTATACCTTACTCCAACCCCTGATTTCCTTAAAAATTCAACTCAAATTCCACTTTGTACTCAAGGAAGGCCTTTATAAGTTCCTTGACTGGTAAAGACTTTCTTCTTGGATTATCTCTAGGTCATCCATGTGTGTGTGTATGTGTGTGTATGTGTGTGTGTGTGTGTGTGTGTGTGTGTGTGTATCTTATTTGTATATTGTTGTTTTCATATTGTCTTTCCATTAGATTGTGAGCTCCTTGAGGAGCTTTACTTTTCTTTGTATTACCAACATTTAGCACAGTGCCTAGCATGTGTAGTTCAGTAGTTTTTCAATCATGTCTAGTTCTTCATGACCCCATTTTTGGATTTTTCTTTTTTAAGACATGGGCTTGCCATTTCCATCTCAAGCTTATTTTGCATATAAGGATTTGAGCCAAATGTGATTAAGTGTTGTGCCCAAGCATAGCTGGCTCATGTCTGAAGCTAGATTTTAAACTTAGGAAGCTTAGGCTTTTTGACTTCAAGCCCAGCACTCTATCCACTAAGATATAGCTAGTGAAAAAGCATGGAATGAGGTGATGCGTGTTATGTTTGAGGAACAGTAAGAAGGCTACTAATAAAGAAAACAAGTCATAAAGTGATGTTAAGGAACCTATGCTTGCTCCTAGTGATCACCATTTCTTTTCTAATTGCTCTTGTAATATACTGCTATTACAGTCAGGTTGATGAGTTGGAAAGGACTACAATCAAGGTTAGGGTCAAAACCAGAAAGTTGCAAAGTGTGTATGTGGTGTGTGTGTATGTGTGTATGTGAGTGTGTGTGTGTGTGTGTGTGTGTGTGTGTGTGTGTGTGCATGTGTGTGTTTGGTGTGTTGTTGGGAATTTACAGATTGCAAGAATTCAATTCTGGATAGTAGAAAAGAATTTGAAGAGAGTAGGTTGATTTGTTATGCAGTCAAAAGTGACGGGACAAGACTAAATTCAAGTCTGATCATGTGCATGCCAGCTTTAGCTAGATTTTCCTAGATTTTCCTAAAACTTCTGTCATCTAGAGATTTCTCTGTGCCAGTATTATTTTCATTTACTTCCATGGAATCTATGGTACAGATTTATTGCTTTCATTCAGACAACTTGACTCCTGGAAAACTGCCACGGGGATGGAATTTGAGTGTTCCTTGGAGATTCAGAGGTATTGTGGAGTTTTTTGCATTTCAGTATATGTGGAAGGGAATGGGATGAGGTCAGCAAAAGGAGTAAAAGGATGACAGGAAATTAAGTTTCTATTCAATGAATGATTCTGTTAGTATTGTATTTGGTAGTAGGTGGATCACTGACCATGGTACTGAACCAGCTGAGTTCCTTGGACTTTGATGCAAATACCCTGCAGTGTGTTTTCTCTATTCATGAGTTTCCCATTTCCTCCTTGAATTATATACAAAACCCAGCGAAGTTTCTTACTCATTTTCATCATCATTAATCTTAGTTCTATCTAATTATACTTAGGAATATTCTTCCTAATGGCTGTGTCATAACCTACCAAAACAGAGGGCTAACATGCTGATGATTAGGTCAAGAACTAGAATGAAGGATAGGTGATACTGGCTTAGGGAAGACAATAAGGATCTGAATCAGTATCCAGGCAAATTTCTTGAAATCTAGTTGACATGAGGGTTTTATAAGAGTGATAAAATCCAAGGAGTAGAAAAGAAAGTATTTCAGAAGTAGAGCATTTCAAGCCAAGAGGTTAGTCCTGGATCAGGAGATGAAGTATAGTGATTATAGACTGATCAATTATCTAACTTTTCAGCTCTTCAGCCTTTTCTGTTGGTTGTATATTCTCTAATCTCACTCTGAAATAATGGGTGGAAATGATCATAACCTGAGTATGCCTTACATTCTACTTATTTATGCCATTAAAGCTATGACCTGACAAGTATCATTTCATGATTCCTTCTTGGACTTAAAGGATGAATTTCATAGCATTGGAAAAATCTGTAGCAATTCCAGAGCAAGTAGTTTATATGTTATCATCCATGTCTTTCTGTTAGGCCTATGACCCTTTTAGCTTGTTTTTCATCCTTCATTTTCAAAGAGAATCAAGACATCACCATGTCTTGACTTGGTCTTGAATTGTTAAAAAAATGTGTACTATATAATTCTTTGATGATATTAAAGTGCAAAATAAATGTTAGCTATTATATCATCTTCATCAACATTATTACATAATATTGTAAAGTTGTTTTTAGTCCTTCATTTTCAGAGGACCAGTGATGTCACATGTAGTGATGTTTTGACTTGCAAGTGAATTGGATTTAAGTGTGGCAGAGTTGCAGTAAGTTATCAGCCTCACTCTCCCTTCCAGAGATATTAAAGTCCAATGGCAAGACAATTGTCAGGATGACTGGTGATGGCCCAGGAATCAGTGGATAACTTTGGCATCATCAATGTCTAACAAAGCTCTAAACATTCTACAGAATCTGCTTCAACTGACTTTATGGCCATTGGAACAAATTGTTCTCATCCATCTATTCCACTAGAAGTTTTCACACACTTGGGGTAGACATTTTCTTAATTCAATGACAGTTTTGAGGCCTATTGCTTTACCTCTAACCTGGCTTAACTCATCTGCTAAGTTGGTTTTCTTCCTCTTTCTTCTCCTCCCTCCCTCCCTCCCTCCCTCCCTCCCTCCCTCCCTCCCTCCCTCCCTCCCTCCCTTCCTTCCTTCCTTCCTTCCTTCCTTCCTTCCTTCCTTCCTTCCTTCCTTCCTTCCTTCCTTCCTTCCTTCCTTCCTTCCTTCCTTCCTTCCTTCCTTCAATTTTTCTTTTTTTTCCCCAATAGTATGATTACAATGCATGGTATGAATTGGAACCACAGTTGGGGGTTGGGCAACTGGTGGACGCCAAAAGTAGATAAGCAGCCCTGGAAAGCACTTGGCAAGCTCTCATATCAGAGGTTCTAGGCCTCCCAAAACACCCCATGCATTCTGTCAATTCACTAGGTACTCAAAGCTGTTCCTTTGTGTTCATACTTTAAGGAGGTTCTAAAAGGTATTCCTTTAAAATTATTAATGAATTTTGTTATATCTTTCATTGACACCTGCATCCAATTAAATAGCTGTACAGGAACCAAAGACAGAACAGGTAAAATTGTGATCAAGAACAACACAAACTAAGAAAAAAACCCAAAATTAGCCTCAAACACTTAGGCCAAAAAACTTCAAATATAGTTATAATATGTGTCTATTCATTATGTTTTGGATTGGACTGGTGATTTCATTGATATAAGGAATTTTCAATGAGGGAATTTCCTCTAGCAATAGAAATTGACATCTATTATGTAAATTATAGTTATAGCAAGTTGCCAATAGCAGTAGTTTCCAAACTTTTTATTCCACATTAATATTATTCTTGTTTTTCCCAAATTGCAGATGAGAAAATGGAGACTGACAATAAAAAGAGGACAGGAGAGGAAACTAAATGACATGGTCACAGGTTTGAAGAATCAGAAGACTTGAACCTAGGCCTTCTTCAAGTCAGCTATCATTTATTAAATGCTTACTATGTGCTAGACTATCCTATGTGCCAAGGATATGCCTTCCAAAAGAAAAAAAAGAAAAAATAATCCCTGTCCTCAAAGAATTAAAATCCAAGACTCTATCCCTGGACTACATTATTTTTATAAAGGAGTATTTATATGTGGGGTATTCAGGGGGGACTAGAACCTCTGGTAAGAAATTTTGTCAAACTCTTTGCAGGGCTACTCATCCATCTTTGCTGTCCATCTATCACTGAACTCTCAGCTGTGGCTCTAAGAAGCTGTAGGATGAGCAGCAGTCATACCCTGATAAAACTTCCCTCAGTGAAATGAGTAGATTGGAACAATTTGTTCCAATGGCCATGAAGATGGATGAAGCAGACATCATGGGTGTTTAGAGCTTGATTAGACATATTGGGATGCACTGTATCCCAAGACTGCCTTTTGCCTTATAGATAAATATGCATGCTCTAACTACCTATTCATATCTTATATAAGATTTTATTCTAGTAGCTCAGTTCTTTTAGTTACTTCTGAGGCCCACAAGCATCATAATTCTAGATTATTATTGATTTATAAAAGAAAAAGTCCTGGTACTGCCAGGATCCTGGATTGCTAGTCTGTAATTATATTATGTTATATAATTGTTCTGTTGCAAGAATATTTATCCAATTCCATCACACTTGATTATTTCCTTCTATTGCCTTATAAATTGGATAAAGCTATTATCAGTATTCACTCAGCCTTGGAAAATAGCCTGGGTTTTGCAGACCCTCACATCATATTTAAAAGAGAACTTAAGAGAATCTAAAAAGAGGAGGCTTCATGGCATTCCTTGATTCCCTTTATAACATTGTTCCCCTTGTGACCAAATTACCCCCAGGCACGAGTACCTAAGAATAATAATGAATGAAAATACACAAAACGGGAGCAACAATGATTGACATATATTAGAATCAACAAAGCATCAACTGAAAATGCCTGGGGGTCCAACAGCAAAAGTTTCTGCTTATTCCTAGTGAGCAAAGAGTCCCACCAATCAGAAGCTTCAGTAAAAAGGGCTCAATTTTAGAATGAATTGAGCAATTTCTGCCTACTCAAACTCCTTTATAGGTTTAGAGTACTTTAAAGATTTCAAAATGCCTTACACATCTCATGTTTGATCTTCCAAATCATTCATTCTTGGGTCTTCACCATTATGTTTCAGCTGCTTCTCCCATTGGTGAGTTCTGCCCAAAATCTCCATCCCTCATTCTGTAGATTACCCCACCAAACTCCAGCATACCTCCTCAGTCCTCTTTTCTTAATGTCTAGTCCACCCATTAGAATGTAAACTTGAGGGCACAGATTTTTTTTCTTCTTCTTGTATTTGCAGCCATAGTAAATGGTTGATAAATGCATTTTGGTATGATCTGGGGCAACTAGGTGGTATAATGGATAGAACAATGGACTTGGTATCATGAAGACCTGAGTTTAAATCCAGGCTTAAACACTTACTTCTTCTGTGATACAAGGCAAGCCATTTAAACTTGTTTGTCTCGGTTTTTTCATCTGTCAGATGACCTGGAAAAGGAAAGGGCAAACCAATCCAGTATCTCTGCCAATAAAACCCCAAATGAGGTAACAAAAAATTATACACAACTTACCAGCAACAAGTGTATGTTTCTTCCTCTCTCCTTTCATTTTTTTTTTCCTTCATTATTCTCTTCCCCCAATTTGTTGAGACTTTCTCTATTCAGAGTACCATTATCCTTACTGACCATCCTATTAGGAAGATGAAGATTTTACACCTAAGGAAATTAGGCATTGGGAATGTTTAAGTGAACTGACTTGTCAAGAAAGCCACAATTAATAAATGGCAGCATTTCAATGGAACAAGAAAGTGTGCTAGATTTGGAATCAGAAAATCTGGGTTCTAATACTTGCTTTGTGGTTTACTTATCTATGAGTATGTGGATGGAATAGTTTCTATGTGTCTCATTTTATAAGTGAGTTTATATTTTAACTTCAAAGTAACATAGAGGAGCTATTACCACATTTTACAGTTGAAGAAACTGAGACAAACAGAAGCTAAATGACTTGAACTCAAGTCTTTTAATTCCAGGTAAAGCACTATATCCACTATACCACTTTGCTGTCTCTAAAAAACAGTTTCCTAATGGAGCACAGCATACATCTGCTGATCATTGTGTAAACTATAGCCATAAAGGCAAGACTTGTAAAGGAAACAATGCCTGTGCCTGTGGAGCTGTGATCCCATTCATGTGCATTTGCCTTTCTATGATGTATATCAGCCCATCCCTGCCTGCCTATATTGGTAACTGTCTATCACCTCCCATGAATCTACCACATTGGCCCCCATCCAAGAAAATGGTCGCTTTCCTTGAGTTCTTTTGATGTTTTATAGATATTAATGGAGTGTGTGGGTTATCCATTAGTTATCCTTCCTTTTTTGCTAACTGAAGAGTCCATCTTTTTTTTCCCTCTTTAGTTATATATTTCTCTGGTGACATTCTTTACATTATGTTTTCTCCAGCTTATTCTTTATTTATATTTCATTGTAATCTGCTCAGACACTTTTCTGTTGCTCTTTGGATTATCCTCAAGCACATCTACTTTCAGAGACGAATCCAGCCAAGAATATAGGGACTCATAATGGGTATAGTGGCCTTTTAGTGATCATTTCTTGTAGAGAGCTGAAACTCTGGAGAAGTACACTTGAAACAAGGATCCTTTCAACAAGGTGTTAACTCAGTGGAATTGATGAAATAATGGTTCTCTAATATGCATATACTTAGTATGGTGATGTAATGGCTCTCTAAAGTCATACGTAATCAGTATGCTGTAATGATGTAATTACAATAAGGTATATAAGGGCTAAGAAGGACTGGAAGAGAGACAATCTATCTTTGATTAGCCTCCTGGTGGCTCTCATGCCTCCTGCACTAAAATCAAGACTGAGCCAGAATAAAGAATCTAGACTCTATTCTTGACCATTCTTGTAGTGTCTATCCTGCTGAGACCAAGGCCTGTCCGAAGGACCTCTGGAAAGCTAGCCTGAACATTACAATTTCTTTGGCCATATCATTCATGAATCTGATAGAAAATTCAATGACAAAAACCAAGAAAGCATAATCTAAGTTTTAAAAGGCTTTATTGTCTGCTTTAGTAAAAAAAAAAAAAAAAACTATTTTATTCCATAAATGAGCCAATAAACTTTTTCAGGATGTCACTAACATTTCATTAATAATATTAATAGCTTCTAAATATATAGCAGTTCTTTAAGTTTTCTTTGTTTCTTTTATCATTTCTCTTTATAACATTTATCTTGCTTTATAATGAAAGTTTACTTATTGCTTTAAATTGTGGATCATAGTTATTTCTCTATCTTTGTACTATTTCTTTTTCCTTAAGAACATTGTATTGTATTTCTCCCATCCCTACCCCAACTTGTACCACACTTTCCCCCATTCCTATTATAGGTCTTTGGTTACTGCATATTTCTCATATGTTTTAGTAGATGTTAACTGTATGGTCTGTGAAGACACCAGTGCATTCTATTCTGCCCCTCTTCCAGTGTTTTCCAACATAAGCTTATTTGAAAGCAATTACTCAAGCAATACTACAAGGGTTTTGACAAACATGTGAATACTTCAAGGCTACCAATCTTTTATGACAGGAAGAGACAGGTAGAGAACAAAAGACCTTGCAGTATTAGATTTCATTCTTCCTTCTTTTAAGCTTAATTTATCAAAGAGCTAACCTGACAGGGCCAGAGTTACTTCAGCCAAAGCAGGGCACATAAAACAAAAGGAGTTCATCTTTTTTTTCCCTATAGTTATTTGACATCAGAAGGACTTGTGTTGTAATCAGTCCTGACTAATAGGAATTTTCTTTAAAGTGGGAATCTTGCTATATATTTTGGTGCATGTCTGTAATGCTTGCTGTATGAGATCCTGAGTCTGATGAATTCTGAGTTTGGGAGTTCCGAGCTGCAGTGAACTTAAAGTAAATCAAGTATCTGGCACTGGTGTGGCAAATTGCTGGGGGCCACCATGCTAACTGAGTGGGGATAAACCAGCCCAAAGGGGAAATGATCAGCAGATGGATTGTGCCTCTGAGTAGCTATTATGGGCTAGGAGAGATAGGGGGAGAGAGAGAGAGAGAGAGAGAGAGAGAGAGAGAGAGAGAGAGAGAGAGAGAGAGAGAGAGAGAGAGAGAGAGAGAGAGAGAGAGACTGAGAAACACAGAGAAAGAGATATAGAAAGAAAGAGGCAGAAGCAGAAAGACAGAGACAGGGAGAGAGAGAGAGAAAGACAGAAGAAGCAAGACACACAGAGAGATGAAGAGAGACAGAAAGAGGAGATAGAGAGACATATATACAGATAGAGAGATACACAAACAAAAACAGAGAGAGACAGAAAGAAACAGATGGATAGACAGAGTCAGAGTCAGGAAGAGATGGAAAGCTGAGGTAGAGATAAAGAGATAGCAAAAGAGAAGATTGAAGAATCTTCTGGGTATCTTTAGTATTTCTATTAATTCTGTTATATGTTTGAGTAGATTATTGGTTAGTAGATCTTCCCTCTTATAGGCATTTGGCCTTAGGCACATGAAATAGAATTAGTGATTAGGTGATCATATGTCTGTGCCCTGATGCAAGTTCAGAACTTGCCCCATTACACTTCCTTTATTTTTCTGAATATCAATTTTTGTTGGTAATTTTGCACTACTTTTCTTTTTTTTTTAAAGAAAAGAATTTCTTGTTCTCTTACCCTTAACAATTCTTATATTCAGCAGCAAATGTTCCTCCTAGTTAGTGATTTTGTAGTAAATCAGTGTCAATACTATGAAAGGAAAAAGGAAAGAGCTCACATACAAAATATACTAAAATGAGATTTGTTGAAGGATTTTATTTATAGCTAACTGAGGCCTCAAAAATGCTGCAGACAGAAGATGAAGCAAATTACCAAATATGTGTGTATGTATGTTTTAGAAGAATGACTGGTGGGAAAGGAAGGTTATAGTTGTTGCAAAGATGGCTTCCTAGCTTTTCCTCTTTGTTTAATTAAGGTCTAATCTCTGATATGTATTATTTGTAATTGGTTAGGAAATAAAATGAAATCTATCACCTCTCCTCCCAGGTAAATATTTTGGGATCTTTAAGTATTTTATTTGGCCACTAAGGTGAAAAGAGAGAAAGGAAAAGTAGTTTCTGTGGTTGACTTTGGATCTCTCATAGTGAAAAGGAGTTGCTTGTATGGCCTTGTCTAGATTCTGAGAAAATTTTCCAGGATGCAAAATTGATTTTTCACATAGGTAGTCATTATTTCATAAGAGACCTCATAGTAAAACAAAAAAAGAAAGATTTAATTGTTTGTTGATGGCCTGAATTTTTTAATTTAAATCTAAATTTTCTTGAGTTTATCTATTGACTCTAAGGCATATTATATGTGCAACAAGAAGGCATTAGCCTTCATTTATGGTTCTTTGCTCATCCTAGACAAAAGGAGTTTGTCTTGCACATAGGAAATGGATCAGCATCTTGATCCAATGACAGGAGCTAGAATAGATCATAACACAATTGGATCTTCTTGGGGGAATTGGCTAAATAAGAATTCTCTTATTCAGTCTCAACTTGTCTCTTTCTCATCTCTTTTATTCCAATCTCCTGTTCCAATTTGTGTTGTTTATATACAAAGTTATAGAGGCTATTCAAAACAAACTAATAAACACAAATTACTGCAAATTGTCTGTGAATTGGATAGGAATAATGTATGGATAGCTATTTAGGACATTTGCCTGGAAAATACATCCTAATACAGCAAAAACAAGTGTCTTAAAAAGTGAAATAAAGTCAGCAAATCAAAAATATTTATTAAGCCTTTACTTCATGCTAGGTCTTGTGCTAAGAATATAAATATGAAGGCAAGGAAATTCTTGCCCTCAAAGAGCTTAATGAGAACAAAACATGAAAATGAGAACTCTTGCAGAAAGACTTCTGGAAGAAAGTAGGTCTTGAGATGAGACTTAGAAAAATACAGGAATAATTTGGAAATAGAGAAGAAGAAAGTTCTAGGCATGAGGAGAGCCAGTGAAAATGCCTAGAGTCATAGAGAGAAAATACCTTCTTTTGGACACAGTAAGAAGGAAGCTAGTCAATACGTGAAATAGAATAAAGTTTAAGAAACTGGAAAAGTAAGAAGGATTCAGGATATGAAGGTCTTTAAAAAAAACAGAACATATTATAGATGACCCTGACAGTAATAGGGAAGCCATTGGAAGTTATTATATAGGAATTGATATGGAAAAAACTTTATTTTAGGAAAATCATTTATTAGTTAAATGGAGGATGAACTAAGAGCCTTGCATCATGGAGAGAACCAGAAGTCTGTTGCAAAATTCCAGAAATGATGTGATGAGTATCTGCTCTAATGTGGTGTCAGTATCAGAAGAGAGAAGAAAGCATATGCAAAAGATGTTGTGATATATTATTTGACAAAATATCTGGTCGCTCTAATGCAGATCTAAGAGCAGAAGATCCTCTGGAAGTTACCAGATCCACTAGTAATCTGATGTCTTTCTCTTAGTTACTGCATTTTAAAATGCATATATCTTTCAGCAAAGTACCAAGGTGTACTATATACTATCTCTGCAATAGGAAGGGATGATCGAATGCTCAATGTTGGGGAAAATGGGTATTTAAGTGAATGACTTACTAAGTTACTTCAGTAATGCTACAGTTTTAAATACCATTAGCAACTCAAATAGGCTTACTGAATGTCTGTCTCTGCACAGCATGATGGTGTAGAAAAAGCAGTGGCTCAGAAATAAGGAGACCTACTTGATAACACCTTCAACTCCTTAAAGGAATGGCTCAAGTGGTAGTTCAAACTAAGAAATAACTACTGGATAAATTTGTGTTAAGGGAGAATAACATAAGCAATGAATAATAAAATCGAACACCCTTCTAAAAATAATCTTGGAATACAGGCCTTATGGGCCATACTACAAGGTTGTTATATTTTTCCTGAGCTTAAAGGATATTGTGAGACAAGTTATTATAACCAAATCCATTTAATTCTGGACCACATTATCATGAAATTTCAAAACATTTATAATTTATGCAATAGCTAGATGTTCTTAGGACACCTAGAGAATTTTAGAAAATTTTCCTCTTTGATGACTTCTAATGTAGATATTTGCTTCTCATATCTGCCTCCCCCAAATCTCTTCCTCACCCTGGAGGCCTTTCCTTTGACAGCATTGTTGGAAACACCACTTGTGTTCCCAATATCTTTAATCCCTTAGTCATGCTTTCTAGAATCTTCCAAGTAGAATATTTTTACATGTAAATGACCAGAAGCAAGTAGTCATTATTGTGTTTGGCTAATATGAGATAATGCTTGTGTTTTGTGTATTATAATTTAAATAAGATAGTAAACTCTATTTTCTTTATTTAGAATATTAAAATATTATTTTTACTTTTTTCATTTTTTTCCCTTTTGTTCTGTTTCTTCTTTTATAGCAACTAATATGGAAAATATTTTACATAACTGCATACATACATACATACATACATATATATGTATATAAACACATTGAATCGCTTATTGTCTTAGGGAGATTGGAAAGAAGAAAATTGGAAACTCAAAATTTTATAGAAAATGAATGTTAAAAATTATCTTTATGTGTGATTGGAACATATAAA
The DNA here is from genome assembly GCF_048593235.1 of Sminthopsis crassicaudata. Lineage (NCBI taxonomy): Eukaryota > Metazoa > Chordata > Mammalia > Dasyuromorphia > Dasyuridae > Sminthopsis > Sminthopsis crassicaudata. The sequence goes on from NC_133620.1 coordinate 135,800,957, forward strand.
ATACTATTAAAAGAAAATGAAAGAAAAATTATGAAAAATAAACTTTCAAAGAAGAGACATGAGAAAACACTTTAAAAATCACTCTTCACCTTTACTTCTTGACAGAGAGGCAGGTAACCTTGAGGGGTGTGTGTGTGTGTATAAGTGGAATATTTTATATATTATTGTTTTTATGTATTCATTTATTTTGCTGACTTCCTCCCTCTTTCTTTCTTTCTTTCTTTCTTTCTTTCTTTCTTTCTTTCTTTCTTTCTTTCTTTCTTTCTTTCTTTCTTTCTTTCTTTCTTTCTTTCTTTCTTTCTTTCTTTCTTTCTTTCTTTCTTTCTTTCTTTCTTTCTTTCTTTCTTTCTTTCTTTCTTTCTTTCTTTCTTTCTTTCTTTCTTTCTTTCTTTCTTTCTTTCTTTCTTTCTTTCTTCCTTCCTTCCTTTCTTCCTTCCTTCCTTTCTTCCTTCCTTTCTTTCTTCCTTCCTTTCTTTCTTCCTTCCTTTCTTTCTTCCTTCCTTTCTTTCTTCCTTCCTTTCTTTCTTTCTTCCTCCCTTCATCCCTCCCTCCATCCCTCCCTCCCTCCCTCCCTTCCTTCCTTCCTTCCTCCCTCCCTCCCTCTCTCCCTCCCTCTCTCCCTCTCTCCCTCCCTCTCTCCCTTCCTTCCTTCCTTCCTTCCTTCCTTCCTTCCTTCCTTCCTTCCTTCCTTCCTTCCTTCCTTCCTTCCTTCCTTCCTTCCTTCCTTCCTTCCTTCCTTCATATGTCTTTCAGCAAAGTACCAAGGTGTACTATATACTGTCTCTGCAATAAGAAGGGATGATGGGGCAGCTAGGTGGCACAGTGGATAGAGCACCAGCCCTGAACTCAAGAGGACCCGAGTTCAAATCTGATCTCAGACACTTAACACTTCCTAGCTGTGTGACCCTGGGCAAGTCACTTAACCCCAGCCTCAGAAAATAAATAAGTAAATAAATAAGCAAATAGATAAATGAATGAATAAATGAATAAATTAATTAATAAAAAAAAATAAATTGTTTAAAAAAAAATAAGAAGGGATGATCGAATGCTCAATGTTGGGGAAAATGGGTATTATATAAAAATAAAAGATCAATAAAACTGATATAAAAAAAGAGTTAAGGGTGAAGAAAATAGGTCCTGATAAAAACAGGTTCAGGAAGAAATGAATTGGAGGGAACTATTGAGAGAAATTGTAATAAGAGTGAGGAATTTAATAGGAAAAGTATAGTAACATTGAGAAATGGTAAAATCTAGTGAGAATTGAGTTTAGCCTTGTTTGAAGATTGCTGAAGTGCAATGGAAATAAAAAATAATTTTAAGGATTTAATTACTTGTGGAAAAGTCACTGAGAGATGTATATAGTGGTATGTTGGTAAATGTTTAACAACTAACTCTCTGGGGAAAATGTAGTCATGGCACACTTTTAAATTAGAAAAATCAATAAAACCATAACCTAAACTGTGATTTTGACTGTTTACTGATTTCCAAGGATAAAGGCTCTCACTGAAAATTTAACTATCAGATGATTGGAGATGGATCCAACATTTTATTGAATGCTGAAATTGCTAAGAATGGAGATTAGGTTGATGCTAAAATTAAGAAAAAAGATATGCTATTTCAAAGATAGTCAAGGGGTAGGGTGTTATGACTTGTTGATGTGCATTTCAAAACATTTTTTGCAAACATTTTTTAAAGAGTAATTTTTCCCCAGTTATATGTCAAGACAATTTTTTAGCATTCGTTTAAACAAGATTTTGAGTTCCAGTTTTGTCCCTCTCTTCTTCCTCTCCCTCTTCTGAAAATGATAGGCAATTTGGTAAAGGTTATGCATGTGTTATCATATAGAGAATATTTCCATATTAATCACAGTTGTGAAAGAAAAAACAAATCTAAAAGGGAAAAACAACCATGACCAAGAATAAAGTAAATGGAAAAATATTCTTTGATCTGTATTCAGAGCCCATTGATTCTTTATCTGGATGTTGATATTATTTTTTTTCATGAGCTCTTTGTACTTGGCTTGGATTATAGTATTGCTAAGAAGAACTGAGTCATTAATAGTTTATCATCATACAATGTTACTGATACTGTGTATGATGTTTTTCCTGGTTCTGCTCATTTTACTTTGCATCAATTCATAAAAGTCCATGTTTTTCTGAAATCTGTTTGTTCATCATTTCTTATTACATAATAGTATTCCATTATATTCATACACCATGACTTGTTCAACCATTCCCCAAATGATGGGCATCCCCTCAATTTCCAATTCTTTGCTTCCATAAAAAGAGCAACTATAAATATTTTTGCACATATAGATCCTTTCCCCCTCTTTGGGATACAGAACTAATAGTGGTATTGTGGATCAAAGGATATGCATAGTTTGGTTCGTCTTTGGATGTAGTTTCAAATTATTCTACAGAATGGTTGGATTGATTCACAGCTCCACCAAAATGCATTAGTGTCCCACTTTTCTCACATTCTCTCCAATATTTATCATTTTTTTGTCATATTAGTCAATCTGATAGATGTGAGGTAGTACCTCAGAGTTGTTTTAATTTGCATTTCTGTAATCAACAGTAATTTAGAGCACTTCTTTATATGCCTATAGATTACTTTGATTTCTTCATCTGAAAACTGCCTATTGCTTTGACCATTTGCCAATTGGGGAATAGCTTACATTCTTATTAATTTGACTTAATTCTTTATATATTTGAGAAATGAGACCTCTTTCAGAGACATTTGCTGTAAAGACTATTTCCCAGATTTCTGCTTTCTTTCTAATTTTGGTTGCATTGGTTTCATCTAAGCTTTTAAATTTTTAAAATAATCAAAATTGTGCAGTTTACATTTCATAATGATCACTCTCTCTCTATTTGGCAATGGTAGACTATTTCTTGCTCTTCTAATTTACTTATGGCTTTATGTTTAAATCATGCATCCATTTTGACCTTATCTTTGTATATGGGATGAGATGTTTTTCTATACCTAGTTTGTATCCTATTATTTTCCAGTTTTCCCAGCAGTTTTATCCATATAGTGAAGTCTTCTTCTACAAGTGAGGGTCTTTAGATTATACCAACACTAACTAGGTTTTATGGTCATTGACTTATATATTGTGTGCCTAATCTATTTCACTGATATACCACTCTGTTTCTTAGCTATTATCAAATAATTCTAATGATTACTGCTTTATAATATAATTTGAGATCTGATTTTGTTAGGTTACCTTCCTTTGTATTTTTTTCATTAATTCACTTGATATTCTTGACCTTCCATATAAATTTTATAATTATTCTTTTTCTATCTCTATCAACTAATTTTGGTAGTTTAATTGGTATGGCACCAAATAAGTAAATTAGTTTACGCAGAATTGTCATTTTTTTCATAATGAGCAATTGATATTTTCCGAATTGTTTAGATCAAACTTCATTTGTATGAAAAGTATTTGGTAATTGTGTTATATAGTTCCTGGGTTTGTCTTGGCAGGTAGATTTCCTAGTATTCTATATTGTTCACAGTTATTTTAAATGGAATTTCTCTTTCTATCTCTTTCTGCTGGGCTTTGTTGATTGATAATATAAAGAAATACTAATTACTTTGTTAAAGTTCTAAATTATTTTAAATATGTTTTTTAGTTTATTCTCTATGGTTCTCTAAATATACTATCATATCATCTGTAAAAAGTGACAATTTTATTTCCTCATTGCCTATCCCAATTCCTTTGATCTATTTTATTCTTTTATTGCTACAGCTAATATTTCTAGTACTATATTGAATAATAATGGTGATAATAGGAAGCCTTGTTTTATACCTGATCTTATTGGGAAGGCTTGCAGCTTCTTCCCTTTAAAGAAAATTCTGGCTAATGGTTTTAGATAGATACTTTAATGATTTTAAGTAACACTCCCTTTGTTCTTATGCTCTCTAGTGTTTTCAAAAAGAATGGGTAAAAGCTTTTTTAAAAAGTATTTATTGAGTTAATCATATGGTTTCTGTTAGTTTTCTTATTAATATAGTCAATAAAATGATATTTTTCCTAATATTGAACCAACTTTGCTTCTCTGTTATAAATCTCACTAGGTCATACTGTACAACCCTTATGATATATTGTTGTAGTTGCTTTGCCACTATTTTGTTCAAAATTGTGGTATCAATATTCATTAGGAAAAATCATCAATAATTTCTTTCTGATTTGGCCCATTTTGGTTTAAATAACAGCACTACATCTGTATCACAAAAGCAGTTTGGTAGGACTCTGTCATCACCTAGTTTTCCAAGTAGTTTATATAATATTGAAATGAATTCTTCTTTAAATGCTTGGTAGAATTCACTTGTAAAGCCATCTGGCCATGGGGATTTTTTTCTCAGGGATTTCATTGATTATTCAATTTCTTTTTCTAAGATGGGGTTTTTTAGGCATTCTATTTCCTGATCTGTCAATCTTGGTGATTTACATTTTCATAAATATTCATAGATTTTGTTCAGATTATCAGATTTATTGGATATAATTAGCAAAATATTTCCTAATGATTCTTCCTTAGGTGATCTCACACTTTTTATTTTTGATATTGGATATTTCATTTTTTCTTCTTTTAAATTAAATTAACCAGTAACTTATCTTATTGTTTCCTCCCTTCTTTCCATAAAACCAGCTCTTAGATTTTTTTTTTTACACAATGCATACTATTTATTCTTGAATGGAAAGAAGGATGGATAAAACAATAGGTAACAATCTTGGTTGCAGCATTCTTATTGCAATTTCCCATATAAGATAAATAATGAAGATTTAAAATCATCACTATGACTGAAATAAAAAGCACTCTTCCTTCTTAAGCTAAGGAAAATAATATTTTTATGATTCTTTAAAAAATACACAGCACATCCATAAAATTCTTTCAACAGATATATAAAAATGTTAGTTTCATAACTATTGAGTGACAATTGATGTATATTTTAATTACTAAGTTTATTTCTTACATCACTAATTTTTTACTTTCAATCTTGTTAATCTCACCTTTGATTCTTCAGGATTTCTAGTTTGGTACTCAATTGGGAATTAAAACTTTTTTTTTTTTTATTATATACCCAGTCTATTTACCATTTGTGTTTGTATTGGATGTTTTATAACTTCTCTGCTGATCTACTGGCTGATCAACCAGGACAGAGTAGCCAACACTGCTGTAAATTCCTCCCCATAAATTCTCCAGCATGAAAGCCTACATCACCCTGGGACTGTGCACTGACTGCACTGGCGTGTGTGCTCAGCCTGTTTGTGCTTGGCTTCTCTCCCTCCATGCCCGATTGAAACAGATCTTTTCTGGAGATCTTCAAAATTATCATCTGCTGGTAATTTGTTACATTCCAATATTTGGGGGTTCTGCCAGTCCAGAACTAATTCAGAGGCTGGATTTGCTAGTTAGTCTGAGGGTTGTGAGAAGAGGTCAGAAAGAAACATGTGTCCTCTCCACCATCCTGGCTCCAGCCTCAAAATGTTAGCTTTAGCAATAAGAGAACAAAAAGAAATTAAAGCAATGAAAATATGTATTGAGGAAACCAAATTATCACTTCACAGATGGTATGATGGTATACTTAGAGAATCCTACAAAATCAACTAAAAAAATTACTAGAAACAATTAACAACTTTAGCAAAGTTTCAGGATACAAAATAAATCTATATAAATCATTGACATTTCTATATGTAACCAACAAAGTCCTGCAGCAAGATACACAAAGAGAAATCTCATTTAAAAATAACAGTAGATGATAAAAATATTCAGGAGTCTATATGCCATGCCAAAGTCAGAAACTATATAAACACAATTACAAAACACTTTCTACATGAATAAAGTCAGATCTAAACAATTGGAATATCAAGTGTTCATGGGTAGACTGAGCTAATGTAATAAAAATGACAACTGAACCTAAATTAATCTACTTATTAAGTGCCATACCAATCAAACTCCCAAGAAACTACCTTATAGAGCTAGAAAAAATAATAACAAAGTTCATTTGGAAGAACAAAAAGTCAAGAATTTCGAGGGTATTAATGGGAAAAATGCCTAGGTTACTGAGATGCTTTCTATTCTGGATTGTGGTGCCCTGTTACCTGAGTGAGATAGACCTTTCCCACCAACCTTCCAGGTTACTTGGACTAAAAGATTGTTTCACCCCATTTTTCTAGTCCTACTGCTTCCAGAATTCATTTTGGAGCACTATTTTATGGTTGCTTGGAAGTAAACATGGGATATGCTTGGAAGTTAATATGGGATAGTAGTTATTTACTGATTACTTTGGCCTTTTGGTATCCAGAAGAGAAAATCCAAATAATTTTTCTAAAGGGGAAAAAAGATTAATCTGCATTTCTAACAAGATATAAGGAAGGGAGGCAGGATGGAATAGTGAAAGTGTACTGGATTTAGGATCAGTATAATTTGTGTTTCAAATCCCAACTTTGCTACATACATATGGCAATTTGATTATCATTTTATTTCTCTGGGTATTATTATTATTATTTTCTTTTTTAAAAATAATAGCTTTTTATTTGAAAAATATATTCAAAGATACAACATTCACCCTTGCAAAACTTTGTGTTCCAAATTTTCTTTCCTCCTTTCCCTCCTCCCCTACTCATCAAGTAATCCAATTTATGTTAAAGATGTAGAATTCTTCTATACATATTTCTACATTTATCATGCTGCACAAGAAAAATCAGATCAAAAAGGGAAAAATGAGAAAGAAAACAAAAAGCAACTCAACAACTAAAAAAAATGAAAAAAAAAAACCTGTTTTGTGACAGCCCTCTTTCTGGATGCAGATTGCTCTCTCCATCATAGGTCTATAGGAATTTGCCTGAATTACTTTGTTGTTGAAGAGACCCAAATCCATCAGAATTGATCATTGCATAATCTTGTTGTTGTTGTGTACAGTGTTCTCTTGGTCCTACTCACTTCACTTAGCATTAATTCATACAAGTCTGTAATGTTCTCTCTAAAACGTAATGTTCTCTGTTGAGATTTTCTTGAGGTCTCTGGGAGCAGCCTTTGTTTCAGTTCAGTAATCACCACAAGTACAGACAAGTGTTAAAATCCAAATCCTTTATTATCTCTTTCAAAGTCCTATCTCCTTCACTCAGGGCTCGACTAGTTTTCTGGAGGCCTTCTGGAGTCTTGGTTTCAGTGGAGAAGCAAAGGAGGAGAGCCTGCCACCAAGGCAGTGTGACATGCAATTTCTCTATTTCTTAGTACCAAATGGTTTTGATTACCAGTGCTTCATAATATAATTTTAGGTCTGGTACAACTAGGCCACTTTTATTTACATTTTTCCATTGATTCCCTCGAAATTCTTGACTTTTTGTTCTTCCAAATGAACTTTGTTATTATTTTTTTCTAGTCTGTCAAGTAGTTTCTTGGGAGTTTGATTGGTATGGAATTGTCATTTTTATTACATTAGCTTGGTCTACCCATGAACACTTGATATTTCACTTATTTAGATCTGACTTTATTCATGTAGAAAGTGTTTTGTAATTGTGTTTATATAGATTCTGACTTTGGATTGGCAGGTAGATTCCTGAATATTTTATATCATCTACTGTTATTTTTAAATGGGATTTCTCTTTGTATATCTTGCTTTGGGACTTTGTTGGTTACATATAGAAATGTCAATGATTTATATAGATTTATTTTGTATCCTGCAACTTTGCTAAAGTTGTTAATTGTTTCTAGTAGTTTTTTTAGTTGATTTTGTAGGATTCTCTAAGTATACCATCATACCATTATCCAGTGAGTGGTTTGGATAACAATACATCTAAGAAAGAACCTTTCCAACTTGTACACCTAAGATCTTATGAAAGCTAATATTAGATTGTAAGCTCCTTGCATTTGAGGACAATGCCTCATCTCTCTGTTGTACTTCTATAGGCCCCTAGTCTAATGCTTTTTGTCTTGTGGAAATTCAATCAGTTGGTGTTGACTAATTAACTTCCAGGGTAATTTGGGGATTTTCTTTCTTTCTTTTTTTTTTTTTAGAGAAGTATGGCCAAAACTTATCATTGTTAGGTTAAATATTTAAATGCCTAGTGTGCTCTTAAAAAAATTGAGATCCTTCTGGAGGGGATTACCTTGTTCTGTATAGACAGTGTATTATATCAAAAGGCATACTCATTTATGTTGTATTTTTGATTTGCATTGTGTTGTCTCATAGTATAACAAATCCATGAAGGTAACTCCTTTCTTATATATACTAAGAGGCATCCAGGAACCTGTTCAAGGACACATAAATCCTTATGGGATTTAAACTCAGGTCAATTTTATCTCTAATCTAGAACTCTTTTTACTGCTCCAGGCTTCCTCTATCAGGAATAAACAGGAGAGTTTTCAGGCCTCTTTTGCTCACTACATGTACACATTTGTTTATTTTGAAATATGTGCTTTCCTTTCCTTTCTGAGCCCTCAATATTTTGGTAACAAGAAATGCACATGTAAAATATCTCTCTACAATCCCTTGGAGGAGAGAAAGTAAAGGGTTGTTTAAAGGGATTTACAAGGAAATATATAAGAGCAGTGATAATGTCAAGTAGAAGAGGTAAGTGTTTGACATAGGACTTTGATAGGAGAATGGAGTTCTTCTGGTAAAAAATTTAAATAATTAATGTAAATGAGAGGACAACAGAGAAAAGGCATTTTCTATGCTTCCCCTGCCATTTATATAAGTGCAACAATCATAAAATATAAAAATTGATAACTCAGGAAGACCTGAAGAATATGTTGTAATATAGGAAAGAAATGGTACAATTGTCCCCTTTCTTGAATAAATTTTTCTTTGGTCTTTAAAGGACTACCTTTTGTTCTTTTGTCTCATAGTAGTGGCAGAAGCAGAATATAGTGAAGCCAAATTTTCAAAACATAAAACTAGTCCTGAACATGGTTGCTTTACCTTTTGCTCTTACGGAATCCCTTTATTTTCAACTACCTTCTTTCTCCATGATTAGTTTCTTCCTAATTTTTTATCATTCATTCATGTACCATTTTTAGGTACTGTATTTACTGAATGCCTTCTTTGTTTTCATTAGGTAATTTCATTCTCTTCCTTTCATATATATCAGTACCTACAATTGCCTGTGTATTCCTCTTTCCAAAAGTAAAATAATATCTGTAATTTTGTTGCTGGTAAGAATATAGGAAAAAGATAACCAGTCTTACCCAGATCTTTTGACTAAATGAAATATTTGCAAGTGATTTACATGGACTACAAAGGGCATGAAATGAACTTTTTCTCCTTATTACAATAAATTGATTGGGTCAAAGAAGGACAGATATGGCAGAAGCATATTTAATCTAAATCTAAGGATTTCAAGGAATTAGTGCTATAGTATGTGATCTGTGCCCTCTGTTGCACATATCTATTGGTCTTCCTTCCTCTCTGCTGCCATTGATAGTGATCCATTGAATGGACATTTTTCCTGCTTGCAGAAAGATCTTCAGATCTTTTAGTTAGTTTTAGAGAATTTCAACTTTTTTGGAACCACACCAAGACAAGGTAGCAAAAGGCATGGAAGCTTCCATCTTGGTTGATCTGTTTTTGACTCCATCAACTGTCACTCTTTCAGTATAAAGGCATGCAACTCATTGTGGGAAGATTACTTAACAAGATTGAAAGGGATCATGAGGCACCCCAATATTTTGTCTATCATTCTGGACAGTAACAGATCTGTGCCCTCCTTGCACAAATTCCAGATTTACTCTTGTCCTGAAGCTTAATGATCTGAAACTTTCTTTTATATATCAGTTCATGTATGATCTCATTGTATGGTTGATTGTTCCGTCTCTGCAGATGACAACTTATCTGTCTTTTCTTTCCATTGATATTCTTATTTAATTCTTGCAAAGATCATTGAGTCATAAAAAATCATAAATTTATACTTGGAAGGGACCTGAAACTGGATCACACCCTCATTTTACAGATGAGAAACCTCACAAGCACAAGAGTATTTCAGGAGCTTGCCAAGGGTCATAGATCACAAGATTCAGAGGCAGAATTTAAGGCAACATATTCCTGACTCTAGGGCAATTAGGTGATACCTCAGATAGAATGCTGAACCTTGAATCAGGAAGATTACTCTTCCTGAGTTCAAAACTGCAGACACTTAATAGTCGTGTGACCTTGGGCAAGTCACTCAACCCTGTTTGCCTCAGTTTCCTCACATGTAAAATGAGGTAGAGAAGGAAACAGCAAACCAGTCCAGTATATTTGACAAGTATATATTGACAAAATCTCAATTGGGGTCATATAAAGTCTTACATGACTGAAACACAATTGAACAATAATAACATCAAATTTCTAACCCTCAACTCACTCTAGGAATATACTATATTTCCACTTTGATACATATGAAGGCTTTAAAAATGGAAAAAAAATTAACTGCAATGAAACATTTATTTTGTTTTACTAAACAAATAATAGCTCCCTGATTATTTGGAAGTTGCTTCCCTGGAGTCATGATTCAACTAATATCTATGTCTTAGGAGAAAAGCACAGGAAAGGAAAGTAAGAAGACAGGTACAATTAGAGTTTAAAGATGTTAGAAAAGAAGGGATAAGTGTCTAAAGCTGGAGTAGCATGTAACAATTTCTAGTTGAGGCAGTTAGGTAGCACAGTAGCATCCTGGACATGGAATTAGGAATACATAAATTCAAATCTAGCTTAGAAACACTAGTTGTATGATTCTGGACAAGTCACTTAAACTGTCTGTCTACAATTTTCTTAATGTGTATATAAGGATAATAATAGCACTGACTTCACAGGGTTGTTGTAAGAATAAAAAAGATAATATTTGTAAAGCTCTTAATACCTTGCCTAACACATAGAAGGCACTTAAAAATGTTTGTCCTTTGTGAACACAGTCCCATTTGTCTGTCCCTAGCTGTATTTAGGAAGTGTAAGGTTATAACCTAAAAAAAGTATTAGAAATTTGGTGGCACGAATTATTGCATTTATGTGAGAGAAATTCCCATTTATGTGGGAGATGTTTCATGAGAGATAAAAGTAAGAAGAACAAATCTGAATATGGGAGAGGGTTGAAATGAAAATTGGAAAGTTTTGCTGAAATCAAAAATCTGTTCAAGGATCTCAAGTTGAGATCCAAAAATCTTGGAGTGTATGAGTGTCAGATGGTGTTGGTGTGTGTATAAAATTGAAAGGTGGTAGAGAAGGAAATTTTTTTGTTTTTAAAATAGTTATTTTAATATATTTTGTTTATATAATTTGTTATTTAATTATACATTGCATATAATATAGATTTTAAATATTTATTTTATTTTTAATTTTTAGCATTTAAAAACTTTTTGAGTTCCAAATTCTGTCCCTCCCTTTCCCCACCTTGACAAGGCAAACAATTTGATATAAGTAATTCATGTCCAGTCAAACAAAACATACTTTCATCTTAGTCATGTAGTGAAAGAAAACACAGATCAAAAAACCCCCAGGAAAATAAAGTTAAAAAAGCATGCTTCAATCTGTATTCAGACCCCACCCATTCTTTCTCTTTATTTGGATAACATTTTTCATCATAAATTCTTTAGTATTGTCTTAGATCATTGTCTTGATCAGAGTAGCTAAGTCATTTACAGTTGATCATTGTACAATATTGCAATTTTGTGTATAATGTTCCTCTGCTTCTGTTTACTTCATATAAATTTATGTACATTTTTACAGGTTTTTTTTTCTGAAAGCATCCTGCTCATTATTTCTTATAACACAGTCATATTCAACAACTTGTTTAATTATTTATCAATTGATGAACAACCCTTCAATTTTCACCAAATTATGTCTTGAAATTTATTCTTGATATGTTTCATCTTACTATGCTTTCTACAATTTTTTTGGAATCTTTTTTTTTGTATTCTAAGTCAACAAACATTTATTAAGTGTCTATTGTGTGTAAGACACTGTGCTAAACACTAGGCTTAGAAAGAGGTAAAAGTTCCTGCTTTGCAGGAGGAGCTCACATGGAGACATGTAAACAGCTATGAAAACAAACATACAAAAAATCAGTCATATACAAGTGATTTGGGAATAATGAAAAAAGGGAAGGCACTAGAATTAAGGAGAATAGGGAAAGGTTTTCTATAGAAAATGGGACTTTAAGGGGAAATTGAAAGAAGGCAACAAAACTAGGAGGTAAGGAAAAGTAAGGAAAATATTCCAGGTATAAAGGTCAGCTAGTCAAAATACCTGAAGTCTAGAGATGGAGTTCAAGAAATGGGGAAGAGGTTAGTGTGACTAGATTACAGAGTGCATGGGGATTGAGGTGGAGAATATGATATTAGAAGACCATTAAGGTATATATGGGAACCACCTTTATTTAAAAATATGTATATGGGAGAAATAGATATTTCAGCTGTTCCTATACCATTAATAGGCAGGGAAGTGCTATATTATTATTCTTATTTTACAGGTAAAGAAACTGAGGCAGATAGTAATTAACTGATTTTCCCAGGGTCACATAGCTAATAAGTGTTTGAGGCAGAATATGAATTTAGATCTTCCGTATCTAGACCAAGCAGTCTGTTTGCCTTGTTTCCTCTATATATTCCTCTATACTATACCATGTCTCAGGGATTTTAGTGATCATCTATTTTAATGTTATTTATTTTATCTAAAAAGAAACAAAAGCCAATAAAGACTAAATCATTTGTCTAGATTTATTGATTAACTTAATGACAAAATCAGGGTCTCTTGAGGCAGAGATTATTATATCATTGCTGCTTATATGTAGAAATTGATATTAATATGATTTCATAACAGAGCAAAACATCCTTAATTTAGGTACCCTTAACAGAGAATTCATAAAATTATAATTTAAGGTGTTTCTTAAGAAAAGGTTTATGGAGTTAAATTAAATTTAAAATATATTTAGTGTTTACCTTCTATGATTCAGGGATAGATAATGCAGATTCTTCCTCTTCTCCAAAAAAAAAAAAAAAGCAATATCCCCTTAAAGAACTTTTATTTGGTATGGGGAGAGGAAAGGAGACATGACTTGTTCAGAGATAAGCTATTTATACAAAATAAATACGAAGTATTTGGGAATCTAATTATTAAAATGATTTGTCTTTTATAGTGACAGAATGTTTTTAGTAATTAATTTGTACATCCTGAAAAATCTATTAAATAAATATATTAAATGTGATGATTGGGTGGTAGATTTTTGAGTTCAAATCTGGCTTTAGATACCTATTAGCAGTATCCTAAGCAAGTCCTTTAATCTTCTTTGCCTAAGTTTCTTCATATGTAAAATGACCTAGAGAAGAAAATGGCAGACAATTATAGTATCTTTGTCAAGAAAACCCTACATAGAGCTAAAAATAACTGGATGACAAAACCCACCTTTCCAGTTTTATCATATTTACATTTTTTTTCCTTGGATTCTCCAGGAAAGCCAAGTTGACCTTCTTGGTATATTCCTTATGTGATATTCTATTTATCAATTTTATTCCTTTATGTAGGTTTTTCCCCATGTTTGGAGAATATTACTTTTATACTTCTATCTTTAGGAATCTCTAATTTCCTGCAAATATCAGCTTGTCCTTAAATGAGGTATTTCTAATCTAGCTGCTAGAGGCTGTCTCTACTCAAAATTACCTTGCATATATTTATAAATATTTATAAATAAGCAAGTTGTTTCCTTCCATAGAATGTAAATTCCTAAACTATATCATTATCTCTGGATTCGAAAGAATTTGGGTTTAAATCACACTTATAATCTTAACAAGTTTAAGACATTGGGCAAATGATTTAATATCCCATGGCTTTCTTTTTCTAATCTATAAAATGTTAAGGTTTAGGTGGTCTTGAGGTTCCTTCTATTTCTAGATCAATGATTGCATGATCCTACTTTGTGCCAAACACTGAACTACATTTAAGAGGTAAGAAGAAAAAAAAGAAAAAGAAATTAAGTAGTGTTATGTCTGGACTAGCTCTCTGGAGGACCTTGGTACCAGGCCAAGTCCTTGGTCTTAGAAGAAGTGTTGGGGTAAGACTTACTTGGATGGTCAAAATATGGAATCTGTTTATTCTAAATTTTCTCATTCTTATATACCATAATACCCTTATATAACCAAAGTAATACAGCACATGTGCTAACTATATACTGCACATTCAGAATCACATAAACAACAATGCTATTGTATGTAAATGACTCTTTGCCACTTGGTATCAGTCTGCCTCCCTTAGGGGAGATGGGGAGCTGAACCAGACATTGTCAGCAAGTTCCCTCTGGGCTAAAGGGTCTTATACCTCACCTAGAGTTCCTCCACTATCTGTGGTCCTCTACATCTCTCATTTTCTTTTGTTTTAATTGAAGCAACATACATCAGTGGTTAAATTTATCACCATGGGAGGAATCACATAAACAAGTAGTAATATCACACAAACAAGTAGTAATATAACAAACAATATGATTAAACAAGGTACTATAAAAGACTTCCATGAGAACCAGAAGGAAGATGTAGAAAATAACTATCAATTCACAACTGCAGATACACCTCCTTCAACAGCCAAGAGATAATCCAAAGCCAATCTATTGTCTATCACTTTATGTGTCAAGGAATTCATCGATTCCTGTAGACTTTGAAGTCTCATTAACAATTATTTTTATGATCATGATAACATTCATGAGTCAATTGCCATACACATAGGTTTAATAGCCATGTTCTTTCAGTGGTGGATGTAGTCAGAGATGGAACACCTGATGTTTCTTGGGTCTTCATTTTGAGGATCTTTTTTTTTCTCTGATGGGCAAGGTGGATATGGCTTATTGGCACCCATTTGATTCTTTCTCCCTCTGTAGAGATACAAACAAATCCTCTACCCCAAGCAGTTGGAATGTCCCTTCCATTCACCATTCTCTGGATCTCTCCACATTATTTAGTGATTATCAAAAGATATTGGAGCTGCTCCCACTGGATACTGCTCTTCTGTCAGTTTATGAAGCCTGTCTGACAGAGCCAGTGTATCTTCATCAAAAACTAAAAAATTAATAGTTTAAGAGTTAAATTTAGACATTCTCTAGGGTTACCTGTGGCTCCCCCTTTCTTTTGTCTTTGGAGGAGCATCTTGATATCTTTGTTTTTCCTTTCTACTATTGCCCATCCTTGAGGATTGAAGGGTATTCCAGTGGTGTGTAAAATCTGATACTGTACACAAAAGTGTGCAAAATGTTTAAAAGTACATGCAGGTCCATTATTGTTTTTATTGCTTTTGGCATGCCTATAACTGCAAAGGCCAGTGTAAGGAATTCACTGACCACTCGGGCCATCTCCTTTGCTGCTGGTATTGCAAAAGTAAATCCAGAAAAGGTGTTCACTACAACATGGATAAAAAACAGATGACCAAAATATTTATAATGGGTCAGATCCATTTGTCAAATTTCACTGGATCTCAAATCACAAAGGTTCTTCCCTAGAGGGAGCATAGGAGTGTGGAAAAGAAGGCAAGCTGTATAGGCTTTTACTATGCTCCTAGCTTTCTCTTTTATTATCCCAAACATAAAGCTCATGTAGTCTAATGATATTTAGAATGAGATTCTTGGACTGCCTTAAGTAGAGGAGTATTAGCTAACATGGTGAGTAGGTAATCTGCCTTCAAGTTTCCATAAAAAAATAGGACCTGAAAGTCCCGAATGAAAGTAGACATGCAAGAGGCAATACTTACCTGGATATTTTCTCACTTGCTTCTGAAGTTCCTTAAAAAGCTGATATATGTTAGAGACTACAAATTTTATTTGACCTGTGGCAATTCTTTGTACCACACCTACCAAATAAGTTCACTCAGATATTTACATCTCCTGGATAATAAGTAAGAGCTAGCATAATTGCATATAACTCCTTTTGCTGAGTAGGCTGAAAGGAAGTTCTGACTACTCTTTTTATAGCTAAGTCAGAAGAATGTATAGTACAAATGTTATGTTTGGATACATCTCTAAAGATGTTTTGTCCTTGAAGATGAACTTTAGAAATCTTTTTTTTTCAAAAATTCATGGCCAATTATGTAATAGCTGGGTTATATTTAAGGTGGACCTGTGTGTAAAATTTGGAGCTGTGAGCAACAAAATTTGCCACTCTTGGATAGTTTCACAGCATACATTAATTTGTGCATTGGTATAAAAGTTTTATATCTTGTCAGGTCTTATCCTAGACCTGGGATTACTTGCTTAATGGCCTTTAATAAGATTCTAGTCACAAGAACTGGGTAAGGAATAAGGCTTTGATCTAGTTGTGCATGGAGGGTTACCCACTCAATCACATTGTCACCTTGACGAAAGACTGATGTAGATACCTCTTTTGTAGAAAAAACTGGTATTTCCAAGGGTTTTTGAGTGAATCTTTCAACCACATTGGTTAAAGCCAGTTCAACCTCTTGGAGAGCCTCTTGGACTTCTTTTGTAAGTTGGCATGGTGAGTCTAAAGCAGTGTCTCCCTTTAAAATGTCATACAATGATTGTAATTGATAGATAGTTAAACCTAATACAGGACATGTCCAATGGATATCTCCTCTCAATTTCTGAAAGTCATTCAAGGTGTTCAACTTCTCTATTATTAAAAAAAAAGTTTTTGTACCTTAGGATATACTTCATATCCTAAAATTGAAAAGGAGCATGCCTTTGAATTTTTTTCCTGGGGCTATATACAATTGGTTGTTTCTTAGAGTTTCTATGGTCTTTTGTAGGTATGCTTCTAATATTTGCTCCTCAGGCACTCCCCAAGATATCATCCATGTAATGTAATAATATAACTTTTGGAAATGCTTTTCTTATTGGAGTAAGAGCAGCAGCCACATACATTTGACATATAGTACAGCTATTTTTCATTCCCTGTGGCAAAACTGTCCATTCATATTTTTTATAAGGCTCAGCTAAGTTAATGCTGAGCACTGAAATGGCAAATCTTTTCATATCATCCTTATCTAGAGGATAGAATAGAAACAATCCTTAATGTCTATAACCCAAAGAGATCATTCTCTAGGCAACTTGAGTAGGAAATGGAAGTCCAGGGTGAAAAGTTCTCATAGTTTCCATCTGATCATTTACTTTTCTCAAATCAATCAACATCCTCCATTTTCCAGATTTCTTTTTTTACAGCAAATACAGGGGAGTTCCAAGGATTTAGAGAAGATTGTTAACTGTCCTTGATCAAGTTGCTCCTGTACTATATATAGAGGGCTGAAACTCTGAAAAGGTATACATGAATCAGACAGTAGAGCATTTAAGGCTAATTACCTATTCAATGTGAGATAATTGTTCTATATACATATATTTAGATGAGATGGTCATGTGATGGCTCTTCTCACCATTGGCACTTGCTGCATGTGTGGTGGTGAGGTAATCATAGGCAAAGGGCTAATGGAGAGAGTCAGAGCTGCTCTGCCAAAGGACAAGGAGGAGAGAGATTTCAGACTTTGGACTCCAGAGTCCAGGATTCATCTTTGCAAGCAGCTTGCCTTCCTCCTTCACTTCTCCCCCTAAAGAGGAGGATTTTGATTGATCCTGACTCTGACTGATCCTGAGGCTCTCCAGAAAATTAGCCCGGACATTAAGGAGTTAGCGTGGACATTATAACTATATCTAATAAAGCCTGAATTTTTTCATTGGTTAAGGGCTACTCTTCCACCCACACCATTGTATTAATTTTCCATTGGATAAGGATAAGTATAAGTGAAGACAGGCCTTCATCAGCAGTCCTGCAGAACAAACCAAAGTGTTAAATTGTAATCCTAACTGTAAATACATCTGTAAAGCTGTAAAATATCTCAGTTTTTTTTTTCCTTACCTCCAGATATAGGAGGACAAAACTGTGCTGAAGGGGTTGATGGTGTTACCTCCCCTCCTGCTCCTCCTCCTCCCAAGAAAGCAGAGATGAGGGAATAGGATCAGGAAGCAGAGGATACCCCAAGGGCACATGTGTGGGCTTAAGGGGAAGTGAAGGTGGGCTGAAAAACAGAGGTTACACCCCTCAAACCTCCCAGGACAGTTATCTCCCTTCCTGCCCAACTGACCATGCCCCTCAAACCTCCTGGAGCAGTAACAAACAATGTAAATAAACAAGATACTAAAAAAGACTTTCTTAGCTCTGTCCCATGTGCTGTAACCTCCAGGTTTACCAGCACCAACTCTGTGCTTGTTTTTCTCCTCGTATTTCCTTCTTTGGTCACCCAAGTAAAAATCTTTTCTCCTTTTAAAACTTGTGGGATTCTTTAAAGCCAATTTTATCCCATTGCATTCGGTTAGTTGTTCTCCCACTATCTTCCACATCTCTGGTCCCAAACTCTCCTCCACAACATCTGAGAACTCAGTGATCTATTTCTGAGTTAACAACAAACCTTGCTTCTCTACTAAGCTAACTAAGCATGTTTCATACTTCCCTCTGGAGGGAGGCTCTGTTGTTAGCACTTGCCTCATTTTGGCTGAAAAACAAAAGTGATTAGATTAGTCCTTACCAAATCTTCCCACTTGCCTGTCTTTACTTACCCTACGTGGATCACAAGGACTTCTCAACAGAACTTACTGATCATGTCAGTCAACCTGCTTTGTGCCCTATTTTGCAAGGCCCCCTGTTGAATGCCAAATGTTGTATATCTTCTAGGGCCCCACATTGGGCACCAAATGTTGTGTCTAGTCTAGCTCTTTGGAGGACCTTGGTAACAGCCCGAGGCCTTGGTCTTAGAAGAGGAGTGATGAAGTGAGACTCACATGGATGGTCAAAATATGGAGTCTGTTTATTCCACATTCTTTCACCCTTATATACCCTGATATCCTTATATAACCAAAGCAACACTGCACATGTGCTAACATATAGTGCACATGCAGGATCACATAAACAACTTGCTATTGTATGTAGTTTGCCATCTAGTATCTGCTTTATTTACAATATAGGTTGTCACAGCCCCCTGACTTCTCAGGAAGACCAAGATTCCTTAGGGGACATTGGAAGCCAAACCAGACGTTGTTAGCAGGTTCTCTCTGGGCTGAAGGGTCTTATACCTCACCCAGAGTTCCCTTACTATCTGTGGCCTTCTACAAAGCAATGCTTAGACTTGAGAGATTTAATTTATGAAAGCAGATAACATGTACACATGCTTTGTTATTTGGTCATTTTATATCCAACTTTTTGTAACTCATTTAGATAGAGTAATCCATAATGATCCTGGGAAGGTAGGTTAGGGTCAGCTTGTGAAAGTGTGTAAATGCCAAAGAAAGAAATTTGTATTTGATCCTAGAGGTAAAAAAGAGCTTTGAGTTTATTGAGAAGGGGACTGGGGAAAAGTTAAATCCTAAAACTGATTTTATGAAAATTACTTTGATGTCTATGTGAAAGATGCATTTAGAAGATTATTACATTAGTATAGATGATAGGTGCTGAGGCCTTATACTAGGAGATAAGTGTAGTTATGAAAAGGAGGAGAAATGTGAGAGATAAGGTGAAGGTATAACCCATAAGACTAGGACTGATTGGGTATGTTGAGATGAATCAAGAATACCTCTGATAATACCATAATTTTTAAAATATATTTAGGAAAACAAAAAAATTTTTCAAGGCATTTTAACATATTAATTGCTTATATGCAAATATATATTACCAATTAAAGATGAGTCTTCTCTATTAAAATAGGTCCAGGGGAAGCCCCACTTAAAATACTTAATTAGTAGTTTAAGTTCACTTATGCACTTAAAATGTATGCACTTAAAATGTAAGTATGTTTAAAGTTTTTCCATAACTTAGATCACAATTAGTCTCAATTACTGAGATTTTATTGAACATTTTTAGGCTAACTGGGTGAATAAATATATGTTTAATCAATGTGACAAGAGGCCAGAGACAGAGCATTGGATTTGGGTTTAAACCCATTTGGGTTTAAATCCATCTCTTCTCTTTATTTGATGTGATCTTGGGCAAATCAAATTTTTTCTACTTGAGTTTCTTCACTTGTAAAATGAAAGGGTTGATGATAGAATTGTAGTGTCAAACTGAAATAGAAACTGATCCTTCTCCCTCATATTGATGTAGAAGACTATTCATTAAAATTATCTATATTTTACTATATTTTTATTTACTTAAGTGTTTCCCTATTGCATTTTTATTTTTTATATATTTTATTTTTTTCCCAATTACATAGATTTTTTTTTTTGTCGTTTGCTTCTTTTTTTAGTGAGTTATTTGGGGTTAAGTGATTTGGTGTCTCACAGCTGATAAGAGTCAAGTGTCTGAAGCTGGATTTGAACTTAGATCCCCCTGACTCCATGACCAATGCTCTATCTACTGCCCCATGTAGTTGTCTCCAAATTATATTTTAAAGTCATTTTTGAACATTAAAAAAAAAAGTTTTGGGTCCAAATTCTATCCTTCTTTCCTTCTTTCTCCCTTCCCTGAGATGATAAGAAATCCAGCATATTACATGTGCAATCATGTAAAACATTTCCATATAATTATACAAGAAGACTTGAATAAAAAACCATGACAAAAGAAAGTGAATAATAGACTTCAGCCTGTATTCAGACAGTTATCATATCGGTTTTGTCTCTGGAAGTAGATAACATTCTTTATCATGAATACTTTGGCATTGTCTTAGATCATTGTATTGCTGAGAATAACTAAATCATTCACAATTCTTCATTGAATAATATTGTTGTTACTGTGTACTATGTTCTTCTGGTTCTTCTCATTTCACTTTACATCAGTTCATCTAAGTCTTTCCAAGTTTTTTCTGAAAATCATCATGCTTGTCATTTCTTATAGCACAATAATATTCCATCATAATCATATAGCAGAGTTTGTTTAGTTATTCCTCGAATGATGGCCATCTTCTCAATTTCCAATTCTTAGCCACCACAAAATAGGTCCTTAGTTTCTCCTCCTTTCTTTGATGTCTTTGGGACATAGAATTAGCAATGGTACTACTGGATCAAAGGATATGCCCAGTTTTATAACCCTTTGAGGATAATTACAAATTGCTCTCCATTATAATTATACCAGTTCAAAACTGCATCAACAATGCATCAGCACCCCAACATCCCCTCCAAAATTTATCATTTTCCTTTTCCTTTGTCATATTAGCCAATCTGATAAGTGTGAAGTAGTATCTCAGAATTGTTTTAATCTAGTAATTTAGAGAATTTTTTCATATGGCTATAAACAGCTTTAATTTTTTTTTGAAAACTGCCTTTTTGTATCTTTTGATCCTTTGTCAATTGGGGAATGACTTATATTTTTAAAAATTAGATTCATTTCACTATATATTTGAGAAATAAGGCCTATATTAGAGAAACATGTTGCAAAAAATTCCCTTCCATTTTCTGTTTTCCTTTTAATTTTGGTAGCATTAATTTTGTTTGTGCAAAATTTTATATAATCAAAATTATCTATTTCCAATTGCATTTTATGCTCATGTGTATTGAACTTTAATTTTATATCTCTGAAATAGATGACCTCTGAGGCTATTGCAAGCTTTAAATTGACAATCTTTATTAAGGGGCTGCTGCATGTCTTAAGGACAGCTAGGTGGCTTTGTGATTGAGTGCTGGGTCTGAAGTCATGAAGATCTGAAATGAAATAAGAAATTAAATTAGCTGTTCGACCCTGGGCAAATCAGTTAACCTCTGTTTATATTAATCCATTGGAGAAGGAAATGGCAAACCATTTTAGTATCTTTTCCAAGAAAATTGTGTGAACGTATGGTTCACAGGATCACAAAGAGTGAGACATGATTGAACAGCAACCAAATATATCTAGCATTGTAGGGGTATTTGTAGAGACAAAATTGTCCTGCACTTTAATGAACTTAAAATTTATCCACAGAAACAAAACTAATACATGTAAAAGCATTGAAAAAGTGTCTGAGTGTAGGAGTATGGTAATTGAGAGAAGAGTGGGGAGATCAGCGCACTGGCCTAGTCCAAGAAAAAACAAGGACAGTTAATGTTTACATAGTGCTTTAAGGTTTCTATATGATTTCTATAGATGTTATTTGACATATTTTTCATTACCTCATTTGATTATTTTAACAGGTTCTCTACTTAAGGAAAGATTTATTGTAATGATGTGTTAAGGACTAAGTATTTCATTTTCTTACCATTTTATGGAAAAAGATGCTAATTTGAGCTCCTCTGTAGTGATGCACCACTCACAGTATGTGTTGTACATTATGACATGAATGGAAATATCCTTTTAACTTGATTTAAAAGAAAATTCCCTTTCAGTTTTCAATGTGTTTGCTGTTGGGTTCATAGGGCAATTAGAGTGCTTTGCTATAATTAATTTAACACCTGCAAAATCTATGTGTTTGGGTATTTAATAACGAATGAATTCAGGTTGTTTTAGAGTCATAGTTCTACTTTTTTCAACAATATAGTTTCATAATAGCTTATTAACCAAAATATTAGAAAAAGTCACATTTGATCAAAATATTTGCAATGAAAAATGCTTTGGGGCCTGTATTTTTTTTTATTTATAATGTTATGCAAGGAATTGGAGCAAGTATTTGGGTAATCTGGAAGGAAAACAACAATGTCATTCTTACTTAACATATCCAAATTATTGAGATAGAAGATGGTTTGTTTGGCCTTTTATTTTCAAATAATTTCTACTTCATTTTGTGTGTTCAAATAGCCTAATAAATAAAAATCTGTCTTCTAGCTAATGAGCTGACTATTAAAAAAGCCAATAGTATAAGATTTTAGATTTCTAGATAGCTTGCCCTTGCAAGCTGTGGGTAGAATGGCACAAACAGGACTTTCCCTAAAGGTGCTACCATCTGAATAATATTTCTTCTTTCAGGAGCATTTCTCTTCTAGAACCAGCTTTTCTTCTTTAACCCACTTGAAGAAGAGGGTCAGATCTTGATCCTTGAATATCAATCTGGATTGTTCAAACTTCTTACCTTTATCTCAGAAGCATTTTTTATTTGAAATGCAGCTCAAGCAACATATTCTGCACTAAACATTGCCAGGTCTTCCCAAATGTTAGTGTCTTCCTTCTAAGATAACTCTGTATTAAACTGCTTTGTGTATACTACACACACATAAACACACAAACTATATATATACATATATATATATATATAATACACATATAAACATATAACATTACAGATATTATTGAATGCAGCTGACTTTCTTGATCCCAGGATTGTGAATTGCTTGAGGATGATTAAAACCAGTAAAAAGAGAACTATCAAAACCAGTTTAAATTTTTTCATTAAAGCTTTTTTATTTTTCAGAACATACGCATGGATAATTCTTCAACATTAACCCTTGCAAAACCTTGTGTTCCAATTTCCTCCCTTCCCTCACTCCTCCCCTAGATGGCAAGTAGTTCAATATATGTTAAACATGGTAGAAATATATGTTAAAATCAATATGTCCGTACATAGTTATATAATTATCTTGCTGCAAAAGAAAAATCAAATCTAACCAGAAAAAAGTGAGAAAGAAAATAAAATGCAAACAAACAACAAAAAGAGTGAAAATGCTATGTTGTGAACCACACTCAGTTCCCACAGTCCTCTCTCTGGGTGTAGATGGCTCTCTTCATCACTGAACAATTGGAACTGGTTTGAATCATCTCATTGTTGAAGAGAGCCTCATCAATCAGAATTGATCATCTTATCATCTTGTTGCCATGTACAATGATCTCCTATCTATGCTCATTTCACTTAGCATCAATTCATGTCTCTCTAGGCCTCTCTGAAATTATCCTGCTGATCATTTCTTATAGAACAATAATATTCCATAACATTAATATACCATAACTTAGCCATTCTCCAATTCATGGGCATTTATTCATTTTTCAGTTTCTTGCCACTATAAAAAGGGCTGCCACAAACATTTTTGTACATGTGGGTCCCTTCCCTCCTTTAAGATCTCTTTGAGATGTGATCCCAGCAGAAACACTGCTGGATCAAAGGATATGCACACTTTGTTAAGTTTTTGAGCATAGTTCCAAATTGCTCTTCAGAATGGTTTTAGAGCACCTTTTCATATGACTAGAAATAGTTTCAGTTTTACCTGAAAATTATCTGTTCATGTCCTTTGACCACTTATCAATTGGAGAATGGCTTGAATTCTTACAAAATTGAGTCAATTCTCTATACGGTTTAGACATGAGGCCTTCAGAAATGGACCTATATGTTCCAAAATGTTTGTGGCAGCCCTTTTTGTAGTGGCTAGAAACTGGAAAATGAATGCATGCCCATCAATTGGAGAATGGTTGGGCAAATTATGGTATATGAATGTTATGGAATATTATTGTTCTGTAAGAAATGACCACCAGGATGAATACAGAGAGGCTTGGAGAGACTTACATCAACTGATGCTGAGTGAAACGAGCAGAACTAGGAGATCATTATATACTTCAACAATGATACTGTATGAGGATGTATTCTGATGGAAGTGGATATGTTCAACATAGAGAAGAGCTAATCCAATTCCAATTGATCAATGATGGACAGAATCAGCTACACCCAGAAAAGGAACACTGGGAAATGAGTGTAAACTGTTATCATTTATTTTTACCTTCCAAATCCAATTCTTCCTTTGCAACAACAACAACAACAACAAAATTCAGTTCTGCACATATATATTGTACCTAGGATATACTATAACATATTTAATATGTATAGGAATGCCTGCCATCCAGGGGAGGGGGAGGGAAGGAGGGGAAAAATTTAGAACATAAGGGAGTACAAGGGATAATGTTGTAAAAAAAATTACCTATGCATATGTACTGTCAAAAAATGTTATAATTATAAAATTAAAAAAAAAAAGAAATGAGGCCTTCATCAGAACCCTTGAATGTAAAAATGTTTTCCCAGTTTATTGCTTTCTGTTTAATCTTGTCTGCATTAGTTTTGTTTGTACAAAACTTTTTAACTTAATATAACCAAAATTATCTAATTGGTGTTCAATAATGATCTCCAGTTCTTCTTTGGTCACAAATTTCTTCCTTCTCCACAGAGCTGAGAGGTAAACTATCTTATGTTCTTCTAATGTGTTTATAATATCAATCTTTATGTCTAGATCACGACCCGTTTCATCTTGGTAAATGGTGTTAGCGTGGGTTAATGCCTAGTTTCTGCTATACTAGTTTACAATTTTCCCAGCACTTTTTCTCAAATAGTGAGTTCTTAACTCAAAATCTGGGGTCTTTGGGCTTGTCATACATTAGATTACTACAGTCATTGATTATTTTGTTCTATGAACCTAATCTATTCCACTGATCCACTACTCTAGTTCTTAGCCAGTACCAAATGGTTTTGATGACCACTGCTTTATAATATAGTTTTAAAACTGGTACAACTAGGCCATCTTCATTTGCAGTTAATTAATTTTCATTAATTCCCTTGAAATTCTTGACCTCTTATTCTTCCAGATAAATGTTCTTGTTATTTTTTCTAGATCTGAAGATGTGCAAAATAATTTCTTGTGAAATTGTTGTGAATTGTGAGAATGATTGAAACCAGTTAAAAGAGAACTATCAAAACCAATTTTTTTAAAAAAGAAAAGATCCGGATTTTCATCATAAGTCACCACTCCTGAGCTTCCTCCAGCCTACTCTATGGATTTCTGGTTGTTATGCAAAACATCTTATGACCTGCTTCCAGAGGCTGGAGCCTTACATGAAATTCTTTACATTAAATGAATTTAACTCTATCCTCTAAGAACTCCTTAAACCTAGTGTTGTGTGATAAACCTGGTGTTATAGTTCCTTTGCCTTGGTTAAAATACTAGTTAGTTTTTGCTAGTCTGGCAGTGATTTTATTTCAGCTTGAACCTATATATGTACATACACACAAACAGAATGTATGTATCTTTCTATGCACTTGGCTGTATATATTTATGTATGTGCTTGTCTCTCCCATCAGAATGTCAGTTCCCATTGGGTAGGGATCATTTTGGTGGAAAAGTCTAAAACCAGTTTTTTCTCTTCCCTTATCAGGAAAAAGTAAAAGGAGCTCATCTTGTTATTATCAATCATAATCAAGTATACAAAAGGATGTAAAAAGGAAACTAGTCTCCCAGACTGTCCTGTTTGTACAGAATAATGAGAGGCCCAAATCTAATTAGTGGAGTTGAAACTCTTAATCTGCCCATTTGGTTTTCCATTGTCTAGAACTCCAATTTCTGAGACTGTCTAGTTAGCATATTTAAAGATAGTTTCAACAATCTCTAAGATTTTGATTGGTGTATCTTTATACTGGTCTGGGACCTCTTCTGTTAGGTAGATTCCACCTGGATCCTCCTTTGATCTTGCCTTTATCTTCAAAAATTCATTCCTAGTTTCTCTCCTTATTCTCTAGATCCTGCTTTTGATGCCTCTAGACTTTAAAAATTGTGTTCCCCAAAATGCAAATTGCTCATTTAATATGGCTATTGTTGCCTAGTTGTATTTGCTTGGGCCCATGAGCTATATATGTAAATAAAATAGCAAATTTTTATAATCTGTAATGGATGCTTATCACATAATTTCTTTATGATGCAAACTGAATTTCTATTATACTTCTTTATTATATTCTTTTACAATTATGCTCTCCCAAATCTTTTTATTATTACTACTTCTGGTACTTATTTTTACTTCAATTCCATCTTTTGTTCTTGTGTCCTAACCACCTTGTATGATGGTTGGCATGAATGTTTACTAAATATTGGATTGATTGATTGATCCTTTGGTGGAACTGACAACTCCCTCTGCTTCTGCAATTACATCTGCATTGGGCTGCCCTCTGTACTTACTATTACCTGTCTTTCCTCTTACTGCTTCTATCTTTTCCTACTTCTAGTGCTTCTAGTTTTCCTACCCATATGTCAGGTGAGAAAAGGAATATTAGTTAGATTTAGATAGAATGAAGTTAGGTTAAGACCAGTCCATACCTTAAGCTCCATGAGGTCAGGGGATGTTTTATGTAATTCCTGAATCTCCTTGGATAGTGTCCTATATCCAGTAAGTATAAGAGAAATAATTTTTTTTAGTGAATAAATGAGTGTAAATATTCTTTAACCTGATCTCACACTTAACAGTTCTATTAAAAAATAAGCTAATATATTTTTGTGTGATGAATATTTGACTGAATTCCAGTTTGATATATCCCACTATCCAATGTGGATCACAGGTGGTGTTAATGTACCATGATGCATTTTTTATCAGCCAAAGCACCAAAAGAGAGTGGCATTTTGAAATTCAATGCTAATGAAGCTCACAAATTACAGAAAGCTATTCTCGTACTTTTCTGGAATTGTCCTCAAATTATGTCAACTTTGGTTACAAATGAGAGCAACAAAGCAGGAATTGTCTCAGGGGCAGATCACAATGAATACAATCAATGCTGTATGAAAGGAGCAACCCCAAGAGTGTAGTTTGCATTTCATTCAGGTGCCTTTTATTTGTAATGACCTTTGAAAAGAGGAAGTTTCTCTCCTTGCTTAGACCTTGACTGGAACCCATATTTAGGAAACTTCTATAACCCCTTCCTCTTCCAATGCTTCTCAATTCCTGCCTATTAAAGAAATATCTGAAAGTTCTTGGATACTATTCTGTACACTGAACTACTCAGAAAATGTCTTGAGGCTTTGAAACCAAATGTAATAAGACACTTCTGAAAAAAGGGTAAGTAATGCCAGGAAAAACAAAACACATTCCCACTATTTAGTTTTAGAAATACTTGGTAAATAAGCACTGGTAGAAAGGGAGTTATAAATGATTTGTCTATTGATAACTTTCGTTTTGACACAATAGATTGTCCCCAACAATCATCCAAACAATGTCCCTATATGGTACATTATTCCAAAACAATTAAACAAAACTGCCTAAAAGTGATTAGGATGCCTACCAGTTCTTAACAAAAAGGCAAGATGTATGCTTTCATTTCAACAGTTTGGTACGAATATTGTCTCTATAGTAAATTATATTTAAAGAAAGCTGAGTATAAAAGAGTTGTTTTAGGGAAAATACTAATGTTATATTGGTACAACATTCCAGTTAAACATATTCTGTACCTTTTCTATTGTGGATAGAAATGATTCAGACTCTTGTAAAGTTCATAGAAAAAGTGGTTAATGAAAATCATATCTTTTAATAAAATCTTAACTAAAATGGACCATTATTTTTTCTTATTATCCCCATTTCATGGACTATTTAAATCTGAGCTCTTTCTCTGTTGTATTTAACTGAGCTGCAAGTGGGCTTCTGAATACAGTGAAATAAAAAGAACTTTAGATGTGACATGCATGTACTCACTGAAAGTATAAACATGTATGCTCAGGCTGATGAAATATACTTCCAGGTGAGACAGCATTAGGGAAGTCATCCAGACCTTGAAGTGCTTCTGTTCTAACAATCTATCAGTAATTCTAAAGTCTTCTGGCTTTGGAATCTGTGATCCTGAGGTCCTCTCCCTCAACTTTAGAGTGTTATTATTCTGGCAATCTCTCTGTCAATGATTATAAAAGTCCTCTGGCCTAGAAATATAGTAATATTTCTTCCCTTAGCTTTTAGGGAAGATATATTAATGATCTTAAGGCCCTCTGACCTTAGAATGCTATAGTTCTAATAATCTATCAATGATTTCAGTCTTTGGCCTTAGAATAATTTTACAAACATTACTGACTGTCAGATAGTTAATCTGTTGGTCAGTGATAACCAATTGTCTGAGACAATTGTGAATGGCCCACCCCTCAAACCTACTCATAAGCCATAAAATTAGCAAATAAGTAATATGAAACTCTGATCAATTTTGCCCTATAAATTTATCTCTTTTCTCTTGGGTCCTTTGATAAATTCTTTTGGAATTTAGCCCACTTCAATTGGCATTACAATTACAATAAACTTTACACCTTGACTTGAATATGGTTTCAAGCCTGCAAATTCTATTGAGACACCCTGTGACATCCAACTTTTGGGGGTCCCTTCCCAAGCTCCACAGGACTACTTTGTTGGGTTCAGGATTTCTTCTTTTGAGGTACTATGAAGCTAAGATCACATGATCCTAACCCTAGAGCTAAAAGGGATTATAGAAAATTCATTTTATAAATAAGGAAACTCAGACCCTAGAAAATGAAATGATTTACATAAGATTGCACAGGCAGTATCAGAAGAAGGAGCTGATTTTAGGTCCTTGGACTTCAGAGTTAGGGCTCTTTCCTTTTTACATTTAGATATAGATAATTTGTGATAATTAATCACAGATTTCTAGTCACCAGGTGGGAAAGCTGTATTATGATAAGTAAAAATGTTTAATTCTGTAATTTCATAACTGTTTTTGTATCTATAGGTTGGAAAATAAATTCACATGTCCTGTAGACATTTTGCTTTCTCATTAAGCAATTATGGAATAATGACAATGTGTCATTACTATGTTATGTGAAGTGGGAATTATAGAATAGCATAAGCTTAATATGCTCCTTGATTATAACACTACAATAATATAAATAGACCAATGGGAGATGAAGAATGGCTTATAGGCTTAGTGCAGACTCTGCACTAAAATTTTTAAAACATGCTGCATATAAAGATACTTGGATAGCATTAACTTTTAACTGTGTGATATGGAATATAAATATAATAGAAGTTCAGAGAAGATTAACGTGAGAGAAAAACTTCTTGGTAGAGTTGGGCTTAGGCTGAGACTTGAAGGATGCTTAAGATTTGACTACATAGAAAACTGGAGAAAGAAATGCCAAAACCCCATACAGGGTAATGAAGAGTTGGATATAACCCATAACTGAATGACTCAATAGGTATTCTAGGAGAAGAGGGCAGCATGAGTGGAAGTGTGAGAATTGGATGAGGGTCTAATTTCCACAGAGTTATGAAACTTAAATCAGAAAAATGAAATTGAAACCTGAGAAATGGAAGCTAATTTGGAACAAGGAAACAAAAAAAAATAATGGAGATAAAATGTAATCAGAATTGGGAACTTAAAGAAAAAAGAATAGGAAAGTAATGATTCCTTCTCTGAAGGAGCTCACATTCTAAAGGGGGGAGACAACACATTTAGAAAGTTTTAGTTGCCAAGTTAGATGGAAAGGTCTCATGATTTTTAGGAAGTAGCAGCAAAATAAACGGTAAATGCCTTGTCTTTAATAAAATATCTTTCAGATATTATTTGCAATGGCTCGGCAGACTTATCTGCCAATTTGTTTTTCAAAACTTGATGATGCAGTTCACATAGGAGAGTTGATAATGAATTTATCCTTCACAGAGAGATGTTTTCTTAGCTTTCTAGTTATTTTGGTTTTCAACTCTATTAGCTACCTCCATTGCCTTTCAAGTGCAATGATTATTATCCTTAGCAAAGAAAACAACAAAAAAAGTTACTCATGCTGAGCAGATCTGCTTTCTCTTCATTATCACTAGTGGGAAAAACAGTAAGGACTCTTCTGTGCTAGCTTCCTCTTACCATATTTTCACACTAATATTGTTTCCCCAGGGAAATAGAGTTTCCATCTAGATAGTAAGATATGGAGATCCCTATTTTGCCTAGAAAAGGAATGGAAATGAACTCAAGAGAATTCCCATGCTTGAGGACCAAGGTATGTATGCCTGGAGAGTCTAAAATAATCTCAATCTTTGAAATTGTTTCTTTTTAGTTATATGCAAAGCAGCTACTTCATCATACTGTTCTTATCTTTCTGTATTCTATCCTAAAAGCATAGTCCTGCTTCTAATTATTTTTTTTCCTAGTTCTTCAGGGATTTGAGCACTGTCAGTTGGCTTTTCACCTAGCCTTTTATCTGATTCTATTTAATTTACACAAATGTGTATTGAATGATAAAGAATGGAGGGATTTCCCTCCTTGTTTAAACCTTTTTCTTTTCCTTTTTTTCTTTTGGTTTTAACTCTTATGCTGAACTTGTGAGATGGGGTGGTATTGGTGGGGGAAGAACAATTATAGAAAAATTCAGTGAGTCTTGTCTTTTTTGATGGCAGATGCCCTAATTGTCATTTTTCACATGCTAATGTTATATACCCATGCCTTTAGTTAGATTCAAGATGCTCTGTATTCATTCTAACTGGGTCCTTCATTATGACTAACACTATGACTTCAATTCACCTTTACAGTATTTCTGTACTGTTTCTGAAAACCATTTCCATTGTTACCACCCTAGATGAAGCCTCCATTATTTTTCACTTGGATGATTCCCTATGTATTTATAGTATTTTCATCATGTTTTTCAGAATTGTCTTTGATCATTGTATTGCTGAGAATAGTTATGTCATCCACAGCTGATCATCTTACAACATTGCTATTACTCTATATACTGGTATATTTCATTTAGGATCAGGTCATGGAAGTCTTTCCAGGTTTTTTCTGAGAACATTCTGCTCATCATTTCTTACCATTTCTTAATTGTATACAAAATGTATTCAGCTCTTCCCCAGTTGATTAGCATCTCCTTAATTTTAACTTGGGTGATGAATTTCCCAATTCTAGTGTATCCTTTAAATGCACATGACCACAAGGTTAATCTCTTTTCTGTTCAAAATAGTTCTCTATTGCTACCAATACAATTCAATTAAACTAGTTTTATTAAATTTCTATTATGCATCCAGTATTATGGTAGGTCTCTTGGGATAGAAAGGCAAAACATGATTAATCCCAGAAGGAAACATACACAGATAAGAGTATGAAACTCTGCACCAAATAAAACCCAAACTTCCTATCTTTTATTAAATGTAAATACAAACCTTCAAAGAACTTTCATTCTGCTAGAGAAGTAGTAAATAATATATTCAGATAAATATAAATGCATGCATATATTTATATTTACTTATCTTAACCTTCTTCCTTAATGTGACTAATCACTGAAAAAAAGCCTTCACTTTTATGCCTCTGGGATTACTAGATGCCACATTCCTTTCATCAACATACCTTTCTTCTAGTCTCCACCAATTCAGTCCTTCCCATTCTCTTTCAGGAATTTATTCCTGATGCTTCAACTTCAAGGGCTCTATCTTACTATTTAACTCCTGTAGGACCAAACTGTCTCCTTATTTTTGGTACTCACAATATAGATGCTTATATTCACATTTTATTTCTTCTCTTAGACAATACATTTTTTGAGAACAGGGGCTTTTATTCATCTTACTATCATCCAGCGTATCTGGCCAGTGTTTTCCTGGAGTAAATGCTCAATTTGGAGTAAAAGGGTCAATTAAGTGGTATAGTGAATAGAGCATGAGGTCTGATATCAGCAAAAGTTGAGTTCAATTCAAATCTGACTTGAAACACTTGCTATCTCTGTGACACTGGGTAGTCAGTCCCTGTTTGCCTCAGTTCCTCAGTTGTAAAATGAGGACACACTGAGGAAGGAAATGGCAAACTACTCCAGTATCTTTATCAAGAAAATTTCATGGAGAAATATTCACGCAGTCATGTAGACTCAGAGAAGACTGAACAACAAATGTTTAATGACTATTGGATGAATAAATTAATAAAATATTTTCATGAAGAAGAAATTTTAAAAAAATCACATTGGCTAAATGCTTTTTTCTCCACTTTTTGAAGCTAGGAGTGATAGAGGACAAGCTCAGAAATCTGACCAGGAATTGGCCAAAATGTGATAATTTTAAAATTGGATTCAATTCTAATACTTTTCTCCATGAAAATATTCAAACAATCAAGTGGATCAATTTATAAGCCTACTTAAAACAAATGAATTTGATTTGATTCACTAAGGGCCAAGTTGATAAATATGCAAATAAAATGATAGAGAGCTAGGTGCTCTGAATTTATGGATCGACTTGGTAAGATATGTCTGTACCTTTGATCATACCACATCTGAATGGATAACCTGAAGGAGGGCAGCATAAATCCAACACTTTCAGTAAGATGATAGTTCATGAAATCCTAATACCCTCACATTCCATTTCTGGTCTAATTCCTCTTTGAAAACCTTACTTGCCTCCCCTCACAATCCTTCTTGTTCTGGATATGACTCTTGCATCTTGTCTTTCCAGGATGGATGCTGTGTATCTTCTCCTCAAGTAATGTCTGTTTAACATATAATATATGTAAATGTATATGCATGTATAGAAGTATGTATGTGTATAAGCAGACAATAAGAATGATAATAACTGATCAACAAATTTATTAAGTGCTTATTATATTGAATTCTGGCCTAAGTGCTGGTGCTACAGAAACAAAAGTAAAATAGTCTCTGCCCTAAATATGCTTATTTTCTAATGGAGGATACAAAAAACACATATATGGTATATATGGGACATATATTATAAGGTATCAACCAAGATTTATGTAAGAGGATCAAAATATAATTAGAAAAAAAATTGGAAAAACATGTCAAAATAACAGCAGCAACAACAACATTAATAAGGCAAGAGTGAGGGATAACCAATGGATAGCAATTATTTTTACACAATCTCAACAGAACTAGAAATTGGTCCCATTCACCGAAATATTAATTAGAAAGGAGGACTTCAAGAGGACAAGAATAAGAGTTAAATAGGATTAGATACAGTATTAACTTGTCATCTGCAGTACTCGGGGCATGATATGCTGGAACCAGCTTTAACTGGCTAACAAAAGTTGATTATTAAATTTTCAGTGTTAGTATTTACATCTTGGAAATTTGCAAACCAATCAAGATTTGATTAATGGTTTAGTGATTGGTTAGACTTAAGAAAATGATGGAAAAATATTAATAATATAGATTAAATTTTAAAGTGTGGGATATTTATAATCCTCTTTCCCCTGCCACCCTCCCCACCATTGTTAAACATTTATTAGTATATCAGTGGGTACAAAGAGTACTCATTTTAACACAATCTCAGATCCAGCAAATTATTTCTATGTGAGATATCTATCTCTATCTATGTGGATATGTGCGTAGATACACATGAACATAAGTGTATGCACGCACACAAAGATTATTATACCACACATATCTATACAAAATATATACATGCATGCATACATAAAGTACTTATATACATATGACATACATATGCTAATATAAAGTATTTATATATACACATAAAACACATACATATGCAGTATACTTTACTCAGTATTCAAGAATACCGAGAGATAACTTGGCAAAGTAGATAGAAAACTGGACCTGGACCCTAGGAACATTTTGGGTTCAAGTCTTGCCTATGACAAATGCTTCATGTTTGATCCTGGGAATGTCATTTAATCTCTTAGTGGTCTTTAGGCAACTAAGACTAAATTTCAGGGATCACTAATGATAGAATGATAGAAGCTACTTCTACATCTATGGAAGCACAAATCCATTTCCTAATCCCAATATTAAAGTATATCAATGTATCTCTAGGCATATGTATTTATATGTCTGTATATAAATATCTGGATGTGTATATATACACACATGTACATGCATGTGTACACACATACACATACAAAGCTCTAGCTACTTATGTTTCCTAAATAAGTTAAATCATGAGATTTTTAGTAACATATGTGTGCCCTTTTATTTCTTTTTAGCTACTAGGCACTTTTCCTGGATTTGCTTTGTTTAAAATGGGATTCCTAAGGTTTTTATTCAACTGAAATAGTATAATCAAGAATAGTAAATCTAATTCCCATTGAATGAGAAATGGGTACACACTACCGTTTAGATTAGGCTATAGCTGTGGGGTGCTTAGGAAGCATATTGTTGACTAGGAAATAAAAACCATTCTATTTGTTCCCATTTTTCATGGCCTATTTCTGACAGTTACAAGGAAAAATACTCATAGACCAAGGTAATGGGGTAGATTCCTATATTCAGCTCTTTATGTCCAGCAATATAATTCAATTGGTAAATATATTTTGCATGATTTTCCCATAGAGCATGCTGCATTTAATAGTGTCTGGCACATCTGAGTGCCACATTGCATGCCACATTGCGTATCATGAGATGTTTAAATCCTATTGAATACTTTGTAAAAGCAATTTCCATTCTGTTGTGTGCTTTTTACAGATGGTGATCTGAAACAGTTAACACAGATAGCACTCCTCATTTTACTTATCTCTGACTTATCTCTGTTGCACATGAAAAAAACAATGTTTATGGATCAGTGTTTCTATTCATTCTTCTTGAGGCTGAGTCCTTTTCAGACAACATCTTAGATATCCTATTTGGCTTGTGAATGTCAGGTGGGAAATACGTTCTCTGTGTGTATGAAGGGGTGTGTTTATATACTTTGTATCTTTAACAGTAAAATACTATTATATGCTTTAGTTGTTAATAGCTGCCACCTACAGGGACCAATGGATCCTTTTTTTTTTTTTTTTTTTTTTTTTTTTTTTTTTTTTCTGGAGTAATGTATCCAACATAAATACCATTTAAAAACTATTTCTGCTTTAATTTTAAAATTTACCTGGTAAACCAAAGCAGACATGCCTATTTGCCTGCCTAAATCTATGTTATCTATAGTGTATAAGCAGGGCATTATCTAGAAAGTGAAGAAAATGGTGGCTTTTTCCCTGCAGAAAAAGAGATGATTAAGAGAATATCAAAAAAATTGGTAGCCAAAGTAGAAGTACAGGCTGAATCTCTCTTCCCACAGTGATTCAGAACTCAGTATGGAAGTGTAAGTTTAAACCAGTTATCTTCTCTTCATAGCATCAAATGTCTTCTTAGTCTTGACTACAATGAAGATATTTTTTTCCAGTTTCCTATAAGGCCTGAAGGAGGACTAGAATGAAAGATTACAAACCATGAAAATGAAAAGTGATTGTTTCTTTTCTTAGACTTTGCATGCAGCTAGCTTGACTGGAAGAAATATAGGAATTTCCAGTTCTCTTTCATAACATAGTCGTCTTTCCTTCTCTGTGGGCCTTCCAGTCTACATTTTGACTTTCACTTAACTATTTGCTGTCCAGAATCCAAGAATACAGTCCCCTCTAATAACACAAACTTCTTGATTTCACTCCTTCCTAGAGGTGGATTGAAATATGTTCTATAAATTAGTCTTCATCTCCTGACTCCTGTATCTTTTCACTGGTTATCTTCTATATGTAAATAAGAATATTTGAATTCAAAGTCTTCCTTTAAGGTATATGTATTGTGTGACTAAGAGAGTCATTTAACCTCTTTGTGAATCAATGATCTTCCTAAAATTAATCTAGTTGACTACAAAAGACAAAGAATTGACATTAGACTCAGAACTGGGGTTAAAATTCTAGTTCTTCTATTTGCTGCTTATGTGACCTTGAACAAGTCATTACTCTGGGTTTCAGAGTCAAGGACTAAGGTCTCTTTCAGCTCTAAACTTAGGTTCTCTATTCTCCCTTTCATTATCAAATGTCTAGTAATCTATATTCCCTGCTTCTATGTCCTTATTACCCAATCTGGCTTCTAGTTTATGACCCTAATAACAAAGTTTTCTCCAAACTTAGTAAAATCCCCTTATTGGTGAATTCAATTGACTTCTGAACCTCTCTGTAGCATCTGACATGATAGATTCTCCTCTTTCTCTATATCCACCATGTCACTATATTGTCTCCCTTCTAGCAGTCTCTTATCTCTCTTATCTCTCTCTTCCCAGTCTCCTACCTTTATATGTGGGTCTTCTCTAAGGGTTGGTAGTTGACCCAATTTGCCTTGTCTTCTATCCTTTTTCCCTTGGTGATTTCAAACCTCTTATGTGTTTAATGATTACTGCAATATGATGATTCACAAATCTTTATCACTGACCCCAATATCTCTGCAGAGCCCGAGTTCTTGATTGTAAACTACCTATGAGTTGATTTGATTGTTCTCCTTGCTGGAGTTTTCCAAACTGGAGTTATTCTTCCCTACATTTTGTTCCTTTGTTTCTGTCAATAGGATAAAATTTCTCTCAATCACTTAAGCTTATCACTTTGGTGTCAGTTCTGACTTCCCTTCCTCCCACATCCTCTATATCTAAACAATTCCAAATCCTTTAAATTCCCTATTTCAAAATCATTTCCTCATTCAAATTCTCACTGCAATCACCCAAGTTCAGGCCCCTTTCTCTTGTTGCTTGGGATCATGATAGCTTCCCACTTTTCCTATCTTCTTCTTTTTTTTTAATTAATTTTATAATTATAACATTTTTTGACAGTACATATACATAGGTAATTTTTTTTACAACATTATCCCTTGTACTCCCTTCTGTTCTGAATTTTTCCCCTCCTTCCCTCCATCCCCTCCCCTAGATGGCAGGCATTCCCATACATATTAAATATGTTATAGTATATCCTAGCAGAACCAGATTTTTTTGTTGTTGTTGTTGCAAAGGAAGAATTGGATTTGGAAGGTAAAAATAACCTGGGAAGAAAAACAAAAAATGCTAACAGTTTACACTCATTTCCCAGTATTCCTTGTCTGGGTGTAGCTTATTCTGTCCATCACTGATCAATTGGAATTGGATTAGCTCTTCTCTATATTGAAGATATCCACTTCTATCAGAATACATCCTTATACAGTATCATTGTTGAAGTGTATAACGATCTCCTAGTTCTGCTCATTTCACTCAGCATCAGTTGATGTAAATCTCTCCAAGCCTCTCTGTATTCATCCTGTTGGTCATTTTATACAGAACAATAATCTTCCATAACATTCATATACCATAATTTACCCAACCATTCTCCAATTAATGGGCATCCATTCATTTTCCAGTTTCTAGCTACTACAGAAAGGGCTGCCACAAACATTTTGGCACATACAAGTCCCTTTCCCTTCTTTAGTATTTCCTTGGGATATAAGCCCAGTAGTAGCACTGCTGGATCAAAGGGTATGCACAGTTTGATAACTTTTTGGGCATAATTCCAGATTGCTCTCCAGAATAGTTGGATTGTTTCACAACTCCACCAACAATGCATCAGTGTCCCAGTTTTCCCACATCTCCTCCAACATTCATCATTATTTGTTCCTGTCATCTTAGCCAATCTGACAGGTGTGAAGTGGTGTCTCAGAGTTGTCTTAATTCGCATTTCTCTGATCAATAGTGATTTGGAACACTTTCATATGAGTGGAAATAATTTTAATTTCATCATCTGAAAATTATCTGTTCATATCCTTTGACCATTTATCAATTGGAGAATGGCTTGATTTCTTATAAATTAGAGTCAATTCTCTGTATATTTTGGAGATGAGGCCTTTATCAGAACCTTTAACTGTAAAAATGTTTTCCTAATTTGTTACTTCCCTTCTAATCTTGTTTGCATTAGTTTTG
Organism: Sminthopsis crassicaudata; assembly: GCF_048593235.1. Taxonomy (NCBI): domain Eukaryota; kingdom Metazoa; phylum Chordata; class Mammalia; order Dasyuromorphia; family Dasyuridae; genus Sminthopsis; species Sminthopsis crassicaudata. The sequence continues at coordinate 135,839,161 of NC_133620.1, forward strand.
TTTGTACAAAAGCTTTTTAATTTGATGTAATCAAAATTTTCTATTTTGTGATCAATAATGATTTCTAGTTCCCCTTTGGTCACAAATTCATTCCTCCTCCACAAGTCTGAGAGGTAAACTATCCTATGTTCTTCTAATTTATTTATGATCTCATTCTTTATGCCTAAATCATGTACCCATTTTGATCTTATCTTAGTATGTGGTGTTAAGTGTGGGTCCATGCCTAGTTTCTGCCACACTAATTTCCAGTTTTCTCAGCAGTTTTTGTCAAATAATGAATTCTTATCCCAAAAGTTGGGATCTTTGGGTTTGTCAAACACTAGATTGTTATTTTTATTCATTATCTTGCCCTGTGAACCTAACCTATTCCACTGATCAATTAGTCTACTTTTTAGCCAATTCCAAATAATTTTGGTGACTGCTGCTTTATAATACAGTTCTAGATCAGGTACAGCTAGGCTACCTTCATTTTTTTTTTTCATTACTTGTAACGTTCTGTTGTCTCCAGAAGCTGCTGATTGCTCTCTGGGAGGAGATCTGCTGTGTCAACTCAAATCTCTCGGATAGATTCTTCTTCCTGTAGAGAATCGTTGTCTCCAGACTTTAACTTTGCCTTTAACTCTTGTCCAGAGAAGTGACTTCCCTTCCTCCAGAGAGCTGTGTCAAGCCTGATGTAGAGCAGAGACTTCTCTCTCTGGAGTGCTGTCCTCTTTTATCCTCCCAGAGAATGGGTGTGGGATAATGCAAGGGCTTCTGGGAAGAAGTACTCCAACCAATGAGCTTTCTCCTCTTAGAATTCCTAAGGTGTAAACTCCCTTTAAAGGCCCAAACCAAAGGTTTGAGCCAGAGAACTGTCAAGTCAACCTGAGTTCTCACCTTGTAATTGTCCAGACAACCTGAGTTCTCACGTAGTAATCCTAACACTTGAAATTCTCGACCTTTTGTTCTTCCATATGAATTTTGTTATGTCTTCTAGGTCATAAAAATCATTTCTTGGGAGTCTGATTGGTATAGCACTAAATAAATAGATTAGTTTAGGGAGCATTGTCATCTTGATTATATTCGCTTGCCCTATCCAAGAGCACTTAATGTCTTTCCAGTTATTTCAATCTGACTTTATTTTTGTGGCAAGTGTTTTGTAATTTTGCTCATATAATTCCTGACTTACCTTTGGTAGATATATTCCCAAATATTTTATAATATCATCCCTTATTTTGAATGGAATTTCTCTTTCTATCTCTTGCTGTTGGATTGTGTTGGTAATGTATAAAAATGCTGAGGATTTATGTGGATTTATTTGTATCCTGCAACTTTGCTAAAGTTCTGAATTATTTCTAATAGCTTTTTAGCAGAGTCTGCAAATATCATCTGCAAAGAGTGATAGTTTGATTTCCTCATTAACTACTCTAATTCCTTGAATCTCTTTCTCAGCTCTTATTGCCGAGGCTAGTGTTTCTGGTACTATATTGAATAGTAATGGTGATAGTGGGCAATCTTGTTTCACTCCTGATCTTAATGGGAAAGGTTCCAGTTTATCACCATTATATGATGTTTACTGTCAGTTTTAAATCTATGCTCCTTATTATTTTAAGGAATAGTCCATTTATTCCTATACTCTCAAGTGTTTTTAGTAAGAATGGATGTGGGATTTTATCAAATGCTTTTTCTGCATCTATTGAGATGATCATATGGTTTTTATTAATTTGGTTATTGATATAGTCAATTATGCTAATAGTTTTCCTAATATTGCCCAGCCCTGCATTCCTGGTATAAATCCCACTTGGTCATAGTGTATTACTCTTGGGATGATTTTCTATAGTCTTTTTGCTAATATTTTATTTAAGATTTTAGCATCAATATTCATTAGGGAGATTGGTCTATAATTTTCTTTCTCTGTTTTCAACCTACCTGGTTTAGGTATCAGGACCATGTCTGTGTCATAAAAGGAATTTGGTAGGACTCCTTCAATCCCTATTTTTTCAAATAGTTTATATAGCATTGGAGTTAGTTGTTCTTTAAATGTTTGGTAGAATTCACATGTAAATCCATCTGGTCCTGGCGATTTTTTCTTAGGGAATTGGTTAATAGCTTGTTCTATTTCTTTTTCTGAAATGGGACTATTTAGACTATATACTTCTTCCTCTGTTATTCTAGGCAAGCTATATTTTTGAAGGTATTCTTCCATTTCATTTAAGTTATCGAATTTATTGGCATAAAATTGGGCAAAGTAGCTCCTAACTATTGTACTAATTTCTTCTTCATTAGTGGTGAGTTCTCCTTTTCATTTTTAAGACTAACAATTTGTTTTTCCTCTTTCCTTTTTTTAATCAGATTTACTAAGGGATTGTCTATTTTGTTGGTTTTTTCATAGAACCAACTCTTAATTTTATTAATTAATTCAATAGTTTTTTTACTTTCAATTTTATTAATCTCACCTTTTATTTTTAGAATTTCAAGTTTTGTGTTTGTCTGGGGGTTTTTAATTTGTTCCTTTTCTAGCATTTTTAGTTGTAAAGCCCAATTTGTTGACCTTCTCTTTCCATGCAAGTAGACCTCTAGAGATATAACACTTCCCCTTATTACTGCTTTGGCTGTATCCTACACATTTTGGTATGATGTTTCATTATTGTCATTTTCTTGGGTGAAGTTATTAATTATGTCTATGATTTGCTGTTTCACCCAATCATTCTTTAGTATAAGATTATTACTTTCCAATTATTTTTTGGTATATTTTCCCTTGGCTTTTTATTGAATGTAATTTTCATTGCATTGTGGTCTGAAAAGGATGCATTTACTATTTCTGCCTTGCTGCATTTGATTTTGAGGTTTTTATGCCCTAGTATATGATCAATTTTTGTATAGGTTCCATGAACTGCTGAGAAGAAAGTGTACTCCTTTCTGTCTCCATTTAGCTTTCACCAAAGATCTATCATATCAAATTTTTCTAGTATTCTATTTACCTCTTTGACTTCTTTCTTATTTATTTTGTGGTTTGATTTATCTAATTCTGAGAGTGCAAGGTTGAGATCTCCCACTATTATAGTTTTGCTGTCTATTTCTTTTTGCAGCTCTCTTAATTTCTCTTTTAAGAATTTAGATGCTGCACCACTCGGTGCATATATGTTTAATATTGATACTGCTTCATTATTGATGCTTTAGCAAGATATAATGCCCTTCCTTATCTCTTTTAATTAAATCAAATTTTATTTTTGCTTGATCTGAGATGAGGATGGCTACCCCTGCTTTTTTGGCTTCACCTGAAGCATAGTAGATTCTGCTCCACCCTTTTACTTTTATTCTGAATGTATCACCCTGTTTCAGGTGTGTTTCCTGTAAACAACATATAGTAGGATTCTAGCTTTTATTCCAAATCTGCTAACTGCTTCCTTTTTATGGGGGAGTTTACCCCATTCACATTTATGGTTAGAATGACTAATTCTATATTGCTTACCATCCTATTAACCCTTGCTTATGCTTTTCCCCTTTCCTTCCCTCTTATCCCCCTCCCCAGTATTAAACTTGTGAGCACCACTTGCTTTTCATACCCCTCCCTTTTTAGTATCCCTCTCCCACCTTAAAGTTCCTCCCCTTATTTTACCCCTTTTCCTCACAATTTCTGTATGCCCTTCCCCTTAGCTTACTCCTTTCCTCCTACTTTTCAATGAAGTGGAAGAAGTTTCACCATAAATCAAATATGTCTATTGATACACACTATGTTCATCCCCCTCCTTTCTTTCTCTCAGATCTAATAGGTTACCTTTGCCTCTTCATGAGATGTAGTACCACCACTTTACTTTTTTTATGATATAATTTCCTTTTCACCTCTAGTTTCTAGGACAAATTATACATGTATTCTTTACATATCTTTATGGTAGAAATATAGTTCTCAAGATTTCTTTTTATCTTTTTAGAAATCTCTTGAGTTCTGTATTTGAAGATTAAACATTTTGTGTAGATCTGTTTTTTTTTCATCAAGAATAGATGGAATTCATTTATTTTGTTAAATGTCAATCTTCTTCCCTGGAAAACGATGCTCATTTTTGCTGGGTAAGTTATTCTTGGCTGCATATCAAGTTCCTTAGCCTTTCAGAATATCATATTCCAGGCCCTTTGTTCCTTTAATGTAGACGCTGCTAGATCCTGGGTTATCCTTATTGTGGTTCTTCCATATCTGAATTGCTTTTTTCTAGCAGCTTCCAATATCTTTTCCTTTGTCTGATGGTTCTTGAACTTGGCCAATATATTTCTTGGCATTCTGATTTTAGGGTCCCTTTCAGTAGGTGATCAATGAATTTTTTCAATGTCTATTTTACCCTCTGTTTCCAAAACATCTCTTTGATAATTTCCTGGAAAATAGTGTCCAGGCTCTTTTTTTTCCTCACATTTTTCAGGGAGTCCAATTATTCTAAAATTGTCTCTCCTAGATCTGTTTTCCAGGTCTGTTGTCTTTCCAATAAGGTACTTGACATTCTTTTCAATTGTTTCATTTTTCTGGTTTTGCTTGACTATTTCTTGGTTTCTCCTTGAGTCATTCATTTCTATTGTTCGATTCTGATTTTCAATGATGTATTTTCTTCACTCACTTTTTTAATATCTTTTTGTAATTGTCAAATTGAGTTTTTATCTTCTATGGAATTTTTTTCCATTTCATCCATTTTATTTTTTAGAGAGCTGTTTTCTTTTTCCAACTCACTAATTTTATTTCTCAATGATTTGATCTCTTTATTCACTCTGGATGACTTCTCCATACTCTCTTGCCAAGCTTCCCTTTCCTTTTCCCATTTCTCTTCTAGCTCTCTTGTGAGAGCCTTTTTGATTTCCTCTATGAGAGTTTTGTATATTGAGGAGCAGATCATATTCCCCCTTAGGGGATTCCTCTGGAGACAGTCTGCTTTTAGTCTCCTCAGGGTTTGAAGTCTGCTCTCTATCCATACAGAAACTGCCAATGGTTAGAGCCCTTTTAAATTTTTTGTTCATTTTGTCAGAGTGGGAATCGAAGAAAACAAATTGACAAGAGAAACAATTGGTTTGTTTCTGGGTGGAATGGGGTTGGATAGTGTTACCGGGCTTTCTCTACAGACTACAGGAGATAGCAGTGAGGCACTAACAGGATAGCGATGGCTGGATTGTTTCTGTGCTCTGAGGCTCTAAGAACACACTGAGTCACTCTGGGTGGGGGTGGGGGTAGCCATGTCCGGGAGACACTAGCTTTCCAGGGTTTTATTCTTTACCTCCAGTGTTTACATCTTCTCTGCTGCTCCTGGCTTGCTGCCAAGACAGAATATCCACACTGGGTTAAAGGTTGTTTCACAGAAACAGAAGAGATAGCATCCTTCCCCTCCTGGGTCTGAGCAGTGTGAGCTGCCTGCCTTGTTCTTGCCCCTGTCCTCAGCCTGCGACCAGTCTGTTCGTCCAGTCCCCTGAGCAAACACAGACCTTTTCTGGTGAATTTCAAGGATGTCTTCTATTGGTAATTATTTGTGGGGTTTTTTTCCAGTCAAGCATTAATTCCGAGGCTTGTCATGAAGTAAATTCTGAGAGAAAACGTGGAGCTGTGTGCCTCCTTGCTGCCATCTTGGCCTGGAAGTCCCACTTTTCATATCTTCAATCTATTTTATCTTTAATCCATTTTCTGCCCAATTAATCTTCCTTATGTACTGAACTTATTCTTTATCTCTTCTGCTATATCTTCAGTGATTCCCCATTGCCTGCTAAATAGAACAAAATCCTGAACCAAATGTTCATGTCCCCTACAATGTGGTTCCAACCTGCCCTTCTAACCTTATTTCATACTACAGTACTTTACACAGTGGACATTCCAACTTAACCAGTCTACTCTTATTTCTTGTTCTGGCTCTGTCCTCTTTTGTTTTGTGAGTTTAATAATTTTGTCCATATTATGAAGAGATTTTTCATCTCTCACATCCAACTCCATATATATTGATTTTCTTTTTCCTTTGATGTCCAATTCATTGGGCATTAGCCAATTATCTAAGTAATCCAGCTGTTATAGCTGCAGTCTATCTTAAACCATTCTCCATCCCCAGCTAAAAGCACATTCTTAAATTTCTCAGTATATTTTTCTTTTATCTCTCTCTTACATTTAGTTTAGAGTAGAAGGTTCTCTTCCACATACTACATCTTTATGAACATTAGCTATGATGATTTTAGACAGGGATTTACTAGTCATTGAGTTGGACTCAAAGTAAAGTTATCCCAGATGGCCAGGCAGCTGGTTTGGAGGTGAAGCAGGTAGAATAAGCTAGAAGTAAAAGGTTAATAGTATCATTGTTCCTCTCAGGCACTCACCCATCAATAAGCAGGTCCCATGGTAGAATCTTGAGCTGAGCTAAAGTAAGGTGAGCTTTGAATGAAAATTAAGTCTCATAAGCAAAAAATGAGGAAGGAAATGCATAGAGAACAAAGATAGAATGTAGGGTTTGGAAGAACAACTGACCTTTTATTTAGTTTGATTTGAATAAGTTGTGTGTAAAAGGGAATATGTGAAAAAAAGCCTGGAAAAGTAGGTTGAATGGGGCATTCTCTCTGGCTTCAGTTATTTGTATGTTTTTTGTCTCATCCCATTTATAGCTTGTAAATTCCTTAAAGGCAAAATTTGAGTTGTATTTATCTTTGTATTCTTGCCACCTAGAACAATGCTTTTTGTGGTGATAGAGGCTTAATTAATTTTTGCAGAATAGATGAATGAGTGAATAAATGAATGGATATAAATATAATACATTGTTCTTATTTGGTATAAAGTGCTTTGGAAATCTTTAAGGACTATGTAAATGCCAGATAATTGTAATTTCTTAGATATTGCCTTAATAGGGAGGTAATAATTAGGTTTAAAACAAAGGAGCATCCAGAATCTTTAATCAGTAAACCAGTGTGGGTTAATAATAATGAGGCTGTTTTCATGAAATTATTTGAATTGTTAATTGATGACTCAACAGTTAGGGAGGTCTCTTCCAAAAGGAGGCACAAAAGTCATTTGTCTATTCTTGTTTACTTTCTTTTCCCAGAGGTAATTGGGGTTAAGTGACTTGCCCAGGATCATAGAGCTAGGTGAGGCCACAGTTGAACTCAGGTCTTCCTAATTTCAGGGTTGGTGCTTTATCCACTCTACCATTGAACTGTCCCTCTACTCTAGTTTTCAACTAGTGAATTTATAACACCATACTCATCCATGATGAGTGTACCTATGGGACAGAATAAATTTCAGTCCTGGTGCTTCTGGTTTATGAGCTAATCAAAGGGAAGTCACAAGGGGATCCCATTGGGTTGGGGCAAGCATTCCTGGTCCTTTGAATACTCACAGAGAAAGACCACAATGACAAGCTAGGAGTAATACTTGAATCACACTTTAACACACATAACAAGAACAAGCATTCAGCATGGGTATAAGGGATTGGATGGATGGGAAAGAGAAAGGGGAGGAAGAGGGCAACAGAACCAAAGTTCTGAGTTGGGAGTTCTTAGGCATGGACCTGTAACTTATAGGACAAGAGTTTGGGGGACACAGTTTATAGGAATTTGTGAGGAAGGGAAGGCAAGCTAATTTTTATCCAGCCACCTTGAGCTTAGTTCATTAACATATCAACGTCATGTCAAAGTTATCAATAACATCTTAGATTTAGTTCATTTTCTTAATACTTTGCTTATTTAACTATATAAGGCTAGAATTGATCAGAATATTACAGACTTGAGGGCACTTAGCCACTAAAGATCTGGTACACTGGGACTTAGCTGGCTTTCCCTAATTTAGTTTCAGGAAGTGGCTTCAGTTAATTTATGAGGCAGTTGTCAGTGGCTCCTATGCTCCCCTAATTTATGAGACAGTGTGCAAGTAACTGTTATGCTCCCTTAATTTATGAGACAGTTTGTAAGTGACTTCCATGTTCTCCTTTACATTCTTACTTCCTACAATTGTTATCTTATCCTAGCTACTTACAGACTTATTATATACTATCTGGGGTGAGGGAAGTAAAGGAGGAGTGGTTATAAAGAACAGAACAAGATCCAATTTCAACACGTTATCCAAAGTCCAGGAAAAGTGAGAGATTCAGTAAATACAAAAGATATTGATATAGTGAAAATTTAAGACCAGCCCTTGGTGTCTGATTTTGACTATGCCAACTCACTCAATCTATACTGACATGTGCAAGTTGAGCTTAGTCTACTAATACAAGATGTCCCAAAAGTCTTATTGGAGTTTTAACTTTAATACCTCATAACTACACTAAGTCTTTTGGGATACCATGAATGCCTATTTCTTTGTGGACTAGGAACAAAGCAGAATTGTAGCAGCTCAAAAGAAACACGAAATGCACAAATTTAGAGACAATTCCCATTCAAATAGTTATATAGACTAAATGTTCCTGATCCATGGAAGAGCCTGTGGAGCTTTTGTTGGTCTGATCAGCCACAGCTGGAAACACTGAACATTGACCCTGACATCATGATGTTATTTTGATCCTTTTTAAACATGAAGGACAAAAATGAATGAATGTTTGCTTCTAGATAATAAAATATAAAGGATATGTGTACTATGTCCTGAGTCCTAAATATAACATAACAAATACATAGAAATGGAGATAGCATATATTTGAAAGATAAATTTAGATTTTTTATGTTTAAATATAGTTACACGTAAAACAATTTTGTGCATTTGTTTTCAAAACACTGAGTTCTAGTTTCTCTTCCCTTTTCTTCCCCCCCCCACATTGAGTAGGCACATGTGAAATTATGTAATCCATTTCCATAAAAAGTCCTGTTGAAAAAGAAAAAAAAAGAACCCTTAAGAAAAATGAAGTAAAAAATGTATGCTTCAATCTGTATTCAGACACAGTCAGTTCTTTTTCTGGGTATGGATAGCATTTTTCATCATAAATCTTTCAGAGTAGTCTTAGATCATTGTATTGCTGAGAATAGCAAAGTCATTCACAGTTGATCATCCCACAACATTGTTATTACTTTGTACACAGTACATTTCATTTTGCTTGAGCTCCAGAGAACTTTCCAGGTTTTCCTGAGAGCATTCTGTTCATCATTTCTTATAGAACAATAATATTCCATTATAATCACATATCACAATTTATTCAGCCATTCCCCAATTGAATGGGCATCCTCTCAATTTCCAATTCTTTGCTTTGAGAAAAGAGGTGCTGTAAATATTTTTGTGCATATAGATTATTTTCCTTTGAAAAAATATCTTTTGGGATTTATGCCTACTAGTAGTATTTTTAGGTGATATTAATCCTCTCCTTCATAGATTAATATCCACTGGTAGTTTTTGTGAATGGTCTTTTAATAGATCCTGAAAATATATTAATTATTTTTTTCCTTTTGGAAGTGGATGTATTTATATTTCTTGGCTGGATTGGGCACTTAGTACCTTTAAATAAGAAAAAAATGTTTTCTTTTGTGGCTTGGGAAATCTTTATTTTGACTCAGCTTCTGTAATTAGACATTATTCAAGTTTGGACGTAGAAAAGAGAATTGTTTCTTTTATTCCCTGCTCCTGCTTCATTATTAATATTTTTGATGCATCACCTTTCCTTTTGCATTGAATATGATGGAAAAATAGAAGGCACTTTAAATGAAGACAATACAAGAGAAATGATCATAAGGAAGATGATGAGTAGCTCATTTTCACATTTCTTTGACACACACTGATTGGGGAAGGTGGGTTGTAATTCCTATCCACAATCATTTGATTTTGTAAAATTTATTTTATATCATTTTATAAAAATGTGAAAGTGTCATTTCCTCTTTTCATGACTTCTAGAATGTTTACAGGACAGTCATCTTGTTTGGCTCTGAATCAAACTCAAAACTGACTATAGTCTAATATATCACTGCAGTATTTACCCATTTTTCCTTTCAATAAGAATTAGATTTACCATGTTTATTTATACAATGATGATTAAATTAAAGACCTCAGGAATATTTATAGCTGTGATGGCCTCTGTGGTTGACTGGAAGAAAGGGGAAGTGAGAAATTCTTATCAGCTGACTAACTCACATATCAGAAAAGTATGGCTATATGTAAAGTAGAAGCCAACACAATTAAACAGTTGAAAGAACTTGTGGAACCTTCAATAAACCACAAAAACCTGCTTTCTGGATTATGCTCAGTGCATCACAAGTGAGGGTAAACCAGCCTTTGGAAATATGTTTTTAATGACACAAAAAATATCCATGAGATTCTACGAGTATAATATTCAACAGAATGAAACTCTGGCTGCCAAAGCATAGCCCTTTGGCCAATCACAATAGAAAAGTGTTTATGGATGGCACTTTCCATAAGGCTGTGCCAACAGTTGTTCCATTGGAAATGAGACTTCTTTTGATTTTAAGCTCTTGTGGATGTTTCCACCATGTCAGAATATCACTGTTCTGTGACCACTTGGCAAGTGGAAAGCAGTGGAAAAACTAATGTACTATTTAGCAGGGAGAGTCAGAGTAGAAGGTTTTGTCTTACTGGGTAGTGAAAAATATTAAGATGTAAACTTTGATGGTGCCTTAGGATTTAACAATGTATTTGATTAGAAAAAAAAACATAAGCCACCGTTTCTTCAGTTGTGACTACTGATTTTACAGATGTGTGTATTTAATTATGTATAACGTTCAAAATAATTTAACATAACTAGCTTTTTATATACCACTTATATCATTGCTCTTAATACCTTTGGAATTAAGAACTAGATCTTAGTCCTAAAAGCTGTCTTATAATTACTGCTCTTTCTGGATCCGCACTCAGTCATGAGCTTATATTTATATAACTATGGAAAGTTTTTAGCCCTTTACTTCCATTGTTTCATTTGATCCTCATAACTTCTCTGTAAAATAGATGCTATTATTATTATTCCCAGTTTGAGGGAGAATTCTAATAGTCCCTAAACTTTGGACAGAAGGAAGAGAGAAATGGTAAATTTCCTTTCTTTGAAGACTAATAGTGGCCAATGCTTTTTGAACACCCAGCCAATTACCTCAGTGACACAAGAGAGGAAGCTAAAACTGGCTTATCTGGGTTGTTCAGTGTTGAAGGTAGGGTTTGAGCCCCCATCCTCCTGTTTGGGTCTTTGCAACTCTTTTCACTATATCATGATGCCTCTATTGGGGTGGTGGTGGAAGAAAAGTGACATATATCCATATATAGATAGATAGATAGATAGATAGATAGATAGATAGATAGATAGATGTGCGTATCTATCTATGCATGTATGTTATGTACAGATAGCACCTACTATGCAACTGTCACTGTGCTAAGCTCTTTATAAATTTCTCATTTGACCCTCACAACAACCTGGGAGGTTATTAGTATCCCTGTTTTACATTTGAGGAAACTGAAGTGAACAGAGGTTGTCTTTGCCAGGATTAAACAGCTATTAAGTGTCTGAGGCCAGATTTGAACTGGTATTTTCTTATCTCCATATATACATGCCTCATTTTATACCTGAAAGTGTGTATGTGCTTTAAGTGCTCCTACAGGGGAAACACTGTTAAATGCCTTGGGAAGCATTATACCTAACCTCAATAAAAGGCTCCCTGTTACAAACCCATGACTGGTATAACAATCCCACTCTAATTAAAGCACCAAAGCCCATCCCACCAATAGCAGGAAAGGACATACCAATATCCCAAGCACCTCTTTCTCCCCAAAGAGACGTTACTTTGTGCTGTAGACTCTTCAAAAAGGGAAAAAAAAAAACACTGAGAAACAGACCCAGAATTTGGGACCTTCCATTATACCAGAATAGCAGGGGGGAGGGGGAATAGCAGTAAGTGAAGGGAAAACAGGAGGAGTGGAAATAAATGTTTTTTCCCCATCTTCAAATAAAAAATAATATGGTTTGACTTTTTGTAGTAGGTCCTATACTTGAGAGGTTTTCCTTACCTGCATTGATATAGTCTATCTTCCTTTCTCAGACTAGCGTGCGGTACTTGGTATAACCTAAACAGCTTCTCAGAGCACTTAATTCCAGAAAGAGGCATATAGGGAAGCCCTTATAAATATATAATAACCACCTTTGGATAACACTCAAGTATTTTTACTTCCAAAGACTGATGCTCTTGTGAGGGCCTCTACTTGGATCATCAGAAAATAGACCCAAGTACTCCAACTGAAGATGTGGAAATGTCAGGGGTAGGAGCCTGGGTCCATTTCACACGACTTTGTCAGACCACTCTATCATCAACTATTGATTTGATTGCAAGAGCCTTTAGTTAGTGCAGGAATTCCACTGATAATAATTAAATTTTCAAGAGATGGGCTGGTAGGAGTGAGGAGGAGCATTGAGGAGGGAACAGGCAGCATGTATAGTAGGTTCCAAGAACATTAATGACTGCGTTAGAGTTACATAAAATTAACAGAAATTAGATCTATGGTTACTGAAGAGCCCCTTTTATTTCAAGAGAAGCCATTTAAGGATAACAGTTGGGGATTGTGGTTCAGTGGAGCCTTTTTTAACTGTTCATTTGCCTGTTTCACTGATCACTTTGTGGGAAGCTTTGGCAAATGTGCTATGTTTTAGAAATTAAGACATTTCTTCTTTTATTTGTGTTGCTCAGCTCTGCTGTGCTTTCTGGAGATCATCACAGTAGGGACTGTATTGGAATTCACCCTTTAACCATGGTGAGCCTTGCTTAAACTAACAGTTCTTGCAAAGTGTACAGTAATTAGCTGTTTTCTCCAATTTGTCTTGATTTCTGTCTAAAAGGCTCATTTCCTCTCCCCTTTTATGTAGTCTAATGTGAGTGTAGTTTCAGCATTTCCTTCCTACACAGGCCCCACAATCACTATAAAAGGTTACAACAATCTCAACATGCATTATCTCAAAGTAGAGGTACCAAGTATACTGCTCTGATAGGAAACAGCAGTATTTAAAGGCAGGGTAGCAGTACCTGCAATTGACAGATCTCTCCTTCCCTCCTCCCAAACATTTTGTATGTTAATATGTATCTGAAGGTTAAGCTTGACTTCTTGTTGCTAACTGCTGCTTGTTTTAACTTGGATTTTAGAGGAGGGGGTGAATTTCTTTCCAAATAAAGGGTTGAAAAGTGAAGTGTATTTCAGTCAGCTTCATATGATGCTTTTTTTGGTGAGAAAGAGTTAAGATTCAGTCCATTGTCTGAGACGTGTGTAGTGTTAGGAAACTGGGACATATAGACTCATACACTAGGGGACAACTGATTTCACTCCCTGCTGTCTGGCACAGGAATGAAATTGTAGCCGTGTTTGTAGCAGAAGGTTGGATTATGTATTCCTTTGCAGGAATTAAACCCCGCAGAACAATTTCTGCACAGTGTGGTATGGTGAAAAAAATGCTGGAAAGATGAAGGTTTTTGAGTCCCAGCACTACCACTCAATAGCTATGTGACGTTGGGCAAGTCTTTTCACCCTATTTAGCCCCAATTTCTTTGTGGAAAAGGTAGATAATGAATGCTACTTGTACCTCCTACCTTGAAGGGTTGTTTATAAGGAAAGTATTATGTAAAGTGTGATGTAAGAATGGGAGCTGTTCTTACATGCAAATTCAGTAGAACTTGGCTAGTCCACTGTAGAATTACAGAAGGGTTAGAGTCATTGTCACAGATGCCAGAAGGACTTTAATGCTCTTAACCCAGGTCCCTCGAGGATTTGAATTATTTGAATTACAATTTAATAATGAAATAATTCTTTAGGTGCCTACTATAGCACTGGGCTTGACACTGGGAATATAAGTGACAGATAATAGTGAATATTTCTGGTGACCAAAATATAGCATAAAACTAGGGTTGAGGAAAAAAACCCTACAATTGTGTGTGTGTGTGTGTGCATGTGTGTGTTTGTATGTGTGTGAATAATAGGCATCTATAATAAAAGAAGGAATATGGATCAGCAGGACAAAAGAAAATGACTTTTCCTTTTTCTTCTGCTTTTACTCTTGTTTAGATACATTTGCATGACAATCTGGAAAAAGATCTTGAGAACAATATAGGCTTGGATAGCTCCAGAATTTTAGAGTTAGAAGATTCTCATAAGGGATACAGTTGGGACAGCAAGATTATTCTGACCCTAAGTCAGATAGTTGTATGGGACAATGGGCTTGTACTAAGCCTCATAGGTGAAAGAATATATTTAATTTTAACCTGGGGGCACTCTGCTTTACTTTTACCAGGCTGCCCTTAGCAGAGTGTGATAGCTCAAAGTCTCAGTTATTAGTAAAGAGCTGCAGAGGCTTTCTAGTAGCTGCACTTGAGCAAATGAAATCTCCAGTAGATGGTCCTGAAGAAGAGTCACAAAGATGGCAGCAAAAAGAAAACTGATGTCCATGAGAAAAGCAGAAACACCCAGAAGGGACAATATAGTTTCCAATGTAGAGCAGAAACATTAACTCCTGCAGAAAATAGTATAATGACACCATTCCTTTAATTACATCAGTACATTAGTCAGCAATCAAACCCTGATCTCTCCCTGTGACAAGCAAAAATTCTACCACTGGATCAGACATTTGAATTGTCTTAGGAGGATTCTGAGGATCACCTGGCAGGATAAGCTACCAGACACTGAGGTCCTTTGTTGAACTAAACCACCAGGCTTTCAAACTGTTCTGCAGAGGCACAACTCCATTTGCCACATTGTTCAAATGTAAATATAAGCTTGCCAAAAAAAATTTTTTATGGAGAACTCACAAAGGGCAAGCACTCACAGGTTAGTCAAAAAAAAAGTGATACAAGGACACTCTCAGTATAACTCTTTAAGAACTTTAGAATCAGTTGTATGACATGAGAGACACTAACACAGGACCACCCAATGTGTTTGTGGCAGCCCTCTTTGTAGTGGCCAGAAACTGGAAAATGAGTGGATGCCCATCAATTGGAGAATGGCTGAATAAATTGTGGTATATGAATATTATGGAATATTATTGTTCTGTAAGAAATGACCAACAGGATGATTTCAGAAATGCCTGGAGAGATTTATATGAACTGATGCCGAGTGAAATGAGTAGGACCAGGAGATCATTATATACTTCAACAACAATACTATATGATGATCAATTCTGATGGACGAGGCCATCTTCAACAATGAGATGAACCAAATCAGTTCCAATAGAGCAGTAACTGAACCAGTTACACCCTCTAGGAGATAACTATGAACCACTACATAGGATTCCCAATCCCCCTAATTTTTTTCTGTCTGCATTTTTTATTTCCTTCACAGGCTAATTGTACACTATTTCAAAGTCTGATTCTTATTGTACAGCAAAATAATTGTTTGGGCATGTATACATATATTGTATTTAATTTATACTTTAACATATATAACATGTATTGGTCAATCTGCTATCTGGGGGAGGGGGTGGGGAGAAGGAGAAAAATTGGAACAAAAGGCTTGGCAATTGTCAATGCTGTAAAATTACCCATGCATCTATCTTGTAAATAAAAAGCTATAATAAAAAAAAAAAGAATAGGTGCTGTGCTTTATGAGCAAAGTAGAATTGAATTGTCCCCTCAAAATGCAAGATGTACAAAATTAGAGAAGCTACCCCTTCATTGGTATTCATATATATATATATATGGTTCATATGGATTATTTGTGTCCTGCCTGTGGCAGAGTACTCTGAGCTTGTATTGATTTGATCAGCCAAAGTCAGACACATTATAACTCAACTATAACATGGTGATGATATTCTTTTTCAGAACAAAGAACAACCAAAGAACATCAGAATATCAGAGAATAATGGCAACCTGGCAGTGTTTGAGATGGAAATGAATTCTGTTCACTGGTGTTCCTTACTTTTATCCTTAAAACTTATAAGTTTTTGATATGTTGTTCTTTATGAATCTTCCTTGGTTCTATGAGTTTCCTATGATTATGCTCTGTGATAATCATAGGAGAATATATTCCATGCATATGTGAGGGATATTTTTTATTGCTACTTTGTTTTGTTATTTATTAAATGTCTTTTGTTTAAAGTAATGTGATTTTGGTTACCTGATAAAAGTAAATACATCAACAGAGGTTTGTGAGCCAAATTTCTGGATGGGTGCAATGTTATAGAGTGGCTCAAACTTGGGGTAGGTTATCTAGGTATCCATCTATGAAAAGGATTGTCCAAGATGCTGCACAAAGAATTTTTTTAAAAAGTACAATCTTTGCTTTCAGAAGCTTATTTTTTATTGAGGCCGAGTTGAAATGTTGAGTGGGAAAGGGAATTGTTCATATAGTCAGATAAGTATAATAGGTATGATAGGCCATAAGATAGAAAGAAAAAAGTGCTCTAAGCAAATTTAATGAAGAGAGAATAGGTTCACCTCATTTTACATTATTTCATGAGGTTCAAGGAAGATGACTTCCTATCAACCCCATTCTTTTGGATCAACCACAATCTGAAGTCAGTACTACATGTCTAGATGACTACACGTTTCCGTAGGGAAAAGAATTTAACTTCCTAGTAATTCTCCTTTGTGGAGGGAAGGAGGACAATTGTAAACCAGGCTAATATTATGTCCGGAGATTCCTATTGAGGTTCTGGAAAGAAGAGTGATATTGATGATTTATGGCTTCTGGTGTAAGTTCTTTTTCTTTTTCATTTTTTGTTGATCTAAAAACCCAATAATTTGACATAGATTGTTCTGGTTCTTCTTATTTCGTTCTTCATCTGTTTATTAAAAGTCCATAAAATTGTTCTTTTTATAATATTTTAATAATAATATAAATTATCCTTCAGGTTCTACTCACTTTCCTTTCAGTTTATATGTCTTTCTGTGTCTTTTTGAGAAAAAAAATCTATTTTCTAATTTATTACAATATAATAGTACTATATCATCTTCATATATTATAGTTTTTTTAGTCATTTCTAAATGATTGCACATTTTTAGTTTTTAGTTTTTTTTGTTACTTCAATAATATTTTATATAAATATTTTTATACTCAAAGAATTGTTTCCTCTTTTTTATGATAACCTTTAAGCATAGGTCTAGTAGTAGTATAGCTAGATCAAAAGACACATACTGTTTAGTTACTTCTTATTCATAATTTCAAAAAATGGAATGGTTATGCCCATTCTTAGGTCCACCAACAATATATCAATGGGCCTGTTTGTCACTTTCCCTTTTGTCATCTTTGTTACCTTGATGAGTATGAGGTAGAATTTCATTCATGCATTAATTTACATTCTTCTAATTAGTAGTATTTGGAGCATTTTTTTCACATGGTTACATATAGCTAGCCTGAGTTTCTTTCATAGAGACTGTCCATATTCTTAAGTCTATCAATTGGGGATTGGCTTCTTTTTTTATAAATTAATTTCTTATGCATCTTGGAAATAAGACTTTTATCAGATAAATTTGTTGCAAAGATTTTTCCCATTTAATTGTTTCCCTTTTACTCTTAGTTTTATTAGCATTTATTAGAAATATAAAACAATTCATACATTGACAACACTGGAGTAATAAACATGTATTAAAGTTATACAAGCTATGATTCATGGTCATTCATGATTCCAGAGGACTATCGAGAAAACATGCTATTTGTTACAGAGAGTTGATGGATAAAAGGTTCAGAATGAAATGTATAGTGTATATACACAAATGTCTTATATTGTGTTATTATGCACAAAATATCTATAAATATACATACATTTATATGTATATATGTGTCTGTATCTATATCTATTTGTATACTACCATTGGTGGAATTTACTTTTGCTTAATTATTCCAAGTTATTACAAAATATTTCTTTTCTTTTCTTTTTTTCTAATGGGGTGGTGAGCAGACGGGAGAGAAAATAGATTTTTTGTTCATTTAAAAATAAAGGTGAATATGAAATGTTGTATGTACTTTGAGATGAAGTTATTGTTTTATTAGCTTTATTTAACTATTTTACTTTGTTAAAAGAGATTTCTAATGAAGATGAAGTAATCTGGAAATTATATAATGTAAAATTAAAAGGAAAAAAATACTGTGGTGTGTTTGATATAATGTCAACCTGAGTACTTAAATGGGATTTGAGGATCATTTTATCTTTTCTTTAGAGAACTGTCACAAGCTAAATGTCATTTACCTTTCTTTAGAGAACTAAGTCACAAGGTAAATTCTAATGTTTGCAGAGGGAAAGTTGGGGTGAGGATAGGTCATAAATTAAACTGAAAGTATTTGTAAATAATCCATCCATATGGAAGCTACTCTACACAAATCTACAGTCTTTGTTCAGAGTCATGTGTCACATGTATAATAGGGGAGATATTCAGATTTCATATGCCTATCCAGTAATGCTGATGTAAATTTAGAAACTAAAACTTACTTTTCCTTATTTTTCAGGAGTTGCAGAAAAACAAACAATTATTTAAATAATACTTTGAGGATTAGTTGGAACTTTCCTTAAATGTTACAATAAACTGGGAAGAGAAAATATTAATAAAATGTTAATATCCTTATCTTAGAGATGAGGAAACTGAAAATCAGAGAAGTTTAATAAGCATCAACAGAACTGGAAAAATTAGCCTCTTTTATCTCATTGTAGATTATACTGTACAAACCAGTCTTCCTAGTTATTAATATCATTTTTGAATAAATGAAGAGGGGAAAATGGTTGAAAGAAGAGTATTTGATGAAATATGCAGAAAAGTAGGAAGTCTGAACCAAATATCATCTCTTGGCAGACTTCAATAGAAACCTTTTCAGTTTCAAGGACTTCCACATTCTGATATCTGAGTCATCTTAAAGCTTTCTTGTATTAGTGGTTAACTTCGGCCCATTTGCCATGATTAAATCTACCAGGACTCAGAGTTTTTGTGCTGTCACAAGGTGGCAAGTGCCCTTCACTATTTTTCTGCCTAGTCCAGTCTTCCCTTTCTCCTCTATCTTAAAAGGTCTAGAGTTTCAGGCCATTATTTCCTTGGCACAATTGAATTGAAGATTGAACTCTATGGCCTGGCTTCAGTAGTTTTACAGGCTATCTGTGCTGGGCATTTAAAGTTTTTCAACAATGTTGGTAGACTTCTTCATAAAATAGTTCTATATATCTCAGTTTCTCTGTATTTTCCCAGTGGGACTTTGTGTCCTGAGGAGGTTTCTTTTCAGGTATATTGTTCAAGTGCTTAAATTGTAATTAATAGCTCTATTCCTAAGACTGCTTTTTCTTCCTAGATCAACTAATTTTGCCTTATATCAACATGGGTTTATCTCATCTGATGAGTAAATTTCAGCTTTCAACCATAGGTCTTTGAGAACTTGTTTAGCTGAGAAATTTTTCTTCATAGGTTGTCAATGTGTTTATTGGCAAAATCAGAGTTTTAGAGTTGGAAAGGACTTGAAAAATGACCAGATCATAGATACAGAGTTAGGAGTGACCTTAAGCATTAAATAGGTTGTTTTTTTTTAGTCATTTTATAGATTAAGACAATGGTCCATAGAAAATATGTAACTTGTCTAGTGTCACTCAGGTAGCAAATGCCAGAGGAAAGAATTGAACTTGGCTCTTCTTACTTCAAATACCACATTCTTTTCATTGCATTAAGTTTATCTAGTTCATTTTACAGACAAGGAAGCTGGATTCAGAGAAGGTACTGATTTGCTTAAGAACATGATTAATTAGTCACAGACCCAACTTCCAGACTGAGTTTTATAGGAAGTATCATATGGTGGAAGGAGCATAGGATTTGGAATCAGGAATCCTTACTTTGAATCTGACCTCTGACTCTTAGTAACTGTGTGACTATGAACATATTAATGCACCTCTTTGAACCTCTTTCTTCATCTTTAAAATAATACTAAATACTACCTTAGAATAATACTGAATACGACTTAGGGGGCTGCAGTGAGGAAAAATGCTACATAAACATTGAAGTGCTATATAAATGTGAATTTTGTTGTCTCTTGGTACCCAGTCAGTGGTGTGCTGGATTTTTCTCATATTCTGTCAGTTTTGGAGTTTTTAGTTTGAGCAGTTAGGGTTTGGAAACCAACAAGTACTACCAATTAAGGCTGGATTAATTGCCTAGACTTAAGAAAATGATGAAAAAATCTTTGTATAGTAGATTCAACTTTAAAAGTATGTCATACAGAATCAGCTACACCCAGAAAATGAACACTGGGAAATGAGTGTAAATTGTTTGCATTTTTGTTTTTCTTCCCAGGTTAGTTTTACCTTTTGAATCCAATTCTCCCTGTGCAACAAGAGAACTGTTCAGTTCTGCACACATATATTGTATCTAGGATATACTATAACATATTTAACATGTATAAGACTGCTTACCATCTAGGGAGGGGGCGGAAGGAGGGAAGGGAAAAGTCAGAACAGAAGTGAGTACAAGGGATAATATTGTAAAAAAAATTACCCAGGCATATGTTCTGTTAATAAAAAGTTATAATTAAAAAAAATCAAAATAAAATAAAATAACCCCCCCAAAAAGTATGTCATAGTACATTTCCCCCCATAGAGTCAGATGTTAAGTATTTACTAGTACAACCCCCTACCCAGTCCAATGGCCTTATAATCTGTACATATAAATAGGATTTAAATCTGTGCCTTGAGAAAAGACTGAATTAATTTAATTTGATATATCATGATGCCTGAAACTTAGTGAGTTTCTTCTTCTTCTTCCTCTTAAAAGGAAGAAATAATTAAAAGGAAGGAGGTAAAGTGAAATTCTTCCTTCAAAGGCAAAATTATAATAAATAATATTTATTATAGCTAGCACTTACATAGAATTTTCAGATTTCCAAAGCACTTTATAAATATTATCTCATTTTATCTTCACAACAGCCCTATGATGTAGGTGTTATTATTACCTGTATCGTACAGATAAGGAACTAAGGCAAAGAGGATTTGTGGCTCGCCACATAGTATGTTTTGGAGGCAAGATTTGAATTGAGGTCTTCCTGACTCCAAGTTCTACATTAGCCACTGCATCACCTGGTTCCCCCTGTCCATACTTTCCAAAGAAGTAGTTGCCTTTTTTTTTTTTAATTTAGAAGATTCATTTGTATAGATTCTCTCTCTGGGCAACTAATGAACTTGTAAGAAAAGAAAAAAAAAAGTTTTGGAAAAGACTTATTTAAACAATCAAGAAATTTGCTTTTAGCATTTTGAGATGCCAAGATCTCCTTGAATTTATCATCTATAAGGATCTCTATTATAAAATCACTGAGAATAGTCTCTAGATGATTTCTGGTTCTGCAAAAATTACTTTAACCTAAGTTATTTGATTAAGAGGAAAAAATAGGATAAAGAGAAGATCAGTTTAAGTATGTCTCAGGTTGGTATGTGCAGGCTGACACATACATGCATGCACACATATTCAGGGCCAAAGTGCTCCACAAATTAGTTAATTAAGGAAAGCAATCAGTACAGAAGTTGAAGGGCAGGTCTTCACTTGCAGAAGGGTCAGTAAGCATGAGAATAAAAGCAATGATGTCCTTTTGATTTTCTCAGGGTGGCTTCATCTGATTTTTTTGGGGGGGATGGGCTGTGGTATGTGGTAGTAATAAAGACTGATTTCTTCAAGACTTGGCCCCTTTCATTTACAACTTATTTAAAAGTCATGTTTTGGTTCAGATTGATTTCTTAAAATGCTATACAAATTATTTATGGAATATTTTACTTAGTTAATTGGTTAGCAGAGCAAAAATAACAAATTGTCAAACTTTGTAGGAAGATGGAAAAAAAGAACATTTTTTTTCTTTTTTTAGAGAATAAAACAAAAACCAAATATATTATTTTGCTAGGGGGATGTGGTATATATTAACCTCCAACTTTCTGAGATTCCTCCCTGTTTTTTTAAACCTCATAGGATTCCATCTAGGCCTTAATTATAGTAGTTTAACATGTTTTTAGTTTCTCAAATCCAATTTTTAAGCTATAACTATTTCTGAGGCAGCTAGGTGATGTGGTGGATAGGATTAGGAAGACCTGAGTTCAAATCTGGCCTCAAACAATTAACAACTTAACACTTTCCACCTATGTGACACCCTGGACAAGTCACTTAATGCCAATTGCCTCAGCAATAAATAAATAAATAACTAGACAGATAAATAAATAAATATATTAATTTTTAAAGTTGAAATTAAATTAATTTCTTAAGTTAAATTTTCAATTATAAAACATTTTCCCTTTCTCTACCTTCTTCCTCTTGGAAGAAAGAAAAAAAAGGACAAAAATCTCTCAGGAAATATACATAGTTAAGCAAAACAAATCCCCACATTGCCCATGCCTGGAAATGTTCATCACATTCTACATTTTTAGTCCAGTACTTTTCTAAGGAAGTAGGGTGAATGTATCATCACTTTCTTCTGGGATCACGATTGATCATTGCTTCAATCAGAATTCTTTAAAAATGGTTGCCAGTATATACTAGTGATATCACCATACTGCTTTGTCCTGTTTCTACTGGTTTTGAATTATTTTTTACTCATATCTTCATTGCATGGTGCTGTTACATACATACTCTAATTACAACAACAACAATAATATTGAAATTTTATATAGCATTTACCATCTGCCAAACACTGTGAAAATAAATCTATATTTTAAAAATTAAATGTTATAACTTTTTTTTTATTTGATTCTGATAATAGCTCTATAAGGTAGATGCTATTATTGCCCTCATTTTACAGATGAGGAAACTGAGGCAATCAGAAATTCAGTAACTTGTTCAGTGACATTTAGCTAATAAGTATCTGAGGCAGATAATCAGATTTTCCTGATTCCAGATCTATACTCTATTTACTATGGCACCTAATTGTCCCACATAGTCTTCCTTAGATGTCTAGTGGTTCATTCAAGCTTATGGTTTAACGGAAATTTTTGGTTTCTTCTCTCCAAGGAAAGAATAGATTCTGCCATGCTAATAGCTAATACAAGTTTTTAGATTTTCCCCTCCTAAATCTTTGGGGACATGTAGAAAACCTTTGCCTTGGGAGGAACAAAAAGGGCTCTCTTGTCTTATGCCCAAGATCTCAATATAGAATTAATTTCTTTTACTCAAAACTTTCTTCTTCCAACATCCTTATTACTTTCAAGGGTACTGTATTTTTCTAGTCAGCAAGGCTTATGATCTTCATGTATCCTCAACTCCTCATTCTCTTTCACCCTACATATCCAATTTGTTGACAAATGATATTGTTTCTACCTTCACAAAATCTCCTATCTTCTTTATACTCATCTAGTAACAACCCTAGTTCTAACAACCCATCATCTCTTTCCATCTTATCTATATTAACTCTCTCTTTTTACTCCAAATGATATTCAATTCACCCACCATTTTTCAAGAGTGTTGGTTCTCTCCCTTCAGCTCAGTGACTTCCAGTGGATTCCTTTTGTCTCCATGATAAAATATGGATTCCTCTTACATTTGTAACTCTTTATAACCTGATCCCTTTCTATGTTTCTGGTCTTCTGACACTTTATTCCTTTCTATGCATTGTATATCTATTAACTGCTGGTCAACTTTCATGTTATTTTCTTTCTGTATCTTTATATTGGTTGTCATCAGTACCTAGAATGCTCTATCTTCCCACCTTCCTCACCTCTTCCTCTTTCCTAGGCTTCCTCCAATACTCTACTCAAATATTAACTTCTGCAGAAGACCTTTCCTATTACCTTAGTCTTAACTGCTAAAGCCTTCTCCTAAGAAAGTAAAGTGACTGTTTCCCCTTTCCTTTATATAGGGCTTACATATAACTAACAGGAACTTTTTTTGCCTTCTTTTTTCTACTCTTCAATACTTAATACAGTCAGTGTCTAGATCATAGTAAGTACTTAGTAAATACTTATTGACCCACTAACAAATATAAAATTCTTTAAAACAAAATAAGGTCCCAACTAATGCCTTCAGAATTAATCTTTCAGCTCTAAGGTAATTTGGCTTTAGAGGGGAAAGAAGCTTTTTTAAAATTATATTTTTAAAATCTCAAATATTACTTTATTCCTATGGGTACTCCTTCTCCACATGCAAATTGTATTTTTAAAAAATATATCTTGGCATACTATTCTCATATATTACCTTGGACAAAAACATTTTTCACCAGGTATCTAATCTTCTGGTGATGAATATCTTTTCAATTAACCATAGTGGTCCTAGGCCAGACATATATAAATATATATATATATATATATATGTATATATATATATATATATATATATATATATAGTCACTGAATCCATGTTTGAGGCTTTCCAGTTTGGAGTAGGACCTATCAGAGCTCTGGGAAGCTTTCAAAAATATGAGGTCACTTTCATACAACAGTGTAGAATCAAAGCAGGACTTCTGGAGTTTTCTTTGTAAAAATACTAGAGTGGTGTGCCATTTTTTCTTCTCCAGTTCATTTTATAAAAAAAAAGAAAGTAAGGCAAATAATGCTAAGTGACTTGTCAGGGTCTAGTAAGTATCTGAGATAAAATTTGAATTCAGGAAGAAGAGTCTTCCTGACTTCAGGTCCAGCACTCTATCCACTGTACTACCTAGTAGGCATTGGGAATACAAAAAGAGCTAAGAGTTGTTTCTATCCCCAGGGATCTCAGAGTGTGAGACAGGTATTTTGCAAGCTCTCTCAAATCCTAAGGATATTAAGGGCAAAATGTCTCCAAATAAAATCTCAAAGGATGATATGAGTTGGTCTCCATCTCACAAGGATCTCTTGGAAGAACTCAAAAAGAATTTTAAAATAGAAGAATAACAGGGAAAGGAAATGAGAACTTTACAGGAGATTTTGGAAAAGGAAACATAGAAATTAAATGAAGAAAACACCTTAAAATATATTTAGTGAAATGGAAAAAGCCTATAACTCCCTAAAAACTAAATGTGATGAAATGGAAAAAGAAAGCAATTTCTTGAAAAACAGAATTTGTGAAATGGAAAAGAAATTCAATGAACAAAACATCTCATTTAAAAGTTCAACTGGCCAAATGCAAAAGGAAATAAAAAAGCTAACTCAAGAAAATAATTCACAAAAAATTATAATTAAACAAAAGCAAGTGAACGACTCAATGAGAAATCAAGAATCAAGCAAGCAAGCAAACGAACAAAAAAGATAGAAGATAATGTAAAATACCTCATTGGAAACACAACTGACCTGGAAAATAGATCCAGGAAGATTATCTAAGAATTATTGAACCACCTAAAAACCACGATGAAAAAAAAGAGCCTCAACAACATCTTTCAAGAAATCATCAAGAAAAACTGCCCTGATGTTCTAGAATTAGAGGATAAAATAGCCATTGAAAGAATTCACCAAACACCTCCTGAAAGAGACCCCAAAATGAAAACTCCACGGAATATCATAGATAAATTTCGGAATTATCAGATTAAGTAGAAAATATTGCAAGCAGCCAGAAGGAAACAATTCAATTTTTGAGATGCCAAAATCATAATTACCCAGGACCTAGCAGCTTCTGCTTTAAAGGTCGAAAGGCCTGAAATATCTAAAGGGCAAAGAAGCTTGGGTTGCAATCAAGAATCAACTATCCAGCAAAATTAAGTATTATCTTTCAGGGGCAAAGATTGGCATGCAGTGTAATAGATGAATTTCATTTATTTTTGATAAAAAGACTAGAGCTGAACAGAAAATTTGATCTTCAAATACAGAACTCAAGAGAAGCATAAAAAGGTAAAAAATGAAAAAAAATGTTTCTTTTAAAAGTTAAAAAATTTATATCACTGTATGAGAAGATGAATTTTTTTTACTTAACTCTTGAGAACTGTATCTGTTAGTATACTTAGAGGGTATAAATATAATTTGGTTTTGTTGTGATGATATAAAAAGAAACTAGAGGTGAAAATGGAATTGTACTGGAAGAAGAATAAAGTAGAGGTAAAATGGGATAAATTAAATCTTGTAAAGAGGCAAAAAAGACCTATTACAGTTGAGGGAAAGAACAGAGGGGGATGAGCATTGAGTGAACTTTAATTTCATTGGACTTGGCTCAAAGAGACAATATCAGACACATTTAATTGAATATAGAAACTTGTCTCACCCTATAAGGAAATAGTAGAGGAAAGGAAAGGGAGAGGCTAGTAGAAAGGAGAATGAAGTAGAAGAGGAAAGAGATAAAGAAAGGGGGAGAGGTTGAAAAAGGGGAGAGCTGTTTGAGGGAGGTAGTGATTAGAAGCAAAACACTGGGGAGAAGGGAAAAGAGGAAAGGAAAGAGAAAAGTACAACTTGGGAAAAGTAAGATAGTGGGAAATACAGAGTTAGTAATTTCAACTGTTGATGTAAATAGGATGAACTCTCCCATAAATTGGAAGTGGATAGCAGGCTAAATTAAAAGGCAGAATCTTACTGTATGTTGTTTATAAGGGAAATTTTATTATTATTATTATAGCTTTTTATTTACAAAACATATGAATAGGTAATTTTTCAACATTGATCCTTGCAAAACTTTCTGTTCCCACTTTTTCCCTTCTTCCCCCTACCCCCACCCCTAGATGGCAGGTAGTCCAATACATGTTAAATATGTTAAAGTACATGTTAAATATAACATATGTATACACATTTATGCAATTATCTTACTGCACAAGAGAAATCAGATCTAGAAAGAAGGTTAAAAAAAAACTGAGAAGGAAAACAAAAATGCAAGCAAATAATAACGAAAGAGTGGAAATGTTATGTTGTAGTCCACACTAATTTCCCATGGTTCTCTCTCTGTGTGTAGCTGATTCTCTTCATTACTGAATAATTGGAACTGTTTTGAATTATCTCATTGTTGAAGAGAGCCATGTCCATCAGAATTGATCATCCTAGAGAATTATTATTGAAGTATATAATGATCTGGTTCTTCTCATTTCACTTGGCATCAATTCATGCAAGTTTCTCCAGGTCTCTCTGAAATCATTGTACTTATCATTTCTTACAGAACAATAATATTCCATAGCATTCATATACCACAATTTATTCAGCCATTTACCAATTGAAGGTCATCAATTCAATTTCCAGTTTCTAGGCACTATCAAAAAGGCTACCACAAACATTTTTGCACATGTGGGTCCCTTTCCCTTTAAGATCTCTTTGGGATATAAGCCCAGGGGTAACACTGCTGGATAAAGGGTATGCACAGTTTGATAACTTTTTGAGCACCATTCCAAACTGCTCTCCTGTAATGTCCCTCTGGAGGGCCTCAGGATCAGTCAGAGTCAGGATCAGTCATAGTCCTTGGTCTTTAGGAGGAGAAGTGAAGGAGGCAGGCAAGTTGCCAAGTGGCTCCTCAAAGATGAATCCTTGACTTTGGAGTCTGGAGCCTGAAGTATTTACTACTGAGCATGCAGTAGCAGAGAGACTCTGACTCTCTCCATCAGCCCTCTAATCCCTCTCTATGATTACCTCACCACAACACATTCAGCTGGTGCCAATCATGAGGAGAGCCATAACATCACCATATCATCTAAGTATGTGGTTATAGAACCATTATCTCACATTGATTAGTTACTTAGCCTTAAGTACTCTGCTGTCTTAGATTCAAGTACACCTTTTCAGAGTTCCAGCCCTCTGGAATCTTTCCAGCCCTCTATACTCTCCAGAATGGTTGGATCCATTCACAATACAAGGAAAACATTTAAAGCAGAGTGATACATATAGAGTAAAGGTTAAAGACTGGTGCAGAATTTATAATGCTTCAGCTAAAGTAAAAAAAGCAAGGGTAGCAATCCTGATCTCAGATCAAGCAAAAGCAAAAATAGATTGAATTAAAAATGATTGAGAAGTTTCCTTTTTAAATCATTAAAAGTGATTAAGAAGGAAACTACATTTTGCTAAATGGTATCATAGATAATGAAGTAATACTAATACTAAACATATGTGTACCAAATGGTATAGCATGTAAATTTTAGAGGAGAAGTTAAGAGAGTTGCAAGAAAAATTAGACAGCAAAACTATGCTAGTGGGGGCATAGCAATTAGGCTCTACCAGAGCTAGTTAAATCAAACTACAAAATAAAGAAGACAGAAGTTAAAGATGGTAAATGGAATTTTAGAAAATTTAGTTATGATAGACCTTTAAAGAAAATTGAATGGAGACAGAAAGGAATATTCTTTTTTTTTCTCAGCAACAAACCTACACAAAAAATGATCATGTGTTAGGACATAAAAGCTCCAAATTAAATGCAGAAAGGCAGAAATAGTAAATGTATCTTTTTCAGATCATGATACAATAAAAATTATATGTAATAAAGGATGAGGGAAAAATACACAAAATTAATTGGAAACAAAATAATCCTAAAGAATGACTGGTTGAAACAACAAATCATAGATACAATTGATAATTTCATCTAAGAGAATGACAATAATGAGACAACATCAAAATTTATGGGATGCAGTCAAAGCAGTTCTTAGGGAAAGTTTTATATCTCCAGATGTTTACTTGAATAAAATAGAAAAAGATATCAATGAATTGGGCATGCAAGTAAAAAAGCTAGAAAAAAGAACAAATTTTAAAAATCACAATTAAATACAAATTTGAAATTTTAAACATAAGAGGAGAAAAACAAAATTGAAAGTAAGAAAACTATTGAACTAATAAACAAAAGTAAAAGTTGGCTTTATGAAAAAAAAACTCACAAAATAAATCTTTAGTTAATTTGATTAGAAAAAGGAAAGGAGAACATCAAATTGTTAGTATCAAAAATGAAAAGGGTGAACTTTCCACCAATGAAGAAGAAATTAGAGCAATTAGAGCAATATTGCCCAACTTTATGCCAATAAATCTGATAATTTAAATGAAATTTATGAATACCTACAAAAATATAGATTGTCCAGATTAACAGAGGAGGAAACATATTATTTCAATAATCCCATTTTACAAAAAAAAGTTGAACAAGCTATTAATGAACTCTAAGAAAGAATTTCAAAAGTCAGATGGATTTACATGTTAATTCTATCAAACATTTAAAGAACAATTAATTCCAATACTATGCAAACTATTGGAAAAATATGGAAAGAGGAAGTGCTACCAAATTCCTTTTATGACCCAGATTTAGTGTTGATACCTAAACCAGGTAGGGTCAAAAGAAAAAGGAAATGATAGACTGATTTCCCTAATATTGATGCAAAAATCTAAAATAAAATATTAGCAAAGAAGTTATAGCAACTTACAGTCAAGATAATACATCATGACCAAATCGGATTTAAACCAGAAATGCAGGGAAGGTTCAATATTAGGAAAACTATTAACATAATTGTCTATATCAATTACCAAACTAACAGAAACCATATGATTATCTCAATAGATGCAGAAAAATCATTTGACAAAATCCAATACCCATTCCTATTAAAAATACTAGTGAGTATAGGAAATAATGGAGTATTCCTTAAAATGATCAATAGTATCTATTTAAAACCACCAGCAAGTATCATATACAATGGGGATAAACTAGAAGCCTTCCAAGTAAGATCAGGAATGAAACAAGGTTGCCCCTATCACCATTAATATTCAATATTGTATTAGAAATGTTAGCTCTAACAATAAGAAAAGAAAAATAAATTAAAGTAGATGAGAAGATCAAATTATTACTCTTCAGATGATATGACAGTTTACTTAGAGAATACTAGAAAATCAACTAAAAAACTACTACAAACAATTCACAACTTTAGCAAAGTTGCAAGATGCAAAATAAATTCACATAAATCATCAGCATTTCTTTTTATATATTACCAACAAAGTCCAGCAACAAGTGATACAAAGAGAAAACTCATTTAAAATAATTGTAGATAATATAAAATATTTGGGTATCTATTTCCCAAGATAAATTCAGGAACTATATGAACACAATTACAAAACACTTTCTACATAAATAAAGTCAGATCTACTCATCTGGAAGAATATCAAGTATTCATCAGGTAGGCCGAGCTAATATAATAAATATGACAATTCTACCTAAATTAATCTATTTATTCATAGCTGTACCCCACCTAAAAGTAAACAATAAAACAATGGTCATCAAAACTATGTGGTATTGGCTAAGAAATAGAGTAGTAGATCAAATAGAGTAGTTGATCAATGGTTAGGTTCACAAGTTAATGACAATAGTTATATAGTGTTTGAGAAACCCAAAGACCCTAGTCTCTGGGATAAGAATTCATTATTTGACAAAAATTGCTGGCAAAATAGGAAATTAATATGGCAAAAACTAGGCATTAACCCACATCTAACACTCTATAACAAGATAAGATCAAAATGGATTCATGATTTAAATATAAAGAGTGATAATATAAGCAAATTAGAACAAAGGATAGTCTATCTCAGATCTGTGGAAAAACAAGGAATGTGTGGCCAAAGAAAAAATAGAATACATGATGGAATGCAAAATGGATAATTTTGATTATGGTAAGTTAAAAAAGTTTTTGTATAAACAAAATCAATGCAGATAAGATTAGAAGGGAAGCAATAAACTGGGAGGGAAATTACATCCAAGGGTTCTGATAAAGGCCTAATTTCTAAAATACTGGCTCAAATTTATAAGAATAAAAGCCATTCTCCAATTGATAAATTATCGAAAGACGTGAACAGACAATTTTCAAATGAAGATATTAAAACTATTTCTAGTCATATGAAAAAAAAAATGTGCTATAAATCACTATTGATCAGAGAACTTCAAAGACAGACAACTCTTGGGTACTACTACATACCTCTCAGATTAGCTAAGATGACCTGAAAACCTGATAACCTGAAAAATAAATCTTAGAAAAAAAAGAAAAATAATTAAGATAATTAATAGTGTTAGTAATAACTGTCAGGATAGAAAATAAATTGAAAATAACCATTGCTTATTACTAACAAAAAAATAGAAATGATAGGGAAAAAAATCTATTCTAATTGTTGTTGTTCAGTCATTTTAGTTATGTCCAATTCTACATGACACCATTTGGGATTTTCTGAGCATAGATACTAGAGTGGATTGCCATTTCCTTCTCTAGCTGATTTTACAAATGGGAAAAGTTAAAGATATTCTCAGGAGTGATATAAATATATATTCAACATGTATTTTACAGAAATTTTAAGGAGTTAAACATTTTGAGAGATATTTATTGTTGATAATTCATTTATCCTGACATAATAATAATAATAATAACACAAGTTAATGGATGGATTTTATGCTATATTTCTATAAATTAACAATTCATTTGGAAGAAGAAAGTTTAGTCTACTAAGAAAAATAATGGAAAAATGTGGAAGTTAACAGGGTCATTGTTAGATGTCAAATTAAAACTTAAGGCAGTAAATAATATTGGTTAAAAATTTAAGGAAAACTATGTGGTATTGGTTAAAAATAGATAAATAGATCAATGGAACAAATTAGTCAAACAAGAACCAGAAAAAAATAAACAGAAAAGCCAGATTACTCTGAAGGTATTTAGAGGTGCCAGCTTGGCAGGAAGTTTCCAGTATCTTCCTCAAGGGATCTGTTCTTGGCCCTGTATTGTTTAACATTTTTATCAATGACTTGCATGAAAATCCTACATGGCATACATAAAATTTGCAGGCACTATGAAAATAAGGAGGATAGCTAGCATGCTGGATGATGGGAAAGGAAAAAAAATTCTTGACAGGCCACGATATTGAATTGAATGTAATAATGTAAGGTTGCATAAGGATAAATGTAAAACCATACACTTGGATTTCAAAAATGTTTCATAAGTATAAGAAAGAAGAGATATAGCTATGCAGAAATTTATCTTTAAAAGATCCAGCAGTTTCAAGGAATTTCAGGTTCAATATAATTCAAATTATTTTATGGAAACTGAGATATCAAAGAGATTGCAGGCTACAATGAGAGCCATATTAGCTAGGGTTTGGTAGAGGATAATTCAATGTTATATCAAGTTATATTGGTAATACTATACTTAGGTTTGGATGCCATATTTTAGAAAGGATGTTAATAAGATGTGTAGACATTATGATGATAAAGAACTTAGATTTAATAGCAGTTGAGAATCAATTTTAAAATAGCTGGGATATTTAGACAAAGAAGTGAAAACCCAAGGAAACATAATGATGACTGTCATTGAGTATTTGAAGGGATATCACTTCCAAGAAGGATTAGACTTGTTTTGTTTGGCTTTGGATAGAGGAACTAGTCATTCACAATTGATGGTGCTTGCAAAAAGTCAGATTCAGACTTAAGAAAGGGAAAAATTTCTTTCAATTAGAACTATTGCAAACTAGATTTTGTTGCCTTCAGAAGAAATTGGTCTATCCACATGGAAAGATCTTCAAACAAAAACTAAAGGACCACTTTTCTGGCATCATGTAGAGAGAATTCTTTTCTAGGTATGAGTTAGACTAAATGATGCCTAAAGTCCTTTCCAACTCTGAGATTCTGTTTTTATGAAATTTGAAGGAGGAACAATTATGGCATGGAACAAATCTGAATCACATAATATCACACAAAAAACTTCTGGGAAAACCTCTTAGATTCTGGCAAAAAAATGCCTATTTCCATACCCCATAGAAAAATACTACAATGAAATCTAAGCAGATGTACTCTCTAAACATTTTTAAAACAAAAAAGGTACTTAAAAACTGGAAGAAAAAGGAACAGTGTAGTAGTCTCATTTATAAAGAGAAGGGAAATTTATCAAATCAAATAAATTACTTAGCATACAAGAGATTTAATGAGAACAAAAGTATTTTATTTTATTTTTTAAAGTGTTTTTCAATGTCAAAATTTTAAGCATTTTTTAAAAATTGAGTTCCAAATTTGCTTTTTTCTCCTCCTTTCTCTTTTTCCTCCTTAAAAAGCTAAGAATTTTAAATAAGTTATTTATGTACAATCCCTATTACTCATATTGTGAAAGAAGAAACAGACCAAAAAATTAAAATAATATGCTTAAATCTGCATTCCAACTCCATCAGTTCTTTCTCTGCATGTGAATAACATTTTTCATTATAAGTCCTATGGAATTGTTTTGGATCATTGCTGAGAAGAGTTAAGACATACTGGATCATTGCACAGCATTGCTGTTACCGAACACAGTATTCTCTTATTCTGTTCACTTTATTTTGCATCAGTTCATGTAAGTCTTTCCAAGTTTTTCTGAAATCCACCTGCTCATCATTTCTTATAGCATAATAGTGTTCCATTTCATTCATATACTACAACTTGTCCAGTCATTCCCCAATTGATGGACATCCCCTCAGTGTCTAGTCTTTTGTCATCACACAAAGAGCTACTAAAAATTTAGGTCTTTTCTCCTCTTTTTTTGATTTTTTTGGGATAAAAATCTAGTAGTGGTATTGCTGGATCAAAAGTTTATATATAGTCTGATCGCCCTTTCAATGTAGTTCCAAATTGTTAGATCAGTTCACAACTTCATCAACATTACCAAAAATGCATTACTGTACCACATTTTCTCCACTGTTTCTCATTTTCTTCTTCTGTCATATTAGTTAATCTGATAGGTGTGATGTAATACCACAGAGTTTTTTTTTAATTTGTCTTTTTCTAATTAATAATAACAGAGCAATTTTTCATATAACTATAAAGACGTTTGATTTTGCGACATTCAAAAAGGTCGAGAGACATTTTCTGAGTAATCATTTTATTAATAAAAGGGTTAGTGACACTCTCAAATGCCAAAGACTGATGGAACCCACTTAACATTTACATGCCTTTGGAACTTTGGGTATTCCTAAGGGTGATAATCAACTCCGGTTAACAGGTAATGAGAAACAATGAATATTATATTGAGAGGTGGGTTATAGTTTATTGAGGTCTTGGGGATACATAACACTGAGCATCCAATTCTTGGTCAAATAAACACCAATTTCCATACTACCTATCAGACAGGAGGGAGAATCCATATTTTCCCAAACTTGTCCAAGTAAACACAATGAACAAGAATCCATCCATTCATCTAAACTTGGAATTTATTTACTATCTTTGATTAGATCATAATCTGGGTAATCTTTACCCAAGATTTTCCATACTGGTTGATTCTGGGATAAGGAGATAGAAAAAAGGAAAAACTTTGGTCCTACTTCAATAATTATTAAATATGAGAGAAATAATCATTTTCCCTCAATTTCTTATTTTGAAAACTACATGTTCATATTCTTTGATCATTTATTATTTGAGAAATGATTTATATTCTTTTAAATTTGACTCAGTTCTCTATTTTTGGAGGCATTTGTTGTAAAAATTTCCTCCAGTTTTCTGTTTTCCTTCTAATCTTGGTTGCATTACTTTTATTTATATACAACCTTTGTAATTTAATATAATAAAAAATATCTTATTTATATGTTATAATGCTCTCTATCTCTTGTTCGGTCAAAAATTCTTCCCTTCTCCATAATTGTGACACAAAAATTCTTTCATGCATTCCTAATTTGCTTAAGATACCATTCTTTATGTCTAGATCATGTGCCAATATTGACTTAACCTTGGTATATTGTGTAAAAGATTAGTCTATATCTGGTTTCTGCCATACTGTTTTCTAGGACAAAATTATTTTATGCAACAAAAACAGCAAGTTTAAAATTAAAAGAAACTAGTAAAATTATTACTTGGTAGTTCAGATAAAGACCTGGAATTTCAACACAATATAGAACTGATGCATTTCTATAAGACTGATAATTCACTCAGCCCAGTGAAACAATAGTTAAAACACAAAGATAGTTTTAGAATTTGAAAATACGAAATATTGATAATTACACAAAATATTGATAATTATTGAAAAATAAGAAAAATGTAAATTTAGATAATATTAAAGACACTACCTTATGTTGATAGAAAGATTTTAATAAATGAACAAATCTGATGTTGGTAGTATTGTGGAGAAACAGGTACCCTGATACAAACATTTTATGGAATAATAAGAAATAAATCCCACCAAACTGATCATATCTTTTGACTCAGAAATGTCATTCTGTAACTTTACCTTGACATCATACAAAAGGGGGTGGTAGGAAGGAGCTATCTGTCCAAAAATATTCATCGATGCTCTATTTGTGACATTGAAAAAAACAGCAGAAACAATCTATTTGCCGAACAGTTGGAGAATAGTTGAATAAATCATACTGCCTTAATGAAATGGATCATTATAGTACTATAAAAACAATAAACATAAAACGTAAAAAGAGATATGGAAAAGATGTGATACAGAATGAAATAAAACTGGAAATGTATATGCATATACTACAAGTAAATTTTTTTAAAGGAAAGAAAACAGTTAAAAGGATGGAAAACATTCTCTATATTTGCTATTTATTTGGCTCTGCTTTGTTAAAGGCTGAGATTTCAGGGAATATTTTATCTCTTGTTTTCATTATGATTATTTTTATTAACAGCTATTAATCTATAATAATTTAAAACAATTGAGCAAATCTGCCAGAGTTGCTGTTGTGATCTATTCTCATCATTGATATTAGTGGAATCATGCTACCTTTGGATGATAACATGTTAGGGCTGCAATGCGAAGAAGTGAAAATGATGTGAGCTGAACCAAAGTTAAGCAGAAAAAAAGTGTACATGAAGATAAGCTGTGCTGGAGGCAACATAATTTAAAAGGCACTTTAGGACCTCTTTTCAAGATAGCTCAAAGAGGAGGAAATTCTAAAAGAAAGAAAAGGATCACAGATATTATTACACAAAAAGACAGACATCAGTTAACTGCTAACCTCTAAGCATATTTTCTGATCTTCATAAAACTATAACAATGGTCTATTTATGTATTGAGGATATCTTTGACAAAAATATAATAAAGGATCTGCTTCCTAAAATATGAAAACTGGAAGTATTCATAACAGTTGTTTACAGAAAGTCACACCTTTATATCTAAATAATTGACTGAAAGTGTCTCTTTATTGTTTACAAAAATACATTCTACTTGATTGAGTAAAATGTAGCTTTGATGAAAACTCCTCCAAAAAAGCATGTTCCATTATATAGTATGAACTAGTAGAAAGATGATTTAATTTGAACCATCTCTCTAATACTTACTGGTCAGGTAACTTAGATCAATTTTATGGGTGTTGGAAACAAGGGGGTTGGACTATGTTACTTCTATGGTTCTTGTCTGCTCTAATTCTATAATGTTGTACATAAGTTAAAATCAAATAAGTAGACTCAATGAATGTAATCACATGTTAATTTTCTCAAATAAGCTTCTATGAATAACAGTTGAGGCACTGAAAATGTTTGTGGATCAAAGTTGTTCACCACTGTCATGGATAATGTCATAAATGAATGCCATTAATCAATAAGGATTTTTAAGTGCTTACTTTATGCTAAGAGCTTTGATACAAAAATGAACAAAAAGAGTCCACACCCTCAAGAAATTTGGGGAGGAGAGATACCTGAGTGATTGTGAGATTTCCTCCTATGTTTCTGTTTGTGGATGACATTGAACTAATTTCATGTACTTGAAAATTACCAAAGCCACCTTCTCACCACTCAAAAGAAAAAGTAGATAAAGAATGTATAATGTTCAGATTATGATATGTGTTTGGATGAGAAATCCATTATTCATTCATAGTACATGGATTTGGGCTAGATTCTTTGAATCAGTAATGATCTATGATGAAATCTGAAATGTATAAGAATCCTAAATCACATTTGGAAAACTTTACAAAGCTTTGAAATACATATGCTTAAAAGGAGTTTTATAATTTGTTTCCATTTATTTGTGATATTATTAATTTTTAACCTCTCCTTATCTTTGAATTCCCATGTTTAATTTTGAGATCTGGATCACTGCTTTTGGGAATATGTGGAAGGAAATTAAAACAACAAATGTTTGTTTAGGTTATATGACTGATCTATTTGCATAAAAATAATATTATGTTTATGATCAAAGGTTTTTTAAAAGCTAGTAGAGAGACTTTAATATAAGATGGGGAAGATCTTAACTGTTGACTATTTGATTAATTTGGGAAACCTCACTTAACAAATTTAGGTCTCGGTTTTCCTATATGTACAAGTTGGAAAGTATATAGATAAACTATGTTCAGAAAAATATTTTCATTTTTTAGCCTAATAGGTAAGGTGAATACTTAGATATTTTGGAAATAAGGATTTAAGTTCCTGTATTGATTTTATAGACATTTGGAATGAAGTCATGTGGTAAAACTAGAAAGGTGTTCTTTGTTGGAAAGTGCCAAGATATTGGAATCTGTGAAATGACAAATAAATGAATAAATAAATGATAAATATTGATACAGTAGAAAGAAGACTGGCTCTGGAGCCAGAAGACTTAGGTTCAAATCTCCCTTCTGATGCTTACTACTTTGCTGCTGCTACCACTGAGAATGACCAGACATGCAACAAAAGTTACAAGAAAGAACAAGAAAGCAGTCCAATGGAGACAGAAGAAACACACGCATAAGAAACTGCAGAAAATCAACAAAATATTGAAGAATTGAAGAAGATAAAAGAAGTAGAGAGTATGGCAGAAGAAGATATCAGCAACAGAAACACTGGCTATTTCTTGTGTGTCTTTGGGTAAGTCACAATCTCCTAGGAGATGTTAGTTTTTTTGGTCAGTATAATGAAAAGATTGAACTAGATGGTCCCTTCCTGTTTTAGGTTTATAATTAGATTATTCCTTGGGATTCCAAAGAGTGCAATGAAGAAAGGAGGTATATATCATGGTGAAAGGTGAAAGAAGAAGGTGTTGCCCATGCCTCTTAGAAAAACTAGAATCTTGCCATTCTGAGGCTGGCTACAAGAAGCTCATAAAAGTAGTTCTTTCCTCTAGTGTTTCCTAATTGTATTGTGGCTTTTGAGATGAGCACATTGATAGGAAAGAAAAGTAAGCCAAGGGATATCTCTTTAATTTAAAAATATAATACATTATATAGTAATGATTATAGTAACATATAAAGTATAAATAATAATAATAATAATTTAATTTAGGCAGCACAACTTTGGTGAATCCAATTACTTTGGTGGTTTTGTCCCTGTGTCTATCTACATTTGTGTTTTCTTTTTGTGAGTGGCCCTGGAGAAAATGTCACACAGGCTTTATGATTCAGCTGCTTGTGTTCTTATTATCCCAAAGGGCTAGATCAAAATGATTTAGCATCACCAGGTCAATTATTCTCTATTCTTTAGGTCAGGGGTTCTTAGTTTGGGATCCATAGATTATCCAGGTGGTCTATTTACTGATTCCAGAGGGTTTGGGAACTTGGATAGGAATAAAAAAAACAAAAAAAAAACCTCTTTTTTGCTCAATCATTTTAGTCGTCATTGACTATTTGTGACTCCATTTCAAGATTTCTTGGCAAAGATATTGGAATGGATAACTATTTCCTTCTCTAGTTCATTTTACAGATAAGGTAACTGAGGCAAATGGAGTTAAATGACTTGCCTAGGCTCATACAATTAGTAAGTATCCTTATATCTTCATATTTTCTGACTTTTGATTTCCTCTGTGATCCTCTGTGCATTTTATTTTATACATTTAAAAACATTATTTTGGGAAAGGGTTCATTGGATTTACCAAACTGCCAAAGGGGTTCATGACATACAAAAGATTAGGAATTCCTGCCCTGGGGTGTTACTGTGTCAGAGTTTGTTCCCCTCCCCATCAGTTCATGGTTATGGGACCCTGATGGGTTCCTTCAAAATAAATGTTAAGCTGTTTATTTGTCTTGAAGAGTATGCAATGGCTAATTTTCATCCTAAATGAAAAAAAAAACTTTTATTTATTACTGTCTTAATACCTAATGATTATCATTGTCTCTCAAAAACATGAAAACTAGTAATACCTATAAGCTGCCTAGCAAGTCTTAAAAACTTCCAAAACAAACTGCAATCCAAATAGTTAAGCATGAGCTTTTGTTCCAGGAAAATGGGTAGTCTTAAGTTTTATTAAACAAAATTTTTTCTTTAAGAGATTTTAAATATATATTTAATATTTAAAATATATTTATATTATCACATATTATGTTATACATGTCATATAATTATATAATAAATTTAAATATTTTTGTATATACATCAATTTTAAATATAAATATAGTTAATATTTTTCAATTGCATGTAAAAATAATTTTTAACATTAATCTTTTGAAATTTAGAGTTCCAAATTCTTTTCTCCATTCCCTTCTCTTCTCACTGAGAAGCTAGGCATAGTACATTTCACATATACTGGTGACCAATGGGGTCACATTATCAAATCTTCCAGTTAGTCATTAATTCCAAGGAAGGAATTATAATTTAATAATGTTAAACATGGAATTAGGAAATTTTGAAATGCAAATAATAAAAAAATAGACATATATTTTCTGGATCCTAAAATTCAATCAGCATTTTGTTTTATACTCTATTTGCTAAATATACATTTTTAATGTTTACACCAAACTATTTATAAGGATGAGAATACCCAGAGATGAGTCTATTTTTTGTCTTTGTATCTCTATCCTTTGCATTGTGATGAATACATAGTAGGTATTTAATAATAAAGACTATTAATTGATTACATACATGTATTTCAAGATTAGAGGACAATGTAAAGATTGTCATTGGAAATCACTTAAGGTTGAACCTAAGGTAAAATTTTAAAATGCTTCTGCAAATTTTGCTTTTGTGAGAAAATTCCAATTGTCAGAAAAGAAGTGGAACATTTGGAAATGAAAATTTAAAGTAGATGAAATAAAGTCTTTAAGAGTTTGCCCTAGGATTCTAATTTAGTTTCATTATTATTAATCATTTGTAGTTTTTGGCAAGAGATCATAGGAACTTTGCCTACGTGGTAGATCCATGAACAATTTTGCCTCATCTTTTGTTTGTGAATTGGGATTAAGAATTTTTTCTTCATTTTTATCCCTATTTTTGTCTCATTATCCTTTCCTTGCTAGACCTGTTGAAAAATGATTCAACGGTTTTGTTTGTTTGCTTGTTTGTTTGTTTTTGGAAGCAAAACATATTTATCAAAGAGATACTTCCATAATGTTCTGTTTTTTAACTATTGAATTTCTCCAAGATTGGAGTTTATAGTAAAATGTAGCTTGACTTAACTAAAGGCCACATTTATATTCATTGTATAGTAATGAGGAATTATAGACTGCAGATTGAAATAGACATCCTCTGAGGCCTTTTTTTCTGCTCTGGATCTATGGATCTATGAGTCCATGAGGTAATTAAATAGAAATCTTCCCCTCAAGATTTCTATATAAGTCATTTGAAAAAGAACTGATTTCAATTTCAACTTTCCTCCATTTTCTGGGCCAAGTGAACTATTGGAAAGATACTGATGAGCAATGATGTATCCATGAAATAGAAAGAAAGGAATTAAGAGTTGCTGCATATTTGGATATAATTCTCAGTAAATCAAAAGTGGATTGTAGTGAGTTCAGCATGGAATTTTAATGGAAAAAATGAACCCCCAAACTGGAAAATCAGTGAGGTAGAAAATCTATTATTTGTTCATATGGTTCTTGCTCCACAGGATGGCCTTTTCCCTTATATTGGCACTCCAGCTCTGCCAACCAAAAGTATCTATGCTTCCTTTAAAGTTTCATAACAATGTGTGCCTTTCCTGCATTCTACTTTGTATTATGTTTATTACTGTATATATCTTATCCTTCTCCTTTCACCAAAATACAGAGGACAAAGGTCACATCTTAAGTGTGTGAGGCATAGTATATAGTAGATTATAAAGTTCTGATTTTAAAGAAATAAAATATAGGAGTTGTGAACTTTGATTCCAATGGCTTTTGCCTCTTCTCCCTATGTTTTTCCAATCTTCTTTCATTTTATATACCTCCTCAACTCCGGATCTCAGCTAAAATCCCCATTTCCTCAAGAAGTATTTTGAATCCCCCTTGATTTTAATGCTTTTCTTGTTGATTATCTCCATATAATCATTTATGTCATGTGTTTTAATATAGTTTTCCTACTGTTCCTCCCATAAGATTGTATCCCTCTTGAGGATAGGAATTATCTTTGCCTTCTTAATCCAGTGCTTAGCACAGTGCCTGGGACTTAGCAGGCATTTAATTTCTATTATTATTATTTAATTTCTGCCAGCTACTGTGAATATTTGAACCATCTGACTATTCTTTATCCTTCTTCATATTGCAATTTCTTTCTGACGAAATGCAGTCTAATATAAGGGAGTCAGTATACATGAAATCAACTAAACTCATTTTGAGTTCTGGCTCTGATAAAATTATCAGATTAGGTTATTAATAATATATTAATACAATAATATAATAAAATAACAAAATTAACATTTGGTAAGATATTTAACATAGGGGCAAGAATAAGGGAAGGCTTTTTAGAAAAGGTATTATTTGAACTGGATTGCTCAAAAGAGGAGAGAAAACTATGCTGGGCATCAGGACTATATAAGAAAAGATCCAGAGCATACTTGGGTAATAGAATTTTTAGCTCACTAATTGTCCTAATTGTTATATTTTTTTTTCCTTCAGAGCTCTATTCTAAATTATTACAATTCACCTTTTATTTACCAAAAGACAATTAAGAAAACAATAGCAAAAAAGATGAAAAAGAAATATTTGTTTCTTCTCCTGTAAAAAGTGTATCATAGACAGGGTAGTAGTATAATGGATGGAGGACTGGCATTGGGGTCAAGAAGATCAGGGTACAAATCCTGCTTTGGAAATATATTAACTACATGTCTATAAGCAAATCATATATGCTTTCAGTACCCCAGATAACTCTCTTCAATTAGACAATACAGATGAATTGTTGATCAGCATTGATGAAAAAAAACTTTATTTTGATGACATTATAGATTCAGATAACCAACCCCCTCCAAAGAGAGTGGAGGAAAACATACACTAATTTATTGTTATTGTTCATTCATTTAAATTATGTCTAACATTTTGTGATCCCATTTGAGATTTTATTGGCAAACATACTGTAATGGTTTGACATTTCTTTCTCCAGCTCATTTTCCTGGTAAATAAAGTAAGGCAAACGTGGGTTAAGTGACTTGCTAGTTGGCATGGCTAATAAATGTCTTATTCCAGATTTGAACTCAGGAAGATGAGTCTTCCTCACTCCAGGCTTAGCTCTCTATTTCTTCTACTACCCGTTGTATAGTAATACTTGGCTGATTACTTAAAATGTTTTTGTGTGGATCAAATGGATAGCTGATACTTTTTTCTAATGCTTCCTAGTACTAATATGCCAGGGGAATGATTGAGCAAATCAATTAATTTACCCTTCCTCATTTAAGATAAATGACAGCTTGTTGGCCCTTATAACTAAAAGATGTTGGGATTTGTTTTTATTGAATCAAATAAATCACAACTATTCTAACCAAGTATGAAAAGGCTGTGGCCAATTTAGATGTCTCTGATGAGCCATTTGATGAACTGGAAGAGATATTGCATAGGAAGGATGTTTGGATTGGCTGAGGCAACTTGGTCATGCCCAAGGGGTCATTGAATGGGAGGTAGGTATCTGGGCTATGAAGGGAAGAGAGAGCTTCTTTGAGAAGGATTCATTTGGGTGGATGGAGGTGAGGGTGAGAAGAAGGACAGCATCTTGGTCTTTAAACATAGCCTACTGTTGTTCTCTCTCCCACTCTTACATCAAAGGAAGAACTTATAAATTTTTTAGGCTCAGAAGATTATCATCATCTTAGTGATATCCCTGAAACACCTGGCATAATGTTTACATCAGAAAGCAAGGACAGACTGGCCCCAGATTCACAGTTATTAAAAAAAAAAAAAAAAAAACAGTTCAATAGAAAACTACACATTTTTGATGTAGTTTCTAGCAAAGGAACTACCATGGGCTGTTACTCTTCACCTCATGTTTAAATAATAATAATAAGCTTAAAAATAATTTTAAAGCAACATGAATAATTTTCAAAATAATATAAAATAAAAACTATTTACTAAGCTTATCTTAGTAAATATCCTCTTTTTAAAAGCTATTCAAGTCCAACTGTCTACATGATTTTCAATTGATAATTATAGTGAGAAGGAGCCATTGGGGACTCATTAGCATAATAACTCCACCCCCAGTTCCTCAAGGCTACCCCTAGATTCCCATGTATTACTTATTCTCTGACAATTCCACTTGTCAGTGTAAGTGAGTTTCAGGATAGTAGCTCCAGAGCCTATGAGACAAATGTATTCCTTTTCTCACAGTCTAAGTGAGAATCAAGTTGTTAAGTGAATACCGGGCATTTGAAAAATATAAAAATACTAAATATTTATCATCTCAAGTACATGCTTTGCAAAACACTTTGTATGTTGCCAAATGCCACTAAGAGACTTA
Organism: Sminthopsis crassicaudata; assembly: GCF_048593235.1. Lineage (NCBI taxonomy): Eukaryota > Metazoa > Chordata > Mammalia > Dasyuromorphia > Dasyuridae > Sminthopsis > Sminthopsis crassicaudata. The sequence continues at coordinate 135,882,340 of NC_133620.1, forward strand.
GCTGTAGTTCAGAAACCAAAAATACATTCTTTAAGCCAAGGCTTTTTAATCTTTTCTAAGTTCTCTGGGCTCTCTTCTCCCACAGACTAGCATAGCCAATAAAATCATTTAACAGTATAGGAGCAATCAAACCAGCACTGTACCAGGTAATAGCCCTGTTTAAGCCTGCAGGGGATATACCTTGTTGATTACAACCTCCTGGAACCTACACTCAAATACTGGCAGGGATGTAAACCAACTAACTGTTGGAAAAGGCAGTCAAACATTAAAAGTAGAATTATAGGTATAAAAAGGCATTCTCCTAAGACTACAAGGGGAATAGGTATCCCTATTTTACTGCTATCAAAGAGAAGAAAACTGTACCAAGTTCCTTTTTTTAAAAAAAAAGATTTTTAAAAATCCTGAGTTCCAAATTCTCTTCCTTCCTCTTCTTTCCCCTTCCTGAGACAGAATTCAATTAGACATAGTTATACATGTGTAGTTATGCAAAACACATTTCCATATTGGTCATATTGTGAAAGAAAATATAGACTAAAAAAAATCAAAGAAAAATGGGGAAAATTCAATAAAAAAAGTATGTTTCCATCTGCATTCAGATTCCATCAATTATTTTTTTGGATATGGATAGCATTTTTCATCATGAGTCTTTTGGAATTGTCTTGGATCATTCATTGTATTGTAGAGAACAGCTAAATCATTTATATTGATTATTGTATAATATTGTTGTTACTATTAGTATTAGGATTCTTACAAGGTGCTAAGTCACTGGGATGAATATAATTATCTAATTTAGCATGGTACTTAACAGCTCTCTAGTTCAGTAATGTATTTACTAGAATTCCATGAGATTCACACCTTTAAGAGAGCATACTTTCCAGGAGCTCCTACAAGCCCAGGGAGTACCTACAAGCTCACTCTCGATGGCAGAGTCTGATTCCCGCACTCTAGGAGATTCAGAGTCAAGAGTCATTCGAGATTCCACCGTGGTGCTGGCTGGAGACATTCGGACAAGAGCTCTCGGGAACCAAAGTCCTGGGTGGTAGCTAGCAACCAGGTTATAACTCAACTCTGTTCATCATCTTTACTCTCACTTCATCTAGCCTTTGGCCAACATCCTGCCAGCATCCCAAAATCCTGTATTTAACTAGTACATATTGACTATCCCATTCTAATCAATTCCAGGTGCAATCACTGAAATCATCATATTCCCCTCCTCCAAACCCTCACTCTCTAATATACAAACAGAGCAATCTCATCTTAATCACTGATTCCTTTTCTACACTATCATATTCTCTACTCTCAAGCTAATCTAACTACCAATTAACCCATACCAGCCCAGGGGCTGCTTTCTGTCATTACTAAATACCTTCTCCCCTTCTATGAAATCCTGAACACCTGCTTTTCTCTTTGGAGCATCACTGGAACACCTGTTTCTCTCAAATCCTTTCCTGCCTCTCTATGTATTTGTCCTTTCATTCAGAATTCAAAATCAGCAATTTTGAGTATAAACTCCTCTTGTGTCTCCTGAGGTATTCCTTTCTGCCTTCAAGCACATGCTTTTAGTATGATACCCCTGTCCTTAAAACATTAACTACCTCAAAGGTTTCCTACAGTAGATAATGAGCTAAGGATATATTTTTTCTTCTTTGTCCTAATGCAAATATTGGTGAAAGGGAGAAATCAGAAGACAGATAGCAGATAGGTTTTATGTCACATATCTGGAGAATAGGTGTTACTCATCATGGAGGAAGGAAATGAATTGAATTAGTATCATCCTCTACAAACTTAGCTTTATTTATTTATTTATTCCAGCTCAAGAAATGCTCCTGTATGGATATCTGAGAAGTATAACCTAAGATAAAGGGACAGTGTAGGAATCAGAAAGAAAGAGTTTTTAGGGACCACCAGTAGGTAGTTGTTTTAATCACAGAAAAACTATCAGAAATTGTTAACTCCGTGTAGAACTATGAGGATCCCTTCTGAAAGCTTCTATTTTTTTTCTTTGCTGTTATTAGAAAATAAGATGTCCTAGATTTGAAATGGGGAAAACATTAAAATTCCACATCTGTCAAGTTGTGTGACTTAATCTTTGTGTGTCTCAAGCATTCTTCTAGTTTAAGTCATGGATGGTTTATGAGAGTTGAATGAAAGGAATTTCTATATTGAATATATTCCCCATGCTGATGAAATCACAGGTTCTTTGAATGCATTAAGGGAGATGACCTTTTACCTTCACATCTCTTTTAACTCATGACTGATAGAATAGATGTGGGAATAGATGTGGTCTATTTCATTCCTAGACCTTATGCTTAACAGCTAAGTATAGTGGTATGAAAACCCACAAAAGATGTTAGAAAAGAGAGAGAAATTGTCCAAGTAGGTCCGGATTAAAAATGAGACATTTATTAAACACTTATTATTGCCAAGTACCATCTTGAGCATGCTACAAAAGACAAACAAGAAAAAAAAATCTTTGCTCTCAAGGAGTTTATATTCTTTTGAGGAGAATTAACATGTTTACATTTATTTTTATACAAACTATATACAAGGCAAAAACAAGCTAATTTTGTGAGGTGGGACTAGCAACTGAGAGAGGGGAAGAATCAGGAATTAAATGTAAATATCTACAATGATTGATAGGTGACAGATGAGTGATACTTACAAGAGCTATAAGAATTCAAAATACAAAGAACATAGTTTTAGCTGGAGGTGACCAGAGAAGATGGTTCAGAGCAAATGAGAATTAAGTTTGGCTTTTAATTCAACAAACATTTATGAGGTAGTTATTATGTGTGAGAGCTGCCTAATAAATGACCTTGAAGGATGAGTATGATTTCTAGATGATAGAGATTATGAGAATTTTCTGTCCTTAGCCCTTGAGATTGAAGCCTACCTTTTCATTTATCCTTACTCTGTGGTAAACTATCTAAATTATGTCTTCAATTATTCATTTCAAGTGCAAATTCTCTTTTCCTTCAGTGTATACAATTTTATTTACAAATGTACAAAGCGGCTTCTCTGGGAAAGACTACAAGAAGTATAATCACAGTCTTCCTCAGTTAAGTCTAATATTTCTGAAACCTGCCAATCCAGTAGCTCAGAATTTGAAGGATGATGAGCACCTGAAGAAAACTGTCTTTGATGAATCTCAGTCACATGATGAGCGCCATCCTTGACAGCACCTTCCCCATTATTCATTTTTCCTATTGGTGTTTTTGTGTCAGAGGTTATGGATACTTTATAAACCCAACATCTAAATCCACTTTATTTTACTTTCAGGCTAGCAGTATAGGCTAGGTCATGGGTAGCAGCAGCACAGGGGTCAAAAGATAGTAGGTCAGCAAGCTTAAAGTTAAAGGATTTTTAGTTACTAAAGGTCATAAATAGGTTGGAGATTAAGAATTCAAGTGGTAAAGCATGGCTTGGGAAAGAAAACAGATTCTAGTGGAAGGAAATTTATAAGAGGTCAGGAATCCAGGTAGGTAAGACTAAAGGAAGAGAAAAATATCAGTAGTTGGAAACAAGAAAGAGGTCAAAAAGCCTGGTAGACATGTCAGTTAAGGCATAGCCTCATAGATTAATAGAAATGCAGAGTTAGAAGAGGTCTCAAAGATCATACAGTTCAAATTCTCAATGAAAGCAGGAATTCTGACTAGAATTTCTCTCATGTGTGGGTTATTCAGCCTCAGCTTAAAGACTTTCAGTGATAAAGAATTTACTAGCTCCTAGTTAGCCTATTCTAACATTCTAATATTAAATAACTTTAATTATTAGAGAGCTTCTGTTGAGTTTATATGTATATTAGATAGAATTCGTGCTTTGATATATATATATATATGTATATGGGTAAATAATATATAGATATAAATAAAGTAAACTAACTGGATTGTCATCTTTTTGACACAGATTTCTGAGACAGAGATATATAGAGAGACAGAGAGAGAGAGACAGAGAGAGAGACAGAAGGAGAGGGAGAGGGAGAGGGAGAGGGAAAGGGAGAGGGAGAGGGAAAGGGAGAGGGAGAGGGAGAGGGAGAGGGAGAGGGAGAGGGAAAGGGAGAGGGAGAGGGAAAGGGAGAGGGAAAGGGAGGGGAGAGGGAGACAGAGGTAGAAACAAAGAGACAAAGATACAGGCAAAGAAAGAGAGATAGAGATGGGGGAGGAGACGGGGACTATGGTTAACCTTATAAGTATAGAGACCACTTACTGGTAGTTTCTCCTGTTTTCTGGACCTATATCTTGATGTTTGAAAGGTATGGTTCAAAGACTGGTACACAGAAATATTTCCATTTTTAACCTTTGTATCTTGGAGTATATACCTTTGAAATTTCTTTGTGTTTAACAAGTTTTTCCTCTTCAAGACAACTAGGTGATTTCTAGGTAGACAGGAGAAAGAGAGAAAAAAGGGGGGAGGGAAGGATGGAGAAAGAGAAAGGGAAAGGAAAGGAGAGCCACAGAGGGAGAGAGACAGAGAGAGAGAAGAGAGAAGAGTGTATGTGTATGTGTGTGTGTGTGTGTGTGTGTATGTGAGTTTGTGGGTATATGGGTATGTCCGAATACTAGAGATTATCAAGAAGTGTAAAAAAAAATTGATAAAGTAAAGTTTGATAAGATTCAAGCAGGTCAAAAATATAGGGACACATTTTGTGGAATGAAAGAATTATTTTATTTCTAGTATTGACTTGATAGCATCAAAGAATTTTAACCTTAATAAGGGACAATCAAGTAGTGCAGTGAATAGAGAATGGACCCTAGAATCAGGAGGACCTGAATTCAAATATGGCCTCAGACACTTGACATTAGCTGTGTAACTCTAGGCAAATCACTTAATCCCAACTGCCTAGGGAAAGAAAGAAAGAATGAATGTATCAGCACTATCTAGTTTAGTTACCTTAAGTTTATATGTTTAGTATATAGAGATATTGGAGTTAAATGCCATGCATGAGATCATTGTGGCTGAAAGAAATAGGTTTCTTGAATCCTTGTCCAATGATTTTTTTGTTATAATATCCAGCTTCTTTGCCTTATCATTTACCTTTGATGGTTCTCATTTCCTTTCTCAATTAAAAAAAGTATAATGGCACTTGTCTTCTCTGTTCTTTATAGGGTTTTATAAAGCTTAATTAAGCAATATTAGAAAATGTTTAGAAAATGTTTGATAAATTGTACCCCAAAGGTACTATATTGCTATTAAATGACTCATTATAGAAAATGGTTAAAAATTAATAAATTGGTTAATAAGTATTTATTTAGTATTTACTATGTGCCAAACATCATACTATTTGCAAGGGTAGGACCACAATACAGATGTATAAAAAAAGGAAGAATAGCATAAAGAATTTGTGTTACAGTGGACTGGACTTTGAAACACAATGATAAAGTAATTTAAAAATGTACCAACATCTCAGAGAGGTGTGAAGAGAGTGTATTGAATTTGAGTCAAAGAGAATTATTCTGGCATTATATAAAAGACTGGCAAAGCCTCATTTAGAATATCATTTTCAATTCTTATCACTTTATTGTAAAAAGGATATTGTACAGAAGGAGAAAGTATAGCAGAGGGCAGTCAAAATGATTTAGGGACTCAGGGAACTTGGTTACACTGAAAGCCAAAGGACTGGGGCCTATGTTCTTTGAAAAATAGACTAAGAGGTAATGCCATTGAGGGATGTGAAATCCTAAAGAGAATAGGAAGAATGGATACTACAAGGCTACTGTATTTGAGTTTATGTTAGAAGAAAGAAGCAGGGGGCAGAAACTAAAGCTATATGCTGCATAGAAGCAGATCCCTAAAGGAATCAGGCAGAATTTCTTTGCAGAGAGAGTAGATAATGTATGGAACTAACCATTAAAAAATTACTCTTGCCTCCTAGGAAGATATCCATGGGGATACTTGGTGTTCCTGCCTAGACATTGTATTTTTTTTTTTTTTAAGCTCTGTATATCTGTCCAGGGAGAGCACTTTGAAATATATCATCATAGTACAAAAGAAATACTGGCAGGAAACTCATAAATTGGACCATAATTTGGGGGAGGGGAAAGGAGAGTACTAAACAACAGTCTCTCACTTGGGATTTTTTAAATTCTGAAAATGAGAAATTGAACAAGGACATCACTTTTAAGAAGCTGAATGGTAAAAGTTGTCCAATGTTTGGAACCCAGAACAAGGGTTTATTTGCATGTATGTGATTGTTAAACCAACATCTTTCCTGCATTCATGTATCTAAAGAGTCTACTGTCTTTCCCACAAAGCCCTTTTTCAGCCTATCTATCCTTGAAGGACTGTGCACATTTTCTTGATACCAAGGTGGAAACTCCCAGAAAATGTTAAGAGGAGTACTCAAATTACTCCATAATAGACAAAGAATAAAACAAAGATGGTTACATAAAGATTCTGTATCTACTTTAAGGATTACAGTTATCCCTTCCACGTTGCAACTTTCCCCATTGAGCTTTTGACATATTGAGGGTGTATAAGAAAATAAATGGGAATTATTTGGGGAATTTTGCAGAAGCCACTGATACAAATGATAGCAGATGACCTAGAAAATGTTTAGAATGTTTAGAAACTCAGAAATGTACAGTATCATATAATATGAGCCCAAATTTTACAAAAAAGTGTTGTGAGAAACATAAAAGAAAAAAAAAATTCAGATTCCTTTGGTATTAAGAGGTCAATTTTTTCCAGATCATGAGGGCTCAGCACCCCTAAACTCCATGATGTGGAATGGATAACTCTATGCTCTGGTGTGGGACAAAAGGTAGAAGTAAAAATTCCCATACCTTCTTTTACAGATCTAGAACTAGGAACACTTCCTACTTTTGCTGCTAATATTTTTCCCTTAACTTTGGCAAGAAAGGTTGGAATTCTAGGACTTTCCCCTTAAGTATTATTTTATACTTTCTCTGAGAATTAACAGTTGATTTTACTCTTCCTAAGGGGGGGATAAAAAGGATTAATCACTTATACATTTCAAAAAGGCAGGGTGGGGTTGCCTGAGGAATGGGACTAACATGGTGAGGGGATTTAAGAATAAGTTATTTAAGGATTTGTTGAAAGGACTTGGGGTATTTAGCCAAAAGGAGAGAAGTCTAAGGTGTGTGAGGGGGCAGAGCTGATAATTATCTTGAAATATTTGAAAGGTTATCATGTACAAGATGGATTAGATTTGCTTTACTTAGCCCCAGAAGGCAGAACCTGGATCAATGGGCAGAAGTTAAAAACAGATTTTAGCTCAATTTCGGGGTGTGCACAAGCGCAGGCACACACACACACACACACACACACACACACACACACACACACACACTCACAAATATATATCTTATATCAGTATATTTAGTCTATATATTATATGTATGTATACATGTGTAATCAGAACTATCCAGTGATGCTAGGAGTCATCTTTTTCATTTTATATTGTCATCTCATTCTCCTTTTCAATAGAGTTCAGATAGAAAAAAAAAATTCCAGGACAAGTCACTCCCTACTATTACTCTTTTATATTTAACATTCTATAGGTTATTTTTTATGTGGGTAAAATAACTCATTTTTTGTATATAAGCACTAGTATATAAATTTATCTTCTGTAAGCTGAAAGTAGCCTTAGTATAATTCTATAAGAACTGTCTGTTATAGAATTTTCCTATCTTTGGAAGACAGGGAAACAAGAAAATGGGGAATTTTAGAATTATACTTGAAAACTTGTTTTAGAATCCTTTAATTGGGAGTAAATACAGAGCTCAAATTGTAATCAAGCAAGTTCCTCATTCTATTCCCAAGGAATTCTGATCTTTTTCTAGATTTTTTTATTTTGAAAACATTTTATTTTATGTATCTTGAGCATTATTAATGAGTAAAGAAAACTAGATATTAATTAATTACTATGTCTCAAATACTCTTCTGAGTGCTGGGGATACAAATGGAAAAGGCACCTAGTCCATTCTCTCAGAGAGATTACAGTCAAATTGAAAGAGAACTAATCATTAATAATAATAATAATAATATTTACAGAACACTTTAGTTTTTGCAAAAAGCTTTTATATTTATTGCTTTTTTGTTTGTTTGTTTGTTTCTCACAACACCCTGCAAGGTAGGTGCTATTATTATTTTCATTTCACTGATGAGAAAACTGAGGTTGAGAATAGCTAAGCAAACTAACCGAGATTTGAACTTGTCTCCCTGACTCCAGGTCCAGCATTTCACCCACTGTACCCTCTATCCTGCAGGACAAATAGAAAGATGAGTTTTTTCACAGGCAACACTCAGTAGTCCTTAGAATGCAACCATAAGTCAGATGTCATTCTCTAGAATTTTACAGGACATAGAGGCAAGGTAGATAGTAAGGCTTGGTAGACCTTAGAAGGGGCAATGTTAGAGCACATTGTAAGGCTAGTGGTCCTTTTTTTTTTTTTTTTTTTTTTTCAGCTGGCATTGTAATTGATAAGTCCTTGTTCATTTAAGAACAAGTGTGCATGTTCCCAATCCATATTTATTAGGGAGAATTGGAGTCAGAATGAAGCCACTGGGTATTCTCTGATGGGATGGAGGTGATCAACAATCAGGTGAGAGGAGGTGGTTAGCCCCTGGTAACAAGCTGAGAAGAGGAAAAATTCTCTCGGCCTCATTGGTGCTGGCTCTCTGGGCTGCCCACTGGGCTCTGGGTAGTGAGGCAAGTGGTAAATCACAGAAGGGGAAAGGTCCTGGCTTCCCATAAGTCTTCCTCCTTCTCCTCTTTTTTCTCCTTATTTCAGGTAAGGACTTTTTTGTTTGTTTGTTTGTTTGTTTGTTTTTCTGTGCTTAGCACAGTACCTGGCATATAATTACTTAATAAATATTTGGTAATTGATTGACTTCTGATATCATTTTAAAATCTGGGATCTGGTGATTACATTTTGCCTATATTTTTCTTCAGATAGTAGGAGCAAAGCTTTAGCTGGGATTTTTCTTTTTATATGGGAACCTAATTTTGGGGTAAAATGGGGAATTTTAGAATTGCACTTGATAAGGAAAAACCTTTTTCAGAGTCCATCAGTTTGAGATGAACACAGAGCTCAACTTGTAATTGAGCATACATTTACCCATTTGAACGGATGGCAAGAAAAGATACCTTCCCATCCTTTGTACTCAAACCCTGTGATTTTTGTGGCTCTTCAGAAAATTTCAAAGTCTCATTTGACCCATTCATTCTTTATGGCTTATTCTTGCTTCTCTGTATGCCCTCTGTGTTCTGGTCCCAAAGTCAGACCTGTACTGCAATGGCAAATGGATTCCATCTTTACCATTTGAACAACACACAAAAGTATAGGTCAGATCTTTAATGCTAATAGTTAGAAAGCCTTTCACAAAAAGAACAGGGTTGTCCAAATGAGTTTCTTTCTGTCCCTGCCTCCATCTTTTTCTTTTCCAGTTGGTTCTGTGGCATTAGTAGTCTGAACTATCTAAGTGACCTGTCAATGACACCTTCCTGCATATCTCATCTCCAATCTCACACACAAAGCGCTGACAGTTCCTTTAAAAATCTCAACTTGAGAAAGGGTGCCAGAATTGCAAATGAGTCTTTCCTACCATGTAGAGAGCTGAGCACACTTATAGAAACAGGAGCCTAAAGCCAAAATAACTCTTGGGTGCCTGGAGCCTAGCTTTCGTAGTGTTTTGTTGACAGTGAACACACACCCCACTGAGCAGCACTTGCTGACACCAGGAGATTTAAATGTGCAGAGAGAGGCAGACCCAAAGGCAGCTGATTTGAGAGCTTAGAGCAGAGTAGATGATATTGCCTTAAGTACAGTGAATTATTTTTACGTAGATAATTAATACCAGAGAAACAATATAGTGACAGAGAGCATCCCAGGAGAGAAAATTGTCAGTCTATTCATTTATTCTTTTCCAACCAAATTGATGGGATAGTCTGCTGCCTTTCTGGATTCCACACGGATGATGAAACTGCAAACAAGTTTCATTTAAATAATGGGCAAATCTTCCAATTAGTCAAAGCCTAATCTTCATGCCTTAAAAATGACAAACTGCACTCAGTTCTGCCTCCATCAGTAAAAGGGGAAAAAATAAGCCCTGAGGAAAACCCCCAAATGAAAATATTGATCAAAGAAATTTAGATACATAGATTTCACTGCACATTAATCTAGGGAGACCTTTACAAATCCAATGACTGTCATAAAGATTCATTAGTCAGCATTTAACTTGCTATTTAAAAAAATATATGCTTATTGTTTTGTTTCTAGGAAGACCAAAATTTGAGAAAATTGGAGTATTATAGTCTCTTCACTTAATCAATAGGAATCCCTGTCCAAAAAACAGGTATATCTGATAGAAATAAGTTATCATTTAAAATTAAGTGCTTTAAAAAAATTTTTTTTCTTCTAGCCATTCAACTTTTTCTGCTACTGCATTCCCCTCTGAATTAGAAACTTAAAAAAAAAATCAGGTATTTACCAGGTAATCAATCTTAATTTACTTATGTGACTAGGCATATATTATCATCTTATTTCAGCAGTACGATGATTAATTGATCAACAAGTCTTTATTAAACCTAGCACCTACTATGTGTTATTTAATATACTAGTTGATAGAAATACAAATATGAAAGTGGGACAGTTCTTATCCTTAAGAAACTTATATTTTATCAATAGGAGACAATATGTTCAGAGAGAAATAGTGATTGTGTGGGGCACAAAACTGGGTAATATTTCTTCCTAATTTGTATGCACTTGTAACTTATTTTGTGTTCATGTAGGAAGAAAAATAGACCCAGAGACAGAACTGTGGATCTAGAATTAAGAGAACTACATTTTGTTCTGAGTTTTCCTACAACATTAACAATTTTAGACACTGACCAAGGCATGTTTCTTGTTTCTATTTCTTAGTTTGTGAAATGTCACAATTATAAATTGACTTCTGTTCTCTAAAATGATCCCTGGATTTAGCCTTTCTGTTCTAAGAGTTAGTTATAAGTTATATTAGGCTTTGCCAAGTTTTAGACAACTTCAATAAGATTTTAACATGTCTTCCTATCCCTAGATTCTTCTTGTTCTAGTCCATTGTACATATGGCCAGACAAGTCTTTTTCAAATATTATTTTCATTGTAATACTTTCTTGCTTAAGAACATATAGTGATTCCTGGCCTATTACATCAAATGTAACCTATTCAATCTTCCTTTTCTTCCTATTTCTAGATTTTTAGCTTCAGTTCTTGATATTCCCTAATAAAGTCCTTCCATATTAGTTTATCTAATTTAGTGTTTAATATACAACAAGCTAAATCCTGCCTATATGCCTTTGAATTAAGAGGTATTGTGGGATAATGGAAAATCATTCAGTGAATAAACATTTATTAAGAGTCTATTACATGTCAGGCACTGTGCTAAGTAGTGGGGATAGAAGAAAGGCAAAAAAATTCATTGGTTCAAGAAGCTTTCAGTTTGATGGGGGAAACATACATGATCATGACCAAATAAGATATATATATATATATATATATATATATATATATACAGGATAAAGTAGAAATAATAAAAACAAAGGAAAGGGAAGATATGAATTTCTAGGGGTGGAGTCAAGATGATAAAGTAGAGAAAGCACTCACCTGAGATTTCCCAATGTTTCCCTCCAAACAACTTTAAAATAACACCACAAATTGAATTCAAGATTAGCAGAGTGACATATTCTTCCAACCCAAGACAACATAGGAGATAGAAAAAGAAATTTGTGACACAAGGGAGGAAGATAGCCTAGATCTCACATGGATGAAACATCAATGGTAGAACTAGGTATTGGCTACAAAAATAATGGCAGTTTCAGACATTCTCAAGTCAGAAGTGATCACATCACCTTGACTTCCAACACTTCCAAATCCCCAGAAGTAAATCTGGAAACAGAAGTGAAAAAACAAAACAAACCCTGAAGCTTTAGACAAAGCCCCATCCTCCTCGTATCTCCTTCACACTGGGAAAAAGACCAGATATTAAAGTTCCAGATCAGGAATAGGGTAGAAAAATGAGCAAACAATAGTAGCAAATAATAATCTGATCATGAGACTCTATGGTAACATGAAATATTAAAACAGAAAATCAGAAAAAGAAAATCCTCAAAGAAGAAAAGCCTCAAACAAAAGTGAACTGGTTACAAATCCAACAAGAATTCCTGGGAGAACTAAAAAAAAAAGTTTTCAAAATCAAATATGAATGGTAGAAGAAAATTAGATAAAAGAAGAAAAGAAAGGAAGAAGATTATGAAAAGATCACTAATAGATTGCCTAAAAAGGAACAAAAAATACTTTAGAAAATAACAGCTTGAAATTCAGAATTTGCCAAATGTAAAAGCAGGCACAAAAATTGACTGATAAAAATAACTCCTTAAAAAGCAGAATTGAATAGACAGTAAAACTATAATAGTGGGAGATCTCCACCTTGCACTCTCAGATGTAGACAAATCAAACCACAAAACAAACAAGAGAGAAATTAAAAAAGTAAATAGAACATTAGAAAAACTAGGTATGATAGACCTTTGGAGAAAACTGAATGGCAATAGAAAGGAATATACTTTCTTCTCAGCAGTTCATGGATCCTATACAAAAATTGACCATATATTAGGACATAAAGATCTCAAAATTAAATGTAGGAAGGCAGAAATAATAAATGCCTTCTTCTCAGACCACAATGCAATAAAAGCTACATTCAGTAAAAAGTTAGGGATAAATAGACCAAAAAGTAATTGGAAACTGAATAATCTCATCTTAAAGAATGACTGGGTGAAAGAGCAAATTATAGAAACAATTAATAATTTCACCCAAGATAATGACAATGATGAGACATCATACCAAAATCTGTGGGATGCAGCTAAAGCAGCAATAAGGGGAAATTTTATATCTTTAGAGGCTTATTTGAAGAAAATAGAGAAAGAGAAGATTAACGAATTGGGCTTGCAACTTAAAAGGCTAGAAAAAGACCAAATTAAAAACCCCCAACCAAAAATTAAACTTGAAATACAAAAATTAAAAGGAGAAATCAATAATGTTGAAAGTAAAAAAACTATTGAATTAATAAATAAAACCAAGAGTTGGTTTTATGAAAAAGCCAATAAAATAGATAAACCTTTGGTAAATCTGATCAGAAAAAAGAAAGAGGAAAATCAAATTGTTAGTCTTACAAATGAAAAGGGGGATCTTTCCACCAATGAAGAGGAAATTAGAGAAATAATAAGGAGTTACTTTGGCCAACTTTATGCCAATAAATTTGATAACTTAAGTGAAATGGATGACTTCCTCCAAAAATATAGGCTTCCTAGATTAACAGAGGAGGAAATAAATTGCTTAAATAGTCCCATTTCAGAAAAAGAAATAGAACAAGCTATTAATCAACTCCCCAGGAAAAAATCCCCTGGACCAGATGGATTTACATGTGAATTCTACCAAACGTTTAAAGAATAATTATCCCCAATGCTATATAAACTATTTGAAAAAATAGGGAATGAAGGAATCCTACCAAACTCCTTTTATGACACAGACATGGTACTGATACCTAAACCAGGTCGATTGAAAACTGAGAAAGAAAATTATAGACCAATTTCCTTAATGAATATTGATGCTAAAATCTTAAATAAGATATTAGCAAAAAGACTTCAGAAAATCATCCCCAGGATAATACACTATGATCAAGTAGGATTCATACCAGGAATGCAGGGCTGGTTTAATATTAGGCAAACTATTAGTATAATTGACCATATTAATAATCAAATTAATAAAAACCATATGATCATCTCAATAGATGCAGAAAAAGCATTTGATAAAATCCAACATCCATTCCTACTAAAAACTCTTGAGAGTATAGGAATAAATGGATTATTCCTTAGAATAATCAGGAGCATATATTTAAGACCTTCAGTAAGCATAATATGCAATAGAAATAAACTGCAACCTTTCCCAGTAAGATCAGGAGTGAAACAAGGTTGCCCACTATCACCATTACTATTCAATATAGTACTAGAAATGCTAGCCTCGGCAATAAGAGCCGAGAAAGATTCAAGGAATTAGAGTAGGAAATAAGAAAATCAAACTATCACTCTTTGCAGATGACATGATGGTATACTTAGAGAACCCCAAAGACTCTGCTAAAAAGCTATTAGAAATAATTCAGAATTTTAGCAAAGTGGCAGGATACAAAATAAATCCACATAAATCCTCAGCATTCTTATATATCACCAACAAAATGCAACAGCAAGAGATACAAAGAGAAATTCCATTCCAAACAAATGTTGAGAGTATAAAGTATTTGGGAATCCATCTACCAAAGAATAGTCAGGAATTATATGAGAAAAATTACAAAACACTTGCCACAAAAATAAAGTCAGATTTAAATAATTGGAAAGGCATTGAGTGCTCTTGGATAGGCCGAGCGAATATAATAAAGATGACAATACTCCCCAAACTAATCTATTTATTTAGCGCTATACCAATCAGACTCCCAAGAAACTATTTTAATGACCTAGAAAAAATAACAACAAAATTCATATGGAAGAATAAAAGGTCGAGAATTGCAAGGGAACTAATGAAAAAAAAGTCAGAGGAAGGTGGTCTAAGTGTACCTGATCTAAAGCTATATTATATAGCAACAGTCACCAAAACCATTTGGTACTGGCTAAGAAATAGAACGGTAGATCAGTGGAACAGATTAGATACAAAGGACAAAAAAGGGTACATCTATAGCAATCTAATCTTTGACAAACCCAAAGATACCAACATTAGGGACAAAAATTCATTATTCGGAAGAAACTGTTGGGAAAACTGGAAATTAGTATGGCAGAAATTAGATATGGACCCACACTTAACACCATATACCAAGATAAGATCAAAATGGGTCCAAGATTTAGGCATAAAGAGTGAGATCATAAATAGATTAGAGGAACAGAGAATAGTCTACCTCTCAGACCTGTGGAGGAGGAAGGAATTTATGACCAGAGGAGAATTAGAGATCATTATTGATTACAAAATAGAAGAGTTTGATTACATCAAACTAAAAAGTTTCTGTACAAACAATACTAATGCAAACAAGATTAGAAGGGAAGTAACAAATTGGGAAAATATTTTTAAAAGTAAAGGTTCTGACAAAGGTCTCATCTCCAAAATATATAGAGAACTGACCCTGATTTATAGGAAACCAAACCATTCTCCAATTGATAAACGGTCAAGGGATATGAACAGACAATTCTCAGATGATGAAATTGAAACTATTTCCACTCATATGAAAAAGTGTTCCAAATCACTACTGATCAGAGAAATGCAAATTAAGACAACTCTGAGATACCACTACACACCTGTCAGATTGGCTAAAATGACAGGAACAAATAATGATGAATGTTGGAGGGGATGTGGGAAAATTGGGACACTGATACATTGTTGGTGGAGTTGTGAAAGAATCCAGCCATTCTGGAGAGCAATTTGGAACTATGCCCAAAAAGTTGTCAAACTGTGCATACCCTTTGACCCAGCATTGCTGTTATTGGGATTATATCCCAAAGAAATACTAAAGAGTGGAAAGGGACCTGTATGTGCCAAAATGTTTGTGGCAGCTCTTTTTGTTGTAGCTAGAAACTGGAAGTTGAATGGATGTCCATCAATTGGAGAATGGTTGGGTAAATTGTGGTATATGAAGGTTATGGAATATTATTGCTCTGTAAGAAATGACCAGCAGGAGGAATACAGAGAGGCTTGGAGAGACTTAAATCAACTGTTGCTGAGTGAAATGAGCAGAACCAGAAGATCACTATACACTTCAACAACAATACTGTATGATGATGTATTCTGATGGAAGTGGAAATCTTCAACATAAAGAAGATCCAACTCACTTCCAGTTGATCAATGATGGACAGAAATAACTATACCCAGAGAAGGAACACTGGGAAGCGAATGTAAATTGTTAGCACTACTGTCTATCTACCCAGGTTACTTATACCTTCGGAAGCTAATAATTAATGTGCAACAAGAAAAAGGTATTTACACACATATATTGTATCTAGGCTATATTGTAACACATGTAAAATGTATGGGATTACCTGCCATCGGGGGGAGGGAGTGGAGGGAGGGAGGGGATAATTTGGAAAAATGAATAAATTAAAAAAAAAAAAGCAGAATTGATGAAATGGAAAAAGAGGAACACAAGTTCAATGATTGTAGAGAGGTGAAACTCTGAATAGGTGCACTGGAATCAGACAACAGATCACTTAAGGCTAATTACCTATTGGACAATAATTCTATTAGCATATATTTGGAAAAATGGCCCTTCTGATAATTCTGTGCTGGCTCAATCTTTTGGTGTATGCAGATAATTGTAGGAGTGATTTGAGGGTGGAGTGAGACAAGCCAGACTCACTTTGCAGGAGGATGAGGAGAAGGGAGGTTGGTGGAAAGCTTGTGGCAATTTCATCCACCTCCTTTACTTCTCCCCTAAAGACCAAGGACTTTTGTTTATTCTGACTCTGGCTGTTTCCTGAAGTCTCCAGGGAGCTAGCCCGGACCTTACAAATGATCCTTAAAAATTAGAATTAGGAAAGTAGAAACTAATGACTCCATAAGACACTAAGAAACAATAAAACAAATTTCACTTAAAAATAATGAAAAATAAAAGAAAATACAAAATATCTCATCAGATAAACAACTGACCTGGAAAATGAATTGAGAAGAGAATTTAAGAAGTATTGGATTACCTGAAAGTCCTGATCAAATAAAGAGGCTAGATGTCATATTTCAAGAAATTATAAAGGAAAATTGCCCCAATATCCTAAAACCAGAGAGTAAAATAGAAATGGAAAAGAATTCAGTGATCACCTTCTAAAAGAAATGA
Organism: Sminthopsis crassicaudata; assembly: GCF_048593235.1. NCBI lineage: Eukaryota > Metazoa > Chordata > Mammalia > Dasyuromorphia > Dasyuridae > Sminthopsis > Sminthopsis crassicaudata. The sequence goes on from NC_133620.1 coordinate 135,899,194, forward strand.
AAACTTCTAGCAATATGATAGCCAAATTCTTTATCTCCCAAGTCAAAGAGAAATTATTTTAAACAACAAGAAGGAAACCATTCAAATATCACCAATCCATGGTTAAAATCATACAAGATTCAATAGCTTCTACATTAAAAGAGTGAAGAACATGGAATATATCATCACAGAAGGGAAAAGATCTGGAATTGCAACCAAGAATACCCTATCCAGCAAAGCTGAATATAATCCTTTTAAGGAAAAAATGGATATTTAATGAAATAGAGGATTTTCAAATATTCCTGATGAAAAGACAAAGTTGAATAGGACATTTGACTTTCAAATACAAGACTCAAGAGAAGCATAGGAAGGTAAATATGAAACAGAAATTGTAAGAGATCAAATACAGTTAAACTTTTTACATTCCTGTATGGGAACTTGCAACTCCTAAGAACTTTACCATTACTAGGGTAGTTAAAAGGATGCTACATAGAAAAAGGGTGTAGGAATAAGTTGATCATGTTGGAATAATAAAAAATGAATGGATGAGAAAGAGGAATGCCCTGAGAAAGGGGGAAAAGGAGATAAAGAATGAGGAAAATTATCTCACATAAAAGAGACATGAAAAAGATCTTTTATGGTGAAGTGGGAAATGGAGGGTAGGCAATATTTAAATTTCACTCAGATCTAAATTGTTTCAAAGACACACACACACACACACACACACACACACACACACACACACATAATTGGTAACAGGAATTGATTTTAGCCAATAGGGGAATAGGAGGAGAAAAGGATAAGAAGGACAAATTGTGATAAAAATATAGGCTAGATTAAAAGAACAAAGGGATAAGAAGCAAAACTGGGGGCAGCTAATTGGTGTAGTGGATAAAGCACCAGACCTGAAGTCAGGAGGACCTGAGTTCAAATCTGGCCTCAGACACTTAACACTTCTTGGCTGTGTGATCCTGGGCAAGTCACTTAACCCCAATTGCCTCAAAAAAAAAAAAAAAAGACTTTAAAGGAGAGGCAGGATAAACAGAGGAAAATAGAATAGAGAGAAATACACAGGTAGAATTCATAACTGTAAATGTGAATAAGATGGATTTATCACAGTATGGAAATAAATAGCAGAATGTGTTAGAAGCCAGAAACAATATATTTTTCAGGGTAAACACATTTGAAACACAGAATTAAAATAAGAGTCTGGTAAAGAATCCATTATGCTTCAGCTGAAGTAAAAAAGGTAGGGACAGAATTAATTAAAAGGGAAAGGCAGGGGAATGACTTCTTGTTGAAAGGAACCATAGACAATGAAGTAATATAACATAACATTCAAATTCTTTTTTTTTAAATTTTGTTAAAGCTTTTTATTTATAAAACATATGCATATGGATACTTTTTCAACATTTTCCATGCAAAACCTTCTATTCCAAATTTTTTCCTCCTTTCCCTAACCCCCTTCCTTAGATGGCAGGCAATCTAATAAATGTTAAATATGTTAAAAATATATGTTAAATCCAATATATATATATATATATATATATATATATATATATATATATATATATACATATTTATAGAGTTATCTTGCTGCACAAGAAAAATTGGATCAAGAATGAAAAAAACTGAGAAAGAAAACAAAATGCAAGCAAATAGCAACAGAAAGAGTGAAAATGCTATATTGTGGTCCACACTTAGTTTCCACAGTCCTTTTTCTGGGAGTAGATAGCTTTCTTCATCACTGAACAATTGGAACTGGTTTGAATCATCTCATTGTTGAAGACAGCCACGTTCATCAGAATTGGTCATCATATAATATTGTTGTTGCTGTGTATAATGATCTCCTGGCTCTGCTCATTTCACTTAGCATCAGTTCATATATGATGAACTAAGTTTCCCCAGACCTCTCTGATATCATCCTGCTGATCATTTCTTATTGATCAATAATATTCCATAACATTCATATACCATAACTTATTCAGCCATCCTCCAAATGATGGGTATTTACACAAAAAGTTTATAGCAATATATCATATAGATCATTCATGAAGCCAGATGGGATTCATATTGGAATGCAGGGTGGGCTTAATATTAGGAAAACTATCAGCATAATTGATCATCTCAAAATAACAACAAAAATCATATGATCATATCAATAAGTGCAGAAAAGCCTTTGATTATGAAACCATTCCTATTATAAAAAACACTGGAAAGCTTTTCTTAATATGACAAACATTATCTATCTAAAACCAAGCGCAAGAATTTTTTGTAATTGGAATAAACTTGAAGTTTTCCCAATAAGATCCTAACAGGATTCAAGTAAGAAAGTCTATTATTAACAATTATTCAATATTATACCAGAAATTCTATGGTAATAGACAAGAAAAAAATAAAAAAATAAAAATAAGCAGTGAGGAAATAAAACTATCAACTCTTTGCAGATGGCATAATGGCATAATAAAGAGAACCCTAGAGAATCAACCAAAAACTAAATGAAATAATCAACAACCTCCGCAAAATTGTAGGATATAAAATAAACTCACATAAATCAAAAGTATTTCTATAAACAACCAACAAAACCCAGCAGGAAGAGAAAGAAAGAGAAGTTCAATTTAAAATAACTGCAGATAAAAATAGCAGAGTTTACCTGGTAAGATAAACCCAAGGATTCTATGGCAAAATTACAAAAGACTTTTCAGACAAATACCAATAGATCTAAACAATTAGAGAAATTTTCATTGTTTGTGGGAAGTGTGAGCCAACATAATAAAATGACAGTTCTACCTAAGTGAATTATTTATTTAGTGAAATACTAAGATGCCAAGTAAGTATTTTATGGAGCTAAAAAAATAATTACAAAATTAATCTGGTAGAAAAAAAGTTAAAGAATATCAGGGGAATCAGTGGAAAAAGTCAAGGAAAGTAGCCTAGCAGTTTCAGACTTCAAACCATATAACAAAATGGTAATTATCAAAAGAATATACTGCTGGTTAAGAAATAGAGTGGTTTGTTGATCAGTGAAATAAGGTGCGTTCACTATACAGAGTACTAAATGACCATTGTAATTTAGTGTTTGATACACTCAAAGATCAAACTTTGATGGTGGTTAGAATTCAATATTTAAAAAAAAACATTCTGGGAAAAGTAAAAGAAGAAAGTAAAAAAGAAAAGTAAAAGAAACAAGGAATAGACCAGTATTTCATCCTGAATACCAAGTGACATCATAAGTCAATTTGGGAAGCATGGAAAAATTAATGTCAGATGTATGAATAATGAAAGAGATTATGACCAAATAATAAAAAGAGGGGATTATGAGAAGTAAAATAGATAATTTTGGCTGTAAAAAGTTAAAAAGCTTTTATGCAAACAAAATTAATGTAGCCCAAATTAGAAGGAAAACAGAAAACTGGGGGAAATTTTTCTGCAGCAAGTTTCTCTGAAAAAAGAGCTTAATTTCTCAAATATATAGGGAATGGAGCCAACTTTCTCAAAAATAGGAGACATTCTTCAACTGATAAATTGTCAAGAGATATGAACAAATAGCTTTTAGAAGAGGAATTCGAAGCTATCAATTATCACTTGAAAAAATGCTCTAAATCATTTGTAATTAGAGAAAACTAAATCAAAACATCTCTGAGATATCACCTCAAATCAATCAGGTTGGTTAATATGATAAATAATGGAAAGGACATGCTACAAGGGATTTATAAAAGTCGGGACTCTAATACACTGTTGGTAGAGTTATGAATTAGTTCAACCATTCTGGAGATTTTGGAACTATGCCCTTTGTGTATCTAGCAACACCACTCCTAGGTATGAATCCCAAAGAGGTAAAAGAAGAAACAAAAAGACACATTTGTTTTTTTAATTAATAGCTTTTAAAATTTTCCAAATACATGTAAAAATAATTTTCAATAGTCACCTTTGCAAAATCTTGTGTTTCAGATTTTTCTCCCTTCTTTCTCTCTACCTTCTCCCATATATATAGCAAGCAATTCAAACCATGTGTAATTCTTCTAAACATTTCCTTAATTTCTATCATCTAATTTATGCCATATAGTCATGTTTTCTCAATATTCTTTCCAAAGAACCATTCTTATTTATTTCTTCTTAATTCTTATATTTGAATGTTTTTTTTTAAATCAACCAACATCAAGCTTGCATGTCCAGTTCACCAAATCAAATTAAAAATAGGATTGTAAAACTTAATATGATATAAATTGACAAGAAGCTAGAAAAGACTTTTTCCCAAGGGCCTGGAAGAACTGAAAATCAGACATAAAATGAGAATGAATAGTAGAGTTATATTTACAACAACGTTGGAATAACTAACTAATAAATAGAATGTAAATGCCTTGAGGGCAAGACCGATTTTTCATTTTGTCTTTGTATTCCCATGGCCTAGGACAGTAGTAGGAGCTTATTGGGTAGAAGCTAATATACTAATTCCAATGTTCTTTCCATTAATTATAAGACCAGGATACTTCTAAATGAATCTCATTGCCTTGAGTTCAAATCAGAGAGATATAAAGATAGTATAGAAAGTTTGACTCTATTGACAATAGTTAAAAGGAGACCAAACCATCCTTTATCCTAGTCCCTAAGAAACCACACCAACTTTCCTACCAACCATCCTACATCACTATCATCAAGTACACAGACCCTGAAAAGCCGTTTCTGAACACAAGAGAATACTCTTTTGTGTGATCAGTATAATTAAGGACACAGGCTTTCAAGGAAACCAAGGCTTAAAATCATCATGGACTCTTCCTCAAGATGTTTGTATGTATGTACAGGTGTTGCAATGGGGAAAGAGCACAGCAATAAATTATAAAATGTCAAGGGAGGAAGGAAAAAGGGGAAAAAGATAATGTATTTTTGAAAGGAATATCAAGTGTGCATAGCAAATTTGCAACCTCATGTGCAATTATATTTTTATTGTACTATATTATGGAAATGCTTGCTTTATTCCATAAATTAATAATAAAATTTTTAAAAAGATATAAAGAAAAAGAAATGATGAATAGGATGGTTTCAAAAAAACCTGGGAACTCTTTTGTTGTTCATGCAAAGTGAAGTGAGCATAATCAGAAGAACATTGTACATAGTAAGTACAATATAATAAGGATGATGAAGAGTGAAAGATTTAGATACTCCGATCAAGACAATGATCCAAGACAATTCTGAAGGACTCATGATGAAAAATGCACTCTACCTTCAGAGAGACAACTGATGAATTCTGAATGCAGATTCAAGAAATATTTTTAAAAACATTCTTCATTATTATTGTTTTCTTTTGCAATATGACTGCTATGGAAATTTGTTTGTCCTGACTTCACATGTATAATTAAAATAAAAGTGCTTATCTTCTCAAAGGGGAGAAGAATGGTCAGGAGAGAGGGAGAGAATTTGGAATTCAAAATTTAAAAAAATTGATTGTTAAAAAATTTTACATATGATTGGTAACTATTTATCAAAATAAAATTAAAATACATTTTAAAACTATAAAGGCAAGGCACCAGCATGGCAGAAGATCAGGAAAGAATTCTCATAGAAGATGGAATTTTTACTAGAAAGTGGGGGGAGATCTAGTTTCAATTTCTCTCTTGTTCTTCTTATTATCTGGAAGCTAGGTGATACAGTGGATAGTGCTCTGAATCTCCATTGAATCTCCCTTTCCTCATTTGTAAAGTCAGGGAAATTATAGTGCCTACCATTCAGGATTGTTGTGAGGATCAAATAAGATAAATTTTGTACTTAGAACAGTGCCTGGTACATAATAGGTACTTAATAATGTCCATAATTTCCCCTTTTCCTTTACCTCACTGCAACCTAGTGCTTTCCTCTCTTCAATGTATTCCTCTTTACAATTCTGGCTGCATCTTCACTCATAATCCCTGACTGTGATGGAGTAGTTAGAATCCTTCTTGTTCCCCACTGTGCTTCCCCATTGGTACAGATTTGCTCTCTACTATCTCTCAACAACTCTCCTTTATGTTTCATGAAATCCAGATTTAATACTAAGTCCAAACATTGGTAGATTGAATCATTATCTATTGATGTCCAGGACATTTTACTTCAATTCTCAGTTAATAGTACTCTTAGCTCAGTCTTCTGTACTCATTCTAGGCAATTTCAGCATAAATGTTGATGTTCCTTCACAAATTCTAAAGGTTTATTTCCCAATCTTTTTAACTTCTATGACCTACTCCTTCAATGAAGCTCTGCAACACACAGGAGATTAGATTCTTGATCTTGCCATTACCCACAGTGTTCCATTTCCATATTAAAGAACTTCCAAATTTCTTTGATCATCATTTTATCTTTCCATGTCTCACTCCCCAAACTTTATTTCTCCTACTTTTCATGCTAACTGTGATGTCAAATCTCTTAATCTTTTGGTACTATCCTTCTTGTTTTGTCTATACTCTCTTCCCTGTTCGATCTTGACCCCTTTGTGAACTAGTTTAATTCTACCCAAAGACCTTGTTCCTTTGTCTTGAGGCTTGCCAGCCAACTAGCTTGGATTACTGTCATCATCTGTTTCTTTAGATAGTTCTTATGTATTGCTAAAAGTAACTGTGCTGGAGTACCCTACACATTTTTGTTATGTAATCTCAAGTGGACCCTCACTGTAGTAAGGCAACTCTATTACTCCTCCCTAATGGATTCCCCTTCTCATTCACAGCAAAGTTTTTAACTTTCTCCCTTCAATTTTCCCATGTCACCAATACTCCTACCATCCAAGGAGTACTTTGCTACTTTGAAAAATTGAGACTATTTTCCAGGAGCTTCTCCTTCTTTCTTCCTTATCTCATTGCTATAACAGTATATTTCAATATCTCCTCCACTCCAGTTTATAATGATGAGGTAGCCCTTTTCCTCATCAAAGCCAATGCCACTATATAAACCCTCAAACTCATGCAATCCTATCTTCTCCTGTGGATTGGCCATACTGCCCAATCTAATCTCTTCCCATCTACTCTCCCTATTTACTGGTTAATTCCTTAATGTTTTTGTAGGCTGAGTCTGACCAAGATTTTCAAGTATCTCAGGTATGGAAATGAAATGAGATACTCATAGCTCACCTAAGAGCTATTAAAAAACTTTATTTAGCCACATTAAAGGGAGGGCATGAGGAACAGGAAAGACATGTCAATCCAGGATATAGCAGTGATTTAGTTAAGTACAGATTTCCTCTATTGATGTTAGTCATGCTAGTCTGGAGTCAGAAATGTGAAAGAATAGCTTCAGCTCTTCATTTTCTGGCTGGTTTTGTATTCAGACTATCAGACAGTTACATGGACAACTTGAGCCTTGGTTCCCTAAGTCATCTTGAGGATAGTTTCAATACCTTTTAAGGAAAAAACTAGACTACCTGCATTTGATAGGGCTTTAGGATATCATTTCTACCACAGCTGCCTGTAAACATGCCAAATCTGCTACATTCTAAAACCCCTCACTACAGCTTACTGTGCTTATGAGCTATTGTCCTATAGCTTGCTTCTCCTTCTTAACTAGACTCCATGAAAAAAAACTCTCTAGCCTTGAAAGAGCTTTTGATTACTTTGATCTTTACCTGAGATATGGACCTCCTCTAGAGTTCGTGAAGGCCCTGTAAAAAGCCTTTTAATTCCCTGATGCAACTCCAGAGTGACTGCTCAGTTCCTAATGGCAGCCCAAGGGGCCAGTAGAAGCAGACCAAGAGTCCTTCTCCTCAGCTCCCGTTTTTCAGATTTGTTAAATGCTAAACAATACCCTCTCCCACCCGATCTATCTTTCACATCAAAAGTGGAGTCTCATCTTCCTCTGTTCTTACTCCCTTCTAAATAAATCAATTCAATTTAAAGTACTCTTTCCAAAGTTAGCAATGATCAATTGCCAAATCTAATGGTCTTTTAAAAAATTCTTGTTATTCTTAATCTCTCTTCAGTATTTGAGATTATTAACCACCTTCTCCTCTTATCTTAGTCATAAAAGGGACTACTCTTTCTTGGGTCTCCTCTTCCCTGTCTGACCATTCTGCCATTTTCTTTGCTGGATCTTTATCCATGTAGTTAGTACCTATTAACAGTGGTTGTGCTGTAAGGCTCTGTCTTGGGCCTTCTATTTTTCTCTTGATATTTTCACTTGGTAATATTGTTATCGATTCAATTATCTTCTTCATGTAATAATTTTCAGATTTATATATCCAACCCCTATTTTCTCTCCAGAATCATCAGTGCTATATCACAGCTGTCTATTATACTTTTCTAACTGGATGCTCTATAAAGTGTCAAATTCAACATGTTTAAGAGAGAACTCATCTTTTCCACCAAACTGTTCTTCATCTGAATTTCCTTGTTACTGTCAAGAAAACCACAATCATTCCAGTCACTCAGGTTCTCATGTCTTAATGTCATTCTTGATTTCCCCTTTTCACCCATTTAATATACCTAATAAGTTGTCAAACGTGGTTTTTTTTTTCTCAGCCTCAGATTCTCTGTGTTCACTTTTCACCTTTCACGCATCTATTGCCCTAGATAAGACACTCATCACCTCTTCCCTAAATTATTTTAATAACCTTCTAATTGGTCTCCCTGATTCAAGTTCCATTCCCTTCAATCCAAGTTCTACACAACTGCTTGTGTTTTTTTTTAGAGTGTAAATATGGATGTCATCTTCTGCTTAATAAATTCCACTGTTGTCTATTAACTCTAGGAACAAATATAAATTCCTCTATTTGGAAGGTAAAGCTCTTCCCAACTTTTCCCCTTCCTATTCTTTAGTTTTTGGACATATTACTCCCATGTATACTCTCTATTTATAATAACCTATTGACTGATCTTTACACATGATGCTTCGTTGCTGTATCTTTGGCATTTATTGCCTTTCCAGCCTGGAATGTATTCCTTCCTTAACTTCATCCTTTTTTAATTTATTAATTTATTAATAATCAGGATGTCTTGCTTTGGAGTCTTTTACTCTAAGATTTACATATATTTACTCTGTATTTATCTTATATGATCCAATGTATGTATACATTTTCTCTCTCAATGAAATTGGCAGGGACTTAAAAAAATTTTTTTTCTTTGTATCTCTAGCACTTAGCACAGTGCCTATTGCATAGTAAGTCATCATTGTATTATTGTCGTCTGACTTATAGATAACCCTGGCTTTATTTTTTCTTCTCTGGGCTAAAGATACCTATTTCTTTCACTTCAAATGTCATGCTATCAACCCCTTTACTTTCCATGTGGAAGAAGAATTAAATTTATGAGGCTTGAAGCTAGAGAAGAGAATTAGGACAAATATATAAATGTCTAATATAAGGAAGAATATTTCTAACAATTAGAACTACCTTCCAAATCAATATTTTTTCCAAGTTTATAATTTCCCCACTACTGGACATATTCAAGTAGAGACTGGATTAAAAAAAAGTCCATATTGAAAAAAAGACTTGTGCTTTAAAATAGAAGTTGGACCAGTAGAGTATGAAGATCCTGTCAAATCCTGGGCCTCTGTCCAATTATAGACCAACGTTCTTAGTCATTCATATAGCCGCACAAATGAATTTGCAACAGTAGTACCTCTTGCAAATAAGGCTCTAGATAAATATAGGATTGGTAGATTTTCCTGATTCTTGGCCTGATGCTTTTTCTATGACATCCTAATTCTCTCAGAGATTAGAGATAATCAAGAAAGGCCTAAAACAAAGAAAGCTGCTCAGGTATTAATAAGATGCCACTACTGGGATCTTTGGGGGCCTAATCTAGGGGAGAAGACCCTCAATAGGAGACAAAAGTTAAATGACAGTTGCTCTAAACAAACTTTATTTCACTCATGCCTTGGGATGACCTTAACTAAACCCTCACTACTTCTTAGGGTTTTTTTTGTGCTCATCCTATGAATGACCTAATGTGGGTTAGGCTGGAGAATACAATAACTTGGTTTCTAGATAAATCTCTCTTTAACTCCCTTCAGTTAATGGATAAGACTTTGGAGGATTGTTGATGTGAATAGAAGCAGGTGGGTGGAAGTAAATTAGATGTTTCATATATCATAACTAGGGTGAGGAAAATGGGACATTGTCCAAGGGTGGTGAAATTTAAGAGGCATTGATAATACATTCAGCAGCCAGGAAACTATTGAATCTAAAACCTAGCTAGCAAAAATACTTAACTATAATAAGAAACTATCAACTAGCACTATCTATGAGAGAATTGGGATATCATAGAAAAAGCAATGGATTAGGAATCAGGGAAATCTACCAATCGTATAGCCTATTATCTAGAGCCTTATTACGTAACAGATACTAGTTTTGCAAATTGATGATGTATGAATGATTAAGAATGTTGTCTTAGAATTGCACAGAGGCCTAGGATTTAGCAGGACTTCCAAAGTCTACTGGTCCAACTCCCATTTAAAGTATGAGTCTTTTGATCCCTTAACCTTGGTAGCTTTGCCCCAAGTAAACTCTAATGCCTTCCAATTATCATTCCCCTTCCCATTTATGCTAGTCTTCCTAGCAGAATACAAAAACATGTTTAAAAATGTTTATTCTTGACTTGCTATATTCTGTTTATTCTGAGAATAAAGGTAGTTGATTAGATTTCTTCAGGAATATAGCTTCTGAGGATTGGTAGGACATTTTTTTTTTAAATCAGTAAATATAAACCAGGTCAAAGAAGGCAAAGGAAGCTCTTCTTACATACAAAACTAATGTACAGCTAATCTTTCTTCAACACATTCTTATAAATTCAACTGCAACTGTAATTTTTGTAGGTGAGAAAACTGAGACAACAGGAAATAAAGTGCAATTGTCTAGATTACCTACTCTTAGAAATTCATAAAACCATTTAGCTTCTGAGATTTAATAACAAAGACTTCAAAAGCTAGATGGACATGCCAAAGCAATCACTGGTTTCACTTCTTTAAGTCAAGCCAATTGTTCAGTCAGTATAGGAAAAAAAATTCAAAATAATTATACTGAATTTACCAATTGTTTGAGCAAATGGCCAACTCAAGTACTGTGATTGAACTAGTTGCCTGATCTAAATCATATTACTTCTTTATGATGTAAAGATATATTCTACATTAACTAAAATAATTTTATACAAAAGGATATGACAAAATGTATAATTCCTCTCTTAAAAGTTCAAAAATCATTTATTTTGTCAGTGTGGATACTCTCTCCACTGGTACAGATTTCAATCTCTTGTCAATTTGGTTGATAGCCATTGAACAGTTGTTATATTTCCAGAACTCATTAGCTTATAGATAAAACACTAAACTTAGAATTCAGAGAGTCTGTGTTTAAATATAATTTCACTTAATGGCTATATAAACATAGACAAATCATTTAACTTTTGTTTGTCTCAGTTTTAACTATAAAATGGGGAATAACAGTAGAACCTACCTTGAAGAGTTGTTGTAAAGATTAAATGACATAATCTATGTTAAATGCTTGGCTTAGCCTAGTACAGGTTGTTATTATTCAGTCATTTTCTGGTATATATGAATCTTCGTGACTCCATTTTTTGTTTTTTGTTTTTGTTTTGGCAAAAATACTGGAGTGTTTTGCCATTTCCTTCTCCAGCTCATTTTATAAAATAGGAAACTGAGATAAACAGGGTAGTGATCTCCTCAGGGTTACACAACTAGTAAGTATTTGAGGCCAAATTTCAACCCAGGAAGATGAGTTTTCCTGAGTCTAATCTTGGCATTCCATCATCTACATCCCTGATCTATGCCTACCTGGCATAAATATTATAAATATTTGTCCCTCCACTCACCCCATGACCATCCTAGTGATGGGCCTTCCCAAATTAAGTTAGACTATTTCTTTCATAACATTCATTATGAATTATGAATCATGTCAGTCCATTAAAGTTCATTTTTTTTTCTTTTTCTTTCTTTTTTTCCCCCCCCTGAGGCTGGGGTTAAGTGACTTGCCCAAGGTCACACAGCTAGGAAGTATTAAGTGTCTAAGACCAGATTTGAACTCAGGTCCTCCTGAATTCAGGACTGGTGCTCTATCCACTGCACCACCTAGCTGCCCCTTCAAAGTTCATTTTAAAAACATTTTCAAGTAATAGACTGCCAGAGTTTGTGTTCTGTGGGCAAACCCTTATTAAAATTAGGTTTTTTAATGTCACTATCAGTAGACAATCAGGAGAAGGAATAACAAATGATATCAATTTGAAGTTCCAATTAAATAAGGGGGAAGTTTGTGAAGTTTCATGGAAACTAGCTATAGAGACATAAAAAGGAACTCTGGATCATGGGAATTTAGGAACCTGGTCTTGATATTACCTCTGCCTATTACCAATAATATTACTCTGGTTAAGTCTTTGGGCCTCAATTCTCCAATCTGTAACATGGAGATAAGTAATAGTTGGACTGACTACTTCACTGCATGAATACTAAATGGGATGATGTGTATTAAAGTACTCTTCTGACAATAAAATTCTCTATAAATACAAATGATGAGTATGCTAGACTCTAGATTTTTTGAAAGAGATAATATTTATCTTCTGAGAGACAGTGCAGAATAGTGGGTAACATCCTAAATTTGGAATTAATAAGTTTTGGGTTCAAATTCTTCCTTTGAAACTTACTAGCTATGTGATCAAAGTAGATTAAATTTTCTGAAATTCTATTTTCTCATCTTTAAAATGAAATGTTTGATTTAGCTGGCTTTTAAGTCCCTTTTTTGATTTAAATCAATAATACTATGGAGAACAGGGAGATGACCTCCCATTTTTGAGAGTTCCCAGGCCAAACTTTGTGACAGCCTTTGACTTCTTCCAGCGGCCAGGAGCCTCATCATCAGGAACTTTGCCATCCTGCAAGATCAAATCAGCCTTGGTACTCCAAGTTCCTTCTGCTCTTCTGATTAGAGGGTGGAGTTTAGAAAGTTCTCCAAATACCTTCATTTAAGAAGAGGGGTCCTAGCTAGCCAAATCTTCATTTTCCACCTGATTACATTCCATCATGCTCCATTTCCCTTCCAGTTATCTCTCTCTACCTCTCCTTTTGAGCTTTATCTTTCCCTATTAGGTTAAAAGGACAAATACCACCTTCCCCCCTCCTGAGCTCTTATCATAGTGTTTGCCACATAGCGGGTGCTTAATAAATGTTGACTGACTGACTGATCTACATGATAGGATTTTTGATCAGATTCAAGAACTAGAGAAATCCTGTTATTATATATCTGTTATTCCTGTTCTAATAGCTTAGGAAATGTATAACCTAACAGGTTCTGAATGATAATATCAAATAAAAAGTAAGGTGAATGATACTTAAACCTGTGAGCTGCCTTTCATCCAATATTAGCTATCAGTTACTACATGATTATCTTGCAAAAAGATTTTACTCTGATGCCTTAGGTTTGAAATTTCTCCTCTAAGAGTTTCTGTTCAGTTTCCCCCTTTAATTTTTATTGATTTTTTCATTTCCTTTTGTATATGTTGTTTATTAAGTTGATTAAGTACAATTCAAATGTCAGCACTAGATTATTACATGGCCAATGAACACTTGGATATCAACAAGATTGTTGAATGCTATCTTTAATAGATGGATCTTTAACAACTTTCTTTTTGATGGGTATTCCAATCAGTTGTGATATAGTAAGGCCATGTGTCCTATTTGGAGCTGCATAAAGGTTATTTAGAATCCAGATAAGTCAAAGCAATAACAACTTAGCTTTCAAATGTTAATTGAAATTCTCAGAAAAAAAGAGAAATTTCTTTGCGCTTCCCAGAGATTTCACCTACATCATTTTCTAGCAGAAAATAAGATGACAGTGTGTCTGCCTAGTGAGAACACATGGCTTTTTGTTATGAAGGATTGAGATGTCATCATGGCATCCTTCTGCTAATAACCTCCTTTGAATAATCCTATTTTCAACAATACAAGTTCTACTTATAAGGAAAATTTAGAATACTTTTTATTGATAGTTTTTATTTTTAAATCACCTACATTTCCTTCTTACTTTCTTTAATAGAGAACTCTCATTTGAAACAAAAAAAGTTAGTACTTATATAGTACTTTTAGGTTTGCAAAGCACTTTCTAAAAATGGTAAAAACAAAACTCAACAGCCCTGCCAAACTAATCAACACAATAACAACAACAACAAAAAATCTGGGGTAGCTAAGTGGTACAATAGTGTATAGAGTGACAGACCTGGATCTGAATTAAAATCCCACCTCAGACATTTACTAGCTCTGTAATCCTGGGCAAGTCACTTAACCTCAGTTAACTGTTAACTTCAGTTTATTCATCTGTAAAATGAGCTGGAGAAGGAAATAGCAAATTATTCTCACATCTCTATCAAGAAAAACCTAAACTGGATATGACTGAACAACAATAAGACCTATAGAAGGAAGGGAGATAGCATCTCATATAAGTTCTTTAGGACTTAATTTTGGTTATTCAAATTTCATGATAATTAGTCCTATTTTTTTCTTTTCATTTACATTGTTGTAGTCATTATGCATATTGTTTTCTTGGTTCTGTTGGCTTTATTCTACATTAGTTTGCATATGTCATTCTAGACTTCTCTGAAGCTATAACATGGTAGTTTTTTTGATTTTATTTTTTATCACATTCAGGTACCATAAATTGTTTAATTATCCCCAATCATTAGGCATCTGGTTTGTTTTCAGGACTTTCCTATCATGGAAGGTGTTATAAATATTTTGGTATATAGATGACCTTTCTCTTCTCATTGAATTCCTATGCCTGGTAATGGAATCTTTGAGTCAAAGGGCCCCTTTCTTCTCATAATTCCAAGTTGTTTTCCAAAGTGATTGAATTAGTTTACAACTTTTCCAACAGTCATTAATGGGTTCATTTATCTACAGCCCTACCACCATTGACTCTTTTCCTGGCATTTGTCATTTTCTGGCAATTTGGTGAATGTGGGAAAATCAGAGCCATTTTGATGTACATTTCCCTGATAATTGTCAATAATTTGTAATTCTTCTTTTGAACTGTGTTCACATCCTTATTACTACTTACCTATTGGGATATGAGGGTAGGTAGGTAAACAGGTAGGTATGGGATATATAGGATATTTGGAAAGGACTAGTAGTACCTCTGGTGAGAGAGCAAGCTGAGTCCTTTCAGCGCTACTCACTCACCTTTGGTATCCACATGTCACCTAACTCTCATGTGTAGCTCCAAGAAATTGTAGCATGTACAGTGGCCATACCTGGCAGAAGAAGGGCCAACCCAGGTTGAAGATTAACTGATGGACCTCAAACCCAGAAAGTGAGTTGGGGTGAGGGAGGGAGATGGACATGAAACATTTAAAGACTTTTCCTCATAAAATGAAATGAGAGCAATTTTGTTCCAATGACCATGAAGGAAGGTAAAGCAGGTACCATAGCTTCCTCAGACATAGAAGCATTCCACCAGCTGTATTGACTCCTGTTTTGCCATTGGATACTGATGACTTTGGAAGAAATAGTGAGACTGTTGCCAGTGTAACTCTGATCATTTAAATCAAATTCACATGCAAGTCAAGACAATGGCCATCACTCATCATCCACCTTGTATTCACCTTGAAGTCCTTTGGCATCAGGTGGATGATGAAGCAGCAGTTGTGGAAAATTTGAGAGCACATAAATGGCTTAGAACACTGGATTATGTTACTTAGGCTGAAGCAGTAGTAAAATTTGGCAGTGTCTAAGCAGCTCTTTTAAAGAAAACATTGCCCATCTCCTGGTGGGAGAAGGGGGGTTAGAAAAGGTGCCTTAAAAATTGTCTGTTTCACTGTAGTAATCTGTGGTAGTGTCTTATGAGTTCATATTGGATCAGCCACAGTGGAAGGCATTGTATCCTTACTCCATTGTGATGTCTTTGGTCTTCTTTGAAAAAGGAAGATAAATAATAATACTGGGTCATAGATTCTAGATTTATATAGGATATCCCAAAAGTCTTAAGGTAGTATTAAGATCTACCAAGACTTTTGGGATGGCCTATAGATTTTTGTTATTTACTTTTACATCTTGAATGTAAGATATTTATCAGAGATATTTATCTCAAAGGTTTTTTTTTTTTCTATTTGATCAGTTCTGTTCTTAGTTTAGGTGCATTGATTTTATTGTTAAATATTTCAATATCATATAACAAAAATTATCTGTTTTTATAATAAACCCTAATCCTATTTACCTAAGAATTTATCATGTAGCCATAGTTGTAAAAGGTACTTAATCTCATGATTTTTAGGGTTTCATTATTAATGTTCAGCTCATATATTCATTTTGTGTTTATTGTTTATATGGTATAAATGTTTGTCTAAATCTAATTTCTGACATACTGCTTTTTAGTTTTCCCAGAAATTCTTATCATATTGGCATTATTTCTTGTGTTGTATTTGGAAGTTTATTTTACATTAAATTAAGTTAAATTATTTCTGATTTTTCCCTGTCTACTTTGTTTCACAGATCTATTTTTACCTCATTGCAATTGTTGCTTTAGGGGATTCATCTGATGCATGATAAAATTTTTTTCCAACCTCTCATGTTTCCTCTGTGTCTGCTTTTGAAATATATTTATTGTAAACAACAGATTACATTAGGTGTTGTTGTTTTTTATCTAATCTGTTACCCTCTTTCATTTTATTGAGTTGTTGTAGTCCATTCACATTTGAAATTATGAAAGTTAGCCTTGCATTTTCTTTAACTTGTTTCTGCAGTTTTAAAAAATTACATTCCTAAATCATGGCTTTGTCTCAGCAATTAGTTTTGCTTAATCTATTTTGAAGCAATTCTATACCCATAGGCTTTCTTTTCCCCTTAGTATTTCCACCAAACTGCCTTAGCTTTCATTTGTCTACCATTTTTGTTTGAAGACTTTATTTAAATAATTCATTTAAGCTTTTTATTTATTTATTTCTCCCCACTTTGATTTTCTCTTTTTACTTTAGTTAAGTAGTTAACTCAAAATCTCATTTCCTCTCTTTTCCTCCATAATCATAGGTTTGGTTTTCTTTTTCTGATTACTCTTCCTTTATTCCAAGAAGTATTTTTAAAATTTATCATTCTTTTCCCTTTTAACATATTTTGAAACTTTATTTTTAGTTCATAGGTTATATTTCTATTATTTCTTTAATATGAGTCTCTCATTGAGTTAAAGCTTCTGAGTTTGTATACTCAATTAGACCTCCCTCCTCTAATAATTTTCTGTGATATTGCATATAGTGAGAATCCACCTCATCATCTTTAAAAAAAAATTTTAATTGTGTTTCACTTTTAGGTATATCAATTCATGAAAAGAAAATCAACACCATATAGTAAAAATTACATACCAAATGATATGGTATATTCCTATGTCCACCACTTTTCATAGTTGTTCTCTTTCCCAGTGTCCATATTTTATCTCTGTGTATATGTTCTTTACATATCTTCTAATTGCCAGCTGTCCATAGTAGCTTTCCAAGGATATCCTGAGAGGCACAGCATTCTCAGAAATGTTTTCCCAATGTACTAAGTTCCCTCTTCCCTCAAATTAAATCATTCTTGAAGTCTCTTATTGCAGGCATGGAATTCATTCTCTGAGGAAAGGAATAAGCATTTATAAAGTATCTTCAATATGCAAGGCACTGTGCTAAGCCTTTCACAGATATTTCATTTGATCCTCACAATGACTCTGTGAAGTAGGTGCTATAATTATTCCCATTTTACAATTTAGGAAACTGAGACACAGAAGTTAAGTGGTTTGCTCAGGGTCAAATTTGAACTCAGATCTTGCTGACTCTAGGTCCAATGCTCTATCCTTGGTTCCACCTACTTGCTGATAATGGTAGCCTCCCATTAAGTTGAAACCCTTTTCTAGGAAGCAAGTCTTTTAGACTGAATCTTCCCTTCTGTCACTTTTCCCATTCTCCTGAATCACTTAATTGCCAAGAGACTAACAGAATTATTACCCTATCACTGTTCATCCATGGACTTGATAGAGATATATCACCCATTCCCTTATGTCATTTACTAACTCCATTTTTAATCCTCCCCAACTCTGCAATCTATTATGAAAAATATATTATCTTATACAACTACATTTTATACCTAAGAAAACTATTCAGGAAAGTTATATTTCTTCCAAGTTCTCAAATATATTCAGTAGGTTTGTGTGTGTGTGTGTGTGTGTGTGTGTGTGTGTGTGTGTGTGAGAGAGAGAGAGAGAGAGAGAGAGAGAGAGAGAGAGAGAGAGAGAGAGAGAGAGAGAGAGAGAGAGACGGAGACAGAGACACACAGCACAAGATAGAAAGAGAGACAAGTACAGACAGACAGAGCATTTCAATCATAACCAACCCTTTGATGGCAAAGATTCTTGGAGCAGTTTGCTATTTTCTTTTTTTTTTAGTTGAAGAAACTGGGGTAAACAAAGTTAGGTGACTTACTAAGGGTCATATAGCTAGTAAGTATCTGAGGATAAATTTGAACTCAGAGCCTCTTGACTCCAGACTTAGGATTCAAGCCCATGCATCACCTAGCTGCTCCTACCTATTGCTAGATTTAAAGATTTTTGGGTATAGAGATCACCTTATAGAGTGGGTCATTCAAGTATGCACAATGGAGAAAGTGTGTGAGAACTTTGAAAATTTATGTCAGCCAGTCATTATAAATTACCTGAAGAGAATATAATATTGGAGATGGAGACTTTGTATTGCATCATTGAATCTCAGTTCCACCATATCTCTTATAAGGTCAATATTTCAGTGACCTTAGTATGATTTTAAAATCTTTTCTCTCTTATCCAAGTATGATCTATCCATTGTAGTTAGGCTGAAAGATAGGGACAGCCTGGGCTGTCTTTGGTAGTATTCTTGGTCAACAAGATCTTCCCTACTGACTTCTTTAGGCCATCTCTCACCTCACAATGAGGTAGGAAGAAAATATTAAGTGGGGGTGTAATCACCCCTTTATGTAATGTGAAGTTCTTTCATGAATGTTTTTGTCTTATTCATAAATTTTCCTATTAAGTATTTTGTTAATTTTTTCTTCTATCTTACAGAGTTCCTGGTTTTCTTCCCTATCCCATCCCCAATTAATAGCAAAGGCATGTGCTGTGAAAAATAAAAGACGTTGAGTTGATTGCTCTCTGATACAAATTGCCTTCTTTTAAAGTTCCTTTTCTACTACAACTATTTAAAAATAATGAATTGTATTTTTGAGCAATGTAGAGGATTTTCTTTTTTCTTTATCTTTTTTTTTTTTTTTTGAGTCTACGATTTTCCCCTCTGGCACTGACTTTAGAACCTAATACCCTCTTCTCCTCTCCATTTTTTATTCAACCTTTCCCATGTAACACAATTGTACATGATTTCATGATCCTTCCTCATAGTACCTAGCATAGTGCTGAGCACATAGTAGGTACTCACCAATACTTATTAATTGATGTGACTTCAGTGTACTTTGCCACAAACAGATTTTCATTCTTTTAGCTCTGAGTTGGGAAAACTTGGGAGACATTGGCACATGTAACAAAACTCGGATGCTAAGGAAGTGTCAGTTAACTTTTTATGACATAGAAAGTAAAAACGCTTTTGTATGATGAAATAGTTTGAAACAGTTTGAGAGCAAATAATGTGTGTGTCATTGAACAAAGAAGTTTAAAAAGTAGTGGTCTGTCCTCTGAATCAGGAAACTAGGTAACCAGGAAACTACTGTAAATATTTAGAAGAGCATTTTCCTCCACTTCTGCAAGGGGAAGGGTGGAGGAAAAGGTTTCTATGTTCTACTTTTATCATGGTTGTAATAAAGAGAAAGATTTTAGAGTTTTAAAAACATACTGAACCAAATAATATTAAAAAAATGCTACAACCCCTGATAGATTGCCCAGTGGAAACTCCTACCTAAGCATAATTTTTCTTGAGATGACATGTGCTTTGATTTCATCTTGAATGTAAAAGTAACTGGTTTTTTTTTTTTGTTTTTTTGTTTTTTTGCTGACACCAAGAGATACAGAACCTGCTGATGCTCCATGGATGGTAGTTGGCTCAATCAATCCTAAAGAGTCTATAAATCCATGTGATATACATTCCAGAGGAAAATATTATTGATTTATGTAATTGGAAATTTGAGCAATACAATTTTTGCGTAATAATGTTTGGTTTTCCCCTTCAAGAACCTGCATCCTTGATGAATCTGGAAGCAGCAGTGACTTGCCAAACCCCTGTTTATTCCACACGAGTACATCTTTTGAGCATAACTTATGATGTATTAGCATTGTCTCTGAGGTCTAGTGAGTCTGTGGAAATGCAATGCACTGGAGAGTGAAGATAGAATGAAGTTTAAAGGATTCATGAATAAAACCTAAGTGAATGAGATGCCAAAAGGGAAAAAAAACCCAAACACAAAACACAAACCCTAACAAACACAGAGAATTGACTCAAAGGCCTTTGCTTTTGGTTCATTGCAGAGCTTTCATCACACTACAAAATTCCTGGGGTCTGTTCTTACCTGTACTTATACATGGGTTTCTTTATTAGTGAATATACTGCATTTGATTTTTTAAAATGTTTCATGTCAGCTCCCCTCACCAGGAGAAAATAGTATAAACTTTAAAAGGATCCATCAGACTAAACTGTTTAAATGGTGTTCTGTTTTTAAGTAGGTGATGAGTTTGTTACTTATGAGAACTAGTGGGTGGAAGTTACATAGAGGGAAGATTTTTGGCTCAGCAGAAGGAAGAACTTCCTAAGAGTTCATGGTGTCTTTATAGGGAATGGGCTGCTTTCCAAAGTGATGAGTCACTGTCACTGGTGATATTCAAATAGTACAAAACTTACTGTCAGACAACTATTGGGCAAGTCATCAGACTCAGTATGCACTTAAGGCCATTTTCCATATGAGATTTATGATTCTAAAAATAAAAAATAAAAAAAAAACCCCATAAGTATTAAGTCTTTACCAAACTCACTTGTCCTGCAATGCTCATGATTTATTATAATGTGACTTTATGTTTTGGTTTTTCAATCTCAGTTTGGTTAGTCTCTACCTTATGTTTCTAATCCTTGGACATATGCTCAAGAACCATAGCAAGTTCCCTTAATTCTTCACTAGAAAGGTGCTTACTATGATGCTAAGGAGACCCAGATTTTCCATTCAGATGATCCTGTTTCTGTTATTCTTAATTTCCCTCTCTTCTGTGCCTTTCTTCTGAGCAGTTTATATATATAAAGATATCAATCAATAAATAATCAACAAACATTTATTAAATACCTACTATGTTCCAGGCACTGGGCTAAGCACTGGGATAATAACATGCTTGCTTGTTGATTGATTAAAGTCAAACAACTCAGTCTACTAGGTATTAATAATTAGACCTGCTTTCCCATGTTTGATAGCTTCTTCCTATAGAGCCCAGAAGCTCCTTCTTTGTGCTGTTCACACCAGGAAAGTATAAAGGGATTTCAAAGCTTCCCTAGGCAGAAATCATGGAACTCTTCTGAATAGCTTTTCTCCCAAAGAGGAACGTGATGGGTATGATTATTTTAACACTTTGAGTGTCCATGAATTTCATTAATTTATATTATTATAATGATAACCATCACAATGCATAAGTGCTTGTCTTGGGATATGTGAGTTAAAAAAATAATTTAATAACTAAATTTCAACGATTGGTTTCCTTTGCAAACTTGTATATTTTTATGCTTTTATAAACCTTTTGAGAAGGGTTCCACAGACTTTACCATAGTTATCCTTTCCACAATGCAAGATTTAGGGGTGTGGTACCTTCTGGAAAATCTGTGTAAATTTTTTTGGTTTTCCTTTTGTACCAGAGAAGAAGTCTGAATTTTTTCTTTTTTTAATGGGGTATTTTACAGTATTATCTCGTTAAATTTGGGTTAATATTATATATTACTCACATATATCTATCTATCTAATGCATTTCAGAGTTTCTAAACTTTTTCTATGTTATGAGATGGTCTTCATATGTTGTCTATAGCTTCCCTCAAATTCTCATTTAATTTCTTATCCTGATCCACAATATATTGAAACTGCAGTGGGGAAAGTTGTGATGTAATTCTAAACCATGATGAAGTATGTTGGCAGCTAAGTGGTGCAGTTGATAGAATATAGTCCTTGGAGACAGGAAAGAGTTCAAATTCTACTTCAGGTCCTGACTAACTACATAAACCTCATATTTGTAAAATTGGAATAATAACGGTACCTATTTAACAGGACTTTTGTGACGATCAAATGATCCTCAAAGTAGCTGGCATAGTGCCTGGCATATTATAAATATTATATACATTTTAGCTATTTTGTATTCTTATTACTATTATTGATTATTCCAAAGATTAAGAACTTTTGTTTTAGAGGAAAGTCTACAGGAGTTACTGTGGCAGCAGGATTTCATCACCCAGTGATTGGTCTCTCCAAACTTAGCTGGGCTACTCTTCAACTGTCAGATACAGTTTATCTCTGGACTGTCCCTGGAATATTTCCAGCTTGATAAGAATTGCCAGAGTTTATATCCTGCCAGCTTCGCCTTCAAGAACTCAGGGTCACCTCCCTGCTATGATGGCACATGGCAAGAAAGCATGAGTGTAGGAGGTAGTCTACTCCTATTCAATAATAATAATAAAAACAATAGTAGTACTGTTTTATTTTTACAAGGCAAACAAATACTAATATTGATGTTGTTTGATTAAAAATTAGTCTTTACTTCTATCTATATGTGTTATATTTTAATAGTGTGCAGCTGACCTTAGGACTGAAATCTACATCATAGTTGATGACCATAATTTACAGATCTGGATAGAGGAGATGAAGGATTGTGGCAAGTTTATAATATATATCACCTCCGAAATGTTCTGTTATTATTATGTGACTTTTATGGCATTCCTATTTTGACTGATTCATATCATCCAGATTGTCAAAAAATCCCTATTGTGATACTCTGGCAGTAGACATTCTATATCAGCACATTCTATGAAAACAATTAAATACTAATGTAAATTTTTTGTGAGTTTGGGTAAAACGTTTTGAATCATATAAAAGTTTGAAAAGGTTATATCTTGGTTTCCTTGATCACCACAGTTTGTTCTCCTTTTCCTTCCCCTTCTCCTCTTTCTCTTTTCTTTCTCTTCCTCCTCCTCCTTTTTCTTCTTCCTCCCCTTTCTCCGCTTCTTTTTTCTCCTTCTCCTCTTCCTTCTCTTTATTTTTTCTTTCCTTTCTTCTTCCTCTTCATATTAATATTTTTATACTAGAAGAACTTGGAAGTGCTAAAATGTGTGAGTGGGGAAAGCTTGTTCTGACAGCATTTCTAGATAAATTTAGCGGAGGAAATTCAGGAAATTTTGTGAGAAAAGAAACTGTAAGATTTCTGGGCCAATTCACCAACTAGAATTTAGTAAATGCTCATTAAGCACTTACCATATTCAAGATATTGGGGAGATAAATAGGTAAGATCAACTGATGTGAGACAATGTAGTTTAATGAGAAGATTGGGCTTGGATTCAGATGACTGATGTCATAGTTTTAGTTCTTCCACTACTACTAACTCTTGTATCATCTTGGATAAATCACTTAACATTTTTGAACCTTAGTTTTGTCATATGTAGAATGGGGTTGAATGCACGTATTATTTATTTTCTTCACAATGTTGTTATGAATAAAATGCTTTGTAAAATAAAATACTGCATTAGAATCATCATGTTAGAATTCATCCATTCTTTTTATTCTATGACATTCTTATGGCCAGGAAAAATTGGTTTTAAATTGCACCTTATTTAACCTTTTCAAATCTGTTTCCACATTTGTAAATAAGAATCTTAAGACCTCTAGCATCTCCTTCACAGGATTTGTGCCTGGGTTCAGATGAGATAACTTATGTAAAGGATTTTGCAAACTTTAACAAGCTCTATGAATGTCATTTAGAACTATTACTCCCATAAATCTTCTATGAAGCTCTATATAAAATTTTTTTGAACATTTTGTAGGTATTAGTACTTGGATTGTCTCTTGGTCTTTCTTTTTTAGTCAGGGCTGTGCTGTCTACTAACTTCAGGCCTTGTTCCAGATGTCCAAAGGTCAAAATAATACCCTGCCCTTTCTCAATTAAGATATTGTATATTCTAACTTTTCTCTTTCTAGGTATGGAAACCCAATACCTCTATCAGCTAACATGCTCTAAATCTCCACTCCAACCCTACACTCTCTTAGACTCTTTCTTTTAAATGTCTTGCCCTTCTGCCCTGAATTAGTAATACTTACATCGCTCCAGGCTATTTACTGAAAGATCAGATACTGAAATTGAAACTTAAATACTTTGGCCATATAATGAGAATATGGGACTCCTTAGAAAAGATTCTGATGTTGGAAAAGATTGGAGACCAAAAGGGGAAAAGGGGAAGACAGAGAATGAGATGGATAGTGTCATGAAAACAATGAACATGAACTTGGACAGATTTTAAACAATATTGGAGGATGGAAGGGCTCAGCATACTACGGTCCATGGGATCATGGAAAGTTGGATAAGACTGAATGACTGAATACCATCATCACATTGCTTCAGAATCCCTGGCCATGAACCTGGAGAGGAATGGAATGAGAGGTAATTATTTATTTATTTATTTATTTATTTGTCTTCTGAATATCTAGATGAGATAGTATAAGAAACCAAAGTAAGAATAATTGCTCTCTCCTCTTGGGTCATCAGACTGTTTGCCATCTCATCTCTCATGCAACAAGTGAAATGGGCCTCCTATTTTCTACATCTGCAGTCATCTCTGTCTACAAAACCTAAACTTTGCTTTCTGGTTCCCCCTTTAGCTTTCTTCATTTTTTGGGAAAAGTAAATAAGACATTTTCAGGGAGAAGCCCCCATGGTATTTCTTTCATTCTTCCCTTTCCCTTGGTAACAGTACACCAACAGTTCTTTAAAAAGTTTTTTTTTTTTGAAGCCCCAGGGCTGCAATGAGAAAGAGCATGGGAATGATGGAAAAATAGATGAAAAGGCTAGAATTTTAGTTTCTGGTTAAATCCACGTCTGCCAAGCCAGCCATCAGGCATTCACCTATTTTCCCTGGCTCTCTCTTTTACCTATTATTATAAGTCTTCTACTTATTTCTGTCATTTTGACTTTTGTATCAACTTTGGTATCAATAAGATTGGACAGTGCTACTTTTCATGTCCTTTGGAATTGCTTTTTGAATTCTTGTTGTGGGATGCCTTTCTTTAATCTTTCTATATAATGGTGATTACTGACATCTATAAAGGATTCTGAAACTTATTAAATACTTCAAATTAATTAATCTTTTTATGCCTCATACAAAAGATAAGTTCTATAGGGGGTTTGTTATCCTTGTTTTATATATTAAAAAAAAAAAAAACAAGACTCAGAAACTTTAAGTGAGTTAACATACAGTTAGTAAAGTGTCAAGAAACAGAATTTGAATACAGATCTTTTGACTCTATATTTATCACTCCAACTACTGCATTACATGGCCTCTCCTTTGTTTTCTATCCCTCTTCTTTTATCTCAAGATGCTAAATCTTCCTTCCTCCCAACCCTCACCAAGGTTTGTGGCACCTGTGATCTTGAGTATGTTATGGGCCTCTCTTCTGAGTTTCCCACTGTGCTTTAGCTTTTCATAGAGATCACAGAGGAGGGGGATATAGAAGTGATATGATATTCTGATAGGTCCTGCCTTGAGGTATATCTTTCCTTCATTATACAACTCTCCTGGCTTCCATTATTACAAGCTTCTAGCACAGGATCTAATCTAACAAATATATATATATATATATATATATATATATATAAAACACATGTAAGAATTTCCAATGGATCTAGAATAAAAAGACAAAATGACTAATAGTTCCTGCCTTCAAGAAGTTTATATTTTAGTATAAGAAAGGAAATTAGAGGTAGGGTGAGAGACAACATGTTAATGGATAAATAATCTATGTGATATTTTGTGGTGATAAGGATGCTTTGCTCTTGGACTTTGATGACTCTGGAAGAAAGAGTAAGGCTGATGATTTCGTATTACTGCCTCATTTAAATACAATTCATACACAAGTCAAGATATCACCTCTTTGAAAACTGAGGACAAAAAGCAACCACCAAAGGATAGCCTTATGAACTTCAGAAGGAGAACATTTGTACTTTTCCTTGCCATCTTTGGTAGCAGTGCCCCTGGAACAATAGTTTCCAATGACAGCAATTGTATGAGGAACCAAGAATAAATTTGACACTCTAAAGAAAGGCAGCTTCAGGATTCTACAAGAGTAGCCAACCCTTAGAGACCAGCAAAGAATAACATACTAACCAGGCAGTTAATAAGGACTCAATGAAAGGAAAAAATGACTTTCAGGAGTAATGAGGACCCTTTGGCCACATGGATTCCCAAAGTTTGAGCCTACTTGTCTCAAAGATTTTGTGTGTTTGTAAGAGAAAATATGTCACAGACTTTGGTGGAGTTTCAGGAAGATGTTTTGCCACTAGTTCTTATTATACCATCTTAGTATATACTCTTTTCTAAAGCTAATCTGGTAATTGATGGAAAGCACATCAGATGCAGGGTTGAGAGGAGCCCTTACCCCTATCCCTCAGAGATGTCCATAGAAGAACCCTGAGAAGAGAAATACCTCTTGGGAATCCAAATTGATAATGTGAGTAGATTTTGAGAGTGAACTTAAAGAAGGTTTTACATAGTGATGCATTATAGGAGTATGAATAGAGTTCCCCAATTGTATGCTTCTCAAGATTAACAGTAAGTATCCTTTACTATATTGCTCTTCTATCCAGTGTTACCTTCTACTCTCTCAGATCCTATGATCATTGATTTACAAACATAATAGTGAAAAGAGAATAAAATATTGCTCTGAATGACACTGTTGCATGCTTATCCATACAATCCAGCTACTCTGCAGCAGTTTTACTATTGCTGTAACCATCAAACAATTCAACAATTCTGTGTGTTGCACCTTTGAATCCTTTGCCTTTCATGCTGGAATAATCCTCAACCCTGATTTATTTTCATCTGATTCTGATGGATAGAGATTGTTTTTATCCCCAGCATCTAACACAATTCTTTTTTGCTTATTAGATACTTAATGTTTGTTGAACTGAGTTGAAATAGCTGAATTATAAACTTTTGGTTTCACAATAATCAAAGACAAATTTGAGACATCTACATATTCCCTGCTATCCTGTTTCCTAGCCTCTGCCCTCTCTGACAGTCAGACAAGCTCATATTGCCCTAATATGAGGGCATGGGTGGAACTTCCTGCCCCATAACTGGCTGAAAAACAGGAAGTGCTGACATTTCTCCAGGGTACACCTTTTGCTATTTTAATGTGCACACACATCCTAGAGTAACCACTTTATGGTTCTGACTCATCATCATCATCATTATCATCATCAGAGTTGACATTTATTTATATGGTTCTTTATAGTTTACAAAGTGCTTTACATAGGATATGATATCCCATTTAATGTTCACATTCAGTGAGACTAATCAAGTTTTATCTATGTTTTTAGATGAGAAAATCAGACTCAGAGAGTTAAGGAGATTTGTTCAAGATCATATTACTAAAAAGTGTCAGTGAGAACTTGAACCCTATTGTTCTGAATTAAAATACAATTCTTTACTCACTATACTAACTGTTGTTTTCAACATTTGACTTCCTTGACATTCAGCTTTCATTTTGTCCTCCCTCATCTGATTGTGGGAGCAAAAGTTCCTTGTTACTTACTGAAGAGAGCCATGTAGGAGTTTTCTGTTATTCTATTACAGATTCTCAGAGTTGGAAAGATCATGAGAGGTCATATGATGGCAATGCAAACCTGAATAATATTTCCTTTCATACAACATACAACATAAAAGTGGTCATTCAGATTTTGTTTAGAGACTTCCTATAAGGTAAATTCATTGCTTCCCATTACATCCCTAAGTACTCCATTCCAGTTTGGGATAACTCTAATGATTACTAAATTTTTATGACAACCTTTAAGATACCTGAAAACACTATTGCTTCTTACTCTACTTTAGTCTTCATTTCTTTAGGAAGAACATTCCTAATTTCTTTTTACTAATACTCATGTGGATTAAACTCAAAAACTTTAACTTCTTGGTTGTTTTCTACCTCTAAGGTAGAAAATAATATATTATTTATATTTCTGAAGAAGGGAATTAGATTGTATCATTGAGATATAGGAAAATAGTTTTTAGCTTGATATTAGGGGAAAATAAAAATTAGGAAAATTACTTTTCTAACAATGAACATGGTCAAAAAATTTAGATGTATCACATTAGGATGTATGGAGATAGTAAATTCCTATCTTTTGTGATCTTTTGTGAAATATTTTAAAGAAGATTCATTTTTAGGTAAGGTGTTAAGAGTAGGTTTTGCACCAGCACTTTGCTAGTTCAGGTCCAGTGTTGGGATGAATTGAGACACTTTCAAGTCATTGATCAATTAAGTTGTGGAAGTTTACTTTGCCCTAATACAACAAGAATAAGCAATAAAAATATAATGATACTTAGCCTCTTTGAATGTGGCCCTCTAATCCCATCCCCACATAGAAATGCATTTGATCAGCTGGTAGGTTATGGTACCTAAAATGATTTTTAGACATCCACCAAGTTGGAGGGGAAGTTCATCCATATGTGTAGAACTTCTTATGTCCTTAAGTAAGCAGGAAGTTGTGTCAAGAGAGACAGAAGTTAATCAGAAATTAACTTAGGGACATTTGTTTCCTTTGAAGAAGAACTAATCCCTTTTTTGGGGGAAATAGGGAGCCTTGGTCCTATCTCATAGGTTTAGTCTGAATGACTTCTAAGATCCTACAAACAATAGAGCTTTATTGGATTATCATTATTAGTCATTAATGCTTCAGCTCACAAGGGTCTAATTGCTCTTCCAGGTGTGTTAGCTCTTCACATTCACAACTATTGAATCTTTCTTGAAATTTCTTCTTCAGCTCAAATATCTTCATTTCTTTCAGCTGATTTTCATATAACATGATCTCAAGGACTTTCAATATCCTGATTGCTTTGCTTAGTATATTCTTATCGTTTCTGTTCCTAAAATGTAGTGCTCAGAATTCAACACAATACTCCACATGTGTGCTTAACAGGGCAGTGCAGTGAGATCTTCCCCTCACTAGGTCAAGACAAAATGTTTCTCTTAATGCAGCTTAAGGTTGCCTTAGCTTTTTTGTTTACCCTACTGACATATTTTAACTTCCCCTTTACTCTCTCTCTCTCCTTCCCTCTTCTTCCTCACCAACTTAAAGTCTCTTAATTATTATTTTTTTTCATTATAGCTTTTTATTTACAAGATATATGCATGGGTAATTTTTCAGCCTTGACAATTGCAAAACCTTTTGTTCCAATTTTCCCCCTCCTTCTCCCCCTCCCTCAGATGGCAGGTAGCCCAATACATGTTAAATATGTTAAAGTATATGTTATATACAATATAAGTATATATGTCCATACAGTTATTTTGCTGCACAAGAAGAATTGGAAAGTCCCTTAATTCTTAAGTAACAATACAAATCTTACTATCTGTTTAGGCCTCTTGTTAATAGTGGCTGACATTTTCCTTAATGATTCTATCTATACAAAGGCAAAGCAAGAAAAGACAAACAGATTTTTTCAAAGTTTGAGATTCCCTGAGTGTACTGGAACAAGGCTATAATCCCTGTTATTAGGAGAGGCAGAGGTTGGGGGATCACTAAGAGCTGGAAAATTCTTAAATGCAGTAGTCTAAAGCTGATTGTGTGTTGGGTTCCTATAAGGTGGACACCTGGAAGTAGAGAGAAAGCTTCAGGTCATCTAAGAAGGGAAAACTGGCCAGAGCTGGAAATGGAGCAATTAAAGTATCCATGCTAATCAATAGTGGTATTGTATCTATGAGTGACCACTTGGAGCACCTTCAGAAGCTTTCCCTAAAGATGGCATGAAATAAGCAAGTTGTGTGACAACAGGCATTAGTTTTACTCCTAGAATGTCATGTTTCAGCTCTCTGATTTCTAAATATTGTCTCACTACTCTGCACATACATTCATTTTTTTCTTTTTCATATTGAACAAATTTAAGTGTGGGGTGCTAGGAATGGTGGTAAATCATATATGTCATATAGATATTTCACAGTCCCACCAAGGCAAAGGGTGTACATGGGGAGGGTCCATGGGCTATTGAGAGCTTCAGTTTCTCTCTTATTATCAAAGTCAGTGCTCTTTTAAACACCTTAAGCTAGGCTTTCTCCATCACTTATATGTTCTTTGCTTTTTCTTGGAGAATTTTTATTTCCAAGGCTGGGTGAGAGAACCACAAATGCTATAAACGTGTGATGTCCTAAATAGAAAAGAGTATACCTGAGGCAGACAGACACATTGAGCACAAGCATAAGGAGAGAAGAGGAAAAAAAAAGAGGAAAGGAAGGAGAAAAGGAAAGGAGGAAGGAAAGAATGGCATATGTTCTCCCTTCTGTATGTCAAATACAATGCTAAATGCTTTATAAATATCATCACATTTGACCCTCACAACAACTTTGTGGGGTTGGTGCTATGATTCCCATATACAGTTTAGGAAACTGAATCAAATAAAAATAAAATGATTTAGTTTTCTGGGGTCAAACAGTAAGTATCTCATGCTAGATTTAAACTCAGGTCTTCTTGCCTCCACACCTAGCACTCCATTGGAATGCTATATAGTATTCTTTTGAGAGATATAACTGAGGCTCAATAGATAGAATTTGGCAATTGAATGGGAGATATAGAAGCCTGTCATTATTACCTTGTTTTTCAGGCAAATCTACCTCTTTGTGATCCCATTTGGGGTTTTCTTGGTAGAAATACTTGTCCTTTCCTTCTCTGACTTATTTTACCAATAAGGAAACTGAGGTGAACAGGGTTAATTGACAAGCCGGTTATATAGCTTGTAAGTGTCTGAGGTAAAATTTGAACTCAGGAAGATGCCTTCCTGATTCTCAAATGGGCACTCTATCCACTATGCTACCTAACAGAGAGGGAATTGTAAAAGATAACATTAATATCTGACATGGAAGACTGGATATATGGTAACTACTGTTGAAATTCAAAGGGAGACCCCAAAAGGTTGGGGTTGTAGACCAGTGTTGTGAGGTGTGTCAAAAGACTATGTAAACTGAAACACATTTCCAAGTGATGGGCTAAGTTAATTATAATTGTAATGCTAATTGAAGTGGGCTAAGTTCTAAAAAAATTTAGCAAAGAACCAGGAGCAAGAAGAGAGACCAGAGCTTCATATTACTTATTTGCTAATTTTATGGTTTATAGGTAGGTTTGGGGATAGTTTATTCATTATTGTCTCGGGAACTTGGTTATCACTAATCAACAGAATGTTTATCTTATAGTCAGCAATGTTTGTATGACCATACTATAGTATTCTTAAGGTCAGGAGACTTTAGAATCATTGACAGATTATTAGAACAATAGCACTCTTATGGTCAGAAGGCCTCAGAATTATTGCTATATTTTCCATAAAAGCTAGGGAAAGAAATATGTAACTAAATTATTATATTCCTAAGGCCAGAATATTTCATGATTACTGTTATATTTCCCCTAGAAGCTGCACCCCATGCACCCTAACAGTACCACTGATGAAACCAATGAAGGAAGAAAGAACAGATTCTGGAGAAAAGGTGATAAGTTCAGTTTTGGACATATTGAGATGGCAATAGGACAATCCAGGTGGAGATGTCTTCCTGTAAGCAGAGATTGTGGTCTGGAAGTCAGAAAAGAGGTCAGAAATGAAAATTTAAATGTTATTTGAATGGAGTGGGGTAGCCAAATCCACGAGAATGAATGATAATACTGAGAGAACATTAAAAAAAAATAAAAACAAACCAAGGGGACCTATGTTACAATATTCAGCAACCCCCACCTTAAGGAGGTCATTAAATTTACTCATGATTTGAAGGACATTGGGAAGTTTGCCTGATCAAATTTATCGTCCTTGAAAATCTGGCCAAGTGCCTGAAATTAATTCTCCATTTTTATTGGGTTAAGGTACTCTATTACCTGGAGATGGGACAAGTAAACAGATCCTTGCCATTTTGTTAACTAGTCTATTTGATTAATGCATTATGCTAAAAGAAAATAAGCTTTTGAGGGAATCCTTGTATATCTGGAGTATACTCAAATACTTTCAGATATTCATATACCTTATCTAGAATTCATGCATTTTGATTAGGGAAGCAAATGACAGAGATAGCCTGAAATGAAATAGTGAAAGGCTGCCCCAAACCATTAAGTACAGGAGGGCACTTGGTGCTTGATCAATAATCAATCAATAAATATTGATTAACATCTACTATGTGTCAGGTACTGTCCTAAACACTAGAGAAAAAAAGGCAAAAGAGAGTTCTTGCCTTCAAAGAGCCTCAATCTAATGGGGAAGACAAACATATAAAGCAAGCTATAATACAGGATAAATAGGAACTAATTATCAGAGGGAAGACTTAGAACTAAGAAAGATTAGGGAAGACTTCTGTAGAAGGTAAGGTTTTAGTTGGGACTTAAAGGAAATCAGAGAGGTCAGTTGTCAGGGTTAAGGAGGGAGTTCCAGATATGGGGACAGTCAAATGCCTTGTTTGTCAATAAAGCCAAAAAGACTGTTATTGAATCAAAGGGTATTATATAAGGGAGGAAAGAATGAGAAGCATAGAAGACAGGAAGGAGCTAGGTTGTGAAGGGGGCAGCCAAATAATACAGTGGCTAGAGTGCCCATCATAGAGTTAGAAAGACCAGAATTCAAATGTGACTCAGATACTTATCAGTTCTGTCACTTAAGCTTGTTTGCCTCCCTTTCCTCATCTATAAAATGAGCTGAAGAAGACAGCAAACCACTTTAGTATCTTTGCCAAGAAAATACCAAATGGGACCAAAAATAGAAGGGTTTTGAAGGGTTTTGAATGGCAAACAATTTATATTTGCTCCTCGAAACGACAGGGGGTTGATTTGAGTTTATTGAGTTTGTTAAGAACTTGAATTTTAGGAAAATTACTTTAGTAATAAAAAGGAGGATGAATTAGAATAGGGTAGGAGTCGAGATTGGCTGACTCATCAGAAAACTTTTGCAACTGTATCGTAATTATGAGAACCTGCACTGGTGGCAGTGCCAGAGAGAAGTAAGGGATGAAACTGGGGAGATGTTGCAAAGGTGAAATTTTCAGTTTGGATATGGGGATGATAGGTAGTGAGGAGTCCATCGTGGCAAGATTGTGATAGAGATAAAGGTGGAAGCCAGTCAGACATTGTCCACCTTATGGTTTAGCATAAGTCTGGTCCTGTTGGCAGGGGAAAAAATGTGAAACCATTAGCTAGTCAGAGTGGATAATAAACTGACTTGGAGACCATGTGTGTGTGAGGCCATGTCTGGATAATTGAATGTAGCTCATTAAGTTGGCCTTGTAAGTCACAGGCCTTGTATTTATAGGTTCCTGTAACAGACTGGAGAATTGGAACAACTGAATCTTCAGGGCAGATTTGATTCTGTAGTCAAACAGACATTGCTTAAGGCAGTATTGTAGCTGAGGTTTGGAAAAGCAAGCAAAGCCAGGGAATGGATGCTTTCAGTCCAGAGTTCCTGCTTGGGGGTGGGGGGAACCTCTAAAGAAATGAGAGCCTTTTATTAACTTTTGGGGTGAAATGTCTATATGAATTATTCTGTTTCTGAGGGATGACAAAAACAATGTCTAATTGTACTTTCTAGGTTTCCTTTTTCCTCTAATGAGGGAAGGGATGAGGAGAGGAGGTGGGTAATTAGTTAAAGAATGATTATATAGAAATGTGTGGGCCAAGTTTTCTGACAACAGGAAACTTTCAATTGGCTCAGAGTGCCAGTGGTTTGGTGCAGCTAACAATGAGCTTCTTCTAGGGTAACTGGTTTGGACAATCTGGAACCCTGGGGGAGGGAGTGTTCTAAGAGCAAGGAAACATTCTTACTTTGGGCAACAACAGAATAGGGTGGTGAGCTTCTGGTAAGTGGGGCTCCTCATGGCCTCAGAGAATAATCACAACAGAGTTGAGGATTAAGCTTTGGAATTATAGTTTGTTTTATTTTTTTCTCAACATCAGATCAAGCAATAGCTTCTGAGGCCTTTACTGATTCCCCCCACTTTCTCCCCCCCAATTTACTAAACTTTGATCAAAGATTTAGACTAGAGAACAACAATAGTCTCTTTACAAAAGAGAATAATCCCATAATTAAGGGAAAGTGTTCTTTGTACATAGAGATACAAATAATCTAATTTTCTCTGGAAGTAGAGACCTGCAATTAGTCATAATTTTTTATAGCTTCTTCCCATAGGTAACATTTGCAAATGGGGTAAAATTGGATTGCAATAAACAGGAAAAGCAACACCTTGGAAGAGAGGAGTTAGAAGTATTTTCTTTGGTAGAGATGAAGATGAAGGAAATTTGTAGGTCAGCTGTGGGTTAGAGCCTAGAGTCTTGAAAACCAGTTAGAAAACCCACCTCCTGAGTTCCTTCAAGGCAGCTTCACTGAGGCACTCCCAAGGCACCAGCAGTTAATGGGATTTACTTCTGATTGGGATACTTGAGCTTAGTCTAGTGCAATCCCCTCATTTCACAAATAAAGAGATTGAGGTAAAGTTACTAACCCAAGGCAAATCAGATAATAACTAGCAGAGCTTGTATTAGAACTCAGTGAAACTAGTTTCAATGCAGTGCTCTTTCCAATGTCCAATTTTACCTATTTGCATATATCACCTCTGTGGCTCTGGACAGCTCATTTAGCCCTTGGTGCAGAGCACAACTCCATCTCTCTCTAGAATAGCAGCTGTGCTGCTTTGTAGAGGAATTACATACATAGTTTGTCCTGTGTGTCAGTGGTCACTATCCACTTACCTGTACTTGCCTGTCCATGGATCAATGTAGCATGATAGCTAGAGCGATAATCTTGGAGCCAGGAAAACCTGAGTTTAAGTGTGGCCTCTGACACAGATGGCAATTCATTTAACTCATCAATCTGGATTGATAGAAAATGTTCCTCAGTAGATGTTCCTACATACCAATGAAATCTCTCTCTCTCTCTCTCTCCCCCCTCCTCTCTCTCTCCCCCCCCTCTCTCTTTCCCCCTTCTCTTTCTCCCCCCCCTCTCTCTCCCCCCCTCTCCCCTCCCCCCCCCCCTCTCTCTCTCTCTCTCTCTCTGTCATTCTCTCTGTCTCTATTTCTCTGTCTCTCTCTTTCTCCCCTCCCATCCTCTTCTCTCTCCCTTCTTTCCTCTCTTCTCTTTTTTGTGTCTCTCAGTTTATCTTTCTCTTCTTTTTCTCCCTCCTCTCTTTCTTTTTATTTCTTTTTTTTCTTTCTCACCCTCTTTGTATTTTTCTATCTCTTTTCTTCTTCTCTCTGTCTTTCTCTCTCTTATCTTCTATCTCCTTCCTCTCTCCCTCATGCTCTTTCTACTCTCTTTTTTTCTGTGTCTTCTTTTCCCCATCTCTTTACCTCTATATAGACATACATGATGTTCAGACATTTTTCAGGTTTGTCCAACTCTTTGTGATACTATAGTTTTTGTTTTGTTTTGTTTTTTTTTGTAGAGATGCTGGCGTGGTTTGACATTTTTTCCCCTAGTTTATTTTATAAATGAAGAGACTGAAGCAATTGGAATTAAATGATTTGCCAAGGGTCAAACAGCTAGCAAGTGTCTGAGGTCAGATTTGAAGTCAGGAAGATGAGTCTAGCCAGGTATCGTATCTCCTAGGAGCAGGTTTTAGTGTTTTCCCCTGAGGTGAGGCCATTTTAGGTTTTAAACTGGATATCTCAAAGTCTTAGTACACTTTGAAGTTTAAATAGCATAAAACTGTACTAAGCCTTTTGAAACATGAGCATACACACACACACACACACACACACACACACACACACACACACACACACACACACCTGGTCATATATACATACAATTTAACAGAGAAAATAAGTGGCAGGAAATGCTTAGGAAGCTTGGTCTCTTCTAACTTTCCGCATATTTGAACTCTCTCCTTCTACCCTGTCCTGTCTCTCAGGGTTGAGGCAGGGCTGATGCCTAGAGTAGCATAAACTTTTTGGATTTGCCCCTGAAACTTAAACATTTCTTGGAGTTCTGGGTCCCATCCTAAGCTCCATGACTGAAGCAGGAAGGGGAATTTAGGAGTGGATTCAGTGGAGAGTTACAATAGTAATTAAATGATTGTGAAAGAACATTACAAAGGAACAGCTAGGTGGTACAGTGAATAGAGCACCAGCCCTGAAGTAGGAGGATCTGAGATCTCTGTCTCAGACGCTTAACACATCCTAGCTGTGTGGCCCTAGACAAGTCACTTAACCCCAATTGCCTCAGCAAAGAGGAAAAAAAAAAAACACATTACAGCTTG
Organism: Sminthopsis crassicaudata; assembly: GCF_048593235.1. Lineage (NCBI taxonomy): Eukaryota > Metazoa > Chordata > Mammalia > Dasyuromorphia > Dasyuridae > Sminthopsis > Sminthopsis crassicaudata. The sequence goes on from NC_133620.1 coordinate 135,935,551, forward strand.
GAGAAGATAATGGTGAGAGAGTGATGTCATAATCAACCTCAAGTATATTAAAGATTCTCACATAGATAAAGGTGTCTAATTTTCTCCCCCTTTACTAAATAGGCAAGAAAAGAAGAAATGGGCTTAAAGAAAAGCACGAAGGATTTAGGCTAGGTACTAGAAAAAAGGTTCTTAAATACTGTAGTATTATTGAGTGGAGTCTTATAGTCTCTTTTTCTGGAAGTCTTTAAAAATAGGCTAGATTCTCATATCAAGGATGATTTAAGAATGGTCCTGTTGAAATACTGGGGGATGGACTAATTAACCTTTCAAATTTTTTCCCTAGCTCTGAGATTCTATTCTTCAATATAGGCCATGGAGATCATGATATATTAATAAAATGAATTTTTATTTCTCATTTTCCTCTGAGAAAGAAAAATGGCTGGTGGTATTTTTAAAGTGAGTTAAAATTTCAGACTATTATAGAATAGCTCATTGCCATGTGATTGGTTATTGACGACATCAGAGGAAACTCAGTGAACTATGATACCAGTGTCTTTGGTCATATTCTTGTAATTTGTTCCCTACATTTTAACATAGTGGGGACTTGTAGGTCATGATATGACATTTAAAATTTTTTTAAAATTTCTTAATCAGGCTTTTTAACCTAAACATTCAATATAATTTATTTTAAATCAACAAATGCTTATTTAGAGTCTAGTCTATATAGAAGCTGGACCCTGGGAGAAATACATAGTTTAATTAAACAGTGATCTTTGTCTTTGTGCAGGTTACAGTCTAATAGAGAGATACAACACATATAATATGGTGAACTTGATAATAAATAAAATTTGTTGATTTTACTTGATGAGTATTAGAGGGATTCAAGCAAAGTGCTATGTGCTGAGGAGGGAAGACTTCATGGAGAAGCTGATATGTGAGTTGGACTTTAAATGATGACTAGGGATTCAACAGGGAAAAGAGGGGAAAGAAATATTCTAGGCATAGAGAACCCTTAAAGTATGAAAGTGCAAATTACGTGGGGAGACAGGGTATAGTTTAGTTTTACTGAAAAACAGACTACCTAGTGATAAGTAATATAAGATAAAGCTGGAAACATCAATTATTTCCACATTGTTAAGGTTCTTGTATGCCAATAAAATTATAATTTGTAAATATTAGAGAAGTCTTTTTATGTGTGGAGAAATATTACAAGGAGGCAGAGGCAGACAGACAGGGAGAAAAAGAGAGACAGACACACAGTCACAGAGATAGACATAGAAAAAAACAGAGATACATACATAGATAGGGGGAAAGAGTAATAGGGAAGAAAGGGGGAAGAAAATGAGAGAGAGAGAGGGAGAGAGAGGGGAGAGAGAGAGAGAGAGAGAGAGAGAGAGAGAGAGAGAGAGAGAGAGAGAGAGAGAGAGAGAGAGTGAGAGAGAATGTTAGAGAGAAAGAGAAAGAGGAAATGGCAGAGACAGAAAAAAAAAGAACATTATAGCTTGGAGAAGATAATGTTGAGGGAGTGATGTCATAATCAACCTCAAGTATATTAAAGATTCTTACATAGATGAAGGTGTCTAATTTTTTTTCCCTTTACTAAACAGGCAAGAGAAGAAGAGATGGGCTTAAAGAAAAGCATGAAGGATTTAGGCTAGGTACTAGAAAAAAGGTTCTTAATTATTGAGAGAGAAACAAAGAAAGGGGGAAAGAGGAAAGAAGGAAGGAGAGGAGAGAAATTTGGGGTTCATTTGTATAGAGATGCTAGATAAAGTTCCATGAGTAAAGCTTTTGCCAAGTGAAAGGACATGGAGGAAGAAAAGGTCAAACACAAAACCTTAGGAAGCACTTTTAGGACTTAAGGTATGAATAACTACCAAAGGAAATAGAGGAGTGGTTAGAGAAGTAGAAGAGGAGCCAATATTATGCTAGGAAGTGTGACCAAAAGTCATGCTAGGAAGCCAATGAAAGAGAATGGAGGGAAAGATCAGCAGTGTCAGGTTGCTTAGAGAGGTCAAGGAAAAATAAACTCTTTGAATAAATGACATTTTAAAAGTTTAGGCAGGATATTAGTGAACTTTGACAGAATCCTATCTGTAGAGTAGATGGGGTGGTGGCCATTTTAAAATGAGTGTTGAGAAAGTAGAGGGCAGTGACTTTAGACTACTTTTGAAATAATTTGACCATGAAAGAGAGAAGATAGTATCAAGATCAAATAAAGAGATTAAGAGAAATCTATTTTAAGGATTAAGGACACATGAAAATATTTGTAGAAAAGCAGGAAAGAAATAGGATAGGAACAGAGTGAAGATGCAAGAAAGAGAGAGAGAGTAGCTATGATTTTTGGAACAAAGTCTTAGAGAAGATGAGGGGATTGAAGACCATCCTACTTGGATGGATTAGCTTTAGTGAAGAGTAGGGATAATTCAACACCTTAGGAGAGGGAAAGAAGAGCTTCTCAATGAATGATACTGAGTTTTGAGGAATAGAAGAGGGGAATGGAAGGAATCTATATATAATATAGGGATTTTGTCTTCTTAGTGAAACTAGAGGTTTTCAATGACTTAATTTTTTTTGTATACATTTTTATTGACATTATTTTTGCTTTCTTATATCACCAAAGAATTCCATGTATCTCTCTCTTTAAAAGCCAATCTACATGAGAAATTCCATTTTTAGATTAAAAAAAAAGTTACCATAAGTGATTAATATATTGAAAAAGATTGAAAATATATGCAAGTGTAACAACTGTGAATTCTCCCCCCCCCACCCCAGTTTCCTTTCTCTTCATTTAAGTCCCACTAGACCTTTATAATTTTGTTACATTCACTTTTGATTTTTGGTGTAGTTATTCTTTTCACATATATTGTTGTAGTCACTATTTTTATTATTTTCTTGATGCTGCTTACTTCCTTCTGCATCATGTACTTTTCCTTATTTCTCCATATTTATCACATGCATTGTTTCATATAGCATAGTCATATTCCAAAGCATTCATGTACCACAGTCTGTTTAGCCAATTTTTGTTGCTCTCTCATTTTAGTCGTGTCTGACTCTTCATGATCCTGTTTAGGATTTTCTTGGCAAAGGTATGGGGGTGGTGTGTCTTTTCTTCTCCAGCTCATTTTACAGATGAGGAAACTGATGCAAAAGGGGTTACGTGACTTGATCACAAACCTAGTAAGTTTCTGAGGATGGATTTGAATTTGGGTCCTCTTGACTTTAGGCTGTGAAATCTATCTACTCTGCCAACTAGGTGCCCTTTAAATTCTTAGCTGTCTTAAAAATATGTCTATACATATTTTAATAGGTATTCTTTTTTGGAGATGATTCTAATTCTTAACTATCACAAAAAAGCACTGGTGCAAACATTTTTTAATATGTAGGGACTTCCCCCTTCTTATTTTTGGCTTTCTTGGGGCATAACTCCAGTAATGGAATTTCTGATCCAAAGTATAAGAAAATTTTAGCCACTTTATTTGCATAATTTAAAATTGTTTTCCTAGCTGGTTGTACTACTTTATTGTTCCACCAAATGTAGATATATTAATGTGCCTATCTTCCTATAACACCTCCAATATTGACTTGCTATTTTTTTGTAATTTTCACCAATTTGTAAGGTATAAAGTGGAAACCTTTTAGCTTTTATTTTTATTTTTTTATAATTAGCAACATGGAGTTTGTGTTTGTGTGGTTATAAACACCTTGTATCCTTTTTGAAAATGGTTTGTTCATATCTTTGACTATTCATTGATTGGGGAATGTCTAACTTTCATCTTTAAATAAGGGTAGTGATGGTTGTAGAACATGTGAAACTCCATTGTGAGAAGCCTACCATGTAAATATAATAATAAAAACTGAAATTTATGTAGACCTTTAAGAATTTTGTAAAGGCTATACCTTTAAATCTATTTGCCTATATCCATGGAGGCCAGGGAGGTTCAGCACAGGCTGGGAACAGAATAGTTGCTGACAGAAATGCATAATAAAGATAAGAATTTAGAGCAAAGAATCTAAGACAGAGATAGAGAGCTCATCAACTTCACTTAACCTTTTAGTTTTTTTCCCAGGTCAATTTGCTTGACAAGTAGAAGCATCCTAGTATAGAAGAATCTCTTTAACCCATCTATATACAGTTCTTTTTTATGAGGTTGCAAAATGACAATAAATGATTTCACAGGCCTTAACATCTCTGATAACAAGATCGTGGAACAAGACCTTCACTATGTCCAAAAGACTTCCTTCATTTAACCTAAGGGCATCTTTTGCTTCTTCAAAATGTTTAGCTAGATGTGCTTATCATATCCTTAAACTGTGTGGATTAGAACAGCTGAAGCTCTCCTAGTTAGGAGAGGTTTACTAGATGTTACAGCCTGGGGAATGCAATCCAGGGGGATCTGGGGATCATGTGGGCCAAGAGTATTATCTCATTTGATCTTTCCAACAATCCTGTAATATGATCATTATAGGTATTCTTAACCCCACTTTATAGTTGAGGAAATTGAGGTAACAGGGAGCTTATATTACCTCGAAACCCATAGCTTTTAAGAACAAGAAGTACAGTCTGAACCTATCTTATCTCCTGATTCTAGACCCAATATATCCCATTAGTATATGGATGGAGTGAGTTGGAGAACATGGAAACCTGTGGAATTGAGGAATTTTGAGATCAAGGTATTAGTATTTAGCAAAAAATATTAATGTCTCCAACAATTATGATAAGTAGTAGTGTGGAAAGGAAGATTATGAGGCAGGTATTAGGTGAATTGAGAAATTCTAGAAATCAATCTATAAGGGTGTTTTGATGTTGTTTGTCCTTCTGTTTCCAAGAGGACCATGACATCAGGGAGGTGATACCATGACATGCAAGTGAATTGAATTTAAGTGGGAGAGGGCTATGTAAGGTCACCTGCCTCACTTTCCCTTCCAGAGCCATCTGGGTCCAATGGCAAGATGGATTGGAGATGTGCTGCTTGGTGCTCAGTAAACAAGGACTACACAAAATAATTCCTTTCCTCAAGTAGCTTACATTTGAATAAGAGAAAAACAAATGGTACTTAAACACAGTATGTTAAATATGCTCAATAAATAATTTGGGGAGAGGGCTAGATTTTCTGGGAGGGAGATCAGGAAAAGCCCATTTAATAGGGTGATCACCACTTAGTAGGTGATAAAACTTGAAGAAATTTGTAGTTTTAAGAGGCATAGGTGAGGATAGATTATCCCTTCTAGGCATGGAAGGCAGCCTACATGAAAGCAGAAGATGGGATATGGAGAATTATGAGAGAAATATCAAGGAAACCAGTTTGGGTGAATTGTAGAGTATCTCTCTGGTGGGGAATATATATAGTAAGGCTGAATACTACCTGAATACTACCTAAAGTAAGATAGTATATGAAAACTAGGTTGTAAAGACTTTTTAGTGTCAGATAGAGGAGGGTATATTTGATCTCGAGGTCATAGGCAGTCATAGAAGTTTTATTAAATGTGTATGGAGGGGGATGACATGATCAGACCAGCACTTAGGAAAGAAAATTATTCTTTCAGCATTGTAGAGAATGGATTGGAGTGAGAATATACTTGATTCAAGAAGACTAAATAGAAGGCTATTGTATAGTATATAGATCTCAGATGATGGGAACCTGGACTGAATAGTGGCAATATGATGGGAGAAAGGGGAATGCATGCAAGAGGTAAAAATGAAAAGATCTAGTAATGGAGTATGTTGGGTGAGAGCCAGTGGTGGAGGATAATGACACATTTGCTAATCTGGATAACTGGAAAGATGGCAGTGGCCTTGACAGAAACAGGCAAGGTTAGACAAGGGATGAGTTTGGAAGCAGTAAGTGGAATGTCTGAGACTGAGATACTTGTAGTACAAAATATCCAAAAGAGAATTGGAGGAGGAGGAAATTTGGTTGAACACAGTGACCTGAGGGGTCATGTTCTTAAAGATAATAATGAAACTCATTCCAGCTGATGAGGGAAGTGATAGAGAAAAGTAGTAGGTGATACCAATAAGGAAGGTGAAATGGCAGTGGAAGGAAGAAAGGTTAAAAGATTCTGAGATTTAGAATCGGGGATGACCTCTGCCTCTGACACTCTCTAGCTTGTGTGACATTAGACAAATTACTCTAAATCTTCTGTAAAATGAGACAAGTAATACCTGTAGTATCTACCTCAATTTGCAGCAGAGTATAAATTACAGAAAACTGAACTTGGAGCTAGAAAGATTTGAATTCAATTTCTTCTTTGGACATATACTATCTGTGCAATCCGTGAGCAAGTCACAGGGCAGTGAGTGGTTACAGTGCAGTGAACTCTGGGCTATGAGTCAGGAGGACTTGTGTTCAAATATGGCTTCAGAAACTTACTAGCTATATGTCTCTGGGTAATCCATTTAGCCCTACTTGCCTCAGTTTCCCCATTTATAAAATGAAGATAAATTATAGCATCTACCTCCCAGGGTTATGATGTAGATTAAATAAAATAATAATTGTAAAGTGCTTAGGATACTCTCTGGCATAATAAGTGCTGTATAAATGTTATTTTATTATTGTTAATATTACTCTTGTTACTAAATCTCTCAAAATACTCAGGCAACTCCTTACAAGTATAGAGTGCAGAAACAGTGCAAATTAGAGGGAGGCTCTTGTCTGGGGGACAACATACCAATAATTCTCTATATCAATCACAGGTGTTGTGAGGAACAAATGAAGTAACATTTTTAAAAACACTTTCCAAACTAAAAGGATTATATAAATATCAGAATAGTTGGCAATTATCTGGATTAAACAGCATGCCTGGCCCTGTGAGTCAGAGAGAGCAAGAGAAGGAGTAGCCTCCAATGGAAAGAATTGCTAGGAATGTAGGATCTTCAGGAGAATTTCCTGTTACCTTTTACTGCCTGCTCTGATTTCTGATGATGTCCATTGCAACTGCTCCCTTACTATACTAAATCTTGTCTTATTTTTCTTCATCTCATAGGTACATTCAGATACAAATTAGTCATAAGACTACATTAATAATAGATACAAAATGTCAGTATATTGTTTTTATCTTCTTTGTAAATTGGCTGAGTGGTGTACAGTAGGGTGTTTATAATCACTACTGGTCCCAATGTCATTGAAAGTCATGTAAATCAACTGGGGAGCATTATTCTAACGCGATAACTTTTTTTTTTTTTTTTTACAGTTACATTTTTAAATTTGACAGTTTAAGTGAGTTTAGGGTTCATAGGCCAAATACAGTGTGGAGCAGACAAGTCCTATCTGAGATTTCCTTACATTGCTCTGTTAATGAAGTTTACTTTCAATTCCTGGTGATTGTTAATTAATTATCAGTGAAGGGTACTAGATTGAGTTCAAATCAACATATATTTATTGTACAAGGCTCTGGGCTAGGCCATGTAACCATAAAAAGTTGAAGACCTGATCCCTTTCTTCACAGAGCTTACAGCCTAATTGGGGTGAAAAGACTTGAGTGCTGGAAAATGTAAATAGCAATAAGAGATGTAAATAACAGTTTGACAAGGATAAAAGAGATGTCATCAGGAAGTACATGATTAATTGCCCCAATGAAAATTACAGACAATAAGCATTATAGTAGTTCAGAAAACAGAAATGCCATGCTAGATGGGTTGGTCAAAGGAAGATTCCAAAAACAAGGGGGATTTGAAGAAAAATAGGATTTGAGCAAGGTGGGGAGGGCTTAGTAAGCTGCTGGAGGAAGCTAGGTGACTCACTGGGTCTAAAGTCAGGAAGATCTAACTTTTGATCAGTCAATTTGACATGTTTGCCTCAGTTCTTCATCCATAAAAATGGGCTGGAGAAGGAAATGGTGTACTGTTCCAGTATCTCTGCCAAGAAAACCCTAAACTGGGATTGTGAATTGGACATGACTGAAATGACTGAACAACAATACTGGGCTGCTGGAATGGTACGAGTGAACAGCTTGAAGATAGGAAAGTATGAAGCATGTACAATTTTGGCTACAGTGAAGAGTTCACATAAGGAAGTCCTGGGAAATAGTGACTAAGTCTCAATTCCAAAGTGACCTTGGATGAGATTCTACCATCTCTTCAATACTGTGTAAGGAGGGGGGAACAACAACAATAACAGAAATTACCTCTCCAAAACTATGGATAAATGTCTCTGAGATGAAGGGCCAGTTCAAATACGAGCTAAAATGGGACTGAATTTGGCACTTTTTCTATTCACTTTTTTCTCATTGGAAGTTTTTGTCAGGAACGGAAAAATAAAATGGTTAGCTCTTATTCACGCCTTTATTCATTTTGCAACATTACTACCATGTGAAAGCCTTCCTTGTGCGCATAAAGTTTTTGGCAGCAATTATTGGCGTAAGTTACAAGGAAGTTCCAGTGGGAGTGTGTGTACTCAGGAGATTTTTCCTTCCTCTCAATGGCCTCCAGGTCCTTTATACTGTGTTTTGAAAATGTCATCTCCTACTATAAAAGTCTACAATTACCTCCTCCTGTCTTTTTTTAAAGAGGGTAAAAGGAAGAGGAGCAGGGTACACAGCTGAGCTGATGTCAGTATCCTGCCATTTTTGTTATATCCTTACACGCTTGTCTTAATGTACTGAATGGGTTCCCGGAGTGGATGGTGTTTGTTTGCAGCTTCCTAATTGAATTATTGAATCCACCCTAGAATTTGACTAATTCAGCCCACATAGCCAGGGGAAATGATGAGGGCTGAAGGCAGTCAGGAAAAAGCCTTATTATTGAAAGCTCTTTATAGTCTAACCCATGCCAGTCCACTGTCACAGTTGCTGTCCCTGTATGGTTTCATAGCAGCAGGAGGGATGCAGTCAAGTCAACATTTTCTTTCACTCTGTCTCTGTCTCTGTCTCTCTGTCTCTCTCTCTCTCCTCCTTCTTCCCCCATCCTTCCTTCTTCCCTCCATTCTCCCTCCCTTTCCCTCTTTCTCTCCCTCTCTTCCCCCCTTTGTCTGGCTGTCTGTCTCTCTGTCTCTGTCTCTTTATCTCTGTCTCTCTCAAAGCTATTCCAAGGTCTTTTCAAGTTTCTAAAATCACTCAGTGCCTTCTGTGGGACTGCTTAACTTCATTTAGGAAAACCTTTCTATGTTTCTACCTTATGCATAATCTATGAGTCCCCTGCTAATGACTGAATGCAAATATTGTTATCACCTTCCATTTACTGAGGACCCCATTGTTATATTTGAGAAATGTGTTAATCCTTTTGTAATTAATGCCTTATTGAGGTCTGTTCAGGTCAAGGGCAAGCTGGATCTTGGTAAATTAACTTTGAAGTCCTTGCCTTACCCCTTATTTTTTCTCTGACATTTAAAAGGAATCACTTCATATAATGTTTTCATCTTTTTCCTTTTGCCAATAATATTAAAATAAGACCATATTTCTCATGATCAGATGAAGCTAAACAAAAAAAAAATGAGATGAGTGTTAAGGAAAGATTCCTTTTGGACTGAATAGATTTGTGGGGAAGTTGTTAGAGGTGGATATATTCCTGTGCATAAGTATTCATTATAGAATATAGTTTGTTATATGCCTACAATAATAATGCTATATAATTAGATTAAAATATATGGCACCTGATCTTTTTCAGAGTGGTCAGGAAGGCAGATTTTTCTTACTTTCATCCTCAATAGTATGCAGAACTAGTATCTGACTGGGCTTAAAGAAGAAAAATAAAATTTAATATATTATTTCTCTCAATGATATAAATGTACATTTATTTACTAAAGGTTTTCCATGTGTCTACCTAGCATTTCTAGAAGTTGGGAAGTAAAGAGGGGTGATAAGAAAAAACAAAATAATAACAGTAATAATGATAACAATAATAGTATAGTAAAAACATAGCCGTAGATCTAAAAGGAATTTCAAAGACTATCCAATTCATTGCTTTCATTTTATAGATTATAGGATCATAGCTGAGACCTTAGAGGTCATCTGGTCTAGGATTTTTTTTTTCAAATTAATTTTTTTATTAAAGCTTTTTATTTACAAAACATATATGCATGGGTAATTTTTCAACATTGACTCTTGCAAAACCTTCTGTTCTAAATTTTTCCCTCCTTCTCCCCAGCCCAGCCATTGAATGGCAGGTAGTCTAATATATGTTAAATATGTTAAAATATATGTTAAATCCAATATATGTATACATATTTATATAGTTATCTTGCTGCACAAAATAAATTGAATCTAGAAGAAAAAAAAAACTGAGAAAGAAAACAAAATGCAAGCAAACAACAGGAAAAGTGAAAATGTTATGTTGTTATCCACACTCAGTACTCGCAGTCCTCTCTCTGGGTGCAAATGGCTCTCTTCATCACAAGATTATTGGAACTGATTGAATCATTTCATTGTTGGAAAGAACCTCATCCATCAGAATTGATAATTATATAATCTTGTTGGGTACAATGATCTCCTGGTTCTGCTCATATCACTTAGCATCAGTTCATGTAAGTCTCTCCAGGTCTCTCTGAAATCATCCTGTTGTTCGTTTCTTATAGAATAATAATATTCCATAGCATTCATATACCATAACTTATTCAACCATTCTACAAATGATGGACATCCACTTAGTTTCCAGTTTCCTGCCACTACAAAAAAGGCTGCCACAAACATTTTTGCATATGTGGGTCCCTTTCCCTCCTTTAAGATCTCTCTGGGATATAAGCCCAATAGAAATACTGCTGGGTCAAAGGGTATGTACAATTTGATAATTTTTTTAGCATAATTCCAAATTACTCCCCAAAATGGTTGAATATGTTCACAATTCTACCTACGGTGTATTAGTGTCCCAATTTTCCCACATCCCTTCCAACATTCATCATTATCTTTTCCTGTCATCTTAGCTAATCTGAGAGGTATGTAGTGGTATTTCAGAATTGTTTTAATTTTTATTTCTCTGATCAATTGTGATTTAGAGCACTTTTTCATGTGACTAGAAATGGTTTTAATTTCTTCATCTGAAAATTGTCTGTTCATATCCTTTGAACGTTTATCAATTGAAGAAAGGCTTGAATTCTAATAAATTAGAGTCAATTCTCTTTATATTTTAGAAATGAGGCTTTTATCAGAATACTTAAATGTAAATGTTTTCCCAATTTATTGCTTCCCTTCTAATCTTGTCTGCATTAGTTTTGTTGATACAAAAACTTTTCAACTTAATATAATCAAAATTATCTATTTGGTGTTCAATAATGAGTTCCAGTTCTTTGGTCACAAATTCCTTCTTTCTCCACAGAGCTGAGAGGTAAATTATCCTATGTTCTTCTAATTTGCTTATAATATCACTCTTTATGTCTAAATCATGGACCCATTTATCTACAGTTGTTTAGATCTGACTTTATTTGTATAGAAAGTGTTTTATAGTTGTGTTCATATAGTTCCTGACTTTCCCTTGATCGGTAGACTCCCAAATATTTTATATTATCAACAGTTATTTTAAATGGAATTTCTCTTTGTATCTTGCTGCTGGACTTTGTTGTAATATATAAAAATGCTGATGATTTCTGTGGATTTATTTTGTATCCTGCAACTTTGCTAAAGTTGTGGATTGTTTCTAGTAGTTTTTTAGTTGATTCTCTAGCATTCACTAAATATACAATCATATCATTTGCAAAGAGCGATAATTTGGTTCCTCATTACCTATTCTAATCCTTTAATCTCTTTTTCTTCTTTTATTGCCAAAGCTAACATTTCTAATACAATATTGAATAGTTATGGTGATAGTGGGCAACCTTGTTTCATCCTTGATCTTATTGGGAATGGTTCTAGTTCATCCTCATTACATATGATGCTTGCTGATGTTTTAAAATAGCTACTTCTGATCATTTTAAGGAAAAGTCTATTTATTCCTATACTCTCTAGTGTTTTCAATAGGAATGGGTGTTTTATCTTATCAAATGCTTTTTCTGCATCTATTGAGATAATCATATGATTTTTGTTAGTTTGGGTATGGATATAATCAATTATGCTAACAGTTTTCCTAATATTGAACCAGTCCTGTATTCCTGGTGTAAATCCTACTTGGTTATGGTGTATTATCCTGGGGATGAGTTTCTGTAATCTCCTTCCTAATATTTTATTTAAGATCTTTGCATCAATATTTATTAGGGAAATTGGTGTGTAATTTTCTTTCTCTGTTTTCACCTTACCTGGTTTAGCTATTAGCACCATACCTGTTTCATAAATGGAATTTGATCTTCTTTCCTTATTTTTCAAATAGTTTAATAGTATTGGAATTGATTGTTCTTTAAATGTTTGATAAAAATTAACATGTAAATCCATGTGGTCCTGGAGAGTTTTTCCTAGGGAGTGGAGTAATAGCTTGTTTGATTTCTTTTTCTAAAATGGGATTTTTAAATAATTTATTTCCTTTTCTGTTAACTAGTCCAGGATTTCTTAAACTTTTTCCACTCATAATCCTTTTTTGCCTGAGAAATTTTTGTGTGATCCCAGGTATATAGATATATCAAATAAGTATACAAATCAAACATTTACTGATAATAAATTATAATTTCATGACCCTACATTCAATTACCAGATCTCATATAGGGAGTCATGAACTACAGTTTAAGAAGCTGGGACTATTCTATCCCTCTCATTTTACAGATAAATAAATGAGGACTATGATAATTAATCACTTGTCCAAGGTCATACAGATAATTCAGAATTAAAAGTGGGATATTTGAATATCCATTCTTTGAATATAGGATCAGTGTTCTTTCCACTGTATCTCACTGTTTCTCATGATAATAGTTAATATTTATATAGCCTTCTAAAGTTTGCAAAATGACATATTTATTATTTAATTTGATACAAGACAAGGCCCCTGCTTAGTTATCTAACCTGCTCATAAAAAGACCAGAATTCACTTATAATAGATTTTTTTTTTCTGATTAATCATGCAATTCTGATTAGATCAATTCTGATTAGATTTCTGCTTAGAAATGCAAGGATATCTGTATGGATAATAATTAAGAAGGTTTCTTTCAGTTTTATGCCCTACCACTTAGTTATGCCTGGCAAATAATAAACTCTTCATAAAAGCTTGATGACTTAACTTGACTTTCCTAGAGGACTTTGAATTTAGCCTTGAAGGATAGGGATAGATAAGACTATGTGAAAAATTATCCAAAGCACAGAAATGAGAAAACCAAACCACAATCATGGAACCATCATGTTGGAAGGAACCTTCAAAGTCATCTAGTTGAATCTGAAGAACAACAATCTCTTCTCTGATATCTCTAGCAGCAATACCATTGTAATGGATGACAAATGGATGATACAATTACTATCTTAGACCATTTAACATAAAGAGAATGATCAGAATCTATCAAATATATTATAAATTAAAAAAAATTACATTATAATTTTCAAAGAGAGGATGAAAGCTGAATTCATTTGATTAATAAAAGAGAAGGCAACAAAAGTTATGAGTTAATCAACAGGTATTGGTTTATAATATTGATTAATAGTTATTAAGCCCTTACCCATGCATATGTTTTGTAAATAAAAAGCTGTAATAAAAAAAAATCTGTACTCCAATAATTACTAGCTGTGTGATACTAGGCAATATAACTTAACCCTGTTTGCCTCAGTTTTCTCATCTCTGTAAATGGAGAACTAAATGACAAGCCACTTCAGTATTTTTGCCAGAAACATCCCAAATGGGGTAATGGAAAGTTGGGCATGAGTGAAAGAACTCAACAACAGCAACACTAGATTTTGTTGAAGGGTGACCTACCCTTTAGGAAAATTGTTCTAATAAGAGGAAAAAGACCTAAGGTCAATTAGAAGACTATTTAAATAGTTAAGTAAGAGGTGATAACAGCCAGAACCAGAGTGGAAGTTATGTGAGTGAAGAGAAATGAATGAATTTAAGAGATTTTGAATTAAAAACAATGGGGTTTGGCAAATGATTGCATATGTGAAGTGGGGTGAGTGGGAGAAATCAAGAATGATTCTTTAGGAGATTGATGATTGGTGAGTTGACAAATGGTGATATCTCCAACAGAAACAGGGATGCTCAGAGCATGGGTAGATTTTTTGGGGGGAAATAGCTAGCTCTGTTTTAGATGTGTGGAGTTTAAGATTCTTGTTGTACATTCAGTTTAAAATATCTACCAGGTGATATAGGAACATTCAGATTTCAGTGAGGTCAATTAGACCCAAAGTTAGGAAGACCCAAGTTCAAATCCTGTCTCAGATACTAGCAAGTTGACTCTGGACAGCCACTTAACCTCAGTTTCCTCAACTGTAAAATGGGTATTATAATAATAGCTTATACTTGACAGGGTTATTGTAAGGTTTTAAATGATAGAACAATGGTAAAAAGCACTTCGCCCAGTGCATGGAACATTTTAGGTACTTAGTAAATATTATTTTTTTAAACTTTCCTCCTTTTCTTTTATCTCCAAATGTGAGATTATAGAATCTTGGGGCTAAATTAGAAAGGGGCCATCTAGTACAATTCTCTCCATTTTATAAGTGCAAATACCAAAACCTAGGAATATTAACTTATTTTTCTAAAGTCACACCACTAATAACAATCAGAAATTGTATGTGAAACCAGTTCCTCCAACTCAGCATGGCTTGATAGAAAGCTTTGGATTTGAAGTCAGAAGAATTGGATGCAAACTCTGATCTGACAAAAATTATCCATGTGATTTTAGTCATTTTTTAAAAGATGAGGAATACATCTAAAATTTTTTCTTGCTCTAAATTGAGGCTACACATTATGATTCCAGAGTCATTACTCCTTTCATTGTGCTTGTTAGTGAGTAGAAGTTTTCCTTGTCCAAGACAACCTTTCCTGTACTAGCATCCCCAATCCTCCAGTTCAACAGTTTTTTGTGGGCTTCATATGTGCTTGCCCATCATTTATAGACCTTTTCAGGAGGTGTGAAATTGAACAGTCTGAGAACTTATGCTCTGCTGCCCACTAGCCTTTAGGATCTTTTATCCCTTTTAAGTAGTCTTGAAAACATAGTAAAATAAAACAACAAAAAAATCACAGCTGACAACAAAATTGGGAGACTGAGGATATCAGGAAGCAGAGAGGAGAGAGGTGGGGGGGGAGAGAGAGGAGAGGAAGAGAAAGAGGGAGGGAGGAAAAGAGAGAGGGAGGGAGGGAGGGAGGGAGGGAGAGAGAGAGAGAGAGAGAGAGAGAGAGAGAGAGAGAGAGAGAGAGAGAGAGAGAGATGATGAATCACATATTAGTGCAGCAAAGGCCCCACCCAGAGGCATTTAAGCAAGATTTACCTGATAGAAATAGCAACCTAATAGAAATAGAGGATACTGGCCTCTGTGAGAATGGAAAATACTAATATGGCACAGACTCAATTTTCAAACATCACTTTCTGAAAAAGTATGTTCTGTTTGACATATGCTCTTCTTCCCCCCAAGCACAAAAATTTAATTTGGCATGTTTCATATATGTATAGATATATACATGTACACATTTACATAAGGTACACCACATCAAACAGTGCCTTAACATGTTTCATATACACACATATACATACTGAATATATGACCTATGTTTCACATATATTAATATAAATCCATTCATAGATTTATATACTATAGATATAGAGATTGCATGATGTAGTGGAAAAGAGTTCTGGATTTGGAGTTTGGACATTTGCATTGAATCCTGCCCCAGATATTTATAAGAAATGTGAAGATAGATAAGTCAAAGACTCTTTAAAGTCTTACTTTACTGATCTATAAAATGGGAATGATAATTCTTATATTTCTTGCCTCACTGAATTGTTAGAAGTAAAACAATTGGTACAGTTTTAAGTTCCAGATACATTTAAATTAATAACCCAGACTGTTTGGAGCTATGAGAAAGCTAAGAGCTAGAGAAACTTAGTGATATGCCCATGTTCACAAAAACTAGGTGTGAACACAGTTAGTAGCTGAGATCTGGTCTTTTGATTCCCAGGCTCATGGTTTTTCCTCCCTCTTCCACTGTTTCCTTGGTATTAATTAGGTGTTATTGAATTTTTGTTCATGGGGATTTCTACTCAATTTTTCAGGTTATCTAATTGGTTGCCTATTTCTCTAGAAGTGTGTGGTCTTCATTTATTTTCTATATTCCCTCATGAGATTTTCTTAAAAGTTCCTAGGTACAATAAACGAAAGGGAATACAGAGAGAGGAATAAGGGGTATCTTCAAAAGCCTTCTTGATAAGATAGAAAAAAAAATAGTTCACCAGCCATTACATAACCATCATCTCATGCTAATTAATATCTATTATGCTCAAGACAAGAGTGATCACATAGTAAAAGACATATTAGGTCAAAAATGCTGAATAGAAAATTTTTTTCATTCATGTTATTTATGACCTAGGCTTAAAGGAAAACAGATGGGGATGACTTTCAGAGTTGTGTTGCTCTTGTTTCAAATGGCTAATTCCAATCAA